>NC_137431.1:239376-839376 GCF_964374335.1 Astatotilapia calliptera
ATTTTTGTATGGCCAGCAACAAAAACTAATGGCTACATTTAGAGTAATGTTTAAAAATGACTTCATTTAGCAGGATGTTGCTTTTTTCTCTTCTTATTCTTTCTTATACTGGACCTTCATTTGTTTTGTATAAGGTGGTACTTTTTAAGACACCTCTGCCTAACTACAGTGAACTGATTTAATAATATGCTCTGGTCGTCATTTTACACAAGGTGTCACATCCATGAAACCTACACCACTAACCAGCATCAGTCCTACAACTTCACTCTCAAAATTAATAAATTCTGGGACAAGCAGAAACTGTATTTTTAGCGGTGCATTTTGTTGCAGGCCAGACTGCTATTAAATGCTCTCCTAAAGCAATAATTCCTTTGTAGCACCACTTCGTCTTGGTTCAGAAGAGATGTCCTGATATACGTGATAATGTAACACATTATCACAGTTTAGCGCGTTGGGTTGTGTTTTTAAAGCGATTGTTACGTTTTTAAAGCTTTGTAATGCGACAGGTGCGATAGCCGACACCACACCTTCACCTGACGTACAACGTGACGTATGATGCACACGTCGGGTATTCACTTTCAAAACAACAATGGGGATAGAAAATATTGCTCGAGGTGGTTAATGCTCCTTTCGCTGGTTGCCAACCACCATTAAATAACAACAAGAAGAAAATATTGATCTGCTTCTCTTAGTTTTGCACGTTTAAGCCGCAATTCAGACTCAAAAAAAGCTGCAAAGCAGGAGAACAACATGGCCATCAACTATTCTGTGCCACAGATACAGTTCGCTGCAGCACAGAGTGATGATGAGACCGTTAACATGTGCAACTTAGAAGTAGTCAGAGGTAACTGGATGTTCAATCGGGTTAAATGCAAGGTTGATTGGATTATATCTGAAGGTCGTATGCTATTCGTGGTAACTCTGCTAGACTCCAAATTGCTGCTCGTCCATGCGGGAGTATCTCAAAATTAAATGAAACCACTTAACACTTTTTCCCTAAAACGGACTGACATGGGACACATTAAAGTTGGATCGGAACCAGCTAATCAGTCTGAAGGTAAGTGTTTTTTTCACTTATTCGAGAGAAGTCCGAAATGCGTTCTTAGTACTGTTTGTTTTGACTTTTAAGCTACCAGGATATTTTCATTTAAAGACAAAATGTCAATATCTCTGAATGTGGAGACTCAAAAGACTAGTTAGGTAATTTGCCGATGGATTTATGAGACTTGATAGAAACTTGGACGTTTGCAACAGGTGAATCGGTGAACTACCGAGGTTGCGCCCAAATGCTTAAAGCTGTTAGCTGGTCAGTGTTTTCAGGTGTGCTTGTACTACCTGTACGGTGCGGAGTGCTGACTAAGTCATGTTAAACCCATTAAAGCGTCGAGCTCAAATATCTTTTCATGTTTGTGCACTGCTCTCTTGTCGGCACACATTTTCTGTTTATTGAAGCCTTTTGTGAATAATTTTGATCATGTAAAAACTGGGAATTGGTCCCTATTGACAATACTCTTATTTTTTGCATTGAATATGTCATTCAGGAAAGGTAATTGGTCACTGAAGTTTTTGCAACTGTGTATTTCTAAATTTTGTGGCTTCAGTGCACGCAAATTTATATTGTTCAGTTTGCATGTTAAAAGCCTGCCAAGCACCCCAAGGCTGATTATGCTTGGTAAGAAGTCATTTATGACATAGAGCTGATTAGACCATATTAAAATTTCTGTTTGGCACAGGAGCTTTTCGTGGACACAGGTATCCAGTCTCTGTTTTGTTAGCTCAAATTTCTGTAATTTCCTTTATAAACCAAGGTTGTTGGACATGTGTCTCAGTGAATCCAGCAAAGTAACAATATCAAATTTCACATTACATATTACTGATCAACAGTAGTCTAGCTACACCAACAGCAGAAATACTGAAGTCAATACTGTAAAGTTTAACAGCAGCACAAACTATAAACTCCAAAATAACCATACAGTTGATTCACCTCCGGTAATTTAACTGGGCTGACTCTTTGTTAGGTGTGTTTAATGGGCAGAATAATTCCCAATTATGTACAATTATAATATGTTAAAATGGACTTATGTACATAAGGCCATTAATAATTAACTGTACGTAGGTATTTGCTTTATGACTATCTAGACAGTGTGAAGAAGTGAAGTATTGAAATTATTTTATGTTGCATAATGACAACATGTTGCCCCTATACATTTAAGGACAAAGTTCAATGACCGCCACCTGCTGGATGGTGAGTGCAGAGGGGCGTGTAATTGTTGAGCTGGACAAAGAGAACACCTGTGCTGATGCAATGTCAGTCTTCTTTGGTTCATTCTATGTATTGAACCTGGAATACCAGGAGTCAGCGGGTGCAAGGTTTTTTGTAAGGATAAACCCTGAAGAGGGAACAAAATGTACCTCCAAGGTTGGGACAAGCAGGAAGACTGGGACCACTGTGAAGCGAAAGGTTGTTCACATTAACCCTCATGTCACAACTTTCCTCCAGTGGCTTACTGAATTTGAGTGGAGAACTTCAAATTAGGGAAATTAGTAAATTTCTTGTATAATTTAAGTGACCAATGTGTTGTTACCCATGTCTCCACAGATGATCCATGGCCCATGCTTTCTGGACATTTACACAAGACGAGCAACAATGAAGACAAGCTCTCTCGCCATCTTGCAAGACGCTGTCTCTGTCCAATAGGTTTTTTTGAGTGCAACAGTTTTGATTTTTTTTCCTTCTTTTACCCATCCATCCATCCATCCATCCATCCATCCATTCGCTTCCGCTTATCCTTTTTCAGGGTCGCGGGGGGCGCTGGAGCCTATCCCAGCTGTCATAGGGCGAAAGGCGGGGTACACCCTGGACAGGTCGCCAGTCTGTCGCAGGGCCAACACACAGGGACAGACAACCATTCACACTCACATTCACTCGCACATTCACACCTAGTGGCAATTTGGATTATCCAATTAACCTATCCCCACAAGCTTCATGTCTTTGGACGGTGGGAGGAAGCCGGAGTACCCGGAGAGAACCCACGCAAACACGGGGAGAACATGCAAACTCCACACAGAAAGACCCCGGCCTGATGGTGGAATTGAACTCAGGACCTTCTTGCTGTGCAGCACCAGTGCTAACCTTCTTTTACCCGTTTGTTAAAAATTATTTCAGCTACTTACACTTTAATTGTCACATGTATTGGCTCACCCTACAAATCAATGAACTCAGTCCACAAAGCAAGATCAGGGTTCAGTGCAGGTCAGTCAAGTTCCTTCACACCACACACGCTCATCCATGTCCTTGTGGACCCTGTTTTGTGCAATGATTTGGTCGTGTGAGCCAGTATTTTGGACAAAGTGTATATAAAGGCAGACGTGTGGGGCTTGATATTATATCCATTACAATTCAGTTTATTTGTATGGTGCCAACAAAATGAATGCCAAGGCACTTCACATTGTAGGTTTGAGACCCTACAAAATATAAGTAAGGAAACCCAACACTTGAGCATGTGTTGTCTGCCATGATATGGATATGACATAATATCGTTATTGTTTGTACAACCATCTGAGAAAATAATGGATTACATGGTTTAGTAAAAACAAGTGCTTCCTCAATGAAAATATGTTTTCAGTTCTTTTCAGTTTTTGATTTTGGAAATGTGTATTTCAGCAGGGAAAAATCAGAATTGAAATAAAGTGGTGCAAAGCACATGAATTATATTTTGTGTGTGTGTGTGTGTGTGTCTATCCATCCATCCAATTTTTTTGGAACCCTCCAGTCTCTTACAGTATGTTACTGTTAACTGAAATTACGGTAAATTACGACCTGTTAAAAGAGTAAATGACCGCCTGTTGGGACACGGTATCCTCTAGCAGAGATGAATATTTTTGGTACTGATGATGCGTGATAACGGTAAGTTACTGGTTAATATATTGCAGTTTATTACCTTGCAGCGGGCTTACAGTGACATACCGTGAATAAGCGGTAGTATACCAATTTCTTAATCACAGTATGATGTTACTTTGTTGACGTAATTTACGACATAACGACATAACGGTATCTCACTGACATAACTGTCGCCAGTGAGATACCGTAAAAAAGGCTACGGTGCGTTACCATAATTTGTCCAAGAGTATTATACCACACCAGCAAAAAACGGTATCATCCTGCAGAAAGGTAAGCTAGCGTAACACGGCGTCACGGTATGACGCTGGCAGCAGTGACGCCAGTATGTTACCGTAAAGTGGCGATGAAAAGTCTAACGGTGCAGATACACGGAGTAATCAGAAAAGTTTAGCATGAATCTGGACATTAGATTTAAGATTTAAGTTTTAAGCTTATCAGATATCACTTGTTAGAAGCTCCTTACCGTTTGAAGAAATCTCTTCTCAATCTGCTGTCCTCTTCTGCTTGCATCTTTTTTTTTTCATCTAACACTGACGTTATTCCATGTTAATTATTTTTTCTCCGTGAAAAACACAGCAACTCATCTTATCCCGGGGTGCCAGGAAGTCGAGCTGCGGATCGCAACAGAAAACTTTTCAAACTGATTCCAGGTTGATCCAGGTATACATTTGAAACAGGTTCTCCTCTGTGACGTGACAGTCGGAACGCATCTGCGTAACCATGGTTACAGGGGGACGCTTTGGAGCTCTGCTGCTCAGCAGCAAAATATTTCAGATCACTATGTAAATACTCCAACTCTAAAACCAAGTAAAATAAATATGCTGCATATGTGTATAGTGCGTTCATGTGTGTGTGTGTGTGCGCTGCGTGGTAACGTAGGCGCGTGCATGTGTGCCCCGGTCACAGCTCCTTTCAGCATGGCCGGAGGTAAGTCACTGCCACGTTGCTCTCAGCTAATTAAAGTTTGTTCAGATCCCAAGCTGCAATGTGAATACAGCCAAACCGCCGCGTTTTTGTTTGTCATTAAGAGACTCATTCGGGATAAGTTTTGTGGAGGGCGGAGTTCACTAATATACACTTATAATGAGTTTTAGCCGAGAACGCAGCTAAAATGCTAGCATGCTAAGTTAGCCTGATTGCTAGCGGCTACTCGCGGCAGTCTTTTTTTAACAGCATGCACTCTTTTTTCCTTCGTCAGGAGAGGTGTACTGGCAGTCGCGTGACACACACAGATCAGACACATATTTCTGTGTTGCAGGTATGGAGATGTTCTTATGTTTTGGAGATGCTGTCTTTCATTCATTGTTTTTATAAGTACAGTGTTGTACTGCCTGTTAGATGGCGGTTATTAATATAATTGTACTGAAGTATAATGTTTGAACTATAAGTACCAGAATATTGGGTCCTGGTTATTGAATTGTATTTATCTGACTGTTTATTTGTTTTTGAATTATTTTGTTTATTGTTCTTATAAGTTGTTTTTGATGTTTTTTCAGTGACATATTATTTATTTTGTGCTTTTTGTTTTTGAGAGCTTAAGTTAATGTTTTAAAACAATTTGTTGTATTTGATTCATTATATTATTGTAGTGTTAATGAAGCTGCAGACACAGCTGCTTTCAGCATGGCCGGAGGAGAGGTGTACTGGCAGTCGCGTGACACACACAGATCAGACACATATTTCTGTGTTGCAGATGTGCAGTAAAGAGCCAAAGACCCAGTACTGTCTCCTGCCTCTTACTTTCACGCCAGAACACAACGCAAGAACAACAGGCGTAACACATGAACGGGTTACACATACTGAGGTGAGTTGTTGAGGATATGTCGAGCTGTTGATGAGCACGGCTGGTTTTGTGCTCTTATATACTGTTAGCCTGTTTTGCTGGCGTTAGTGAAGCTGTTTTCAACTGGATGTAACATTGTTGAACTCTGATGATTAATGAATAAACTCTCGATGTGACGACGTGAGCATGTAATTGTAACCCTGTGTTCATTTAGTCGTTTATTGTCACATTGTGCGCCATGTTATTGTTTCGGTGAAATGAATTTCTACAATGGCGGACTTAGACAAAATAGTGTTACTGTTAAGACACAGACACTGCAAACCTCATCTCTGGAGAAAAACCACAAGAACAACATCCAAAAGAAAGAAAACATACCTTAGAAACATGCCGGGTTAGAGGAGACGGCAGCACTGCAGAGGTGAGGACAGGCATCTGTTTGAAATAGACAAAACAGTAAACATAGTCATACAGACTCAGAGACGCTTTCCATCCAATCTGTCTGAGTTTGAGCTGTTTTACAGTGAAGAATGGGCAAATAATTCAGTCTCTAGATGTGCAAAGCTGGTAGAGACGTACTCCAAAAGACCTGCAGGTGTAACTGGAGCAAAATGTGGCTCTATGAAGAGCAGGGGGTGAATAGAAAAGAATGACACACTTTTCCAAATTTAATTTGCTTAGAATTTTGACAACCATGTATTATTTTCATACCACTTCACAATTATGTGCTACTTTGTGTTAATCTACCATTGAAACTGTCAATAAAAACATCTTTTGTTTGTGGTTGTAAGGTGACAAAATGTGCACAAGTTCAAGGACTATGAATGCTTTTTCAAGGGACTGTAATGTCAAATCACCCCACATGCACACATCAGTGCACAGGCATGTACACACATGCAGAGTTACATTATCAAAGAAGCTAAAAAAACAAGCTCTGCTTTAACTTTTAACTAAAAAAAAAGACTGCAAACTTTAGGAACAATATGGAATGAGTGATAATGTCATCATTCCATGAATTGAAAAAATTTGTTTCACCTTAAATCTTTTTTTCTTTTCTTAATTGCAAAAACTGTAAATTTGGCTCAAGGGGACCTGAAAGCCAGGAGACAATTTATTGACTTTGCCCACAATCTTATGAAGAAAAAGATTTCCAATAAATATTAACTCATTCACTGCCAGCCATTTTCAAACGTATGCTTTCAATTGACGTCTATACACGTCAATGGCAGTGAATGAGTTAATAGAGCAAAATCTCTCTCTCTTAAGTAGTTGTTGCCTAACCACGTCCTAACCTAGCAGTCATATACAGCTATTAATTAATCCTGCATTTTTTTGTCAAAGACATTTCTCACCATGAAATTACCCGATTACAGTTAGCCTTTGCAGTAATTTCCATAGCTTAGTACTGCAAAATCAACAGTAAAAAACTCTAAAGGATGTTAGCAGTTTAGTACTGTAATTTGCATGTAATTGTGGGAAAATTCCATGAGATTACACTATTTTTACGGTAACTCACTGTACTCATGGAAACAGCTGTAAAATACAGCAAATGTAACAATTGGTGATGTTACTGAGATTATACTATTACACCATCCGGATTTCTGTTGTTTTCTACTGTAGATCTAAGAGTAATTACTTAAATCCTCATTCAGAGTGTATTACTATAAAATGTGATTCACTGTGAAAGCAGTATAACATATAAACTACAATATACAGCATAATTTTTAACTTAAGGAGTAAGTTGCAGCCACACTAAAATTTAATTCCTTGAACTGAATGGAACCTCATATATTAATAAATGCATTTGTTTAGTCAAACAATGTGAAACATTAGTAATACTATTAATTAATAGTATACTTGTAAGGTTAGTATTGTGATAGAGTCGAGTATATTTTAATTATACCCTTGTAGACATTATGACATTATGCTAGTACAATTATGGTGAACAAAAAGTACATCTAAAAGTTAATTTCAAGAATACTGTTATGTACTAAAACGGGGGCCAATATAGTCCCAAGAAGCATTATTAGTATACGTACTAGGTAAGGTATACTTGGGAAATATAATTGAAGTATACTTATTTTTGTATGGCCAGCAACAAAAACTAATGGCTACATTTAGAGTAATGTTTAAAAATGACTTCATTTAGCAGGATGTTGCTTTTTTCTCTTCTTATTCTTTCTTATACTGGACCTTCATTTGTTTTGTATAAGGTGGTACTTTTTAAGACACCTCTGCCTAACTACAGTGAACTGATTTAATAATATGCTCTGGTCGTCATTTTACACAAGGTGTCACATCCATGAAACCTACACCACTAACCAGCATCAGTCCTACAACTTCACTCTCAAAATTAATAAATTCTGGGACAAGCAGAAACTGTATTTTTAGCGGTGCATTTTGTTGCAGGCCAGACTGCTATTAAATGCTCTCCTAAAGCAATAATTCCTTTGTAGCACCACTTCGTCTTGGTTCAGAAGAGATGTCCTGATATACGTGATAATGTAACACATTATCACAGTTTAGCGCGTTGGGTTGTGTTTTTAAAGCGATTGTTACGTTTTTAAAGCTTTGTAATGCGACAGGTGCGATAGCCGACACCACACCTTCACCTGACGTACAACGTGACGTATGATGCACACGTCGGGTATTCACTTTCAAAACAACAATGGGGATAGAAAATATTGCTCGAGGTGGTTAATGCTCCTTTCGCTGGTTGCCAACCACCATTAAATAACAACAAGAAGAAAATATTGATCTGCTTCTCTTAGTTTTGCACGTTTAAGCCGCAATTCAGACTCAAAAAAAGCTGCAAAGCAGGAGAACAACATGGCCATCAACTATTCTGTGCCACAGATACAGTTCGCTGCAGCACAGAGTGATGATGAGACCGTTAACATGTGCAACTTAGAAGTAGTCAGAGGTAACTGGATGTTCAATCGGGTTAAATGCAAGGTTGATTGGATTATATCTGAAGGTCGTATGCTATTCGTGGTAACTCTGCTAGACTCCAAATTGCTGCTCGTCCATGCGGGAGTATCTCAAAATTAAATGAAACCACTTAACACTTTTTCCCTAAAACGGACTGACATGGGACACATTAAAGTTGGATCGGAACCAGCTAATCAGTCTGAAGGTAAGTGTTTTTTTCACTTATTCGAGAGAAGTCCGAAATGCGTTCTTAGTACTGTTTGTTTTGACTTTTAAGCTACCAGGATATTTTCATTTAAAGACAAAATGTCAATATCTCTGAATGTGGAGACTCAAAAGACTAGTTAGGTAATTTGCCGATGGATTTATGAGACTTGATAGAAACTTGGACGTTTGCAACAGGTGAATCGGTGAACTACCGAGGTTGCGCCCAAATGCTTAAAGCTGTTAGCTGGTCAGTGTTTTCAGGTGTGCTTGTACTACCTGTACGGTGCGGAGTGCTGACTAAGTCATGTTAAACCCATTAAAGCGTCGAGCTCAAATATCTTTTCATGTTTGTGCACTGCTCTCTTGTCGGCACACATTTTCTGTTTATTGAAGCCTTTTGTGAATAATTTTGATCATGTAAAAACTGGGAATTGGTCCCTATTGACAATACTCTTATTTTTTGCATTGAATATGTCATTCAGGAAAGGTAATTGGTCACTGAAGTTTTTGCAACTGTGTATTTCTAAATTTTGTGGCTTCAGTGCACGCAAATTTATATTGTTCAGTTTGCATGTTAAAAGCCTGCCAAGCACCCCAAGGCTGATTATGCTTGGTAAGAAGTCATTTATGACATAGAGCTGATTAGACCATATTAAAATTTCTGTTTGGCACAGGAGCTTTTCGTGGACACAGGTATCCAGTCTCTGTTTTGTTAGCTCAAATTTCTGTAATTTCCTTTATAAACCAAGGTTGTTGGACATGTGTCTCAGTGAATCCAGCAAAGTAACAATATCAAATTTCACATTACATATTACTGATCAACAGTAGTCTAGCTACACCAACAGCAGAAATACTGAAGTCAATACTGTAAAGTTTAACAGCAGCACAAACTATAAACTCCAAAATAACCATACAGTTGATTCACCTCCGGTAATTTAACTGGGCTGACTCTTTGTTAGGTGTGTTTAATGGGCAGAATAATTCCCAATTATGTACAATTATAATATGTTAAAATGGACTTATGTACATAAGGCCATTAATAATTAACTGTACGTAGGTATTTGCTTTATGACTATCTAGACAGTGTGAAGAAGTGAAGTATTGAAATTATTTTATGTTGCATAATGACAACATGTTGCCCCTATACATTTAAGGACAAAGTTCAATGACCGCCACCTGCTGGATGGTGAGTGCAGAGGGGCGTGTAATTGTTGAGCTGGACAAAGAGAACACCTGTGCTGATGCAATGTCAGTCTTCTTTGGTTCATTCTATGTATTGAACCTGGAATACCAGGAGTCAGCGGGTGCAAGGTTTTTTGTAAGGATAAACCCTGAAGAGGGAACAAAATGTACCTCCAAGGTTGGGACAAGCAGGAAGACTGGGACCACTGTGAAGCGAAAGGTTGTTCACATTAACCCTCATGTCACAACTTTCCTCCAGTGGCTTACTGAATTTGAGTGGAGAACTTCAAATTAGGGAAATTAGTAAATTTCTTGTATAATTTAAGTGACCAATGTGTTGTTACCCATGTCTCCACAGATGATCCATGGCCCATGCTTTCTGGACATTTACACAAGACGAGCAACAATGAAGACAAGCTCTCTCGCCATCTTGCAAGACGCTGTCTCTGTCCAATAGGTTTTTTTGAGTGCAACAGTTTTGATTTTTTTTCCTTCTTTTACCCATCCATCCATCCATCCATCCATCCATCCATTCGCTTCCGCTTATCCTTTTTCAGGGTCGCGGGGGGCGCTGGAGCCTATCCCAGCTGTCATAGGGCGAAAGGCGGGGTACACCCTGGACAGGTCGCCAGTCTGTCGCAGGGCCAACACACAGGGACAGACAACCATTCACACTCACATTCACTCGCACATTCACACCTAGTGGCAATTTGGATTATCCAATTAACCTATCCCCACAAGCTTCATGTCTTTGGACGGTGGGAGGAAGCCGGAGTACCCGGAGAGAACCCACGCAAACACGGGGAGAACATGCAAACTCCACACAGAAAGACCCCGGCCTGATGGTGGAATTGAACTCAGGACCTTCTTGCTGTGCAGCACCAGTGCTAACCTTCTTTTACCCGTTTGTTAAAAATTATTTCAGCTACTTACACTTTAATTGTCACATGTATTGGCTCACCCTACAAATCAATGAACTCAGTCCACAAAGCAAGATCAGGGTTCAGTGCAGGTCAGTCAAGTTCCTTCACACCACACACGCTCATCCATGTCCTTGTGGACCCTGTTTTGTGCAATGATTTGGTCGTGTGAGCCAGTATTTTGGACAAAGTGTATATAAAGGCAGACGTGTGGGGCTTGATATTATATCCATTACAATTCAGTTTATTTGTATGGTGCCAACAAAATGAATGCCAAGGCACTTCACATTGTAGGTTTGAGACCCTACAAAATATAAGTAAGGAAACCCAACACTTGAGCATGTGTTGTCTGCCATGATATGGATATGACATAATATCGTTATTGTTTGTACAACCATCTGAGAAAATAATGGATTACATGGTTTAGTAAAAACAAGTGCTTCCTCAATGAAAATATGTTTTCAGTTCTTTTCAGTTTTTGATTTTGGAAATGTGTATTTCAGCAGGGAAAAATCAGAATTGAAATAAAGTGGTGCAAAGCACATGAATTATATTTTGTGTGTGTGTGTGTGTGTGTCTATCCATCCATCCAATTTTTTTGGAACCCTCCAGTCTCTTACAGTATGTTACTGTTAACTGAAATTACGGTAAATTACGACCTGTTAAAAGAGTAAATGACCGCCTGTTGGGACACGGTATCCTCTAGCAGAGATGAATATTTTTGGTACTGATGATGCGTGATAACGGTAAGTTACTGGTTAATATATTGCAGTTTATTACCTTGCAGCGGGCTTACAGTGACATACCGTGAATAAGCGGTAGTATACCAATTTCTTAATCACAGTATGATGTTACTTTGTTGACGTAATTTACGACATAACGACATAACGGTATCTCACTGACATAACTGTCGCCAGTGAGATACCGTAAAAAAGGCTACGGTGCGTTACCATAATTTGTCCAAGAGTATTATACCACACCAGCAAAAAACGGTATCATCCTGCAGAAAGGTAAGCTAGCGTAACACGGCGTCACGGTATGACGCTGGCAGCAGTGACGCCAGTATGTTACCGTAAAGTGGCGATGAAAAGTCTAACGGTGCAGATACACGGAGTAATCAGAAAAGTTTAGCATGAATCTGGACATTAGATTTAAGATTTAAGTTTTAAGCTTATCAGATATCACTTGTTAGAAGCTCCTTACCGTTTGAAGAAATCTCTTCTCAATCTGCTGTCCTCTTCTGCTTGCATCTTTTTTTTTTCATCTAACACTGACGTTATTCCATGTTAATTATTTTTTCTCCGTGAAAAACACAGCAACTCATCTTATCCCGGGGTGCCAGGAAGTCGAGCTGCGGATCGCAACAGAAAACTTTTCAAACTGATTCCAGGTTGATCCAGGTATACATTTGAAACAGGTTCTCCTCTGTGACGTGACAGTCGGAACGCATCTGCGTAACCATGGTTACAGGGGGACGCTTTGGAGCTCTGCTGCTCAGCAGCAAAATATTTCAGATCACTATGTAAATACTCCAACTCTAAAACCAAGTAAAATAAATATGCTGCATATGTGTATAGTGCGTTCATGTGTGTGTGTGTGTGCGCTGCGTGGTAACGTAGGCGCGTGCATGTGTGCCCCGGTCACAGCTCCTTTCAGCATGGCCGGAGGTAAGTCACTGCCACGTTGCTCTCAGCTAATTAAAGTTTGTTCAGATCCCAAGCTGCAATGTGAATACAGCCAAACCGCCGCGTTTTTGTTTGTCATTAAGAGACTCATTCGGGATAAGTTTTGTGGAGGGCGGAGTTCACTAATATACACTTATAATGAGTTTTAGCCGAGAACGCAGCTAAAATGCTAGCATGCTAAGTTAGCCTGATTGCTAGCGGCTACTCGCGGCAGTCTTTTTTTAACAGCATGCACTCTTTTTTCCTTCGTCAGGAGAGGTGTACTGGCAGTCGCGTGACACACACAGATCAGACACATATTTCTGTGTTGCAGGTATGGAGATGTTCTTATGTTTTGGAGATGCTGTCTTTCATTCATTGTTTTTATAAGTACAGTGTTGTACTGCCTGTTAGATGGCGGTTATTAATATAATTGTACTGAAGTATAATGTTTGAACTATAAGTACCAGAATATTGGGTCCTGGTTATTGAATTGTATTTATCTGACTGTTTATTTGTTTTTGAATTATTTTGTTTATTGTTCTTATAAGTTGTTTTTGATGTTTTTTCAGTGACATATTATTTATTTTGTGCTTTTTGTTTTTGAGAGCTTAAGTTAATGTTTTAAAACAATTTGTTGTATTTGATTCATTATATTATTGTAGTGTTAATGAAGCTGCAGACACAGCTGCTTTCAGCATGGCCGGAGGAGAGGTGTACTGGCAGTCGCGTGACACACACAGATCAGACACATATTTCTGTGTTGCAGATGTGCAGTAAAGAGCCAAAGACCCAGTACTGTCTCCTGCCTCTTACTTTCACGCCAGAACACAACGCAAGAACAACAGGCGTAACACATGAACGGGTTACACATACTGAGGTGAGTTGTTGAGGATATGTCGAGCTGTTGATGAGCACGGCTGGTTTTGTGCTCTTATATACTGTTAGCCTGTTTTGCTGGCGTTAGTGAAGCTGTTTTCAACTGGATGTAACATTGTTGAACTCTGATGATTAATGAATAAACTCTCGATGTGACGACGTGAGCATGTAATTGTAACCCTGTGTTCATTTAGTCGTTTATTGTCACATTGTGCGCCATGTTATTGTTTCGGTGAAATGAATTTCTACAATGGCGGACTTAGACAAAATAGTGTTACTGTTAAGACACAGACACTGCAAACCTCATCTCTGGAGAAAAACCACAAGAACAACATCCAAAAGAAAGAAAACATACCTTAGAAACATGCCGGGTTAGAGGAGACGGCAGCACTGCAGAGGTGAGGACAGGCATCTGTTTGAAATAGACAAAACAGTAAACATAGTCATACAGACTCAGAGACGCTTTCCATCCAATCTGTCTGAGTTTGAGCTGTTTTACAGTGAAGAATGGGCAAATAATTCAGTCTCTAGATGTGCAAAGCTGGTAGAGACGTACTCCAAAAGACCTGCAGGTGTAACTGGAGCAAAATGTGGCTCTATGAAGAGCAGGGGGTGAATAGAAAAGAATGACACACTTTTCCAAATTTAATTTGCTTAGAATTTTGACAACCATGTATTATTTTCATACCACTTCACAATTATGTGCTACTTTGTGTTAATCTACCATTGAAACTGTCAATAAAAACATCTTTTGTTTGTGGTTGTAAGGTGACAAAATGTGCACAAGTTCAAGGACTATGAATGCTTTTTCAAGGGACTGTAATGTCAAATCACCCCACATGCACACATCAGTGCACAGGCATGTACACACATGCAGAGTTACATTATCAAAGAAGCTAAAAAAACAAGCTCTGCTTTAACTTTTAACTAAAAAAAAAGACTGCAAACTTTAGGAACAATATGGAATGAGTGATAATGTCATCATTCCATGAATTGAAAAAATTTGTTTCACCTTAAATCTTTTTTTCTTTTCTTAATTGCAAAAACTGTAAATTTGGCTCAAGGGGACCTGAAAGCCAGGAGACAATTTATTGACTTTGCCCACAATCTTATGAAGAAAAAGATTTCCAATAAATATTAACTCATTCACTGCCAGCCATTTTCAAACGTATGCTTTCAATTGACGTCTATACACGTCAATGGCAGTGAATGAGTTAATAGAGCAAAATCTCTCTCTCTTAAGTAGTTGTTGCCTAACCACGTCCTAACCTAGCAGTCATATACAGCTATTAATTAATCCTGCATTTTTTTGTCAAAGACATTTCTCACCATGAAATTACCCGATTACAGTTAGCCTTTGCAGTAATTTCCATAGCTTAGTACTGCAAAATCAACAGTAAAAAACTCTAAAGGATGTTAGCAGTTTAGTACTGTAATTTGCATGTAATTGTGGGAAAATTCCATGAGATTACACTATTTTTACGGTAACTCACTGTACTCATGGAAACAGCTGTAAAATACAGCAAATGTAACAATTGGTGATGTTACTGAGATTATACTATTACACCATCCGGATTTCTGTTGTTTTCTACTGTAGATCTAAGAGTAATTACTTAAATCCTCATTCAGAGTGTATTACTATAAAATGTGATTCACTGTGAAAGCAGTATAACATATAAACTACAATATACAGCATAATTTTTAACTTAAGGAGTAAGTTGCAGCCACACTAAAATTTAATTCCTTGAACTGAATGGAACCTCATATATTAATAAATGCATTTGTTTAGTCAAACAATGTGAAACATTAGTAATACTATTAATTAATAGTATACTTGTAAGGTTAGTATTGTGATAGAGTCGAGTATATTTTAATTATACCCTTGTAGACATTATGACATTATGCTAGTACAATTATGGTGAACAAAAAGTACATCTAAAAGTTAATTTCAAGAATACTGTTATGTACTAAAACGGGGGCCAATATAGTCCCAAGAAGCATTATTAGTATACGTACTAGGTAAGGTATACTTGGGAAATATAATTGAAGTATACTTATTTTTGTATGGCCAGCAACAAAAACTAATGGCTACATTTAGAGTAATGTTTAAAAATGACTTCATTTAGCAGGATGTTGCTTTTTTCTCTTCTTATTCTTTCTTATACTGGACCTTCATTTGTTTTGTATAAGGTGGTACTTTTTAAGACACCTCTGCCTAACGAGTGAACTGACCTAATAATATGCTCTGGTCGTCATTTTACACAAGGTGTCACATCCATGAAACCTACACCACTAACCAGCATCAGTCCTACAACTTCACTCTCAAAATTAATAAATTCTGGGACAAGCAGAAACTGTATTTTTAGCGGTGCATTTTGTTGCAGGCCAGACTGCTATTAAATGCTCTCCTAAAGCAATAATTCCTTTGTAGCACCACTTCGTCTTGGTTCAGAAGAGATGTCCTGATATACGTGATAATGTAACACATTATCACAGTTTAGCGCGTTGGGTTGTGTTTTTAAAGCGATTGTTACGTTTTTAAAGCTTTGTAATGCGACAGGTGCGATAGCCGACACCACACCTTCACCTGACGTACAACGTGACGTATGATGCACACGTCGGGTATTCACTTTCAAAACAACAATGGGGATAGAAAATATTGCTCGAGGTGGTTAATGCTCCTTTCGCTGGTTGCCAACCACCATTAAATAACAACAAGAAGAAAATATTGATCTGCTTCTCTTAGTTTTGCACGTTTAAGCCGCAATTCAGACTCAAAAAAAGCTGCAAAGCAGGAGAACAACATGGCCATCAACTATTCTGTGCCACAGATACAGTTCGCTGCAGCACAGAGTGATGATGAGACCGTTAACATGTGCAACTTAGAAGTAGTCAGAGGTAACTGGATGTTCAATCGGGTTAAATGCAAGGTTGATTGGATTATATCTGAAGGTCGTATGCTATTCGTGGTAACTCTGCTAGACTCCAAATTGCTGCTCGTCCATGCGGGAGTATCTCAAAATTAAATGAAACCACTTAACACTTTTTCCCTAAAACGGACTGACATGGGACACATTAAAGTTGGATCGGAACCAGCTAATCAGTCTGAAGGTAAGTGTTTTTTTCACTTATTCGAGAGAAGTCCGAAATGCGTTCTTAGTACTGTTTGTTTTGACTTTTAAGCTACCAGGATATTTTCATTTAAAGACAAAATGTCAATATCTCTGAATGTGGAGACTCAAAAGACTAGTTAGGTAATTTGCCGATGGATTTATGAGACTTGATAGAAACTTGGACGTTTGCAACAGGTGAATCGGTGAACTACCGAGGTTGCGCCCAAATGCTTAAAGCTGTTAGCTGGTCAGTGTTTTCAGGTGTGCTTGTACTACCTGTACGGTGCGGAGTGCTGACTAAGTCATGTTAAACCCATTAAAGCGTCGAGCTCAAATATCTTTTCATGTTTGTGCACTGCTCTCTTGTCGGCACACATTTTCTGTTTATTGAAGCCTTTTGTGAATAATTTTGATCATGTAAAAACTGGGAATTGGTCCCTATTGACAATACTCTTATTTTTTGCATTGAATATGTCATTCAGGAAAGGTAATTGGTCACTGAAGTTTTTGCAACTGTGTATTTCTAAATTTTGTGGCTTCAGTGCACGCAAATTTATATTGTTCAGTTTGCATGTTAAAAGCCTGCCAAGCACCCCAAGGCTGATTATGCTTGGTAAGAAGTCATTTATGACATAGAGCTGATTAGACCATATTAAAATTTCTGTTTGGCACAGGAGCTTTTTGTGGACACAGGTTGTTAGAGTTTGTATTGTTGATTGTTATTTATGCTTAGAAATATTTAACCATAGATGCTTAGAGGTGTATAATCAATTGTGTAGTGATAAGTTGTGTGATCTTTAACAGGCTACAGAGGCTTGGTGTGCATTCCACACCTACATCCTGGGAGCATGAGAGAGGTCATACCTTCTCTTATTGTTTTATGGTAGGATTAACGTAGCTACGTCTGTTTTAGTCTAAGTGCTTTTCTGTTTAGATGAACTGCTGGACTTCCTCACCGGGGGGGGGTCTAGTCTACCCTCTTCCTGACCAAGGATGTTTGACCCTTTGATCAGCAACACACACACACACACACACACACACACACACACACACACACACACACACACACACACAAGGTACTCTTTGTTTGTATGTAGACGTCGTATGTTAATGAACCTATGCATATTCATGTAACCTCAATAAAAGGATAGTGTATGGGAGGACGGACGAGAGCTACTGGGGTCAAGCGAAGGGACGGCGCTCTGTCCAATCTCTCCCGTGCACGAGTACCATGAAGAAGTTTGCCTACTTGCGTCTTGCTTGCAGTGTAATTATATTGTCTTAACGTTCCAGCGAATAGGTTCAAGCTACAAACCTAACATTAATTGGTCCTTCGATGCCGGAGCCCTGGAATCGCATTCACCGAGGGAAGGAGAGGCACGCTGAAAGACTGACGTCAGCCAGGAAGTTCCTGTGGATTCGCTGTATGTCTTTTCTCCTCGATGAATGGCGATTGGCGGGATTCGAGGCTGATATTACACGCTAAGCAACACCGAGTAAGTTTAGAGTCCAACTCTATAACTGTACGTCTTCGCCGCTCAGTGGGGCGTTGTCCGTGGCCGCTTAGTGGGGCTAAAATTACGTCTTCGCCGCTCAGTGGGGCGTTGTCCGTGGCCGCTCAGTGGGGCTAAAATTCGCCGTCTAAGTGGGGCGATGTACAAAGCCGCTCAGTGGGGTTTTTTGTACAGAAGCATTAAGTCGCAGAGTTGCGCAGTTCGAACTTTTTTTGGTTCGCCGTCTTAGTGGGGCGAAATACAGACCGCTGTGTGGGGTACTGTAGTGAGTTCTCCACCGCTCAGTGGGGTGTTGAGAAGTTCCGCGGGGTCCAGATTGTGCTGGACAGTAGGCCTATTTTGTGTTGTTTTTGTTGTCGTCGTCGTTGTTGTTGTTGTGTGGGTGTGTGCGGAGCAGAACATGTGGTCTGTGACACCGACTGTTGTTGTTATCATGGGTTTCTATGCAACCAAGAGTGAGTCGGAGGGAGACAGACGTTTGTGCTGGACTTTGCTCCTGGCAGCACAAAGTATTTATGTAAAAAAGAGAGAGAGCGACGGCTCCACAGCTGCGCGGGTTCACGCGAGCGCGGTCACGCGGGTTTCACGCGGACCTGAGCCGTGCGGTTAATCGCAGGCTTATAAATGGAAGAGATTAAGATGTTAAGAAGTTTTCAGAAAACACACCAGCCTTGAAGAGCGTGTGGAGAAGGCCAGCCCACATCAGCAGCTATGCTCTGGTGGGTGGCTGTCCCCCCACCCCTTGCTGACACAAAACGTTAACTCTTCAGCCTGTGTGCCAGACCATAGACGTAATTGAGGTGGATAGTTGTTAAAAGTAACCTACATTAAACTTGTGGTTGCTTAAATTCAGTACGATGACATGTGAGGTGAAGTGATATAGGTAAATATTTAAACTAATGAAGTGCATAGAGGCACTTGACCTGTGTGAAAGACTGTCGTCTTATTATGAACCATTGTTGAGATATACAGCACACCTGTGAAAACAACTAATATGCTCAACCCTGTATGAAACATCTAAAAGTACATGATGGAGGAGCTGTGTTGAATATGAAAGTGTAAGACTTTGCCGCTGTGGGCAGAGCATGCAACTACTGTGTGATGTTGCGTTGCAGTTTTTTTTTCTGAGCTGATGAGCAAGCTACACGTTATCAGATCAAGAGCTGTCTGGGAACTACTCAAAGAGGGGGAAACAGGGAGTGTGCAGCGTTTCCGTGAGCAGTTTTCCTGCATCTTGACTTGTGTGTAGAGTGTTCATAACATCAGCATCATGTTTTTGTTTATTTGTTTGTTGGGTTGAAAAATAGTTAAATAAACTGGTGATCATATTTACGGATCACCATGGCACATATCATCAGCCATGTGATTTATTTTTGCAGATGACAAAGTGAGTGTGAATGTGTCTGACGTCACAGTGTTTTTGTGCGCTGTGTAAAAGTAATTGCCTTTGATTGTGAGTGAGAGCGGTGATTCTGCAGGTCACCAGCTATTGTAACGAAAAAAAAGAAAAAAAAAAAGAGTGAAAAAGAAAAATCATAGGAAAAAGGTTTTGTGTTGATCAGCCAAAAACAACTACAATTTCATTTTCTGCTTTTAAGAAAAGACTGTTCACAAAAACACACACAGAGAGAGAGAGATGTGTGTTGATTAAGCAGTGATGATAATAATGAAATGTCTTAGTTTGTCACTTTCAGGTGAAAAGCAGACCTGAATCAATTTTCCACATGCAGCAGTCGGAAGAAAGTTATAGTTTAACATCATTGGAAACATGCAGGCCAAGTTTCTGGCTGACTTATTTACAGTGCCATGTGTCTCTCAACCTCACAAGCAAGCAAGCTCTCACCCCTCCCTGAAGACAAGGAATGCAGCTCCAAAGCAATAACATGATAAAGAGACAGCAGCAAGTCCTGAGCAAAGAGTCCCAGCAAAGCAGCAGCAATGTGGACAAACAGTATCAGAGAAGAAGAGCAAACCCATCATCCTGACTGATCGGATGGATGGCACTGTGTTTACAACAGGCTGTGACTTCACTGTGCATGTGAAGAAAACGTTTGAGGAGAACTGAACAGTTGGAGTTTGACATTTGCCACCTGTGGAGTAAAATGGCAAGAAGAGACAGTGGAACACAGGACAAAGCTGAAGGAGAACTGCCGGCTGTTTGGACTGTTGAAGTGGGAGAGGACAAAAGAGTGAGAGGACAACAGAGTGAGAAGACTAGGTGAGAACACATAGGAATTATTTAATGTGGGAAATCAAAATTTGGGTTAGCAAACCTGGGGAAAAGAAAACTGACTGCTTAAGTTGGAAAATTGAGACGGAGTCTGAAACATTGCGAAAATAGAAACATATACAAAATCACACACACACAAGCAGAACATGCATTAACCCTACTAACAATTCCAAACACAAAATGACTCATGAGGACTCATAGCACATTAGTTAAGAAATGATTAAATAATAGCAGAGAAATGTGTAGGAAAGGCACAAACACCCATGCAATGAAAATTAGCTTGTTATCTTTCATCAGTGTTAAAATAGTGTCAATTTAGCAGACACTTGTTATTAAATACTGAATTTATCCAATGCAAAAAATTGACTCTCCAGGTTGCAGGACAACAGTTTAACTTTTGTGGGAAAAAAGATCCTGGTTTGACCAACCAGTGATCAGACAATAAATTTAGTTGTTAATATAGTAAATTGGGAGAAGCTTCCTGCTTGATTAATGCAGCACAAGTGATTTACTGTATGAGGGAAATTGTCTTTTGTGATACTATTTTGAACATGCTTTTCTGTCGTCCTGTCAACTTAGTGGGTTAATAGCTGATATGCAAATTAGTTGATCGGTTTTAGATTAATGAAAGGTGACTGAATTCTAGTATGAGTGAATGAGATGTGTTGGAGTTGTTGTGTGTTGAGTGGAGACTCTAAAACACTGAGTTTCCTGTTTTGATGTGCGAGTGAATCCTGTATTTAGATACACAACTCTGAATACGTCAGAACAAACTTCTTTTGTGAAGTGCATGACAGCATGTCACATGTTTTATGATGAATGGAAAAGGAAAATTGAATAAAATAGATCTGTGGCCTAAATGAGTGAAGAACACAGACCTGGTGATTAAACTCATAAGTTAAAGAAGACATTAGGCTTATGTTGTGAGTGGTGCAGCTGATGGTTGGTTTGGAGTGAATCTAGCTGATGATTCTTCTCCTGTTGTGAAGTTGATGAGGAGTTTGTGTCATGACTTAACAAGGCCTTTTTATTTTGATACTTTCACAGTGCACTGAAAGTTTTGTTTGATAATCTCTGTTCTTTAAGCAGATCTGCACGTCGGGAATTAAAAGCGCTACACGTCGTCGAGAAAATTGTGCCAAGTGAGTTCTCCACATTTAAATGGACTCTGGAGAAAGCCACTTATTTGGGACAATTATTAAATGACAGTCCCAGTCCAAAAGGATTCAGCGATGTAATCCAAACTAAAGTTCTTCTTTTTCTTTTTGAAATGACGTCATTTTGCTGAGAGTGGAAACTAAATGCGACGATAGGTTCCACTATCAGCAAAGAAAGAAAGAATGAATGCATGAATGAGTGAGTGAAAGGAAAACAAACTGACTGACTGGTAAAAGCTGACAAGACTTTACTGATGTAACACGACTGTGTGAAGTTGACCCCCGCCTGGCAGGGGTGCAGATGAGTCTGTGTGTGCTTCCCTTTACAGAAGCAGAAAGATGACAGCAACACTCGAGGTTGCGTGATGATTTAACATTTTAAATGCCATTTTCTGTGTCTGTGAATTTACTATGTGTGTGTCATTCATTAGCTTGTGTGCTCACAGAGATAGCTGTGACAAAGTATGCAATACGCCGGCGCAAGCGCTAACATTTGCATTTTCGTTTTTACAGCATTACGGTTCTTCATGTGTTTGATCATGTGATTTATAGGAATACTGGCTAATGTTTCTCTACTACAAGATTTCTGGGTTTATGTGTGAAGAAAACTGTAGTTACAGGCTATATGTTGATGGAGAAATTAATATAGTTTGAGACATACTGTGATGAGACCAGTGTTACTTTTTCCACAGCGAGTGTTAACTTTATGGTGTTTTATGGCACCTCTGGAATGTGGATGGCCGACGCCTGCCCACCAGGATAGTCAATGTATATTGCTAATGTTTGTTTTTCTGAGACTGCATTTAGAAGATTCAGCTGAAGCGGACAAGTGACATGAGTAAAACAAATAAGAGATTACGGTAATTATGGAATAGTTTATTATGGGCTCATTTGCTGGCCACTTTTGAACCCATAATAATAATATATGAGTGGAGTGACTTTGCTTAAGAGAAGTCACTGATTACATTAATGTTAACAGAGTACATGGGATAATCCATGTCCGAGGTGAATTAGGGTAATAGTTGTAGTTACTGATTTGAGAAAACCTGCACATGACACTTGTCTTGCTGATGTTGAATGCTTATTACTCTTATGATACAATTGTTTACAGGTGTTACGGCTGTGGCCATAAGAACACTGTGTGGGCTGTTTGTTCTGTGTCTCTTTACTGTGCTTAAGACTCTCTACAGGTACCTCCCCTAATGAAGAGTAGTGAGCTGATTGGACCATGGAACAGGTGACCACATTCAAAAAGCCGCTCTGACAGCTCCAGAGAGAGAGAGAGAGAGTGTGGAACGAGCGAGTAGCCTGACAGCCGTCGCAGTCCTGACCCTGGTTTTCCCAGCCTGCGTTTATCTTGTGTATTTGTGGGAGTGTGAATTGTAAGCTTAGGCACTCGTGGGCTGAAGCGGAAGGGGTGAGCTGCCTTTTCTTTTGGAATCGTTTTCTCCTGTTTTCTTGGTCAGGGAGCGAGGGATAGCTCTGTCATTTGTTTGTTCTTTTTTCTTTCTTAGGGTTTAGTTAGTCTTTTCTGGTGGGACTTAGTTGGTTTTGTTTATTATTTTGGCCTGGGCTCACCCCGGAGCTATGCTTCTTGTCCTTAAATAAAATCACTTTTTTTACTTACAACTGGTTTGGATGTTTGGCTTGGGAACCAGGGCGGGGATTTGGTCTCTCTCTCCTCCAACCTTATGTGCGTCCCTACCCGCCTAGACTAGGGGCGTAACATAAATGGGGGCTCGTCCCTTTTCGTTCGTGTGATTGGTTCGTTTCCTTTTTGCGTTTGTGGTGGGGGGGAAACGTCGTGCGCGAGTTTTGCGGCTCTGGAGTGCGCGGATGCGGTTGGGTGTCTGCGGTGTTGTGTTTTCCTTTTTCGCTTTGCTCGTGATGTCGTTTGACATGGATGATTTTGCGCAACGTCCCTCCATTGAAAAGTTGGAGCGGTGCCCAAAAGCAGATTTGTTGGTAGTGGCTAACTTATTCAGGGTGGATGTTCCGTTGAATGCTAAGAAGGCGGAAATTAAACACTGTTTGGTGGAGAGACTGGTGGACAGGGGAGTGTTTGGGGGGCAGAAAACCTCGCCGAGTGGGTCTGGGAGTTTGGAGACGGCAGTGGGGGCGGAAGCTGCTGGGGCCGTCCCGAAGCCTTCCAAGGGGCGGATGCCGTCGGGGGCGGAAGCTCCTGTCGCCATTCAGTCTCCTGTATTTGACCCGGCTGGCCAGGTTGGGGCGGGTTTGGTGACGGAGGATCTCAGGCTTGCCCTTCGCTTGAAGGAGGTGGAGTTGGCGGCTAAGGCTAAGGAAGTCGAGCTCATGCATCTCCGCATTCGAGCTATGGAGCTTGATCGTTCTCGAGCGAGTGACGCTGCTCCCGTTCCTGTAAGTACACTCCCCGACACTCCCACCATAGACCAGTTTAACGCTAGCAAACAGGTTGTTTTGGTACCTCCTTTTAGGGAAGGAGAGGTTGACTCATATTTCACTGCTTTTGAGCGCATCGCAACCACTTTAAAATGGCCAAAGGATGTCTGGAGTCTGTTGCTGCAATGCAAATTAATGGGAAGAGCGCAGGAGGTCTGTGCGAGTCTTTCTATTGCGGACAGCTTGGATTATGAGGTTGTCAAATCCACTATTTTGCGGGCTTATGAACTTGTCCCAGAGGCGTATCGACAGAAGTTTCGTGCCTGTCGCAAGTTTGATAGTCAAACGTTTGTGGAATTTGCACGTGAGAAAACTGTCTTATTTGACAAGTGGGTGGCTGCCAGTCACGCGGAGGACTTTACTCAGCTAAAGGAGTTGATCCTGCTGGAAGAGTTCAAGACATGTCTCCCTGAAAACATTGTCGTGTATCTTAATGAGCAGAAGGTGGGGTTACTGTCTAAAGCCGCGGTCCTTGCCGACGAGTTTGTGTTAACTCATCGTGCTGCACTTTCGACAGAGCGCCGTGAGTACACTTCCTCACCTCGTCCTGTCAGAAGTTATAGGGTTTCCCCTAAGCGCCAGACACGTTCTGCTGCTATTCCTATGTCAGATCGCAAATGTTTTTATTGTCATGAAATCGGGCACCTCGTTGCTGCTTGCCCATCACTACAGCGCAGGGAGCAGGCCAACACGGTGAGGAAGCCGAAAAGTGTGGGTTTCGTTCGTTCTATGTCAGCTTCCACTTCACCTAGCAATGGAGTGGGAAGTGAAGGCTTTGATGAGAGCTACCGCCCTTTTGTGTCGGAGGGGTTTGTTTCGTTGAATGAAAAAGAGGAGGATCGGGTGCCGATCATGATTCTGCGTGACACTGGGGCCGCGCAGACTCTTATTTTGAAGGGTATTCTACCTTTTTCTGATGACTCTTTTTGTGGTTCGGATGCTCTTGTCTGGGGTGTAAAAATGGATGTACTGCGTGTGCCACTGCACAATGTGTTTCTTCAATCGCCGCTCGTTTCGGGTTCGGTACCGGTTGGCGTGCGCGACCAGTTGCCAGTGCCCGGAGTTGCGATGATTCTGGGGAATGATTTGGCTAACGGAAAAGTGTTTTCTACCCCGAGAGTGGTTGAGATACCGGTGCCTGATATTTCATTACCTAACCCTGTCGCTGAGGAGCATTCCTCCTCTGTTTTTCCTGCTTGCGCGGTAACTCGTGCGCATAGGCGCAAGTACGGTGACGTGGATTTATCTGATTCTTTTCTCTGTGCTGGTGGTGGTCCGGAGTCTGAATCTGAAACCCGTGTTCCACTGACGGGCGACTCTGAGGCGATGCTGCCTATTAGCCCATCAGTGACACCTCAACTGTCTTTGGAAATCAACAAAAAGGAGTTGGTTTCGGCACAGCAGAGTGACCCAACTCTTGTGAGTTGTTTTTCCGCGGCCAACTCTAGCGACCAGTACCCTCGTGTTTATAGTGTCGAGGATGACGTGTTGATGCGTACTTGGTATCCGCCTACAGCTGGTGATTTGGGTTGGAATGTGTTTAAACAGGTTCTGGTGCCTCAACAGTACCGACCCAAAGTTCTTGGTCTTGCCCATGACAGTTTTTCTGGACATTTAGGTATTAGGAAAACCTATCACCGCATTCTGCGTCATTTCTTTTGGCCAGGATTGAAGAATGACGTCGCTCAGTATTGTCGTTCTTGTCACACCTGTCAGATTAGTGGTAAGCCTAACCAAGTCATTCCACCCGCTCCATTACACCCTATTCCAGTTTTAGGGGAACCTTTTGAACACATCCTCATCGACTGCGTTGGTCCGCTCCCTAAAACAAAATCGGGTCACCAGTACCTCTTGACTCTGATGTGTGTTGCTACCCGTTTTCCCGAGGCAATTCCGTTGCGCACCCTTAAGGTTAAACCAGTTGTTAAGGCATTGGTGAACTTTTTCTCTATCTTTGGTTTACCAAAAGCTGTTCAAACTGACCAAGGCTCTAATTTCATGTCTAGGATTTTTGCTCAGGTTTTGCAGTCACTTGGCATTAAACATCGGAAATCTAGTGCCTATCATCCGGAGTCGCAAGGTGCGCTCGAGCGGTTTCATCAGACATTGAAATCGATGATGCGGAAATTTTGCCTTGAGTCTCAAAAGGAGTGGGATGAGGGGTTGCCGCTGCTTCTTTTAGCAGTGAGAGAAAGTGTGCAGGAGTCGTTAGGATTTAGCCCTGCTGAGCTGGTGTTCGGTCACACAGTGCGTGGCCCCTTGCGATTGCTTAAGGAGAACTTCCTGTCCGACACTGTTGCCCCTAAGGAAAATGTGTTAGACTATGTGAGCTCTTTCAGAGAGCGTTTGCATAAAGCGTGCGCAATTGCACGGGATGCTCTCAGTGCAACACAAGGTAGGATGAAGAGGAAGTTTGATGTGAAGGCTGTGCAGCGAAAATTTGAGGTTGGTGATAAAGTTTTAACACTTTTACCAGTCCCTGGATCTTCCCTCCAGGCCAAGTTCAGTGGTCCGTATACAGTGCAGGCGAAATTGAGTGACACGGATTATGTCATCGACACCCCAGAGCGAAGGAAAAAGTGCCGTGTGTGTCATATTAATATGATGAAGCCCTACTTTGCTGGTGGTGTGTCAACAGTTGCGACTGTGGGGGTGCCGGTTTCCGAAACTCGGTATGACCCAGTAGGTGACGATTTGGTTTTCGGTTGTGCTGTGGGCTGCGCACGACTTAGGAATTCTGAAATCCTACGTGATTTAAGGTCACATTTAACTGGGGTAGACGATGATGTCCGAAATGACGTGTGTCGGTTGATTGAAAATCATCCTAATCTTTTCTCGGACACTCCATCCTGTACCACCGTGTTGGAGCATGATATCGATGTGGGGGACCATCCTCCAATCAAACAGCATGCCTACCGGGTGAATCCCGCTAAGCGTGCTCTTTTCCAGACAGAAGTCTCTTATCTGTTGGAGAATTGTCTTGCTGTCCCTAGCTCTAGTGCGTGGAGTTCCCCATGTCTCCTAGTGCCTAAAGCGGATAAGACCCCACGGTTTTGTACAGATTTTCGGAAGGTGAACAGTGTGACCAAGCCTGACTCCTATCCTCTGCCCAGAATGGAGGATTGTGTTGATAGGGTCGGTTCTGCGACCTTCGTTACCAAGCTGGACTTGTTAAAGGGCTATTGGCAAGTTCCCCTAACATCACGTGCGGCTGAAATCTCTGCTTTTGTTACTCCTGACCATTTTCTCCAGTACACTGTCATGCCTTTCGGGTTGCGCAACGCTCCCGCCACATTTCAACGGCTCATGAATATCGTGCTGGGCGGCGTCTGCAAGTGTGAAGTGTATTTGGATGACATTGTCGTCTATTCAGACACCTGGTCAGAGCATATGGAGACACTCACTGATGTGTTCCATCGCTTGGAAAGGGCATCCCTCACCCTCAACCTCGCCAAGTGTGATTTTGGTAAAGCCATGGTAACGTACTTAGGAAAGCAGGTGGGTCAGGGGCAAGTGCGCCCTATCTCGGCCAAAATCCAGGCCATACTGGATTTTCCTGCCCCTCAGACTAGGCGTGAGCTTCGCCGTTTCCTCGGCATGGTGGGCTACTACCGGAGTTTCTGTCAAAACTTCGCGGACGTGGTCGCACCTCTCACTAGCCTCACTAGTGTGTTGAGACCTTTTGTGTGGACCTCTGCGTGTCAGAGTGCGTTCCGGGCTGTTAAGACTCTCCTGTGCAGTGCGCCAGTGCTGGCCGCCCCTGATTTTGCACGCCCTTTTAAGTTGGAAGTGGACGCCAGTGCAAACGGGGCAGGTGCCGTATTGCTGCAGGAAGACCATCATGGTGTGGATCACCCAATCGGCTATTTCTCAAAGAAATTCAATGTCCATCAGCGAGGGTACAGCACGATTGAGAAAGAGGCCCTCTCTCTGCTGTTTGCATTGCAGCATTTCGAGGTGTATGTCGGTGGCAGTCCCTCGCCTGTGATTGTTTATACCGACCACAATCCCTTGGTATTCCTAATGCGGATGCGGAACTCGAACCAAAGGCTGATGAGGTGGTCCCTCCTGGTGCAGGACTTCAATTTGGAAATCCGTCATAAAAAGGGCACAGAGAATGTGTTAGCGGATGCCCTATCACGTGTTTTCCCTTAAACATGACTGTCCAAAACATCTACAAAGGAGATGTCTTTGATTTTGGGAAGGGGGGTGTTACGGCTGTGGCCATAAGAACACTGTGTGGGCTGTTTGTTCTGTGTCTCTTTACTGTGCTTAAGACTCTCTACAGGTACCTCCCCTAATGAAGAGTAGTGAGCTGATTGGACCATGGAACAGGTGACCACATTCAAAAAGCCGCTCTGACAGCTCCAGAGAGAGAGAGAGAGAGTGTGGAACGAGCGAGTAGCCTGACAGCCGTCGCAGTCCTGACCCTGGTTTTCCCAGCCTGCGTTTATCTTGTGTATTTGTGGGAGTGTGAATTGTAAGCTTAGGCACTCGTGGGCTGAAGCGGAAGGGGTGAGCTGCCTTTTCTTTTGGAATCGTTTTCTCCTGTTTTCTTGGTCAGGGAGCGAGGGATAGCTCTGTCATTTGTTTGTTCTTTTTTCTTTCTTAGGGTTTAGTTAGTCTTTTCTGGTGGGACTTAGTTGGTTTTGTTTATTATTTTGGCCTGGGCTCACCCCGGAGCTATGCTTCTTGTCCTTAAATAAAATCACTTTTTTTACTTACAACTGGTTTGGATGTTTGGCTTGGGAACCAGGGCGGGGATTTGGTCTCTCTCTCCTCCAACCTTATGTGCGTCCCTACCCGCCTAGACTAGGGGCGTAACAACAGGTATGAAGTTTGATTTCACTTCCAGATTTTGCTTTCCAGGCCGTGATGGTGTGTATGCAGGCTCCTGGGAGAGCCAGGTGTTAAGCAAACTTAATATGCAACACACGCTAACATCTTTTATTGCAGGGTTACGGAGCTACTCCGGAGGAGGTGCCCTGATGTTGCCTGGGACATGATCTAGCTAATCTTTTTCTTTAAGACAGGGATCCAGGTTTGGTGAGTTGACGCATGGGAATGTCCATGCGTCAAGAGGTGGAGTGCAAGGATTAACATTAAACAATGTTTACTATTATTGTTGCAGTGATTTGTGTGATTAGCTGTTTATTTACAAGTATTAAACCTATGCAAGTGGTGCATCCATGTTCAGATGAGGCTTTGATGGCCTATAAGTGAAGTTCACTGAACTAAAGAATGTGGTTTGATGATTGTTGACATGCTCTCCAAATAGAAGTTTTTCTTCTTAGCAAGGAAATACAGGTGCAGCAGTAATCTCCTGAGAAATCTTCAGAGGCCCAGTGAGAAGCGTGAACCATTCCAGGCATAGCTGACAGCCAGGCAGTGGTTGAGGTCAAAGGTCAAGCTGGTTGGGGCCCATCATGAGATCAGACCTTGGAGCCACAGCAAGGACCATGAAACTGCCTGCAAAATAGAGGAGAGGATCGTCCACAAGATGGGAGCTGAGGCCAGGAGAGAGGCTTCAGGAGGATCAGAGATCATCTTCAGCACAGCAGACATCACACAGAGAGCTGTGCTACTGAGCTTCCAGGAGATTTTAAATAAAATGAAAGATTCAATATTGACGCTGAGGAAGACAACTAAGGTGTACGACGTGCTCTGCCTTAAACCTTCAGCAGCGTTGGAACATGAAAACTCGTGGGATGAGGGGAGCGTGCCAAGCTCCATCGACAGCGTAGAAGCAGTTCGAGGATGACATCATGATTCTGTGAAAAGCACAGGAACCAGAAGCTACGGTGGTGATGACAGCAGTTTCCTATGAACATCACCTAATGCTGTGCCACTATACTGTGCATACGATGACACTCTGAAGGCTGCTGGGATCATAACAGCAGTAAGACAACTGAACCCTGCACCCTTTCCACAGAGGTGTTTCTCTGCAGAGCGTGGACAATGAAGGAGTCATAAATATCCCCCTCGCAGGATGAAGGCCTGAAGTGAGGTGATGGGAGGCCATAAAACTAGAGTGCTGAGAGGTCTGCAGCTTTGGAAATAGCTGAGACCCATGTTGACAAACAACAAAACTAACTGGTATGTTTGAATGTTTATTCTACATACATTTGGACTCTGGTCCTATGAACAACGAAACAACTAGAAGAGACATTATGACGCCCTGCAGAACTCAAACCACTCTGCAGAGAGACATGTGATTTGCACACCCGGAGGAAGCATCACCAAGCTGAGATGTTTTTGAAAATGTTATCTTCTTAGTTTCACTATTAAATTAACAATTTCTTTGGTTGCTCGTAAGATGCAGTTTGCCATGAGATGAGCTCAATGAATGGGGTAACTGCTAATACATTTATTAAACTGTGTAACTTTTACAGTAATTTAGGGTGATTTGACATATGCTGAGTAAAAAAATGTTTGCATTGAAACTGTCAGACATGAGGTATGCATAACTGGGAACTTTCTAGCATAAAGGTCAAAAACGGGGGAATGTTAGAGTTTGTATTGTTGATTGTTATTTATGCTTAGAAATATTTAACCATAGAGGCTTAGAGGTGTATAATCAATTGTGTAGTGATAAGTTGTGTGATCTTTAACAGGCTACAGAGGCTTGGTGTGCATTCCACACCTACATCCTGGGAGCATGAGAGAGGTCATACCTTCTCTTATTGTTTTATGGTAGGATTAACGTAGCTACGTCTGTTTTAGTCTAAGTGCTTTTCTGTTTAGATGAACTGCTGGACTTCCTCACCGGGGGGGGGTCTAGTCTACCCTCTTCCTGACCAAGGATGTTTGACCCTTTGATCAGCAACACACACACACACACACACACACACACACACACACACACAAGGTACTCTTTGTTTGTATGTAGACGTCGTATGTTAATGAACCTATGCATATTCATGTAACCTCAATAAAAGGATAGTGTATGGGAGGACGGACGAGAGCTACTGGGGTCAAGCGAAGGGACGGCGCTCTGTCCAATCTCTCCCGTGCACGAGTACCATGAAGAAGTTTGCCTACTTGCGTCTTGCTTGCAGTGTAATTATATTGTCTTAACGTTCCAGCGAATAGGTTCAAGCTACAAACCTAACACAGGTATCCAGTCTCTGTTTTGTTAGCTCAAATTTCTGTAATTTCCTTTATAAACCAAGGTTGTTGGACATGTGTCTCAGTGAATCCAGCAAAGTAACAATATCACATTTCACATTACATATTACTGATCAACAGTAGTCTAGCTACACCAACAGCAGAAATACTGAAGTCAATACTGTAAAGTTTAACAGCAGCACAAACTATAAACTCCAAAATAACCATACAGTTGATTCACCTCCGGTAATTTAACTGGGCTGACTCTTTGTTAGGTGTGTTTAATGGGCAGAATAATTCCCAATTATGTACAATTATAATATGTTAAAATGGACTTATGTACATAAGGCCATTAATAATTAACTGTACGTAGGTATTTGCTTTATGACTATCTAGACAGTGTGAAGAAGTGAAGTATTGAAATTATTTTATGTTGCATAATGACAACATGTTACCCCTATACATTTAAGGACAAAGTTCAATGACCGCCACCTGCTGGATGGTGAGTGCAGAGGGGCGTGTAATTGTTGAGCTGGACAAAGAGAACACCTGTGCTGATGCAATGTCAGTCTTCTTTGGTTCATTCTATGTATTGAACCTGGAATACCAGGAGTCAGCGGGTGCAAGGTTTTTTGTAAGGATAAACCCTGAAGAGGGAACAAAATGTACCTCCAAGGTTGGGACAAGCAGGAAGACTGGGACCACTGTGAAGCGAAAGGTTGTTCACATTAACCCTCATGTCACAACTTTCCTCCAGTGGCTTACTGAATTTGAGTGGAGAACTTCAAATTAGGGAAATTAGTAAATTTCTTGTATAATTTAAGTGACCAATGTGTTGTTACCCATGTCTCCACAGATGATCCATGGCCCATGCTTTCTGGACATTTACACAAGACGAGCAACAATGAAGACAAGCTCTCTCGCCATCTTGCAAGACGCTGTCTCTGTCCAATAGGTTTTTTTGAGTGCAACAGTTTTGATTTTTTTTCCTTCTTTTACCCATCCATCCATCCATCCATCCATCCATTCGCTTCCGCTTATCCTTTTTCAGGGTCGCGGGGGGCGCTGGAGCCTATCCCAGCTGTCATAGGGCGAAAGGCGGGGTACACCCTGGACAGGTCGCCAGTCTGTCGCAGGGCCAACACACAGGGACAGACAACCATTCACACTCACATTCACTCGCACATTCACACCTAGTGGCAATTTGGATTATCCAATTAACCTATCCCCACAAGCTTCATGTCTTTGGACGGTGGGAGGAAGCCGGAGTACCCGGAGAGAACCCACGCAAACACGGGGAGAACATGCAAACTCCACACAGAAAGACCCCGGCCTGATGGTGGAATTGAACTCAGGACCTTCTTGCTGTGCAGCACCAGTGCTAACCTTCTTTTACCCGTTTGTTAAAAATTATTTCAGCTACTTACACTTTAATTGTCACATGTATTGGCTCACCCTACAAATCAATGAACTCAGTCCACAAAGCAAGATCAGGGTTCAGTGCAGGTCAGTCAAGTTCCTTCACACCACACACGCTCATCCATGTCCTTGTGGACCCTGTTTTGTGCAATGATTTGGTCGTGTGAGCCAGTATTTTGGACAAAGTGTATATAAAGGCAGACGTGTGGGGCTTGATATTATATCCATTACAATTCAGTTTATTTGTATGGTGCCAACAAAATGAATGCCAAGGCACTTCACATTGTAGGTTTGAGACCCTACAAAATATAAGTAAGGAAACCCAACACTTGAGCATGTGTTGTCTGCCATGATATGGATATGACATAATATCGTTATTGTTTGTACAACCATCTGAGAAAATAATGGATTACATGGTTTAGTAAAAACAAGTGCTTCCTCAATGAAAATATGTTTTCAGTTCTTTTCAGTTTTTGATTTTGGAAATGTGTATTTCAGCAGGGAAAAATCAGAATTGAAATAAAGTGGTGCAAAGCACATGAATTATATTTTGTGTGTGTGTGTGTGTGTGTCTATCCATCCATCCAATTTTTTTGGAACCCTCCAGTCTCTTACAGTATGTTACTGTTAACTGAAATTACGGTAAATTACGACCTGTTAAAAGAGTAAATGACCGCCTGTTGGGACACGGTATCCTCTAGCAGAGATGAATATTTTTGGTACTGATGATGCGTGATAACGGTAAGTTACTGGTTAATATATTGCAGTTTATTACCTTGCAGCGGGCTTACAGTGACATACCGTGAATAAGCGGTAGTATACCAATTTCTTAATCACAGTATGATGTTACTTTGTTGACGTAATTTACGACATAACGACATAACGGTATCTCACTGACATAACTGTCGCCAGTGAGATACCGTAAAAAAGGCTACGGTGCGTTACCATAATTTGTCCAAGAGTATTATACCACACCAGCAAAAAACGGTATCATCCTGCAGAAAGGTAAGCTAGCGTAACACGGCGTCACGGTATGACGCTGGCAGCAGTGACGCCAGTATGTTACCGTAAAGTGGCGATGAAAAGTCTAACGGTGCAGATACACGGAGTAATCAGAAAAGTTTAGCATGAATCTGGACATTAGATTTAAGATTTAAGTTTTAAGCTTATCAGATATCACTTGTTAGAAGCTCCTTACCGTTTGAAGAAATCTCTTCTCAATCTGCTGTCCTCTTCTGCTTGCATCTTTTTTTTTTCATCTAACACTGACGTTATTCCATGTTAATTATTTTTTCTCCGTGAAAAACACAGCAACTCATCTTATCCCGGGGTGCCAGGAAGTCGAGCTGCGGATCTCAGCAGAAAACTTTTCAAACTGATTCCAGGTTGATCCAGGTATACATTTGAAACAGGTTCTCCTCTGTGACGTGACAGTCGGAACGCATCTGCGTAACCATGGTTACAGGGGGACGCTTTGGAGCTCTGCTGCTCAGCAGCAAAATATTTCAGATCACTATGTAAATACTCCAACTCTAAAACCAAGTAAAATAAATATGCTGCATATGTGTATAGTGCGTTCATGTGTGTGTGTGTGTGCGCTGCGTGGTAACGTAGGCGCGTGCATGTGTGCCCCGGTCACAGCTCCTTTCAGCATGGCCGGAGGTAAGTCACTGCCACGTTGCTCTCAGCTAATTAAAGTTTGTTCAGATCCCAAGCTGCAATGTGAATACAGCCAAACCGCCGCGTTTTTGTTTGTCATTAAGAGACTCATTCGGGATAAGTTTTGTGGAGGGCGGAGTTCACTAATATACACTTATAATGAGTTTTAGCCGAGAACGCAGCTAAAATGCTAGCATGCTAAGTTAGCCTGATTGCTAGCGGCTACTCGCGGCAGTCTTTTTTTAACAGCATGCACTCTTTTTTCCTTCGTCAGGAGAGGTGTACTGGCAGTCGCGTGACACACACAGATCAGACACATATTTCTGTGTTGCAGGTATGGAGATGTTCTTATGTTTTGGAGATGCTGTCTTTCATTCATTGTTTTTATAAGTACAGTGTTGTACTGCCTGTTAGATGGCGGTTATTAATATAATTGTACTGAAGTATAATGTTTGAACTATAAGTACCAGAATATTGGGTCCTGGTTATTGAATTGTATTTATCTGACTGTTTATTTGTTTTTGAATTATTTTGTTTATTGTTCTTATAAGTTGTTTTTGATGTTTTTTCAGTGACATATTATTTATTTTGTGCTTTTTGTTTTTGAGAGCTTAAGTTAATGTTTTAAAACAATTTGTTGTATTTGATTCATTATATTATTGTAGTGTTAATGAAGCTGCAGACACAGCTCCTTTCAGCATGGCCGGAGGAGAGGTGTACTGGCAGTCGCGTGACACACACAGATCAGACACATATTTCTGTGTTGCAGATGTGCAGTAAAGAGCCAAAGACCCAGTACTGTCTCCTGCCTCTTACTTTCACGCCAGAACACAACGCAAGAACAACAGGCGTAACACATGAACGGGTTACACATACTGAGGTGAGTTGTTGAGGATATGTCGAGCTGTCGATAAGCACGGCTGTTTCTGTGCTCTTATATACTGTTAGCCTGTTTTGCTGGCGTTAGTGAAGCTGTTTTCAACTGGATGTAACATTGTTGAACTCTGATGATTAATGAATAAACTCTCGATGTGACGACGTGAGCATGTAATTGTAACCCTGTGTTCATTTAGTTGTTTGATACCGTTTAATATCCAGTACATCTATTGGGTGTTTTATAACATGCCCTGGAATCATTTTAAGTTTTACAATGCCGGTGATTTACGACTCTTTCGCGACAGTCAACTGTGGCGTAAACTCTGGCGGGTCTCAGAGCTAGCTTATGTGAGCCAGCAGTGACATCTATACATGCAGTAGCCTTAAAATACTGATTATTTATTCTCCTGCTAGGTAAGAATTTGTGTTTTATACGTTTATTGTCACATTGTGCGCCATGTTATTGATTCGGTGAAATGAATTTCTACAATGGCGGACTTAGACAAAATAGTGTTACTGTTAATTTGACTCTCTGCAGTGTTTAAATGCTTACATATACACACACAGTTACTGTCCCTCCACACGTAGGACTCAGTTCTGCTTCTATGCCCCATCTTTGTTTACTCTTTCCCACCCAACAAGTGCATAAATAAGATGTTAAAAACGTCATCATCATATCAAACATGATAGATTTGGGGGGAGTTTGTTTGGCACATGCTGACTGCATTCTAATTATAACCAGAAGAGGAGGCGAGAGCAGAGAACGAGAGTGCAGCAGTTTGGTCAAAGGAACAGGTGAAGAAGAGGTGAGCATCCAAGAGACGAGCAAGAGGACAGTTTCAAAGCAGACATTATGGCACAATAAAAGCTGTAAGAGCAGAGATTCATTCATATCTTTACTATTTTTCTTTAGCTTTTACTCCCGCTGCTTACAATAAATCCGAGATAAAGAACAAACAAGAACAACTCACATGGCATTGATTGTTTAGTTCAGTGTCACTCTGTGATTGTTTGACATTTCATATAAATGTGACTCTAAAATATAGCCAATAATATTAAAAAGCTGCTGTTACTGAGTGAAACTTGAAGGATTATGATAAACTTCAGTTCTTACTGAATCTGTAACATTGCTTTTTTAAAAATTGTTAAATTACTTTTGTGTCACTGTGCACAGTGAAAAGCTCACCTGATGTAGTGGTGAGGCCATGTTCACCACTAGATGGAGACAACCTGGCACAGGTATTTTCTATACACAAAATTTCACACTGAAAAGCCTTGGTGGGAATTGTTGTTTCATAGAAAGTAAAGGAAAACATGTCTTGAGGTCTTTTTCCAGTGTTTTCAAAATTGTGTTTTTCACATACACATCAAAACTTCACACAGACAAACACACACACAAAACAACAAAATATGTCAAATTAGGGAGGGCAGAGAGCGCAGCCTTTACATTGTTTTATTGTAGAGTGACAGGAACTGCCTATGAGCTTCTAATCAAGCAGAAGTGTTGACGGAAAATCTATCAAAGGAAATACATTGATGAAAATCAAAGAAGAGCAAATGTATGTGATGTTCCATTTTCCTGAGAGCTGATTGGCTGTGATGACTCCTTCAAGTACTTTGTCCTGCTAGTTAAGCCTGCTGTCTGTTCTCAGGCCTCCTCCTGTTTCACTGCCATATATCCACCACCAGAGGGCTCCACTGACCTGCCTGCTGACATCAGAGCACACCCCTGTGTCATGTGACCTGGCAGGAGTAGCAAAGCTGGACTCAGACCTGGCCCAGGCAAGTTCAAAGGCAGCTGTGGTAGAGAGAGTATATGGGCTCAAATTGTGCTCATAAATATTTTGTACTTGTAAATCAATTTGTGTGTGTATGGGATCAGAACGATGCCACCTTGAAATGAAACCGAAAAAAATATTGAAACTGAAATAAATGTACAGCGCGGCTGCGGTCACGGACAAACTTGCATGTGTCTGTTCGGGAATGGCAGATGCTGAGAGGTCCAGCGTTTACATTACCGGCTATTTCAAAGTGACAGCCTGAGGTGTTCTTCAGTAAATTGGACTACCAGACAGGAGGACCTGAGGCCCCACCGTATTCTTTTCGGTAAGTTAAATGTGTGTGTAAGCTAATCCATAACTTAGGTCCTTAGGTGAGCACTCGGCTGTCGGGGAAACTTGTTTTGTAAAGTTCGTTTAGCTAACCCGTGCAGGTGAATGAATTTACCCTGACTAAAGAAATCAAGAGAAACGCACCGGGCTGCTCAGTGACTAACCACGGTTACTGTACTTTTATTATGAGTATTATACTGTAAGAGCAACAGGCTGGACTCTGCTTCTGCTCCTGTGCAGAGCTGATTATTAATAAGAAGCTCGGTATACAGACAAGGATAACACAGTACCCGGGCTAGAAAGACAACTCCAGTTTGAGGCGCATGTCCTCCTGACATTTGGTGTTTGTGTTAACGATCCAATGGAAAAGCTTTGATGGGAGTGAGCTGTTCACTTGCACTATAGCACACAAAACGCTGCGCTGAGCACTGAGTGTTGCATCCGTGTACACACTGCATTGCTTCATATTTCCCTCGTAAAGTAGGAAATGGGTGGAGCAGTTTATTAAAAGGGTAAACGTACATGGGTTTGATTGTAAGGCCCAAACAGAGCTGGCACAGGTCTAACAAGCATGAAGGGACAAACTGAGTGTGACATAAGGAAATGCTTACATGTGTAATTATCTTGATTACTGGTGAAGGACTACGTCACATGTAATCAAACATGACTCATTACTTATAAAAACCCTTTAACTAAAAGTGTATCAGAAACTCTCCTCTACTGTTTACTCTGTTTATCACCCAACAGTGACCTCGACCCTCTTCAAGCTCCTCACTGGTCAGTTCGAGTCAGGACGGCTGAAAATCCTCAGTGTTTACTGGGTAAGTTAAACTGATCAGTGGGACACTCAGGGACAGAGACCATGATGCTTTGGGGCAGACCACAGAGGTTTTACTAGTCAGTACAGATTTCAAACACACCGCTACATACTACATTAAGGTCAGTGCATTAAGTGCACTGATCTTAATGTTGTATTTTTCTGGTTGCTAATACACTTGGATCCATTACAAACATACACATTGTTGTGTGATGTGTGAAGACTTTTTATGGCTTTGTTTTTTGTCCAAACAGCACAGAGGAAACTATTTCTAAGCTAAAATTCATGCATCAAATGATACGCAGCAGATAAGACGGATGTAATCAAGCTACCGATAGAAAGAACATAGTCAAGGACAAATAAAGTGTCTTTTTTTCCTCATTGTTCTATGTGTGGGCCTCCTACTTCCTCCCACAGTCCAAAGACATGCAGTTAGTGGGGACAGGTTCATTGGGGCTCTAAATTTCCCACGGTGTGAATGTCTGTCTCTGTGTTTGCCCTGCGACAGACTGGCGACCTGTCCAGGGTGTGCCCCGCCTCTCATGATAGCCCCAAGCACTTTACATGTGATGTAAAGTGGACTTTTCTTTTGTTGCCACATCCATGATTTAGAAAATGTTACACAGATGTTGTCCTGCTTCGCTGTGCTGAAGCGTGTGCTTCATGAAAAGTTTGAATAAGAAAATATCAGGTCAGTAACTGTTTGTGTTCCCTGTAGGTGAGGCTGTGACAGAACTCTTTAAACTCTGCTGTAGGACTGAGTGTACAGAGGAGATTCCTGGAAGAGGATACGCTGAAGATGAGGGCAATGGTCAGGTTCCTGGCTTTACTTGTTGAGTGACCATACTGCATTCTGGAAACGTGCGTAGCTTACTGGGAGATCTGGGCATCTGTGCTGACCCAGGCCTCAGCAATTGAACAGAAACTCTTGGATGTGTTTGTCGTCTGTAGAAAACAGTGATATCAGCTCTGCTTTGTCCAAGCTGACCGAGCCAGCAGCAACTGTGCCCATTTCCAAACTGTCTGTCTCCAACATGGTGCACAGTGCCCGGAAGCACATTCGCCGCCATCGACGCATCGATGAGTCGCCCCTTAACACCGAGATACTCAATTCTGTCCTTCTGGTAAGAGTTAATCATGTAACCTGTTTAAAAGGCATTAACTAGTCGGAGTTGACTAATACTTGACTGAGTTTTAATGGTTTCAGCTCATTTTATGAGGAAACTGATTCTGACAGAAGAGGTGTGGATCCCGTGTTAGGAGACGGTGAGCGTGATATTCAGAGCAGCAGAGACCTCGGAGCGTGTGGTAGTTTGACTCGTACTGATGTGGCTCCTCTGCTTCTTTTCACAAACAGTTTTTCCTTCCTGGTCACTGTTGAGCCCGTCACACTCAGCAGCTCGAGCTCGAGCTAAGACAGCCTTGAATCTTAAAACTACAGCCGTAATTGCATTTATGTCTTAGAGTGCTGGCCACAGATATTGATCCCATCTGACAGCAGCTCAGTAAAGCACAAGAGCGTCATCTTAAACAGGATATCAGGCAGCGTTCTTATTTTTATTGTCTACTTCTGGTCACATCCTGCTTTTGCCACTGAGCGATCAGCATCCTGTGTTTTATCATGAAGTGATGACTACGTGAGCTGCACTTGTTTAATTCTTCTAACATCTAGAAAACAACAGAGTTTCTAAATGACAGACTTATTTATTTGTGTTTGTGTCTCTGTTTCCAGATGCTGCTGTGGAGAAGTCTGACTGTAAGAATAACACTCAGCTGTCCAACTCCAGTGGGACATCGGAGCAAGAGAAAACCTCTGATTATGTATGTTTGCCTCTTCACCACTCGCACACTCAAGGTTACACTCAGGTCAGGTCCAATATAAGTTTCAGAGTGAAGACAGGCTCAGTGCTGTCAGTACTTTGTCAGGATTTTTATTAGAATGTATTAAATTTGGTGTCCTGCTGTTTGATTTCATGCTGGTCTTTTCCCTCGTTGTAGAACCTTTTCCACCAGCTGAAGTCAGCCCCCAGTGACAGTCTGACCTACCGTCTGGCTCTGTGTGTGTGTCTGGTCAACTATTACTACGGTGGGCTGCGGGCTGTTGGACACCTCTGGCAGGAGTTTGTCCTTGAGTTGCGTTAGCGGTGGGAAAATAACCATTTTATTTGTGGGTGGGTACCTCACAGGCTCGTGCTGCTTTGATTTTAAAGATGTCACACATATTAACATTTTCATTTTATAGCAGGTAAAATAAGTATTGAACACGTCAGCAGTTCTCTAAGCAAATATATTTCTAAAGGTGCTTTGATGTGAAATTATCACCAGATGTCGGTAACACAGGGACATTAAACACACAGACATTTATTTAGTACTTTATACAAATGTTGGTGATGACAGTTCATGGCAGCTTCTGTATGGAGAAACCAGTCCCATCATTGCTCATGATTTTGACCCACTCACCACACAAACAGTCTCTAAATCCCGAATGCTCCGTGGATCCTTCCCACAGATTCAGCTCAGGTGATTGGCTGGGCCGTTCCAGCAGCTTTACTTGATTTCTCTGAAACCAACAGTTTCCATTGGCTGTGTTTGAGATCATGGTCTTGCTGAAACATCCATCCTTGTTTCATCTTCATCATCCTGGTAGATGGCAGCAGATTTTAATCAACAATGTCTCCATTCATCCTTCCTGGAGTTAGATTTAATGGCTCAGTCCCTTTTGCAGCTTGTTATAAAGTTTTTATGCATAAGTTTTCTAAGCAATCACACATTTTTTTGGGAACATCAAAATCATAATGCTCCCACCTCCAGTGTTGCTGTGGTGTTTTTGGGATGCAGCCACCCAAACACGGTGTGTTTACAGCATTCAGAGAGTTTTGCTCTTAACAAAGGCAGTCGCACTTTTCTCCTCTCCCTTATCTTCCCTGCTTAGCCTCTTCTGTCCTTGTCTAGTCTCGTGTTTTTTGTATTACTTTTCCCTGGAACACTCTCTCACAGTCTGTTCTCTAAAACCTAAAAGAGGAATTATGGATTGGATCAACTGCTCCCTGAATGCAATTGACACCCCTTTCTCAACGAGAAGTCTGGGCTCGGGTGAGCCTGAGTGCTGAAGATATCTACCTATTCGGAACCATGGTAACAGGGTTCTGGCTGATTGGAGCTGGCTTGGCCCTGACTTATCGAAGAATTAAGAAAGCGGAACCGGCTGTTCAAACCCCCACAAGGCTGCCCGCTGGGATTCAAACGATGGGAAGAGGCGTGAGTTTCTCAAAATGGGCTCATTGAACGCAGCATGGATAAGATCTTGGAGAAGCTTACGGCTGCTGTGAATACTCAGAATAAGACTTCTGAGTGCAAATTGGATCACATCTTGGAGAAGCTCACTGCGGTCGTTGTTAACTTGTTATTTTCTGTTATATTGCGAGAGTACTGTTGCCCGCGAAGGGTTGTTGTTGGTGTGGAGAAAAATGGCGTAACAAATAAAGCGCTGGGAGTGAGACTACGACGTCGTGTCTTTTGAGTTAACAGTCGTGAGTTCTCAGAATCGGCTCTCTGAGCACAAGAATGACAACATCACGGAGCGCAAGTTTGATAACATCATGGAGAAGCTCACGGCTCTCCAACGGGAGATTGAGAGACCAGTGTCGGAGTGTTAGAACAGCTTTGAAATTCATATGAGCTGTTCGCACTAAAGTAAAAACCTCCATCACTTATGCGGATACCCCTTCGGCCCCAGCCGTGGGCTCAAGGCTGGAGCCGAACAACAACTCCCTGATAACGACTGTGTGTAGACTGTTCTTCCCACTCCATGCAAGGCCACCTGGGTTGGCTGGAAGACTGTTTACTTAGCCTGGCAGGGAGGAGGACACTGTCTCAGCTGAACTCTGGACACGCACACACTTACACAGACATATATATACACATGCAGATGTACACTCCTCCCCCCTCCAAACGCCTTCGACGCTTATTCCCCTCCGATGCTGACGGTGGATCAAGGAGACCAGCGCACGCAGGCCCGGATGTGCTGTCTACACTGGCTGTCTCTCACCCTTTACCCATCCCTGTTGCTTGTCATGTGTTTCTTTCGTGTATTAAGAGTTTTTTCATGTGCAGAGGTGTTTTTTTTCTGTTCTCAAACTGATCTCCCTGTTGGAGCTCAGTCTGGGGGGAGTTATTTTTGTCTCCTTATCTTTGGTGCATTGTGGTGCATTTTCCATTGTTATACCTCTCTGACCTGTCTTCCCCATGTGATGTTTGTGCCATGTATGTATGGTCAGAAGGGTAAGATGGCGCTGGCAAAGGTCGGCAGCCTTAACCCAATTTCCATCGGGGTCAGCCTTCAGGATCAATAAAGTTTTATTGAATTGAATTGAATTATGTGACCAAACTATATTAAAGTTAAAGCGTATTGTTGTACCTATGCATTACACTGGAGCAGAGCTTACATACATTCTTACCTGCTTACACTCATCATTCATTGGTGGAGTTGCCCACCCCTGGGTTAAATGTTTGTCTGTCTCTCTGTGTTCGCCCTGCGACTGGCGACCTGTCCAGGGTGAACCCCGCCTACATAAGTAAAAGAAATTCTTATACACACATTAGCGTCAGTGTGCCCTCGAGTTGCTACATGTCTGCTAGTTTTACTGTTCAGGATGTTTTGTGTGTGTGTGTGAACTGCCTGCAGTGAACATAACTGTGCAGTCACACACACAGTAGTCACAGAGAGTACTGCTGTGGTAGGGTGACCATAAAGAGGACACTGGGCCCAGTCATGAAGAACTTTAATAATACTGTTAGCTTAAAGAAAACGACGTCTTCTCTGTGCAGTTAATGAATGGGATATTAATGAATTAATAATAAATGTCATGTAGGCTTTTACAAGTAAACTAGTGTGAAATAAGAGGACTGTTGATCAGCCTACGCTGTGGAAAGCTGTGACTCTGTCACTGACACGTGTGGCATGATGGATGCAGTCATGCTGGGAGAAGCTACGTGAGTGCAGAAACCTCTTATCACCAGACGATCACGTGGTCGTCAGTTTTCAAACAGCTCATTGCAGTTTGATAAATCATCTTCAGAGGTTATTTGAACCTTGTCTTTGCAGAGACCTGCAGACCTGAGGCAGTAATGCAGTGATAATGACCAGCACACAGTGTAAGTCATGCTGCAGCTGCCCTGAATCTACAGTGTTGGTTATTCCCACCATGTCTCTATGTTTCTGATCCAGTGTGGACGAGCTCTTTATTCAGTCTGAACTGGTTTTAATACTAAAATACAATTGATTTGTTATTCATAGATTTTCAGATTTACTCTTACACAAAAAAGTAAAACATTTTTGTTGCCAGATCACACGTATTTACTTCCAGTCCTGAACAGAAGGAAATCGTTTTGATGCCTAAATGACATTTTATGTTCAGTGACAGCCTGGTGTGCTTGGGTCCATGAATGCAGTGGTGTCGTGAGTGGGCCCTGTTCGAGTCGTCAGTGCCAGTATGAGGTGTCAGTGAATATATTTACACATTACTTCATTTAAAGTACGAGTTTGTGTCTCTGTCCACAGGCAGCCAACCCCGGCTGTGTCCTGGAGGATTTTGTGCGCTGGTATTCACCTCGGGATTACGTAGAAGAGGAAGTGGTCGATGAGAAGGGCAACACGATGGTGACGGGGACACTCAGTCCCAGGATGAAGATCCCAGGCAACATGTGGGTGGAGGCTTGGGAGACTGCCAGGGTCACACCTGCACGACGCCAAAAAAGACTTTTTGATGACACCAAGGAGGCCGAGAAGGTCTGAAGCAGGTCGTTCGTTTTGCCACATGCGTGTTTTAAGCCAAACGTGTTTACTAAGTGGATCACAAAGTGTTTTCATGAATGTTTCTGCTGATTTTCAGGATCCGCTTGTGCCATGGGACCGTTTTGGCTCATGTATGTTGGAGAAGTCAGTTTAACACAGATCTGTGCTCACAGACATGTTGAAGCATTTTCACATGTTGATGAAAAAGGATCTGATGCTGTCACACACGATGTTTAACTGACACACAGCAGCTCTCTGTGGTGTGATGGTGTTAAATGAAGAACAACTTTAAACCAGCTTCTATTAATGATCCGGTCGGCTTTATGGGAAAGGGACAAACAGTAACTGGGGTTGTTTCCTCACCCAAAGAGGGTCCTGGATTTGGACCCGGGCAGGTCCCTGCCAAGCGTTTGCATGTTCTTCCTGCACATATGAAAGCAGAGCTCGGAGCTCCAGTTTGCACCATCACTGAAAATGTTGCCTGTCTTTTAAAGACATTGTTTATCCAAAAAGAGAAAGTTAAAAATAATGCTCACTGATAGTCTTATGACAGATTTAAAGATCTGGGTATGACTGGTCCCTCTGTGAATAACCATCATAGAGAAAGGTCACCGTTTATCTGGAGTCTTCTTCAGAGGCAGCCTGTTGGCTGTGCAAAAATATTCTGTTGATCTGAAAGAGCAAAAGGAAAACAGAAGCCAGGCAAACTAAACTTTTTGGGGGTTTGTCTTTAGGTTCTGCACTACATGGCGATGCAGAAACCTGCAGACCTGGCCCGTCACCTCCTGCCCTGTATACTTCATGCAACTATTCTGAAGGAAGAAGGTAAGTCCTCACCGTTTGGTTGAGAAACACGTTTATATGAAATAAAATCAGGGAAAATAACTCTAAGCCCACAGCAGGTAAATTACAGTAAGACCGAAACACAAAAAACTAAAGATATTAAAATAAGTACTAAGAAAATGAAATGCAACCCGAGATGTTAATGGAGAAAAAAAACCAGAAGCTGCATGAATAAAAAAGTAGAAATCTTGGACGCTGCCAGCATAATGCACAGGCTTTTGACGGGGCTCGCACACAAACACAAAGCAGAGGATTAAGCATCACCAAATATGTTTCCAAGCCAAAGAAGATAAGATGAAGCATACCTGCGCAGCGGTGGGTGATGAGGAGAGGCCGCAGCGTGTCTGACTTAAAGTGCAAGTTTGTGACAGTTTAAAGCTTAGCAAGCTAAGACGCCAAATATCCAGAGCACAAAGACAAGTCAGAGGGCTTTTTCAGACACACACTTCTAAACCGTCGTGCTCAACAGTGTCTCTGCTAAAACTGCGTCTGTGCTCTGCTCCTGTAAAGTTGCCTATCGAGTGCTTAATGATAAGGTGCATGGTAGCTGCTTTCCTCTGCAGGTGGACAAAGGAATGACTTCTCTGCAGACAGGCTCCTGGCAGAGCCACTGCAGAGGAACTCTTTATAATCACTGACTGTGAAACGTGAGGACTGTGTGGGGATGTGCAGACGGGGGCGCGACGGCTGGGAAACGAGGAGGGCTGCAAGTGGATGCACTGTATGATACACGCTGGCGTCTAGACAGCTCAGTCCTGAGCTGAGTGATGTAATGACTGATTGCATCGACACAGTCATTACATCAAAATACAACCCCTTTTTTTCGGCACTGAAATGAAACAGGCTCCGCCCACACAGCCGTTCTGTATCACAGCTGTGATGCAAAAAGATTTGGGCACCACTGGTATAGAGTGACTGGAACCCAGAACCTGGAAGTGTCCAGTGATGTGAGGGTAAAGGACGTCTCACTGTGTACTTTGGTGCACAGATGAGTTTGGTCGGTTCAGTGAATGCAGCCCATGAGCTGCAGAAAAAGCTCAAATCCTGAGCCCCCCAAGATTTGGGCTCAAGATGTGTTCTGCACTGCAGGCCCTTGGACTCCATCAGGGTTTGGGCCAGTTTTGAGCTCTTATAAGTATCAGAGATGGACACGTGATATTTTCAGGGCTGCGTAGGCATGATGGGTAGAACATGACCCTGGTGTTAAAATGCAGGTAAATGTGATTTAGTTTAGCTACCCAACCCTCACTGTGAAAGGAGCCTGGAAAGTTTCCCCAACATGAATTTCTTTCAGTCAAGTTTTCTCCAGTAATGATCAGAAATCAGATAAAACCCACTCTTTATTTTATTCTACACACAATAAATTGATAATTATTCCAGGATACAGAAAAGTCTAGATTTCGTCTTCAGACTGTCACATCTGGAGCAGGGCATAATTTGATTTGGTTTTTAGAAGAAGCTAAAGATCTTTCAGTCGTGTTGCTGTTGTTCCCTGACACCTGCAGTGCAACCATTAATTTAGCTAATGAGAGTTCACGTATAATTATAACAGGTCTTAGTTTCTGGATCGTCTCTAAGTTGACGGTATACTGCTAAGACCAGTTCTGAGTCTAGAGACAGCCAATGAGAGACACTAGTAAGGACATCACTGAGGAGAGTTTTCTAGTACTTTGGAGAAACCTCAATCAGCTAACGTCCTGCTGTGATACTCAGACCTTTTCTCTAATTAAACCAGAAAGCTAGTTTTCATTTATTCTGTAATATCCCAGAATGTTTCAGCAGGTCAGAAATGCTTTGGTGAATATCCAGGTTGTATGCAAATTAATTCTGATTAAGTCTGGACTACAAAATACAAAACATAGCAACAATAATGTCCTCGTTTCACTTCTTTAAAAAATGTATTTTGATCTTATGACACTTACTAAAAGCTTTACTTCCAGAGGTTGGCAGAGACGCTCTGTGCTGATAACACGTGAATGTGTGAAGGTTTGTATCATATCTATCTAATAGACTCCAGTTTGTGCATGTACAGTGGGGCAAAAAAGTATTTAGTCAGCCACCGATTGTGCAAGTTCCCCCACCTAAAATGATGACAGAGGTCAGTAATTTGCACCAGAGGTACACTTCAACTGTGAGAGACAGAATGTGAAAAAAAAATCCATGAATCCACATGGTAGGATTTGTAAAGAATTTATTGGTAAATCAGGGTGGAAAATAAGTATTTGGTCAATAACAAAAATACAACTCAATACTTTGTAACATAACCTTTGTTGGCAATAACAGAGGTCAAACGTTTACTATAGGTCTTTACCAGGTTTGCACACACAGTAGCTGGTATTTTGGCCCATTCCTCCATGCAGATCTTCTCGAGAGCAGTGATGTTTTGGGGCTGTCGCCGAGCAACACGGACTTTCAACTCCCGCCACAGATTTTCTATGGGGTTGAGGTCTGGAGACTGGCTAGGCCACTCCAGGACTTTCAAATGCTTCTTACGGAGCCACTCCTTTGTTGCCCGGGCGGTGTGTTTTGGATCATTGTCATGTTGGAAGACCCAGCCTGGTTTCATCTTCAAAGTTCTCACTGATGGAAGGAGGTTTTGGCTCAAAATCTCACGATACATGGCCCCATTCATTCTGTCCTTAACACGGATCAGTCGTCCTGTCCCCTTGGCAGAAAAACAGCCCCATGTTTCCACCCCCATGCTTCACAGTAGGTATGGTGTTCTTGGGATGCAACTCAGTATTCTTCCTCCTCCAAACACGACGAGTTGAGTTTATACCAAAAAGTTCTACTTTGGTTTCATCTGACCACATGACATTCTCCCAATCCTCTGCTGTATCATCCATGTGCTCTCTGGCAAACTTCACACGGGCCTGGACATGCACTGGCTTCAGCAGCGGAACACGTCTGGCACTGCGGGATTTGATTCCCTGCCGTTGTAGTGTGTTACTGATGGTGACCTTTGTTACTTTGGTCCCAGCTCTCTGCAGGTCATTCACCAGGTCCCCCCGTGTGGTTCTGGGATCTTTGCTCACCGTTCTCATGATCATTTTGACCCCACGGGATGAGATCTTGCGTGGAGCCCCAGATCGAGGGAGATTATCAGTGGTCTTGTATGTCTTCCATTTTCTGATGATTGCTCCCACAGTTGATTTTTTCACACCAAGCTGCTTGCCTATTGTAGATTCACTCTTCCCAGTCTGGTGCAGGTCTACAATACTTTTCCTGGTGTCCTTCCAAAGCTCTTTGGTCTTGGCCATGGCGGAGTTTGGAGTCTGACTGTTTGAGGCTGTGGACAGGTGTCTTTTATACAGATGATGAGTTCAAACAGGTGCCATTCATACAGGTAACGAGTGGGGGACAGAAAAGCTTTTTACAGACGACGTTACAGGTCTGTGAGAGCCAGAGATTTTCCTTGTTTGAGGTGACCAAATACTTATTTTCCACCCTGATTTACGAATAAATTCTTTACAAATCCTACCATGTGAATTCATGGATTTTTTTTTCACATTCTGTCTCTCACAGTTGAAGTGTACCTCTGGTGCAAATTACTGACCTCTGTCATCATTTTAAGTGGGGGAACTTGCACAATCGGTGGCTGACTAAATACTTTTTTGCCCCACTGTATGTGTATAAATGTGACAGTCTTGGGGTCTCATGCTGTCAGGATTGAGCAGACAGTTGTTCTTGTCCTGTGTGCAGGATTTCATTAACCAGCTGCTGAGCATGGAGACAGTCATCACTCAAGCTCGCTCGCTCAAGGCCAAGTTCTCCGTTCCTGAGGACGACAGCGGAGAGGCTGCTGATGAACTGAAGAAGTGAGTCGCAGAGTTTTAGCTGCGCTCACTGACAGCTTTGTTTGTGCTGTTGGTGACATGTAACCGTCTTCACCGTCACTACAGATAGTTAGTCAGTAACTTGTTGTCACGATGAATCTGTTTCACAAAGACGGCGTCTGAAGGATCACAGTCAGTTCACACGTTTCTTTCTCGCTCATGTTGGTGGTCTTATTTTATAGTTTTGGTGTCTTCAGGTTTCACATGTTCTTATTTAAGTGTTTTGTTTTGTGGGAATATTGTAACATTTTCCACATTGTGTGTTGTCTCTAGGTTTGTGAGCTCCCTGCTGGAGGAACCAGAGGTGGTAGTGACAGGAGCAGGCCAGGGCCTGGCTGGCAGTATAATCCACAGACTCTTCATCAGTGCTCAGAGGGTAACTCTCACTCTGCCTCCGTGTCCTTCCCACGTCTTGCTGTCAGTTTCATGCATACAGTCATGTATTTGTCATCTATAGAGACATCTTTAGAGGTACACACACACACCACACTTATTCAATATCAGCATCAAGAATAGGTCGGTGTCCCGGTCCTAGAACAAGACATGAAGTCAGCGCTGTTTTATTTATATATACTTCATGTAGATGAAACTGGAAGGACGTGGTCAGCACTGATGTAAAGACGCAGTGTTTTCTGTCAGTGTCAGGAGAGTCTGCTCTATTGTAACGTTGTTTCTTCCTGAAACACACAATTGCTGCTGCTGTGCTGTGAAGCACGTTCAGAGCTATAAGAACCAGTCTGTTAATTATCAGTTAGACTGTGTGACAATTCTTCAGGAAAAAAGTTGTGCAGCTCTCTCCACAGTGGAGCAGATCTCCTTCCTGTCTTTGACGCTTCTTTTTCTCTTTCTGCAGTAACAACTATTAATGTGCATTTGTATATGTTTACAGTGTTAGCAGAAACAAAGCTTTGGTGGCCGTGACTCCAGAGATGGAGCCGAGTATCTAATCGAATCATCGGTTTGTTCTTTAAGCCTTAAAAGTGTCCATGTGCTCCACACTGGATCCCAGATTGACTCTGATGCATCAACTGGAACATGAATTCAAAATCCTGCTCCTCACATACAAGGTCTTAAATAATCAGGCCCCATCTTATCTTAATGACCTTGTAGTACCATATCACCCTATTAGAGCACTTCGCTCTCGCTCTGCAGGCCTACTTGTTGTTCCTAGAGTATTTAAAAGTAGAATGGGAGGCAGAGCCTTCAGTTTTCAGGCCCCTCTTCTGTGGAACCAGCTTCCAGTTTGCATTCAGGTGACAGACAAAACTTTCCTCTTTGATAAAGCACATAGTTAGGGTTGGATAGGCAACCTTGATTAGTCTGCAATAGACCCTGTGCACGAGAAAATGCTAACTTCCTGTTTTAAGATCGGATGCAGGGTTGTACATTTCCGGTAGCTTTACTTTGCGGTCAATTGCTGCTGCAAAGATGGACTCCAAAATCATGTCCAAAATATGAAAACAGAAAGATGGCGTTAAGTTACAAAGAGCAGAAGGTGGGAACACGCACCACTGCTGTGTCATTAAAAAAATCAAATGATCAGTTTTGACGTTTGAAGCGTGCAGATCGATTGGTGGTTTACATCACTCAACACAAGCAGAACTGCATTACAGAATCAGAAGCACATCTCTGTATAGTGACAGTTCTTATGATTTAAACAGGCAGATGTTCAGCATTCAAACTACAGGTGAACAATAGTCAAAGGTTTCCCTGCTAGTCAAGTACACACCTACACAGCATGTCAACAAACCGTGGTAAGGGTCTCTATGCATGAGTATTTACGAAGGGTATGTTGTGACGTACCTTCAAAATTACAGCGGTCCCTCGCTATAACGCGGCCTCGCTGTTTCGCACATTTTTTTTGTGCAGGTTTGCATGGTTTTTTTTTTGTTTTGTTTTTTTTTTGCGCACAGCGCTTTGTGTTCTGCGTCCTGATTGGCTGCAGACTATTGTTGATCTCCTCCGTGCCGTCTCTCCTGTACAGTACAGAATCGCTGATTCATTAATGATTCATTGATGTTGAATTATCTCTCAGCTGCTCTGTTCTCATGTGCTGGACCTGAAAACACGGTTTGATCTTTGGTTTCTGTAATACTGGACTTATTTGTCTACGAAGGTTTGAACTTTGAGAGCTTAAACAAGAGAGAAACGTGTGAAAATGTTCATGCCTGTCTGAGTGTATATCAGAATCAGAATACTTTATTGATCCCCCAGGGATCAATAAAGTGTGTAGTGACGGGTTTTACCTTAAAACATCTATAATAATTGTAAAAAATAAAGTTGGCTACTTCAGATTTCCCCAATCGCAGGTTATTTTTAGAACGTAACTCCCGCGATAAACGAGGGAGCGCTGTATACAAATACTGAGAAGTATAAAATTTGAATCCTGTCTCTCTCTGAGGCGCGGGGGGAAAAAATATCGACAAGTCGATCAACATCATCTACAGATACATTCGACATCTCGAGAAATGTAAATCGCCACTTGATTCGTCCATTTGGTTGAAAAACCCGACCGTGAACAAGGAGCGAATATCACACCGGAAACTAAGCGCTATGCGCCGGAAGTAGCATATGCTAAGGCGCACACAGGTCTAAGTTATAGGTCTAAGTTCCCCATAATGCACTGGATGTTTCTTCTTCACTCAACATGTGTTAGTAGACCTCTCTGCATTCAGTCCGTCTGCCCCTCATCTATCGATGGATGTTTGTTAGAGGCTTTGGTTCCCACTGTCGCTCACAGACGGTCACCTAATGTTTCCTGTGTAACTGCAGGGTCTTTGCCTTATAACATAGAAGCAGCTTGAGGTAACTGTTGTTGTGATGCTGTGTGTGTGTAATAAAGCTCCCTTACTGACAGTGGGTCACCACAGCTTGTAGCTCCATGTATTTGATGTGGCACGTTTGCCCTCGCTGACACAACCTTAAAGGGATTTGTGTGTATGAATAAAGTTTATTGTTCATACAGTTCATTGCCGTATGTCTGTGAAAGGCTGAATGAGGGTTGTAGCTCCCTCAGCAGCTGTGGAGCGATGGAGATGTGGTTGGTTAGACACGCTGCTTTAGTTTACACTACAAACCACACTCACCTGTTTACACTCCTTTTGTGTTACAACCACCTTGTTACACTCAAACACCAGATGATGCATCTGAGCCAACTAAGGATTCACTGAGACTGAAGAAGCTCGAGATCATAAGAATTTGAGGCTCAGCTGATACAGTATCATAGGAGAATCCAACCATTGTATGTCAAGAGACTATAGGCAGTGAAAGCTCCATCTGGAGGAGGAACGACGTGGTTCAGAGCGTTGCCTCCTGCAGCTGGTGACATGTTCAGATTTCAGCTCTGTCGGTTAGAAAGTCTGTTTTTGTTTTTCATCTGTGTGTTGCTCTTTCATCCTTTTCTTCTTCCTGTTTCTTGCATCAAGCTGGCTGACTTCACCACTGATGAGGTAACCATGAGCAGTAAGCCTCGTGTCGCTCACAGTTACATTTAACATAGTGCGATAAACACACTCAGTCATTATAAGGTACATCCTCTAAAGGTTCACATAACAGACAAACAGGATAATAAAAATAATCTGGTTCTTTGCAGCGTCCTCAGATGAACAACACACGACATTATTACACGTCTCAGTATTTGTTACACTGAACACAAATATAAACACAACACTTTTGTTTCCATGAGCTGAACCGGATCCTGACTGGTTTTGCGACATGTGTGTCATTGTGCTACACATGTACGGCATATTTCAGAGTGGCCTTTTATTGTGGGCAGTCTCAGACACACCTGTGCAATATTCATGCTGTCTAATCAGCACCTTGACATACCACACCTGTGAGGTGGGATGGATTATCTGCCATAAACAGATATTGTGGTCAACAATTTCAGTTCTAAAGTCACACAGCAAACCATTGTTATGGAACACAAATACAAACTGTGTTGATACATAATACAAAAAAATTGTAGCAATATGGTTTGAAATGCGTAAAGGTAGTGTGTTAGGGAGCAATTTATCTGACTCGTTTCCCTTTCAGTGTTCACACAACAAAGTAAATTCAGTGTGTTCTGAAATCAATATATTTCTTCTATGACTTTCAGGCTGGTAAGCAGGCAGGGCAGGTCAGAAGATGTCTTCATCATTTCTTCCTCATTAGCTTCCAGCAACTGCTTTTCTCTTCATATCTTCTGTAACACATTCACAACAGTTGATATTAACAGTGTTTAACCTGCTTTTTCTTTTCAGGTGGAAGTTTGGAAAGCTGTGAGGGTCTCAGGCAAGGAGTGAGCAAAAAACAGAGGCTCAGCTCTTTTCTCCTGTTCTAGTGGTGACATCTTCAGAGAGCTTAGGATAAGTGTCTCCTCCATATTTGGAGCTTCCCCCCTTCTGCACACACCAGAAGGTATGATTCACTCTTTACTTGTGGCAGACGAATCTGTAGAACAAAGAAAGAACATTACAAAAATATTTTCTTTAATCATTCATTAAACTGAATTGTACATCATGTTTAATTTGGCCATTAGAGGTAAAGTATTCTTGGGGAAGACTAAACCCCAAATTGCCCCAATTCTATTTATACAGCACCAACAGCATAACGGTCAGTCGGTGCCTTTTTATATTGCAAGGTAAAGAACCTGTAATACCTATAACATATTACAGAGAAATCAGAGAAAAAATCAGTTTAAAAAAAAGACTTTAAGTGAAACTTGAAACTAACTGATTTGTGTCATCTGGCTTCATAGATAAATGTATGTTGTCTAAGGGAAGCATGTTTACCCACACAAGCTTGAATATATCAATAAATAACATTTAAATAAATGAATAATCCCCTTTTTACTAGTGGTATATTATTATGTCTGTAATACAATGTTATCATGAACATTATGAAATACTGCTCTGAGGTTCAACACAGAGATTAAACCCTGTCATAAGAAGATTGTAACATTCACTAGTAATGTGCTATGATACAAATCTAAATCCTGGATGAATTCATTCAAACAAGCCATTCCTCTACAAATGAATCACAGTTGATGTTTCTATTCCACATTTGATGATGAAAGTCTTTGAATAACCTTGTAGGAGTGTGGTCTAATAGACATTGATGCTTTGGATGAAGTAATTATTGAAGCTGACTTGGTAAGTTCAATAGGACCAAAAGTGTTTGAATACATGTCAGCAGTTAATAAAGTTGTTATACTTTCTAAGTACCTGGTGTTGCTGTGGTTTCTCTGTTGTGCTGTTGTTTGGTTGTTGTTTTTTTCAGCAGGTAACCAAGCAGATTTTCAGTGTGTGTGTCACACTGATCAGTGTCAATTTAGGATTCAATATCTAACCCAAGGATATTTGACAAGGAGACCGGATTAAAACATCAACACAACTGGACAAACCAGTCTACCTCATGAGCCACAGCCTCCCATAATTTTAATAGAAATCCAGTAAACCTTGCAGTGAACTCATATTTATCATTATACATCCTAGTAAGTATAGTGAAATAAAATGCATTCTTTTACAAAGTAGGAGCATTTACAAACACGTTTCATGAACGTTTAATTAAAAACGCGTCTTATTTCATAGTGTAATCATCACATAACTTTTTCAAAGCACACTTTGTCTTGAACCGCCCACTAATTATATTCACACTAAGTATATATCCACACAATAATATCAGGGATTTTAAAATCTAGTCCCTTTATTGAATTCACACTGGGTCTTTATGGACTCACTAGCTTAGCTTAGCTTGTAACCGACTCGCTAGCACCATGACCTTTTCACCTATCCCTCATGCCCATTCTTGCGCAGGGTTTCAGATGTTTTTGTTACTTCTGTGCATCCTATAGCAGTAATGATACTTGTAATAAATGTAGTCTGTTTCATATGGAGGCCAGAATCACTGAAGGCCCAACTCCACACCCTTGAAAAACCCATAGCTAGCTAGTCCCCTGTTGGTGTGCCCAAAGCTAGCATAGGCACTGTTAGCGCGCCTCCAGCAGATTGTCCCGAGCTCCTGGGAAAACAGGATGGCTGGGTGACGTGAGGATGAAGCATAGTCCTAAACAGAAGACCTCTGTATATCGCCAACCTGTTCTTTTTCTAATCGTTTTTCCCCAATGGGCAACGTTTGCTGAGAAAAAAACAAATTCATAGATTTATTACTTCTAGACTGGACTACTGTAATTAGTTATTAGCAGCATGTCCTAAAAACTCCCTGAAATGCGTTCAGTTGATTCAAAATGTTTTTGTCAGATCATTTCTCAATATTACTTACATTTACAATAATGGTTTATGCCGCAGTGGGGAATAGATTGTATCACAGTAGATGTCTTTCTGAAAGTGCTGTAACTACGTTTTTAAAAAAAAAATTCATCCAATGTTATCATCTTTAACGCCATGTGGCTGTAGCTCAGGAGGTAAAGCAGGTCATATATTGATGCAAGGTTGGTGGTTTAAACCCTGGCTGTACCACTCTGCATGCCTGAATATCCTTGGGCAAGATACTAACACTAAGTTGTTCTCCCATGCATCCATTGGAGTATGAATGAGTGTAATTGGTAGATAAAACGGACTTAAGCATAGAAGAATGTGATTGTGTGAATGAGGAATAAAGTGCTCTGGGAGAGTAGGAATCAGTCCTGTTACCATGTGCCAGTGCAGAGCAGCTACCTGAACTCTACTCCCACAGAGGTTGATTATCTTGTTTATAATTTTACATCTTTACTATGTACAACTCTGAAAAAGACCACTTCCAATCAGAAGTCCTTGACTCTCTGGTATAACTTTCAGACGCACACATTGAAGCAGATAATTTGGAAGCTGGAGAGAAAATGGCATCTAATTTAGAAGATCATAATTTAGCCTGGAAAAATACAACACATTACAATTCACCACTGAAGGAAACAAGAACAACCCTTGGTTTGTCTTCAGCACTGTAGCCAGGCTGACAAAAAGTCAGAGCTCTGTTGAGCCAAACTTTCCATTAACCGTAACTAGTAATGCCATCATGAATTTCTTCACAAATAAAATTTGAACAGTTGGAGAAAAAAAATGGTTGCATGGTTGTTGGCCAGCTCCCTTGGTGGTCCAGGGTAGCTCGGACTTTTTGAGAACCTGGGGCCACGGCTTATACCAGGGTGGCCTCTGGTCCTCTGTGACTCTTGCCCTTTGGTTGTAGGCACTCCATCTGGGGCCTCCCTCCTGTTGGGATGGACGTGCAGGTGTTGCAGAGATGTGTGGCCTCTGGTCTTAGGTACTCTTGGGGGCTGCGGATGGAATGGATCTCCTGGATCTACCTCTGTCTGCCTCTGACTCCTGGGGGCTGTTATTGCAGCTTCCCACCCTTATTTTCAAGTACATTTCATGACAGAGACACAGACATTCAGTCTCTTTCTCACAAACCACAAGACATCTGTGCATTTTCATATTTTTGTGTTCCAGGTGCTATATGTTTTTTCCAGTTGGTGATCCAGTGTGCATTTCTATTTGTACTGTATCCTTAGTTTGACCTCCTTCCTTTTTTTTCTCCTGCCTGTCCTGCCTTAGGATTTGTCATACTATAAAAGATATAGATATAGATCATTTAAGGAAAATGTGTTTGGCACAACAGTGCCTTCAGATCATAATTCTGATTGCAAAACCTTCTAGACAGGACAGGATTTTTGTTTTAAAAAAAAGAGTTTCAGTCAGGTTTCAGAGCTCATCACAGCACAGAAACAGCTTTAGTGAAGGTTAAAAATGATCTTCTTATGGCCTCTGACAGTGGACTCCTCTCTGTGCTGTCCTGCTATACCTCAGTACAGCATTCAATACTGTTCAATATATAATAATTTATTACAGCTTGCTTCCCTTGTGCAGTATCATTAGAAAGCACAGAGTACATTTTCACTGCTATGCAGCTTTATCTATCCAAAAAGCCAGATACCACACATCAATTTGTTAAACTGCCTGTCTTAATCTAAATGTCTTAAAGACATAAAGACCTGGATGACCTCTAATTTTCTGCTTCTAAATTCAGGTCAAACTGAGGTTATTGTACTCAACCCAAAATTTTAGATGTATGGTATCTAATCAGATGCTTACTCTCTGGATGGGGTTAGGATATGTTCTTCAATGATCACGTTAAAGAAACACGTAGGCCTGCTTTCCTACATGTTTCTTTAACGTGTAGAATGCAATATCTCTAAAATTGGAAATATCCTGTCTCAGAGTGACGCTGAAAAACTAGTTCATGCATTTATTACTTCCAGGCTGGACGACTGTAATTCATTATTATCAGGAAGTCCTAAAAACTCCCTGAAAAGCCTTCAGCTAATCCAAAATGCTGCAGCAGGAGTCCTGACAGGGACTAGAAAGAGAGCAGATTTCTCCTGTTTTGGCTTCCTGTTAAATCCAGAATTCAAAATCCTGCTCCTCACATACAAGGTCTTAAATAATCAGGCCCCATCTTATCTTAATGACCTCATAATACCATATCACACTAATGGACTGCTTTGCTCTCAGGCTGCTGGCTTTCTTGTAGTTACAAGAGTAATTAAAAGTATAATGTGGTGGGATGGATGTGGATGGATATGTGTGTCTGTGCAGTTTCTGTGTGTGGGTCTGTGTGTGCATGTGGCTAGGAATGGGCCTTGATCCTCAGGGACATTGTTATTAGGGGTGGGGGATTCCCTTCCTGCTGCTCCTCACTGGTTGCCACAGACCTACCCACTTCCTCGGGATTTGAGCGCTTGGTGACTCCGGGGTACCTGACTGGGCGTTTTGGCGTGGTTGGTCGGCTCCCTTGGAGATGTGGTCTGGGGTAGCTTGAGAGCCTCTTTATCATATGGTGGAGCACAGCTGGGTTTTGGGTGGTTCTCGAACATCTCGGGGACTGTGGCTCCATCTGAGGCTCGTGTTGGGGTGGCCGGCCTCCAGCAGGGTTGACTGTCCAGTGCCTCTGGTCTGACACCCCCATCCGAGCTGTTGGAGCTTGTTCCGGGACCTCCCTCTTCTCTTGGCTGGGGTGGATGCATGGTTGTCATCGGGCTGTGTGGCCAGGTCTCTTAGGTGCCGTGAACAGTCAGGATCTCCTGGGTCTTTCCCTGTCTGCTTCTGGCTCTAGGGGCATGGCATTATTGCAGCCGCTCATCCTCAATTTTCAAGTACGTTCAATGACAAACACTTATACACAGGCACTCACATTGCCTGTCTCTCTCTCTCTCTCTCTCTCTCTCTCTCTCTCTCTCTCGCTCTCTCACACACACACACACACAGAGGAAAATTGCATATTTGTTTGTTTGTGTTTTTGTGGTGTGTATCGTTTGTGTGTGCTTTGTTACAGAATCTATTCACTTCATCCTCAACCCCCCCCCCCCCCCCCTTTCTATTTTTCTGCTTTCTTCACTTATCTTTCACTAGTCTGGCCTTTACCCCTGTCTCGTCCTGCATAACAACATCTGCAAGACAGTCATATGAATAGTAAAATAAACTAAACCAATAAAACAAAAACATTAGACTACATGGATTCTATGGTGCTTCCCTTGGGAAAGCAAATATGGTTAGCACAACAAAGTATTCAGAACATAATTCTGCTTGCCACAACTGCTGGACAGGATAGGTTAAAAAAAAAAGAAAAAAAAAAAAGAAACTACAATGGGAGGCAGGGCCTTCAGCTTGCAGGCCCCTCTGTGGAACCAGCTCTGAGTCTGGATTTGGGAGACAGACCCCCACTCTACTTTTTTGATTAGGCTTAAAATTTTCCTTTTTGACAATGCACACAAAGCAAATCGTTGCGGCTGGATTAACACTGTATTAGGTCAAGGCTGCTAGGGGGTTCCCATGATGCATGAAGAAGAGTGTTTCTTCTTCACTCACTATGTGTTTATACACCACTCTGCATTTAATCATTGGTTATTATTAATCTCTGGCTCTCCTCTACAGTATGTCTTTGTTCTGTCTTCCTCCCCTCACACCTAACTAACTGGTCAGGGCAGATGGTCGCCCCTCCCTGAGTCTTCTTCCTGTTGAAAGGGAGGTTTTCTTTCCACTGTTCCCAAAGCACTTGCTTATAGGGGGTCATATGATTGTTGAGATTTTCTCTGTTTTGTCTATATTATTGTAGAATCTTTACCTTACAATAAAAAGTGCCTTGAGGCAATTGTTGTTGTGGTTTTACGCTATATAAATGAATTCAATATATAAACAATTTTAATGACAGTGACATTGCTGACAAATCTGTAGAAACTATATACTGACTTGCAAAATCTCAAATGATTTTTTGTAATCCACTACACCAAGTTCTGAAACTGTTTGAGAGTAGAGGTGATGTTATTTTCAGTATAAATAAATAGTACATTCAAAATCAACCCAAGACCCAAAAAGATATGAGCCCCCCAGAACAAAGCAAAACAATATTTTTTTATGTTTTGTACGGTGTCTTGTATATGAAATGAAGTATCAAATAAAAACATTTCACTGAAGACGTGTTGAAGCTTTGACATATTGTTGAACATCCCATAATTTAAATCTGAAAAATAATGTTAGGCCAAACAAGGACATAGAGTCTTTCCCAGAGTTATTTTAAGGAGACTTGCAAATTACATATTTGTTGAGGAAAAATCTATTCTACTCAACCAATGTGGAAGTTAAATGGGAGACACAGATTCATTTGATTGATGTTCCCGATCTTTTTACTCAGACATTCTAATGTAGAACACTAACTGTAACTGATACAATATTTCTATAGCATTATGTCTGTACCCTGTGGAACAGGAGCAGGTGGCGGTGGAGAGGAATCACCAGTGGGTAATGGCAGGCTGGAGGTGCTTTCCTTCTCTGTAACAAATGCAAGTTTTCAATAGTGAATGTACACAGAGACTATGGGTAAGCTAACTGTGACAACCACTGTAATAGTTTATCAAATACATTGGAGAATCAAACAGATACATGCTTGTTTTTAAAAAGTGCTTTGTTTCTCATGTCAGGCAGAGAAAGACAATATGAAAGTGGATTAAAGATAGGCTTACATCCCTTGTTGCTTCCACACAGTGGGCAGGCAGAGCAAGAGATGATGGGCAGCTACTCAACTCTGTCATTGGATGAGAGAGAGGAATGTCAATGTTTATGATGTGTGTGCACTGTTGCAGGCATTTGGCTGTTTGTGTGCACTGTTTGCCATCCACATTTGTAGTAACACAAAGAAGAGAGAGAACCGATTAAAAAACAGTACGTATATGAGATGAACAGAAAGAAAAGCAATGCGTGTAAATAGAGGAAGAAAGCAGGTGGGTGAAAGCTGTGAAGTCAAATTGACTACTCACTTTTTTAATAGCCCCAAATGAAGCAAGGCACATGCTTCATGTCACAGGTGTCGAACTCCAGGCCTCGAGGGCCGGTGTCCTGCAGGTTTTAGATGTGTCCTAATCCAACACAGCTGATTTAAATGGCTAAAAGACCTCCTCAACATGTTTTAAGTTCTCCAGAGGCCTGGAAATGAACTAATCATGTGATTCAGGTGTGTTGACCCAGGGTGAGATATAAAGCCTGCAGGACACCAGCCCTTGAGGCCTGGAGTTTGACACCCCTGCTTTATGTGTACATGCTTTTGCACCACATTTATCCATCAGTCCAGCAGTATCACTGATCTTTAAAAACCTCATGACACTGTATTAAGATCCAATTTTCTGCATACGAGCGGTATCTTTAGAATCGCTTTTTATCACCATGTTCTGACTGAGGCCTCCAATATAAACAGACATGGCCGGGATTGTACAGCACTTTGTTTATTCATAGTGGATCAGTGTCGTTTTTCAGGACAATACAGTGAGTTATACAGTATCTCACAAAAGTAAGTACATTTTTGTAAATATTTTGTTATGTCTTTTCATGGGACAACATTGAAGATTTGGCACTTTGATACAATGTAAAGTACTCAGTGTGCAGATTCTATAACAGTGTAAATTTGCTGTCCCCCTAAATAACTCAGCGCACCATTAATGTCTAAACCGCTGGCAACAAAAGTGAGTACACCCTTAAGTGAAAATGTCCAAATTGTGCCCAATTAGCCATTTTTCCTTCCTGGTGTCATGTGACTCGTTAGTTTTACAAGGTCTCAGGTTTGAATGATGAACAGGTGTGTTGAATTTGGTGTTGTTGCTCTCACACTCTCTCATACTGGTCATACTGGAAGTTTAACATGGCACATCATGGCAAAGAATTCTCTGAGGATCTGAAAAAAGGACTGATACTCTATACAAAGATGGCCTAGGCTATAAGAAGATTACCAACACCCTGAAACTGAACTGGAGCACGGTGGCCAAGACCATACAGCAGTTAAACAGGAGAGGTTCCACTCAGAACAAACCTCGCCATGGTCGGCCAAAGAAACTGAGTGCACATGCTCAGCCTTATATCCAGAGGTTATCTTTTAAAAATAGATGTATGATTGCTGCCAGCATTGCTGCAGAGGTTGAAGGCGTGGAGGGTCAGCCTTTCAGTGCTCAGACCATACGCCGCACATCACATGCCTGTCATCCCAGGAGGACGCCTCTTCTAAGGATAATGCACAAGAAAGCCCACAAACAGTTTTCTGAAGACAAGCAGACTAAGGACATGGATCACCTGTGGTCTGATGAGACCAAGATAAACTTATCTCAGATGGTGTCAAGGATGTGTGGCAGCAACCAGGTGAGGAGTACAAAGACAAGTGTGTCTTGTCTACAGTCGAGCGTGGTGGTGGGATGTCATTGTTTGGGGCTGCATGAGTGCTGCTGGCACTGGGGAGCTACAATTAATGGAGGTAACCATGCCATTAATACACAGTACATGCCACCATGTACTGTGACATACTGAAGCAGAGCATGAACCCCTCCCTTCAGACACCGGGCCACAGGACAGTATTCCAACATGATAACAATCCAAACACACCTCCAGAAAGACCAGTGCCTTGATAAATAAACTCAGGGTAAAGGTACGTGACTGGGCAAGCATGTCTCCAGACTTAAACCCCATTGAGCATCTGTGGGTGATCCTCAAATGGAAGGTGAAGGAGCAAAAGGTCTCTAACATCCACCAGCTCCATGATGTCATCATGGAGGAGTGGAAGAGGAGTGGCACCCTGTGAAGCTCTGGTGAGCTCCATGGCCACAGGGTTAAGGCAGTGTTGGAAAATAATGGTGGCCACACAAGATATAGACACTTTGGGCACAGTTTAGACATTTTCACTTAGGGGTGTACTCACTTTTGTTGCCAGTGGTTTAGATATTAATGGCTCTCTGTTATGTTATTTAGAGGGGACAGCAAATTTACACTGTTATACAAGCTGTACACTGACTACTTTAAATTGTATCAAAGTGTCATATCTTTAATGTTGTCCCATGAGAACATATAACAAAATATTTACAAAAATGTGAGGGGTGTACTCACTTTTGTGAGATACTGTATAGATTTCCACGTATCTTACTAAAATACCTGGATTAACTGGACTAAATTTAAAATACATCTTTATCTTAACGTGGACTAGACTTCTGTCTATTTCCCTGCTTTCATAAATGGTCACATAAATATTGGTTGACTGATAAAAGTCGACAAAGATCTTCACCATGTCAGAATGATATTGACTGTACTTAAACAGAGGTAGACTGTACGGACTGATGTTGATGACATGAAGATGATGGTGTGGTGAAGGTTGCTCACTTGCCTGTCTTCTTGGGGATTCTCCATTCCTGCATTTCTTCCCTTAATCTATCCATTTCTTTCTCCAGCTCACAATATCGCATCTCTGCTTCATGAAATGGTCTGTAGGATAAAGTAAACTCTGTTCAGTGTCTTATTCTAAAAATGAATTTTAATATGTTGCAGTTACGTCATAGTTAGGGTTTCAAAGTTGATCTGCAGTCAAAACCCTAAATTTTAGCATTGTAAAAAAAATACCTCATACTATTTAACGAACCTTTAAAACCTGTCTGTACTTGACAATGCTACCTACAATTCAGTTTTGAGATCCCTTCCCTGGCGCGTCAATCCCCACTTACATCTTGCGTCAGGTGACCTCAATGGGTACATATTAGGGTGAGGCAAGCTCTCACAATGGTTTCACCCAAAGCCTCTGCTGACAATGACCCACGGCTTTTATCACACCTTGGCTCATGTGATGAGTCACATGATTAATATGACCCTCTTAAAGGATAACACCGACTGGGGATTAAATACCTGGGATGCTCCACCATTTGATTTTAGAACTGAAGAAGCTTCTCGGATGAGAGGTGAAATGTCTTCAAAAAAATTAAACAAGTCTAGTTGCTTTCTTTCCAAGCTCCTTAGAAAACCATGACCTTGCTAACTGAGAACCTATGGAAGCAGAGTCTGGGGAGAAGGGGGACAACTTGCCCATCACTGGGGTTTAGGTCACTATGTGGTTAAGCAACTGCACAGTAACAGAAAGGCTCCTGGAAACTTTTCATGTTGTAGGACTGTTTGACACATCTCCACAACATTGCATGGAGGTCTGGGACAGTGCCTCTGGACTGGCAGACTGGAGTGGTTCCCCTGTTTTAGGAGAGGGACAGGAAGGTGTGCTCCAACTATACAGGATCACACTGCTCAACCTCCTTGGGAAAGTCTATGCCAGGATACTGGAAAGAAGAGTCTCTCCATTAGTCAAACCCCAAATTGAGGAGGAACAATGCAATTTTCATACTCGCTGTGGAATACTGGACCAGCACTTTATACTCTCGAGGTTATTCATGGGAGTTTGGCCAACCAGTCTACATAATGGATTGGATTTATATAGCGCTTTTCAAGGCACCTAAAGCGCTTTACAATGCCACTATTCATTCACTCTCGCATTCACACACTGGAGGCAGCTACAGTTGTAGCCACAGCTGCCCTGGGGCAGACTGACAGAAGCGAGGCTGCCATATCGCGCCATCGGCCCCTCTGGCCAACACCAGTAGGCAGTAGGGTAAAGTGTCTTGCCCAAGGACACAACGACCAGGACAGAGAGCCCAGGGATTGAACCGGCAACCTTCCAGTTACAGATGCGCTTCTCAACCCCCGGCGTCATGGTCGCCCCTACATGTGTTTTGTGGACATTATACCAATCCCTTTGAATATCCTGCGGGGAGTGCTTTGCGGGTATTGGGTGTGTGGCCAGTTGTTATTCAGTCCCTGTAGCGAGAGCTTGGTTTGTATTGCAGGCAGTAAGTCAGGCTCATTCCCTGTGGGTGTTGGACTCTGCCAGGGCTGCCCTTTGTCACCAATTCTGAGCCTAGTTTTTATAGATAAAAGGTGGTTCTGTTGGGTTCATCAGGTGGTGGCCTCCAGCTCGCACTGGAGTTTGTCAATGACAAACAGCAAACAGCAAACACCATACGAGGCTGAAACTATAGACACAGTGACCTCTCTTCCCCTGAGCTTCAGATCTTTGGACTAAGTTGTCTCTTTCAAAAAATAACTCAAAACTAATCTTTTTATACTTGCATTTAATAAAGTTTTTTTTTTAATGTATGGTATTTTCTTGTGAAGCATTTTGTGATCTTTGTCTTGAAAGGTGATATACAAATAAAATTTTACTTACTTGCTTGCTTTATCATTAACAGTATAACTGAGAAAACAATAAGAATTTCGCAATATAGCGCACTACAATTTTTTTTCTTCTGAATGTCTTTTTGTTATCTTGTATCCAGTTTTGTTTTTTGGTTGTTTTTTTTTCTTTACCTTAGTTGGGAGCTTATTTACATTATCTTCAATTGCTGAGATTCTCGTTTCAACCTGCATGATTCTTTCCTGATCAAGTCTTCTGGAACTGGAAAACTTGCCAATCCCAGGGCTGATCAACTTAGAGTTCAAGTAAACCTACTTGATCTGCTTTACAGTTCATGGAAGTTATTTATGGCCTAATGAAGGAATAAATGTCTAATACTAATACTCTAATACAAGTGGTCAGGTGTTAAATGTCACAGTCAATATGTATTTCAGAACAGATTTCAGAAGTCCAGTGGTGGTAAATAGTGCTGGATTGATTTTGTTACCACATTTCATAGTCACCATTATCCGTATGTAATATCTCAGCACATAAATTAACATGCATTGATAACAATTAGCCAGATGTCCATGATGTTAATGGCCTTTTGACCTCAAAAAGGAAATGCAAAATACACTGCAGCTTTTTCATATTGAAATATTTCCTTCAAGGACCAAACCATTTCCATATTAAATTTTTCTGAAAAAACTTAAGATTTAACATCCAATGAAGTGTAATAAATAAAGCCTACTGTAAATTGAGAAGAGATAGGAATTATATTCAGATTATGTAGATGGACTGCAGATGAGATTATATTAGCTGATACCTCTGCAAGTCTTCATCAAGTCCTGATATCGCCTCCTCCACTGTGGTGGTGTGGGTGGATGCAGCAGCATCTTGGTCTAAAGTAAGTGGAAGCTCAAACAGTGGAGGCAGATTGTCTGGTAGATTGTCTGTAACTTTCCATAGCTGACTCTGAATTTAAAGCACATGCAGATCATCAGTGGGATAAAAAGGAAAGTCCACTATGATAATTACATGATCATAGGTGTCTTTAAATGGAAGCTCTGAGGTGTATGCAGTTTCTAGAGTGAGATCGACTTACCAGTTTTTCGAGTCCATACAGATTCTCACATTCCCTAAGCTGGGTGTGGTTTATCTGCATCATGATATCTTGACTGCGGTCAACAGCACCTGTCTGACTATAAAATATAGACAAAATAAAGAAGTTTATTATAAGAAAAGTAATTTATTCCCTACAACAACTTTACCATGGGGATACTACACCCTGTATATAGGGACCTAGGGACTTCTGAAGATCCCCAAAGAAGGCACCCTTTCAGAGCCAAACTTGGCAATATAAACTCACCCACCTAGAATCCTGCCAGACTTGCCACTATCTTAGTTCTGCTTATGGGGAACACACCCTATCACACCAAAAACTTCACGGTCTTCACCAACAAGGTCTGCAAACTTACACTGACTTTAAAAGAAAACATAGTGTCCTGCGATATGGTCTCACTTTTCACTTGTATACTTACATCCAAGGCAGTGGAGACTGTCAAAAAACAACAACAGCAAGACAGTTCCTTTCGCAACAGAACCAATGCCATGTGCCATGGGTTCCCCAGTCTCACCCATTGTAGCCAAACTTTACATGGAGGAAGTGTAAAGTAAACCACTTTGCTACCTCTTAAGGATAGTACCTAAGAGGTAGGTGACCCACTCTACTACCTGAGCTACAGCCACTGGTAGGTATGATGTATTTGTGAATGACACCTAAAGAGTAAAATACTTCAACAATTGTTGAACTAAGGTGGTGGCTTAGTTCAACAATTGTTGGTGGCTTATGACACCAGCTGTCAACTGCCTATAATGAAGTCTTTTAATCCCCACTCACACCTTGCTACAGGTGACCTCAACAGGTCACATGTTAGGATTGGACACGGTCTCACGGTTTCTTTTTCTTGTTTTTGTTTTTTGTTGTTGTTGTTGTTGTTGCTTTTTTCCCAGAAACACCTGGTGCATTAGCTCTGCGTTGTTTTTCACACCTTGATTAACACGATTAATAGTGGGTCAACCACCACATCCAAAGGGGACAGACCCCTACTGTGGTTTTAATAGCTCATTCAAACCTTTGGCTTTAGAACTTAGGAAGCCTGAGGGGATAAGGGTAAGGACATAAATCAACTGGTAAATAGAGACCTTCGCTTAAACGCTCTCCTTTAGAGATAGGGCGAGGAGTTCAGCCAACTGGGAGGGGCTCAGAGTAGAGGAGCTACAACTTCACATGGAAAGGAGCCAGTTCAGGTGGTTTGGGCATTTGATTAAACTGCCTCCTTGGTGAGGTCTTCTGGGAGGAGGCCAGGGGCAGACCCAGGACACACTGGAGAGATTACATCTCTCGACTGGCCTGGGAACTCCTTGGTTTTTCCGTAGAGGAGGTGGTTGGGGAGAGGGAGGTCTGGGCTTCTCTGCTTAGGCTGCTGCCCCTGCGACCCAGCCCCAGATAAGTGGAAGAAGTTTGATGTGAAAGGTAGTTATGGTAAGTTAGCTGAACTACATAAGTTAAACTTGAGTTCACCTGGTAGCAGTGTAAGAGTATCCAACAAAAGCCAAGTGTACTCCTGTTGGAGCTCTGTCCATTACATCAGATAGTGTCTCCTGCAAAACATAACAGATTTCAAATTTTTCATGCAAACAACCACCAACTGCTCTTATTTTTTCAGAAGCTACACACATTTCCCATGTTGACCACACTGGCAGCTTTATAGGATTAGGTTGGTTTATTTATTAATGTTATATGCTGGCTATGAAAGTTAACCAAATATGTTTATATGAGACTTATGCCAGTGTATGGCACACACAAATACTAAATGAAAATTCTTTTAAGTTACCATTTCACTAAGACAGTCGTCGAGGATGTCAAAGTTTGATGTGTCAGTTGGATTAGAGACTTCAGGCAGGAAAGGTGCAGGGACTTTATGCAGGGAACTCCAGTCCAGTCCACTGAAAAACTGATGATTCCTAAATTCACTGGAGCCTTTCCTTCCAAGACGGACTTCCCTGTCACAGATCAGTTCATTGATGAAGGAACGAGCCTCCTTTGAAATCTCAGGGCCAGAAGAAGGAAACTCAAAATACTCCTAAGGGTTATCAAAAAAGGTAACAATTGAAGAAAGTTGTTAACTTTGTTGTTTTTTCTAGCAACATTATTTTGAGTGCTTTGATGCTGTTAAAAACTATGCTGTTAAAAATTATGATCCTGGCCTTGTTTTTGTGAGCATTCCATAAATTCTTGGTTTGTTTATGTGGCAGAGTGTGGTTTGTGGCTAGGGATGGGTATCGTTTAGGTTTTATCCGATACCGGTGCCAAATCTGTACTTTTGAAACGGTGCCGGTGCTCAAACGGTGCTCAAACCGGTGCTTAAAGAATGGAGAACACAAAATTGGTCCAAAAACCTCTCATGTTCAGCTGTTTTTTGTAAAAATATAACAATGTTAGCCTTTTCTGCAGCTATGGGGCATATATGGTATCACTCTTGGCTGGAAGCAGTGCTTAAACAATGGAAAAAACACAAACTTTGTCCTAAACCTCTCATGTTTAACTGTTTTCCACTTTTTCTTTGGTCATTTTAGCCTTTTTGGCCAGGGTGAAGGGAGTATCTGCCATCAAACAAGAGGACAGCCGCATGTAGCTATGATGATGTTTGCTAATGCACCTTACATGCATTAATGTAATAACGTGGTTAGCCTACTCAACGTAAATTAGCTACTCACGCAGAGAAGAACGGCTGCTGCTGCATCATCATCCTCATCATTCCTGCTACACTGGCAGGGCTAGGGGCCAGGACTCTCCTCTTCGGGGTTTTTGGGGGATGTTGCATAACAGGCACCACACCCGCAGTAGATGTGCTCGGTGTGAGGTCTCGCAGCAAGCTATCAAATACGGCGCATTTCTGGGCTTTTTAAAAAAAACGCTATGCGTCGCCAGGTGTTTCATCGGATTTGAGGTGTTACCTCCTTTGACAGTATCACAGTATCAGCTTAAAGCACTTGTTGCAGGCTGCTGAGTTTGCATATTTTGCTGTGAAGTACAGCCAGACTTTTGACCGCTTTGCCTTGGACATTTTTAATCTGTAGCTCTGCTCTAACAGAACGTACGTACCTGGCCCCGCCTACTATCCTCGGAAACGTAAAATGATTGGCTAGAATCTAAAGTGTATCACAGCTCAGGAAAAAAAAGCACCGAAAAAAAGCACCGAAATGTGCGCTGCTTTTCGGTCTGGTTACTACCGTTTATGTCAGAACCGGTGCCATCATGGCACCGGACACCGGTACCCATCCCTATTTGTGGCTCAGCTGCACTGGGTTCAGGGTGTGGTGTCAGGGGAGCCCAGGCAGAGGATCTTAGCCTGCCCACAGCAGCCAGGAGCAGGTTAGTGGATGTCCACTGGGCAGTAGTGGACCGCTTGGGCGTCACGCCAGAGGACTATTGCTGGCGTTTCCAAGAGGGGACGTTTCTTCTCTTGGACTTTTTGGATTTCAGCAGCTATTCAATAAACTGCTTGCCATAAGTTAAACCCAGTTTGCCTCCCCAGGTCTGCATTTGGGTCCTCACTTCTCGTCTTCCATCTTATGACAAACTTTTACACAAATATAAAAGTATACAGAACCTATAGCTATACACTTGTTATTATATTTATATACAGTTACTTCAGAAAGTATCCATATTCATTTAACTTTTGTAGATTGTGTTTTAGATTTAATTTAAAGCCCAATTGTGCTCAATTCCACACTTATCCAGTCCCTCTGTCAAAGTGTCAGTAAACAAGCATATAGTTAGGGCTGGACCAGGTGACCCTGAATCCTCCCTTAGTTATGCTGCAATAGACATAGGCTGCCGGGGGATTCCCATGATGCATTGAGTTTTTCCTTTCCAGTCACCTTTCTCACTCACTATGTGTTAATAGACCTCTCTGCATTGAATCATTTCTGTTATTAATCTCTGTCTCTCTTCCACAGCATGTCTTTTATCCTGTCTTCCTTCTCTCACCCCCAACCGGTCGCAGCAGATGGCCGCCCCTCCCTGAGCCTGGTTCTGCCGGAGGTTTCTTCCTGTTAAAAGGGAGTTTTTCCTTCCCACTGTCGCCAAAGTGCTTGCTCATAGGGGGTCATATGATTGTTGGGTTTTTCTCTGTATCTATGAAGCGCTATATAAATAAAATTGAATTGAATTGAATTGAAAACTTCAAATTGCCTTTGCTTGGCAGAAAACGCATTGCATGAATAGACTAAGGTGGTCAGTTTGAATAGAAACTATTATGTAATGGCCAGTTAATATACATTTAACATGAAACAAAATAATAATTGTGTTTATGAAGCTTAGAACAACTATGACCTCATTCCTTTATCAGAAATCACATGAAGGTTATTATGAACTTGATAAGTCAACCAAAGGTTTTTAAACCACCTATACATCATGGTACTATAACCCTTGAAAAAAATGTACTTTAAGTTTCTCCACTGACTTATGAAAAACAAAACTGAAACAAACAGACAATCCAGACTAGCAGTGCTTATTTCTGTTTACACTGCATCATAGATATTAAACTGGTGCCATTATGCTATACACACTAGGTTGTATAAACAAATGAATAAAAACAGATTTAAACATTTGGAAATATTTAGTTACAATTTTTGTTTCAGTCCGGAGAATTACACTCAGATACTGTCTTCTTTAAAAACCTTTTTGGTCTGGATAAAGTGATAAAGGCCCATTTGGTCCATTATAATTGTTGAATTATGTGCCAAAATTGCATTTTGTTATTTTGTTTGTTTTACCAGCACACAGACGGATCATTAAAAATACTTGCAACAGAAGTGAATGGAAATCTGCCATCGCTATTAAAATGTGTGCAGAAATTTTATTATACTCCAAATTTTCATTTTGGCATTTATATGACATTAAAGCTACTTGTATGTACCTGAAAGTGAATGATCTTGGCATATGTTTCAGAGATGGACTCTGCATAGAAAGGTGTGGTCCCCAGCAACATCTCATAAGCACAAATGCCCAGAGCCCACCAGTCACACTCAGGACCATAACCTCCACCTCCCTCAACTGCTCTTAAGATCTCTGGAGACAAATAGTCTGGGGTCCCGACTGCTAAAGACGAGTGCACCTGCAAAGAAAAGAAGATAGATTTAAAAAAAAAATAGAAATAACTAAAAGCCATGACCTGCTTCAAGGAAATACTAGAATGTAGCAAAATCATCGCTGCGTGTTTTTAGTCCTGTCTTAAAAATGAACAAATAAGGAAGCTCCATGACAAGTAAACTGAGTTTTTGTTGTTGTTGTTGTTTGTTTGTTTGTTTTTGTTTTTTTAATTACAGCCGAGGAGGTCAGATGCGCCCTCCCTCTGAAAGCAGTCTTGTCACAGACAAACAGAAGAAAATGGTATTGAGTTGAAAAGGAACACAATTTGTCCCGTACTTCAGCTAGAATGAAAAAAAGACTCAAAGCTGGAGTTATTAAGTGTCTTTACGCTGCGCAGCTGCCTCTTCTTCTCTCATTCTCTCTCCCTCCCTCTCCTGTTGCTACTTCAATCGTGAAACTGATCAATGATCAGCTGATTGGCTTTTCTCTCTTGTTTGTTTATCGCCCACTTTGCACCAGAAAGAGAAAACCAGCGGATGTCGCGCTAAACAACAGCAGCAGATTTAAGCTCGATGAGCTGTTGTTAGAATTGATTTAATATTACTTTCTAGTATCAGCTGATGTTTGCTGGGTCTAGCAAAGTTTTTACAGGGGGGGCAGGTAGGGCATTAACAGGGATTGGGGGGCACAAAGAAATACTTTTCTTTCTTATTCTCATTTAAAATGTCTAGCTTTTAATAAATAATTATCTGACTCTTACAGCCAGAGTGGTCATAATGTAAAATGTATAGAAAACATACATATATACCAACAAGACAGTGTGCATCACTGTCACAACACCATTTGTGTTCATTCAAAGGCTTCATGGCTTTTCCTATAATACCTGGTGGGCTGGTCTCTAGTCAAAATGCCCGGTCCGATTTTTTTGTCCCAGTCCAGCCCTGTCCGGGTCAAGGGATGTGCAGACCTTCCTCTCTCCAGGTATTGCGTGACATATTGTAATCTTTACTGTAAAACTAGACTGTTGCTATGAGTTAGTTTAAGAATGTAACTGAGAATGTATGAGAGCACTACTTTTAGGAGACAGTGTTGCTTTTTATGCACATCTTTTTTTGTGAAAACTAATGTCTGTCTGTCTGTCCGTTGTTACTTGCACACAATGAACTCTCACCATCCCATCATCAAGTAGCCTCAGACAGGAACCAAAGTCTCCCAGTCTAATATGCCCATCAGCTGTCAACAGGATGTTGTCAGGTTTGATGTCTCTGTGTAAGAAAACAGGTAAATAGGGCTATTTAACCTCTAAATGTCAGATTTCATTAACAAAAAAAGTCATTATGATCAAATGATTATAGTTTGTTTATGTTAGTCAGTTTTAGGAAAGAGCTAATATTAATATTTGAACCTCATATCTCTGATACATATATTTTAGATAATGTTTCTCTGCAAACTCGGTACACAGAAAATTCAAAAGTGTTAAATGTTTTGGTGTTAATAGTCTTCTTGCAAAAGTAGAGTTAATTTTACTCTAAGCAGAGTCACATTCTTTTAATGTAACTCTGAGGTGTAAAATGATAGTAGTTAAAATCAAGTGTTAAAAATGAGTGTTTCTCTGTCAAATCTGGAGGTGTTACAATGGAAACATTAACTCTTGACCTCTTAACTCTGAACTCCTACAGGGGCTATGACACCAACAGAGTAAATTCACAGACTCCGCCCCCAGCACGGCTCCAATCGAAGCTGAAGTGAAGCCGTTTCAGAACATTTTGCTCTACATATTTGAGTTGTTTGCCATGCTTGGTAAGTCATTTTTCAAAGATTGTTTCAATTATTATTATGAGCTTTTACTTCTGTGGCTCTTTGGAGTTGAGACAAAGCTGTGTGAAAGGCATTAGCCATGTTGCTCGGTGATAGCATAATATTCTGTTTTAGCTAGCTGAAAGGTATTGTTTGCAGGCAAATACCACAGCCTTGAAAAAAAGCTTGCATGTGAATTTTCAGTCAAACTTTTGGTCAAATACACCTAAAACAATGTCTAGAATGTGAAATGTTGGTATAATGGTGCTACTTGAAGCCTGAAAACGATCGCCCATAAAAAAAAAACGAGCAAACAGCAGTAGCTGACGTCCTGACTGGGTTCTACGTTAGCATAGATCCCTCCAGAGTTTTGTGCACACGGTTTAGGTAAAAATTAAAAAGGTTGAGGTTTTACATTTAGTTCAGTATTACCTGTTGCCTGTGTCTTTGTCTTTTGGGAAAATACTTTACACAAGTAATGGCTCAAAGAGGATTCCTTTTTTTTTTTTTTTACTGTGCTGCAATTGTTTACTGGATTATTTGTGCCATTAATTAGTGTCAACTAATTTTTATTCAATCTCCACACAGGATATGCTTGTGAAGATGGAATATGGGGGAGAGCAGAAGTGCGTTGAAGTTCCACAAAGTGATGAATGAAGGACATGCATATTGTATTGAAGAAATAAGTGATGAGAATGCTGTTATTTGCATTTACCATGTCAGACCTTTTGATAAACAAAATTCTAATGAAAGTGAGAACATGTACACTGTTACATCTTTCAGAAAATGTTTTGAAATTGTGGTGCACAGTTCAGAATAAATGTTTTTCAAAAACCATTGCATCTTTTTAGTAAATGTTTATTTCCAAAAGAAATTTCTAGAAGTTCAGAACAGTAAAATTCCCGCTTTTTAGAATGAATTAGAAGATAACTCTTACGTAGTTAAACTAAAATACTCTTTGAGAGTTAATATATAAACTCTTAACACCAAGTGTTAAATTATCAACTCCAGACAGATTTGGTGTTTAACACTAAATCAGAGTTAACGTACCAACTCTCCAAAAAGAGTTAAATTAACCCTTTCTGGTGTGGACCCATATAGACACTTTAATAGTGTTGAAATCAAATCCGACAGTGTTAATTTGGACATGCTGGATTTGCTGTGTACTTTGCTTCACAGCCAAACTAATGTGACGGTAACTCGATTTCAATCCTTTGAGTTCAAAGTTTATTTTGCACAACGACACTGATGAGCTAATAAGACCAGAACAGTTTTACAAACGAACAACAGATATTAATAATTAATAATAATCAATAACGCAATAAGATCACGTGACAAATATATTTCAACGTGTATGTGACAGCAACAGAAGTGAAATGTATGCTTGTGTATTTCTTTTGAATTTATGTATATCTCGGTATGTGGGTAATATTTTTTAACACATGTAAAACTGACAATTTGATACAAAAAGATGTTTTTTCATGTTTACATTCCACTTGAAATTTCAATTGAATGAAATATTTTCTGTTTTTTAACTGCAAACAGAGAAAAACAAAAAAAGTAAAAAATCAATAAGCAGTCTACCTGTGCACATAACCCAGTCTATGGACTGAGTCAATGGCCATAACCATCTCTGCCAAGTAGAACTGAGCCATGTCCTCAGGGATCCGATCCTCAAATTTACTGAGGAGAGTCAGCAGGTCTCCACCTACATAATAATCCATCACCAGGTACTGAGTGAGAAGGGATTGGAAGGTTGTGAAAATTAGTAATCGGATTCAAGTTAAATATAAAATGCTAAAATGTAGACAACACATTTGTAAAACATATTTATCTGATTGACCATGTATAAACATACCAGGTAGTTATCATCTTGAAAGGCATAGTGCAACTCTGTGATCCAGCGTCTGTCACCCCTTAACAAAACTTCCCTCTCTTCTTGGTAACATGCTGTCTGTGTAAAGCATGAAGAGAACTCGATGCCAGACAAATGAAAAGCAGCAGGCAGAAAAATATAATGCTGAATTATCAATAACAAAAACCTTATAGATTTAAAGTTTGAGTCCCCATTATGTTGTCATAACCCTATTCTTAGTGTTGTGAATGTGAGGTTATCTGTGCTTGTGTACCTCTCCTCGCCTCAGCATGTCCCACTTATTCATAATCTTCAGAGCATACACTTGTTGTGTGTTTCGCATCTTTGCCACTGCGACCTGTGGTAGTGACAAGACCAAAAGCAGCACAATAACCACTTAAACGATTGGATGCACAAAACGAGAAGACTGTCACAATTGGTGATTTGTCTAAAACATTCTAACAGTGAGAGATGGTCGTGTTCTGTATCGAATTATGTACAAATGAAACATTGCTTATTGGAATATTTGAATGTTTTGACAAACACTCATTCACCTGCCAAATATCAGAATACTTCTCAGTATAATAGCTCAAAGCATTGCTTTGGGGAACTTTTTTTTGTTCTTTTGGTTGCTCTTTTTCAATTCAGTTTGTTCAACTGAGTTCTATTTATATAGTGTCAAATCACAACAACAGTGTTGCCTCAAAGCATTTTATACTCTAAGGTAAAGACCCTGCAATTATACAGAGAAAACAGAGAAAACCCCAACAATCTGATGACCCCCTAGGGGCAAGCACTTTGGCAACAGTGTGAAGGAAGCCAGACTCAAGGAGGGGTAGTCATCTGCTGCAACCAGTTGGAGGTGAGGGGAGTAAGACAGTAAGAGAGCCTGATGATTAATAATAACTACCTGCAGAGTGTTGTATAAACACATAGTGAGTAAAAAGAGATGAATGAAGAATTCTCAGTGCATCGTGGAAAGCCCCCAGTGGCCCAAGCCTATTGTAGAATTAATTAAGGGAGGAGTCAGGGTGACCTAATCTAGCCCTCAAAAAGGAACATCTTAAGCCTAATCTTAAAAGTAGAGAGGGCATTTGTCTCCCAAATCCAAGATGGTTTCACAGAAGAGGGGCTTGAAAGCTAAAAGCTCTGTTTGCAATTCTGCTTTTAAATATCCCAGGAACAGAATCAGAATCAGAGAGACTTTATTTATCCCCAAAGGAACTCCAAGTAAGCCAGCAGTCTGAGAGTTAAGTGCTCCTTTGGGGTGATATGGTACTATGAGGTCTTTAAGATAAGATGGGGTCTGATTATTCAACACTTTGTATGTGTGGAAAAGGTTTTTAAATGTGATTCTGGATTTAACGGGGAGCCAATGAAGAAAAGCCAGGATTAGCAAGATCTGCTCTCTTTCTAGTCCCTGTCAGTACTCTCCATGCATGTAATGAATTACAATTGTTCAGCCTACAAGTAAAAAATGCACGACCTAGTTCTTCAGCATAAATCTGAGACAGGATGCTTCTAATTTTAGAGATATTGCACAAAGATATTGCTGCAATGCACTGTGTTGGTGCATGGCAATTAAGAAGAAGTAGGTGGCAGAATTATATCCTTAAACATAGTTTAAGAACAAGATCCAGAGTGTGATTAAAGTGGTGGGTTAGTTCTATTCTGTTTTGAGCAAAGGCAATTGAGCCTAATAATCAATTAAAGGCCATCTTGATGCTGTCATTTTCAGTATCTGCACTGATGTTTAATTCACCAACAATAATTATTTTCTCTTAGCTGAGCACTAAATCAGATAAGAAAGTCTGAGAAGTAAAGTACAAAAGCCCAGGTGGATGATAGGTAACAACAAATAATAAAATAATAAAATACTTTAACCCTAAGTCCTCAAAAACACATCCACCTTTGATCCTCGAGCCAAAAAACGGCCACGCCCAAAAAAGTGCTATAAAAATGTTATATATTAATATTTTTTTCCACTTTAAATGAGTCAGTCTTTTAAAACTACTTCTGCCTGAAATATATAAAGTTTTAATTATATTTCAGGGGTTTTAACCCTTTAAATCCCAGTTTCTTTACATGAGCGCACTGGTTTTTTAGCCGAAAAAAACAAAAAACTTAAAAATTTTCCAGAAAATACATTTGAAGTAATATTTGATTGTTATTATAATTAGGCCTTTATATGGGACAAAAATTGCCACCAACATTCATTTTGATCCATCATTTTTTTTTTTTTTTTTTGCAGGGGCAGTAAATATCATGTTTTCACGTTTTTCCACCACTAAATGCTTATTGCCTTGTTGTTTTTTAAAATAAAATAAAAAAAATATGTAAATAAAAATACAAGATCACTTTGAACCAGAGAAACATTTATTTTAGAAGGATAAACTTCAACATTTATGTTGTTGGGAATGTAGAAATGTCATTTCCTCTACTGCCAGACTGGCTCGATTTATGTCCACAATATAGTCCACACAGTCACTGTAAAATGAGACGCCAAGGAGGTTGTGGAAGCCACCGATTTATTCTCCTCCTGCAGGAGTAGGTGCCAACAACCTAACAAAAAATGAAAACAAAAGAAAAGAAAAAAAACCTGTGTATATTTTGGACAAGAATGGGCAAGAATGAAAAAAATGCGTGCGTAACTGACACGTAATGACACGTACCTTTTTGCCCAAATCTTTATACCATATTTCACCGGCTTTTTTGGAATGTACTGCCTGAAGCTGCACCTGCCTCTGAATGGGACGAGTTTTTCATCCAAACAGGTCTCTGTCTGGACGCACAGCATCTGCAGGTGGTGCGCCCACACTATGAAGGCAGCCATCTGGCAGCCGTTGGTATAGTTTGTCTTCATGTCATCGGCATTGCCTGTCATCATGCCGTCAAGCGCAGCGTCCTGATGTGATGAAACCTGTTGTGGGACATCGTAGCCCGGATTTCCCACTCGAGAGGCAAAGGATTGTTTCATTCTTTGACCTGTAAACACCGGCCAAAGTGAGCAGCCCACGTGAGTAGCACGAATTTCCTCTGTCCATATTTCGCTATTCTGCGCCTCCCGTATGGTCATAAACTTGATCCCTTAGGAGCTGTGCACAGCTGAATATAGTTGCATATCCAGAGACAAAGAGGAGTTGAAAAGGGTGCAGAGAGAGCTGAGGGGACTGATAAGGAATGGGAAGGACAGCTACAGGCAGAAGATGGAGAACCAGCTTCAGCAAAACAACGTTGGTGAAGTCTGGAGAGGCCTCAGAACCATCTCGGGCCACAAACAGCAGAACTCTCTGCCTGGGAGGGATGTGAGATGGGCAAATGAACTGAATCATTTCTTCAACCGATTTGACTCAGCCATGAGGCAGTCTACAACATCGGCTGCAGACTCACCCACCCCCACTGCTGCTGTTCCACCTCAGACACTTCACACCTCCTCTATTCACCCTGCTCACTCCCCCCCACCCCCAACAACAGCTTCCAACACACACTCAACACAAGGCTCCAGCCTGTCTCTCTCAACCACCCAGGTTAGGAGGGAACTGAGGAGGATTAATGGCAAGAAGGCAGCGGGCCCAGATGGCATCAGCTCGAGGGTCGTCAGGTCCTGCGCGGACCAACTGTGTGGGGTGATGGAGCACCTCTTCAACCTGAGCCTGAGGTTGGGAAGAGTCCCACAGCTCTGGAAAACCTCCTGTGTTGTACCAGTGCCAAAGACTTCACGCCCCAAGGACCTCAACAGCTACAGGCCTGTGGGTCTGACATCCCACCTGATGAAGACCCTGGAGCGGTTGGTCCTGGCTCAGCTTTGGCGCCTAATAAGCTCATCACTGGACCCACTTCAGTTTGCCTACCAGCCTGGCATTGGAGCGGATGATGCCGTCATTCACCTCCTACATCGTTCCCTCGCTCACCTGGAGACCGCTGGAAGCACTGTGAGAATCATGTTCTTTGATTTCTCCAGTGCCTTCAACACCATTCTTCCCTCAGTTCTAAAGGACAAGCTGGTGAACTCTGGAGTGGACCATCACCTCACTACCTGGATTTTGGACTACCTCACCGACCGACCACAGTATGTGAGGACTCAGGGCTGTGTGTCGGACAGGGTCGTCTGCAGTACGGGGGCCCCACAGGGAACGGTTCTGGCTCCGTTCCTCTTCACCATCTACACTGCAGACTTCTCCCACAATTCCACCCAGTGCTTCCTGCAGAAGTTCTCTGATGACTCTGCAATAGTCGGCCTCATCACTGATGGGGACGACAAGGAGTACAGAGGACTGACCCAAGACTTTGTGGACTGGTGCCAGCTGAACTACCTCCAGATCAACGCCAGTAAAACCAAGGAACTGGTGGTAGACTTCCGCAGGCACAAGCGTTCTCCACTGCAACCACTGAACATCCAAGGTATGGACATTGAGGCTGTGGACAGCTACAGGTACCTTGGTGTTCATCTGAACAACAGACTGGACTGGACTCATAACTCAGACGCCCTCTACAGGAAAGGGCAGAGCAGGCTGTACCTGCTGCGGAGACTCAGGTCGTTTGGAGTGGAGGGCCCACTCCTAAAGACCTTCTATGACTCTGTGGTGGCTTCTGCTATCTTTTATGGCGTGGTCTGCTGGGGCGGCAGCATCTCTGCCGGGGACAGGAAGAGACTGAACAGGCTGATCCGAAGGGCCAGCTCTGTTCTAGGATGCCCTCTGGACCCAGTGGAGGTGGTGAGTGACAGGAGAATGGTGGCTAAGCTGTCATCCCTGATGGACAACATCTCCCACCCCATGCAGCAGACTGTGACAGCACTGAGCAGCTCCTTCAGTGGGAGACTGCGGCACCCACGGTGTGGGACGGAGAGATTTCGCAGGTCTTTCCTCCCCACTGCTGTCAGACTCCACAACAAAGACTTTAACTGATCAAGCACACACATCCATACATATGCAATAATACTAAGTGCAATAATCTTTTCTGTCATCGTTGTATTTTTACTCAGTTGTATATAGTATTTGTATTCTATTTTTATCTTATTGTATATTTATTTTATTTTATTCTACTGTATATAGTATTTTATTTTATTCTATTCTGTACAGTTGTGTACTGTATTTATTCTTATTGTATCCTAATTTTTGCCTCATAACTTTTGCACTGTCCACTTCCTGCTGTGACAAAACAAATTTCCCACGTGTGGGACTAATAAAGGTTATCTTATCTTATCTTATATATATATATATATATATATATATATATATATATATATATATATATATATATATATATATATATATATACACACACACAGTGTTGGGAAGGTTACTATTAAAATGTATTCCGTGTCGGGCTCGTAGCCAAAAACTACCTTTACTTTGTTGTATGGGTCAACTTTGCTAGCGAGAGACAGAGAGAGGTGTTGAAAGGCTGCTCCAACGGAACTTATTGTTTCAGAGGAAAACACAAACACAGTGTACAGTCGAGTCTTAATAGCTTACTTACAACTGGGCTCGTCAGGAACTCTTTTGTGCTGCAGTGGTTATTATTATATTTACATGCTTCCAGCTCCCGTTTCTGGTCGGTGACAACTCGTACTTTTCCACTCTCCTTTTTCTCCCTCCCTCGCTCACAGACACATAACAGGTATGACAGTCCATTCTCCCTGCAGCACAGACTACACTGCCCATGAGGCTACATTCTTTAGGGCGATGCCTGTAACACTCTGCCTATTGCCATCATATTAAATAATTTTAAAAAATATTTCTTCACGTCATTATGAGACACGAGATTGAGACACAGTCATTTGAGCCTCTTAATGTTTTGTTTGGGTTTCCATCGGCGTGGAATTACCAGAGATAGAGAGGGCATAGCCTACCATATGAAACAGGGAAAGACCGCCGTGTAATTCTTTTATTTCAACAAAGTAACTGTATTCTGAATACCACCTTTTTAAACGGTAACTGTAACGGAATACAGTTACTCATATTTTGTATTTTAAATACGTAACGGCGGTACATGTATTCCGTTACTCCCCAAAACTGTATATATATAGTTCGGCCGCTGTGTCAATCACCGGATCAAGGCGATATGGCTGCTGTGACAGTCGCCGCGTGTGCCAGAAATCAAGTTATTTTTCCATTTTTCTAAGTACATTGAACAGCTTGTTTATGATCTCCTCTCCCCTGGGTACAGTGTCGAATCGTTTCTGCCTCTGAAATATCCGTCATGAATCTCATAAATCATCTGTGAAGGACAATTGTCTAATCACTCTCCTGTATCCTCACATTTTCTCATACTCCTACTCTGTGCGTTTATGGGCACGTTTTCTGTGCAGACAGGAAAAGTCGTCAAAATGACATACTTCAGCACTACGGCTTATTCTCATTTATTCTCATAAAAAGTCTGCATCAACAATCTGAGTTTGAAGCCAAATAAAGTCAGATTTGGTTTTGGTTCTAGCTTTTATAGTTATTTGTTTTTATTGCAGTGTGGCATTTTAAGATTTTTGAAATTAGACACAAAGATGTCCAAAAAAAAACCTTTTTTTGGCACAAAGATCTTTATTTTATTTTTTTTAGGCAAAAAGACCTTTATTATTTTTTAAAAACACACATGCCATTGTGCAGCATTGATAGTGACAGAAAAATCATTGTAGTCAACAAAAAAAGTGGGAAAAATAATGAATTTTGGACCATTGCTTTAAATGTGAAAACATGGCGCCACCTGCTGGCCAAATAAAAAAATTACAAATGTAAGCCCCCGACTCCCCAGAAAAGTCCAGAACTGCATTCATTTATGTTATGATAAATTTGGGATGAAAAATAGGGTTTATGATGGTTTTCAATGGGGCGTTTTTTGCCACGAGGACTAAAGGTGGATGCATTTCTGTAGCTTAGCCATTTTAGGCTAATCTAATGAATTTAGACCACAATTTTAAAATAAAATAAAAAAATGTTTGGCAAGTTTGGCTATATTTTATTCAACACAGTGAAAATGGCTTGAAATTAAAAAACACAGTGGCTGAAAAATGGCTCGAGGACTTATTAAGGGATATTAATACAACAAAAGTAATACTTTAAAATAATAATAATAAAAGGCTTTCAAATGAATTGAAACTCTGTCTCCAGCTGTGTGTGGCACGAAAAGTTAAGGAGAACACAACTCAAAGCAGCTTTATTGCTGGAATTGCAGAAAAATACAGACCACTAACCACAGCTGGACTGGCCATCGGGGATACTGGGCATTTGCCTGGTGGGCCGATGGTAATTTTTTGTTTGCTGGACCAATTACAGACGAGGAGGTCGGATGCACCCTCCCCCTTGCTTGGGCAATGGCTCTGAAAACAATCTTATCACAGACAAATAGAATAAAATGGTATTGAGGTACTTCAGCTAGAGTGAAAAAAAAGACTCAAAGCTGGAGTTAGTCTGTGTCGTTGCTGCACACCTGTTTCTTCTTCTTTCATTCTCTCCCCCTCCCTCTCTTGTTGCTGCTTCAATCATGAAACTGATCAGTGATCAGCTGATTGGCTTTTCTCTCGTTTGTTTATCGCCCACTTTGCGCCAGAAAGAGGAAACCAGTGGATGTCACGCTAAACAACAGCAGCAGGTTTATGCTTGATAAGCTGTTGTTAGAATTGATTTAATATTACTTTCTAGTATCAGCTGATGTTTGCTGGAGCCACAGCCATAAAAGCTGCTGGTGTTGATATCGGTTTGGATATGTGGTGAGAGGGAAATGTGAACATGAAAACAAGAGATGTCCTTACTAGTGATGCGCGAATCATGAACGAATCGTTCAATACTCGAGAATCACTTTACTGACTCATGAATCATGATTCACAAGCCCAACTGACTCACTGACTCATCCCTGTTGCCGTTAACAGTAATGTATCTAGCTTATAATTTAAATTGTGGAGAAAAACACAACATCCAGTATCTTAACAAAAAAATTTCTGCTCTGAACTGGAAGAAAACTGGAGTAGAAGCTCACATTAAGACAATAGCTCCTCGGTTCACAGTAGCATCGCTGTGCTAACATGCTAACAGCACATTTGAGCTACTCCCCCCCTCCCTCCTGTGCTGAATCATAGAGCGAACGAATCACTCACCCCCTCCCTCCCTCCTAGCTCACAGCTTCTTCTTCTTCTTCTTGGTTGGCAACCAATGTTAAGGCGCATTACCGCCCCCTGGCTCACAGCTCAGTGGACATTTAGATGAGAAAATATATATTTGACACATTTAAGGAAAATACTAATAAAATAAAAATAAACAAAATAAATGTTTATTAAGCAATTTTGATAGGAAATTGCTTAATTTTAGAAATGTTTTTGCTGCTATTTGCTCTATAAAATAGTTGTTTTCTTTTAGAATCATTCATCTTAGCAGTAGGATTTACATGAAAAGAGAAACAAATTAAGTTTGAGTGAAAATGTACATTTTTTGCACTCTCTGGTCAACTGACTCAAAAAATCCGATTCACTTCAAAGCTCGATTCAATAAAAAGAATCAAATTTACCATCACTAGTCCTTACTGAATCATCAGTGAATCATCATGAACAGGTGATGGAGAAACAGGTTTACATTTTAGGCGACATGAATGACTTGAAGGGAAGTTATGAACTGTTTCTGAGAGACAAATAACACCAGGATCCTTTTCTATGTAGCTGACAGCTGGTAACTGTGCAGGGGCGGGTCTAGCAAAGTTTTGCCAGGGGGCCAGGTAGGGTATTAACAGGGAAAGGGGGGCACAAAGAAATACTTTTCTTTCTTATTCTCATTTAAATGTCTAGCTTTTAATAAATAATTATCTGAACCTTACAACCAATGTTTTCATCTGATGTAAAATGTATAGAAATCATACGGCGCCGAGTATGACAGCCTCGTCGCAAGCTCCCCCAAGCAACAGCTGGTTTTTGTGTTTAATTTTACTTTTCCTTTATTTTTTCACGAGTAGCACATGTCTCCTTGTGTACGACCGACAAACCTTACTATTTCCATACTGTATATGAATGCTACTTGTTTTGCACATGTCCAACTGCAAACCTCTGTATATTTTAATTTATTGTTTATTCTATTTAATTAAAAAAATAAATAAATAAATAAATATATATATATATTTTTCTATGCGTTTGCACCTTTCGTCCACACGTAAACGGCATTTTTGGTCACTGAAAATGGAGATTTTTAAAAACTCCGGCCAGGGTGGATATTTTTGAAAACTCCGTTTTTGCATTTACGTGTGGACGAGAAAAACGGAGAAAACGCAGCGTCAAAGATGTGCGCATTTTTTGACGTCACACTGTGCGCCACGTTATTATTTCGGTGAAATGAATTTCTACAATACCTTTACTGTTAATTGTACTCTCTGCAGTGTTTAAATGCTTACATATACACACAGTTACTGTCCATCCCCACATACGACTCGGTCCTGCTTCTATGCCCCAGCTTTGTTTACTTTTTCCCACCGAGGCTTCTAGTAGTGATGTGCGGATCGATCCTGAAATATCGATTCCTCCGATACCAGTCATTTATGTTCTAGAATCGATTCTCACATTAAAATATCGATATTTTAGTAATTTAGGGTAAATTTGTAGTTTATCATTAACAGGAACACAGTGGAAAGAAACTATAACATTCGGATTGTCTACATTCAAAGGATCTACTTGCTCTTCCGCCTTTCATAGTCATGTGCGAAATACGGCTGTATAAATGTCTCGCAGCCCCTTGGCGCGCGCACTCACAACAATGGCTGAGCCTAATTGTGCGGACGTATTTTACCTCCACAAACAGCTGAGACGTGGTTTGGATACATGTGGCAAAAAAGTGCTCCACGAGTGAGGTGTTGTGGCTATACTTTCCCAACCTTGAAACCTCAGAATTAGGGAGACAATCAAAAGGGCACATTTTACAGTGTTTATTTATCGGATAAAATACGTTAAATGTCACCATCACCGAAACAGCGGGGGTGTCCAAATTCAGAGGCTGCTTCCACCTGAGGACCCGGCCTTCGCGGTCTAAAGAAAGCCAGGTAGTACGTCACGAGTTCCCTCGGTGGAGTGAAACTCTGCCGTCTGTTCCTTGCTATCTAAAATATAACCGGGCGCTGACGTAAACTCTCGACCGTCTCACACTTTCTTTAGTTTTCTGTTTGATGATTATTCAGCTGTGTGAAAACCCCAGAGGAACCCACCCGAGGGATTAATAAAGTTTAATTTAGTTTAATCTAATCACTTTAATCTCAGCCAAACCGATTTATTCACGAACAAATAAAACACTGAAAAAGCCAAACAATAACATTTTTAAGTTATCAAAGTGACTTATATATCATGTTTAACCCGAGTAGTGAAAGACCGCGGGGGTTTGAAGACGATGTGTCGGCTCAGATATTTGAAGTTTACACAGCTACATTCTCACCTGAAAATATGTCAAAAGTTGTTTTTTTCTTTTTGCGACCCAGAAAGAGAAATAAGAGTAATATTAAAACTAAGTAGCTGCCGCCATTGTTGGAGACTGGAATTGGCTCAGCCGCGCTATGAATTCTGCAATATGGTTTTTCAATTTTGTTGTCCAGGTGGAAATTCGGGAGAATGGTGGCTCCGGGATTCTCCCGGAAAAATCGAGAGGGTTGGCATGTATGGTTGTGGCAACATCACTAACCTTGTCAAACACCTCAGAGTAAATCATATCACAGAATATGACGAGCGTATGTTGAGGCGAACTGAAGAGGAGGACAGGACAGGTGCTGCTAGGGCGAGACAGACGTCTCTCATGGAGTCCTTTAGTGCTGCAGGCAGGCAACGTGTTCAAATAGTGCACAACTTCAGGTTTTTTATTTCTATATGATGAACTCTGCATTATTAAGTGATAAGAACAAGTAATCTGATGTCCTGTAATCATTATGATGCTATAATTTGAGATACAATAAATAAAATACGTTTTTGTACAAAGTATCGATATCGGATCAGTATCGTCGATACCACCCTGGATATTACTTGGTATCGGATCGGAAAGGAAATCGGTGGTATCGCACATCACTAGCTTCTAGACTTCTGATTGGCCAACATTTCTGCACGGTTAGGAATATATCGCCACCTGTTGCTTTGGCATGTTCCTAGCAGCGTTTTCCTTCATTTCTGCCTTTCCGTGTGGACGGGATTATTTTTTAAAATGAAAACCGAAAATCTCCGTTTTCAAAAATACCGTGTATGTGTGGACGTAGCCTCAAGGAACAGATAAACAAACACAGAGACATGACTGAGGAAGATGTAGCGAGGTACAGAGAGAGGGAGCCCGAGAGAGAGAGACAGAGATAGAGACAGTGAAACATGGAGACTGGACAGAGACAGACAGGCTAGCAATGAAAGGGAACCGACTAAACAAGAAACTGAGAACTAGCAAACTCAAAAGCATAACGAAATAATACACTCAGGAAATAACAAATTAACTTGTACCTCTTTACAGAAATAACTAACAGGTCCAGGCAAACTCAAATCCTGGGTCAGATGACTAAACTGTAAAAACCAAAATTGTAATATAAAAGTATTTTACTGTGTATTTTACAATTTTGTACTGTTTTTCTAGAATATCATTAAATTTACATAAATAGACTGTTATTTTACATTTCAAATGTAAAATAACGTAAAATCACTGTAAATGTAATAAAACATAATTTTCTTGTTTTTTAAGTATATTTGTCTGTACATATGCATATGTAGATTGTTAAAATACATTCACAAATGTATCATAATTTCACAAATATTTGTCCATTATTTGAAAAATTGAACTGTTAAATTCAAATGTAATGCTATGGAAAAATATATAAAATGATTCTTATAAACTTTTTTTTTTTTACATCAAATAATATTATTTAGGACGTTCGTGGCTCAAGAGTTTGCAGTTCGCCTTGTAATCAGAAGGTTGCCGGTTCGAGCCCCGGCTCGGACAGTCTCGGTCGTTGTGTCCTTGGGCAAGACACTTCACCTACCACCTACTGGTGATGGCCAGAGGGGCCGATGGCGCGATATGGCAGCCTCGCTTCTGTCAGTCTGCCCCAGGGCAGCTGTGGCTACAGCTGTAGCTGCCTCCACCAGTGTGTGAATGTGAGAGTGAATGAATAGTGGAATTGTAAAGTGCTTTGAGGGTCTCGAAAAGCGCTATATAAATGCAATCCATTATTATTATTTAAACCAACTGTTAACTGTATATTTCTGTACATTTAAGTATTATTATTCATATTGCTGCATTCATTTACCTTGTTTATAGGTAATTTCATTGTTTAATCACGTTAAAATGTTCATAATTTAATGTTTAAAAGCACTTGAAAAAGGCAAAATCCCATGTAAAATTAGGGCAACAAACTGTATTGTCATTACTGAAAATAACCGTATTTTTATGAGAAAGTTATTTTCTGGTATTATTTTGGTGCCCCAGCTGCCGGAAAATTACTGTTTTTTTAGGATTTTTTTTTTTACAGTGTAGTCAATATGGATTGCCTTTAGTCTTTGTTGGAACCAGTGTTAGTGGTAGTGGTTCACTGCCTAGCTCTCTTGCTTGCTGCTGTGTTCTACCATCGATTTGTTCCTCTGTGCAGAATACCCTGGAGGCTGGAGAGAGAGGTCTTGCTTTCTGTGGGAGATTCTGTGACACTAAATAGTAGTGGATAAAGATGGCGCCGGGTGTCATGGCATGCCGTCTCTCGGTTCTGCAATATTTATGTTTTGTGTTCTTAGTGGTGTCCCTGCTAGTTTTAAAAACCCACTCTTTGTTGGTGTATGAGCGACAGACGCTGCTTAATATCCGTGACTCACTGCTGAAGCTTCCCAGCGTTAGCGAGCGATGTGGAGGACTCCCGCCGCCTCTGGCGTCGGTACCGGAGGAACTGCATCGCCGTGATCCCCCCTGGAATCCTTCGAAACGGAAGCGCTGGAGAAATGGACATATGCACGGAACGAGCTCTGGGAAGCGTGTTTGGGTCAGAACTCGGATGCGGCGGGTCCTTACCATCGGCGACCCTGGCTGTTTAGGACTTTATTTTGGCCTCAAACAGCGCTGCCTTCTTTCTGTTTACCCGACGTCATCGGAGCATGCTCACCCGACAGTGCTTTATTGGTCGCCATGCCGACGGGATATGAGGTGAGGTGGAGCAAATATGAACAACCTACAACTACTGCCTGCTACCACGGATGGACAGAGAGTTAAATTAGCTCTCTTAAACGCAAGATCTGTATCAAATAAAACTCATGTTCTTCGGGACTTTTTTGATACTCATAAGCTGGACGTCATGCTCCTAACTGAGACATGGCTGCGCGTTGGTGAAGTGGCACCCTTGCTGGAACTTTGCCCCTCCGATGCCAGCTTCTTCAGCTCCCCCAGGTTGTCTGGGAGGGGAGGCGGGGTAGCCTCTATCATCAAAGACCTTGTCATGGTCCTGGGTCGTGTGACCCAGTGTGTTATGTTTAGCCTATTTTGATGTTTATTGTTTGTTTAGGTTCTCTAAGGTAGCCCAGCCATTTGTATATATTACCCTTGCATTAAGTCTCCCTTGCCCTTCGTGTGTTTATGTCTGTGTGTCTTGTACTGTCAAGTTCATGCTGTCAGTTATGTCATCTCCCCTGTACTAAGTTTCCCTGGGTCATGAGTCCTGTCTGCGTGGTTATGTTTAGTTCTTGTCATGTCTAATTTCCATGTTTCCTGTTTTACTTTGTAAGTCTGTATTCATTGTCAGTGTATTCAGTTGCACCCTCCTGTCCTGTCGTTAGGTTCATGTGTGTCAGCTGTGATCCCATGTGTGGCCACTTCCCCTGATCATCCCTCATGTGTATTTAGTCTCTGTGTTTCATGTAGTCTGCGTCGCGTCGTCTGTGTTATCTCCCCTACCCCTTGTCATAGTTTCCCCAGCCTTAACTAGTCCTAGTTTGTACTTTGTTTAGCCATAGTTTTCCCAGTCTATGTTCAGGTTTTCCCTCAGTTGCTTTGCTGCCTTGTTCCTTAAGTTTTCGGCCCTAAATAAAGGCTCGCCTTCTGTTAAGTCCGGTTTTGTGTCCTCACCTCTGTTTGCTCTTGGGTCCTCCACTCACTCCACACGGTCTGCCCCGGCGGTCCGTGACAGTCCTGGTGTTTTTACCTCATTTGAGTCCCAACTCCTGACTTTAAGCTGTCCTGTGGTTCTAAATATAGTCATCTACCTAAATATAATGACTTGTTTATTTCAGAATTTTCAGACTTCTTGACATGTTTTATCGCTCACTATGAAAGGATTGTTATAGTGGGGGACTTTAATATTCATCTGTGTTGTGAGGATAAACCCCTGGTCAAAGATTTCTTAAATGTAATTGACTCCTTAAACTTCACACAATTTGTGTCTGGGCCAACACGTAAGGGCCACACCCTAGACCTTGTCTTGGGTTACGGACTGAATGTATCAATGACTGAAAATTGTGTTTTACCTATCTTAGACCACTCAGCAATTTTATTTGATATTTTAATCCCTAAATCTCCAGTTTCTGAGAGGGGAAGATTGCCCCTCAGATCATCTCGTTATATTAGCCCCGAAGCAGAGTTAAATTACATCTACCTGATGTGTTGGACCCTATTTTTACCCAGGAGTTATGTGTGGACACCTTGACTGCGAACCTTAGTAATACACTTCTTGAACTACTGGACTCTGTTGCTCCCGTAAAGAAATTAAAATGTCAAAAAAGGAACCCTATGCCTTGGCTAAATGAGGAGCTCTTGAATTTGAGAAGAAATTGTAGAAAAGCAGAGCGTCACTGGAGATCTTCCAGACTAGAAGTATTTCTCCAGGCTTGGAAGGACTCACTGTCTTCTCTTCAATCAGCGATGTCGGCAGCGAAAGCAAATTATTTCTCAAATCTTATCATGAGTCATAAACATAACTCAAAACTCTTATTCAACACAGTGTCGCAACTTACAGAGAGTAAGTCAACTCTCTGCTGTTCTAATTTGATAGCTCATGACTTTCTTACGTTTTTCAGAGACAGGGCTGCAATACTTAGAAATCAGATCACTCCCTCCTCAAGCTGTTCATTAGACTACTCGGCTGCTTTGCCTGTTGGTGCTGATGAACTGTTCTCTGACTTCAAGGTTATTTCTCTGTCTGGATTAACTAAGGTTGTAAAAGCAGCTCGATGTACAACCTGTTCTTTGGATCCTCTACCAGCCTGGGCTATAAAGGAACTGTGGTCAGTACTAGGACCCTACATTCTGTTTCTTTTAAATACTTCATTGACAACTGGAGTCTTCCCTGAATGTTTTAAATCGGCTGTGGTCGTGCCAATCTTGAAAAAGCCTGGACTGGATGTTGACATGGTCGCAAACTATAGACCCATCTCACATCTGTCTTTTTTATCTAAAGTCTTTGAAAAAGTGGTTTTTAAGCAGCTCACTGAGCATTTGTCAACAAGCAATCTGTTTGAAGCATTTCAGTCTGCTTTTAAACCAAATCACTCCACAGAAACAGCTTTAGTCAAAGTGGTAAATGATCTGCTGGTAAATGCAGACAATGATCGCACTTCAGTTTTATTACTGCTGGATCTAAGTGCTGCGTTTGACACTGTGGATCACTGCATTTTATTGGATAGGCTTGAACATTTTATTGGAATTACAGGAAATGTTTTATCATGGCTGAGAGCTTACCTGCTTGGGAGGTCTCAGACTGTTAGTTTTAAAAATGATCTCTCTGAGACCTGTGCAGTGAGGCATGGGGTCCCTCAGGGCTCTGTACTTGGACCATTGCTGTTTTCTATGTACCTGCTGCCTCTTGGTGTTCTTTTACGTTCTTTTAATGTAACCTTTCATTGTTACGCTGATGACCTGCAGCTTTATGTTCCTTTAACCATTGAAAATTGTGCTTTATTTCTTTTTTATCTTTTTAGTTTCAAATAGTTGTACAGCACTTTGTTTGAAAGCGCTTTATAAATAAAGTTATTATTATTATTATTATTATTATTATTATTATTATTATTATTTTGTTGCTGACTAGAAACCAATGTCTTTGATTGGGGAACTTTGTTGTGTAAATAAACTTGTTGGACTTTCTGATAGTTTTAGTTCCTTCTGTAAAATCTTTTTGGGTGAGTGGGAAAAGTGGAGATTTTCTGACTCTCACTCATAACAAAACATGAACAAAAATAAAACATTCATTTCACCTTTCAAAAGTAGCCTTTCTCGTGGAGTTAATGTGGTAAATGAACTCCAAAATGGGCACAGGCAGTCCCAAAAACTATTGCTGAGCTTTCTATTGATGACTTTGTTTCCAAGTTCAATGTGTTCAAGTTCCACACTGGGGGATCCTAGCGCATGGATCCTACCTTACTTCTGGCAAGGTAGGAGTGTTGCTGATTATTCCTTTGGCTTCTGGATTTTGGCTGGAGAAGCAGGGTGAAAGAGAAGGGCTCCCCAAAGTGCCTGTTTACATGATTTGTATGATGAATTGAAGGGGGAAATGGCTGCTAAAGACCTTCCTAGATCTTTAACAGCCTTACAAAATTTTCTTGATTTATCATAGGCAAAATTATTAATTATACTCCTCATTTTTACTCCCTAAACCACAACCAGTAGTTGTCCCTGTAGTGCTCTAAAAGTTAAAACTAGAATTTTAAAATGGAACCTAAATCTGATTGGTATCCAGTGCAGCGACTTTAACACAGGGGTCATATGAGCTCCCTTGTTTGAGCGGGTCAGTAGCCTTGCTGCAGAGTTTTGGACAACCAGACGAGCTAGCCTTTTCTTGTTTAGACAAGTAAACAGACTGTTACAGTAGTCGAGTCTTGTAGAGACAAAAGCATGTATTATCATCTCGAGTTCGCTTGTAGACACGATGGATCTAAGTTTTGAAATGTTCCTCAAGTGAAAAAAGCAGGTTCTTACTATCTGATTTAAATGTCCCTCCAAAGAAAAAGCTTTATCAAATATAACACCCAGGTTTCTGAGGTTATGTTTCTGTGAGGAACCTAAGTCACCCAGTCGCTGTTTAATATCAGGTATTGCATTGTCTGGTAAAATAATCAAAGTTTCTGTTTTGGCCAGGTTTAGCTGTAAGCAATTATTGTTCAACCATTGTTTAATGTTGGTTAAACAGTTAATCAGATTGGAGAGCTTATAATAATAATGGATTGACAAACTGACAGAAGTGAGGCTGCCATATTGCGCCATCGGCCCCTCTGGCCAACACCAGTAGGCGGGAGGGTAAAGTGTCTTGCCCAAGGACACAACACCCAGGACAGAGAGCCCGGGGATCAAACCGGCAACCTTCCGGTTACAGATGCGCTTCCCAACCCCCTGAGCCACGGTCGCTCAGGGGGTTGAACAGAATAGGTCCCAGCACAGAGCCCTGAGGAACTCCACACAACAACTCTGTAGATTCCGACATGATCTGGTTTGCAGACACACTAAAACTCTTTTCAGATATATAAGATGAAAACCAGTCTAGAACGGAGCCAGACATCCCAACCAGGTCTCTCAGTCTGTGTATCAGGATGGTATGATTGACTGTATCAAAGGCTGAGGTAAGGTCTAACAAGACTAGGACTGTGTATTCTCCGGAGTAGCAACCGTTTCCAGTAGCAAGAAGTAATCCGGTGAGGTGGAAGAGCACACAAATGGTGGGGGGAAAGTTTTTCTATAACTGTCCCAATCATCATAAAGACGTTCCATAGACTCTTTGATGTGGAGCAAGGAAAACTGGTCATAAATCACAGCAGCATAGCTCCATATATTAAACGTCAGGGCTAATATAATAGCATAAAATACAATAAAACGCAGGCAGGTAGAAGTCAAGCCGAGCAAAGGCACCATCTTCCTGTCACAGTCAGCTGATCGCTGAGGAAACTGGACTGAATATAGTTTTGTCCAGTGATTCTCAAAGTGTGTGGTAGAGTCATGACAGGTGGGGCATAGGTTACTTGGCAGAAATACTTCCCAAATAACAGAAAAGTCATGCAGAACTAATGCTTAACACCAGAATCACTTTTATGGTGGAACAAAGAAAGTCACCTCAGTTATATTAGTAATCTGTGCATTTAGTGGTCTCACATCCGTAGATGGCCGTTGAAATGGTGAATTATATGATAGTTATGAAAAGAAAAACAGGTGTTGCATCTGAGACAAATGAGGCAAGTGCTGATAATAAGCCAAAAATAAATTTTGATGAAGCTTATCTTGCTCTTGGTTTCAAGGTGAATGTCCGGTAGAAGATGGGGAGAGACCTGTGTGTATTTTATATTTGAAAACTGGCAGCTGACAGACCAAAGAAATTAAGAATACAATTGGAGACATCACACCTTAGTGACACTAATACGTTAGTTTAGTTCTTTCAAAGAAAACTTGGAGAATGCCATCAACGGGAAAAAACACTTCGTAAAATCTCCATTAGTACGACAAAGCACCAATGACATCTCACAAAGTTGCATATAGAATTGCCCAGTGCAAGAAACCACACATGATAGCAGAGGACCTCATACTCCATGCACCTTTAGATATGGTGTCAACAACGGGGTGACTGTAGGTCAGGTGATAGAGCAAGTGACCTACTAATGGGAAGGTTGGTGGCAGGGGCGGAGGAGGGGGTGGCTTACTGGGCTTAAGCCCGGGTTGTTTTGTCAGAAGCCCGGGGTCTTTTGGAGTGTAATTTTTTCATAGTTAGATGCCTGGCTGACAACTGTATAAAACAAAAAGTACACACAATATTCGAAGCACATAGTGCACACTGTGGGAATTTACGACTGTGCGTGAATCCCCCTGATATTGGTATGATCCGAGCTCAGACACTGAGCGAGAGGGCGGGGCCGCTGCTGCCTGTGAGTGCGCTGTTGGAGAAACGCAGCCAGCCATACTAAGGAGAGCTCAAGTTTGACCAGGTACCAAAGCAAATCATTCGTACCGTACAAATAATGTAAATATGACGGTGAATCACGAAAGATTGATATCAAACTGATCACTTGACCAATATTACGTTACTTGCTCTTCAAGTGAATCAACAAATGGCAAAATGAAAAGCCGAACAAATGCTATTTTTTTAAGAGAGTCTTAGCTTACGCGTGTTTATTTCATATTTTCAGTTCTTACCCTCCCTGACTAAATCGGTTTCAGTTATGTACTGAAATATAAGAATGGACATTAGAGGCTTCTTTCAAAGAAAAACTCAGGTAAATGTTATTTTATATATTATGCTTTGTATGTTGTTCAGTATATTTCTATGCAAAACAAGAGGGATTTCAGTACACAGCAGGATATTCACATTTGTAACCAGATATTTACATACACTTTAGGGAGAAAACATAAAACATTTTTACTGTACAACATCAATCTAGAGTAAACTTTTGTTTTAGATAAATATTGAAACATCTTTTGAATTAGTTAAATGTCAGAATAAAGAGAGACAGAGCTTCTATTCTTTATCACTTTGATCAAATTTAGGAGCACATGTACACTAAGTTTGTTAATTAATAAGAAAACTCCAGACGATTCCATTCTGAGCTGAAGAAGCTTCTGATTGGTTCGTAGAGTCCATGTGAGTAAATTGGTGGCACACCTGTGGATGCATATAAGGCAAAACACAGAGCCTGTTTCTGTGACATGGGAAAATCAAGAGATGTCAACCAAAACACCAGGAAAAGAACTGTGGAGCTCCATAAGTGTGGCTCAGTTTGAATACAATTTGGTGCCATTTATAATTAAGAAATACAGATAGTTTCTCTCTTTACTCTTAAAGTTAACAAATATGTTTTTTATATTTATCAATCTAAAAAATAAACATTTAGTCTGATTTGATGTTACAATTAAAAAAATGTTTGTTTTGATCTGAAGAGTAAATATCTGGTTTCAACTGTATATTTGATGATTGTCAGCACAAAGAGGGAGAGAGAGGAACAGAGAGGGAGGAGCAGAGAGGGAGATGGAGAATGAGGACAGAACAGAGATGAACAAGAGCAGGTGAGACACACATGTTAGTCAAATGGTTGTTTACCAGAAGTATCACCGTATCATAGGTCCTCATGTATCTTGTACCTAGTGTTTCTTTTTAGGTTTGTTATTTTTCAAATTCTATATTTATTAAGTTTTGCAGCTTGTTTACACAACAAGGCTAAATAATTATATAAACTTTTCTCAATCTAAATAGTGGACTTTGGTAGAATTTAAAAAATAAGTGTAGTGCAGGTCTATGATGATTTTTAGTGCTACTATCATCTAGTTCTGATTCTGGTTCTGTCTTGGTTAAATCCTCAGTAGTCCTGATTTTGAACTGTTGTAGTCCTGTTTTAATTCCGGATCAGTTCTGGCTCTGGTTGAATTGGGGTTTAGTCCTCGTGTCTTGATACAGCCCCAACTTTGTTCTGCCTTGCTGCTTAATTAAAAAACTAGTTTAAGGTGTCCTGCACATGTGATATATATTTTTCCTGATGGGTTTAGATTTTATTATTGTCATTTGTATTAGGAAATATTTAACCATATATTCTTAGAGGTGTATAATCAATTGTGTAGTGATAGGTTGTGTGATCTTTAACAAGCTACATCCTGGGAGCATGGGAAGAGGTCGTACCTTGTCTTATTGTTTTATGGTAGGATTAACGTAGCTACGTCTGTTCTAGTCTAAGTGCTTTTTGTTTAGATGAACTGCTGGACCTCCTCACCGGGGGGGGTCTACCCTCTTCCTGACCAAGGATGTTTGCTTGTGTGCTTTTATGACCCTTTGATCAGCAGTACCACACACACACACACACACACACACACACACACACACACACACACACACACACACACACACACACACACACAGTATTCTTTGTTCACATGTATACCTATGTGAGATGCTATATGTTAATGACCCTATGCATATTCATGTAACCACAATAAAAGGAGTGCTATGGGGAGCCTGGCTGAGAGTCTGATGGTGGTCAAGTGGTGGAACGACGCTTGGCTCCAGCCAGGTCTCCCTCATGCATGAGTAAACCAGAGAACTTTGGTGCCTTGTGTCTTGCTTTTTGCTGCGTAGCAGATTGTCCTTAACGTTCCAGCGGATGGGTTCAAGCTACAAACCTATCATTAATTGGTCCTTCGAGAGCCGGATACCTGGAGTCGACATTCACCGAGGGGAAAAGAGACACGCCGACAGACTGACGCCAGCCAGGACTTATAGAGGTCCTGCAGCAAAGTCCCGAGGCGTGAGAATTCATCATCGGGCCGGTGGATTAGCCGTCTGTTTTTTCTCCTCGATGGATGAAGATTGACAGGATCCGGGGCTGATGCTACTCGCAATAAGCAACACCAAGTAGGTATGTGAAAAATCTTAGCCACTGTGTGAGGCTGAGTTGTAAAGTCTTTATCACTGTGTGCGATAAAGCGCGTGATCACTGCTATGTAAGTCTTTGCCACTGTGTGCGGCAAAGCGCGCGGCCCCTGTGTGAGACTGCGTTGAGACAATAGGCTTAATTTTTGTTGTTTGTGTGCGAGGATATTTTTTGTTGTGGTTGTGTGAGTGTGTGCGGAGCAGAACGCGTGGTCTGTGACGTCAGCAGCTGTTGTTGTTATTATGGGTTCCCAAGCAACCAAGAGTGTGTCAGAGGGTGATGAGAAGTTTATGGTGAAATTCGCTCCCGGTAGCGCAAAGTATTTAGGACATTGGCGCAAGAAATATGATTTTGAAGGTAAATTGGTTGTAGGACAATGTCAAATGTTAGTAGACCAGTTGACAGTAAAGGCAGCTTGTGCAAAAGGGAAATTGAAACAGGAGAGAGAGTTACAACTGACGTCCGCTAAACTGTGGTTAGAGCAGGCGCAGAAAAGAGAGGAGGCAGTGAATGCGAAGAGAGCAGCTTTGCAGGCATTAGCTGTGAAACCTGAAGATGAGACGGTGCGGTCTACTTCAGTGGTGCTGACGTTAAAGGACCAACAGCGTAGAGCAGCATTAGAGAGAGAGAGAGAGGCCAGAGAGGAGGAAGAAAAGCAGGAGCAGGAAAAGAGAGAGAGAGAGGAGGAGGACAGAGTACGGCTGGAGTTTGGGGACGCCGCAGCAGAATATTTAAGCCCTTATAACACTAGATCCAAAGCTAAAGGGGATAAGGCGAGTGCATTTGCTATGCCTGCCTCCCCCTTCCATGATACCTTTCCCATGGTGGAGGTTGCGAATCCCCATTTTGGTATTGAAGATGACCGAAGCCGTGTTATTTGTGTTTACAGGCCATGGACTGAATCTGAATGTGCAGAGGCATGTAAAGATTTAGGAAACCCGTTGACTAATGTTGATGAATTTATCGCCCAACACAAGCAACTCTGCTCCTCATACTGTTTAAACGGTCAGGAAACAGAAGCCACCTTTAGGAAGTGTCTCACATATAACTGGGCTCGGGTGCGAGGCACCTACACAGGGAGGGATGGTAATACCGTCCTACCCTATGGCCATGCAAATTTAAGAGGCCAAGTTGACGGGGTTTATGAGCGTCTTAGAAATACTTTTAAAGCTTCTGTAGATTACAACAAAATTGCCCAATGCATTCAGAAGGCAGGAGAAGATGTTCATGAGTTCAGGGCAAGATTAGAGGAAGTTTTCAAAGAACATAGCGGCCTTGAAGAGAGTGCAGAGAAGGCCAGTCCATATCAGCAACAGTTAAAACATGCTTTGATGAATGGCTTTCATTCACCCATTGCTGATTTCATCAGAAAACAAAATGTTAGTCATAACACTGACGGGTCCGTTGAATGCATGAACTGGGCCCGCCATGCACAGGAAGTCATTAAAAATAAAAAAAAGAAGTCACAAAACTCTGAGGCCGCTGCTTTCTTAGCGGATGAAATCTTTTTCCAGGGACAGTTCAGACGGGGAAGAAATAGAGGCGGAGGTGAGAGAAGTAGAAGAAATTGGGGCCCTAAAGAGAAACGGGACAAGAGATTTGATAAATGTTATGAATGTAGAGAAATGGGCCGTCACGCAAGGGAGTGTCCTGATCGCATGCCTGAAGAGTATAAACGCCCTGATCCAAGAAACCCTTATTATAATAAATGACTAGCACCTGTTGACACTGCTAACACACATACATGTACAAATGATCCCTTACTTTGCCAGAATTTACAACAGCCTGTGTTTCAAACTCTAGATTTGACTGAAGTATTGTTAAATCTGTCAGGGAAAGAAGTAAAACCAGTTCGCACGTTAACTGTGCAAGGCAAAACTGTTCAATTTCTGTGTGATTCAGGTGCAGATAAAACTGTTTTAAAAGATCATGTGTCAGGAGTTGATCCTTCAAATGGCACAATTTATGTGAAGTCTGCAAATGGTCAGTTAAATCAGCATAGAATCTCTAAACCAGTGTGGATTAGAGATCCTACCACAGGAGAGGCAGCTCAGGGTTCAGTTGTAATGTGCCCAACTTGTCCGGTGAACCTCTTGGGAAGAGATATGATGATGAAACTTGGAATTTCAATAATTCCAACATCCATTGGGATGATAGCTGCAGGAAAAGGTGAAACTGCTGAGACAATGGTTCATCAGGACAGTGGGGATTTGCATTATTACTGGACACTTGACCTGTCAGCCTCCAGACCTGATCAAATAAACTGTAAACTGTTAGCTGCAGCTGAGGAAATGTTGACAACGAGCCATGACATACAGCCACCAGAAGACTTGCATGTCACACTGAGATTTAAGACCATGCCTGGGCCTGATGAGGCCTACACAGATAAAGTGCTGAAATTAGGGCCACAGAGAATCACCATAAAAGCAATATATACTGATGGTGAAACCATGGCTGGATGTAGTGTGATCCTTTCTGAAGCTGCACAACAACTTTTTACAGGGCGAACACCACATATTTCACTGACAAAGAGTGGCACAGCTGAGTGGACAGACTTAGCATCTTTGGTGAGACAGGGGGAGAGTGTTGGAATGTGGCAGCAAGCTGGAGGGGGTTGGGAGACAGACGTGCAGCACAGCATCTTTCGTAAAAAGCTGGGATGGGTGACACATACTACACCACAAACACATTTAATGGGGGGTGAGGATGACACAGCAGAATGATATGTTGTAGATGTCAAAGATCACCCGGAGCTTAAACAGGTCCCAGAGAAGCTCTGGTCTACTGGGAAGACTGATGTGGGGTTAATAACAACAGCGAGTCCAGTAGTAATAAAGCCCAAAACGTCTTTTAGGCCAAGAGTGAAGCAATAGCCCTTGAAGCCTGATGCAGTGGAAGGCATTAAACCAGTAATAGAGGATATGATTAAAGCAGGGATACTAGTTGAAGCTCCACAAGCAGTATGTAACACACCCATGTTCCCAGTTAGAAAGGCTGATTCACAGTCGTGGCGCATGATTCAAGATTTAAGAGCTGTAAATCAGGCAGTGGAGAGCATCGCTCCATGCGTCCCCGACCCCCACACCTTATTAAATCAGCTTAAACCAGACATGACACACTTCACTGTGGTAGATTTAAGTAATGCTTTCTTTTCCATACCAGTACATGAGAATTCACAAGGCTGGTTTGGTTTCACGTATCAAGGCAAAAAATACACATACACTAGATTGCCGCAAGGTTTTTGTGATAGTCCTACAATTTTCACACAGAATATTACAAATTGTCTGTCTGATTTTGTGATTCCATCACATTCACAGATGTTGGTATATGTCGATGACATTTTAATTGCATCCAATTCAGAGAAGAACTGCAAAGACATATCATTGGCATTGCTGACTCACTTAGCTGAGACAGGTAACAAGGCCTCACTTTCAAAGCTACAGTGGGTAAAGACAGAAGTGAAATTTTTAGGACATCTGCTTAGTGCAGCAGGGAAAAGCATACATCCAGAGAGGAAAACAGCTATCTTGGCAGCACCTAGGCCAGTGACAAAGAAACACATGATGCAATTCCTAGGGTTGCTAAATTTCTGTCGATCGTGGATGCCCCATTACTCTGAAATTGCGCAGCCATTATTAGATATGATGTACAGTAAACCTTTAGCTATGTCAGACAGTTTAAGTTGGACCCCTGAGGGGGAGCAAGCTCTGTGCATGCTGAAACAGATGCTGACAGGAGCATCAGTCTTAGGACTTCCAGATTATAACAAGCCTTTTGTTCAAACTGTTGACTGTAAAGGACATTTTATGACATCCATGTTAGCACAAAAATGTGGAGGTGGAATGAAGCCAGTAGCTTATTATTCTAAGAGGCTGGATCCTGTGGCTTGTGCCTTACCTCACTGTGTGCGATCTGTGTGTGCAGCCGCTGAAGCCGTAAAGTGTTCTGGTGAAATTGTTTTGTTTCACCCTTTGACCCTGCTGGTTCCACATGAGGTTGATGTTTTATTGCTGCAGACTAAAATGACATTCTTGTCACCTGCAAGACACTTGTCTTTAATGTCACTGTTGCTCTCCCAGCCACACATAACTATTAAGCGGTGTACAACTTTGAATCCCTCTACATTGTTGCCCACGGAGGAGGAGGGTACACCACATGTGTGCAGTGAGCATGTAGAAACACAGTGTAAACCTAGAAGTGCTGAACTGCTGCCTCTGACACAGTAGACCACAATATTCTAATTTCTCAATTAAATGATGTAGCGGGTATTGGTGGCACTGCACGTAATTGGTTTAGGTCTTATTTGTCAGATAGAACTTTCTCTGTCAGCCTTCTCGGTTCCGAATCATCTTTTGCTCCTCCGTCATGTGGCAACCCACAGGGCTCAATTTTAGGGCCACTGCTCTTTTTATTGTATCTATTGCCTCTGGGTTCCATCCTTAGGAGGCATTTCATTGTTATGCGGATGACTGCCAAATTTATTTACCACTAAAGCAGAAGAATGGCATCTCCATAAAACCTCTCTTGACATGTCTAGATGACATGGTTGGCTCTAAACTTTTTAAATTTTAACGAAAAGAAAACAGAAGTGTTGGTGTTTGGACCTAGTGGTCCCTGTGAGTCCTCTGTTGATTTAGGATCCTTGGAAGTCTATTTTGAACCTGTTGTTACTGACCTTGGTTTTAAGTTGGACAGTGATTTTAAATTGGACAACCAAATCAGAGCAGTGGTGAAGTCCAGTTTTTATCATTTAAGGCGACTGGCAAGAGTAAAATCTTTTCTTTCAAGGCAGCACCTTGAAACAGTGATCCATGCTTTTATTTCTATTTTATTTCTATTTTTATGTCAGTCATTGCTCTCACGTCTGCAGCTGGTTCAAAATGCGGCTGCACGACTCCTAACAGGAACTCGAAAAAGAGAGCATATAACCCCTGTGCTAGCCTCTCTGCACTGGCTGCCTGTGTCTTTTAGAGTTCATTTTAAAATTCTTATGTTTGTTTTTAAATGCCTTCACAGTCTTGCCCCGCCTTACCTCTCTGAGCTTCTTCATCCCCACACACCCTGTCGGTCTCTCAGGTCAGCTGACCAGCTCCTGGAGGTACCGAGATCCAGGAGGAAGCTCAGAGGGGACAGGGCCTTCTCTATCGTGGCTCCTAAATTATGGAATAATTTGCCCTTGCACGTTAGAGAGGCCCCTTCACTGTCCACTTTTAAATCATGTCTTAAAACCCACTTTTATTCCTTGGCTTTTAACCTCAGTGAGACTTAGTTTCTCTTTTAATTGAAGTAGTTATTTAATTAATGATTTCACTCTTCTTTTATTTGTTTTTTATTTATATCTCATGTAATTTTATTTTACAGTTCCAATGTACAGCACTTTGTGTCGGCTGTGGTTGTTCTAAAATGCTTTATAAATAAAGGTGATGAGGATGGAGATAAGTCCAGAGTCAGCTGCAAGCAGAAGATCATTGATGATTTTTACTAGAGCTGTTTCTGTACTGTGACATGAACGGAAGCCGGACTGAAACTGTTCGTACAAGTTATTTCCAGTGAGATGACGATGAACCTGTGCAGCCACTATCTTTTCCAGAAATTTTTGCTAAGAAAGGGAGATTTGAAATTGGCCTGAAATTATTTAGATTGGAGGGATCTGAACCATTATTTTTCAGTATTGGGGTTATTATAGCAGTTTTAAGAGAAGAAGGAACAGAACCAGATATAAGAGAAGAGTGTACGATATTAGCAATCAGTGGGGCAAGAGACGAGAATGAGAGTTTAACAAGATTTGTCGGCAGTGGATCAAGTTTACACGATGATGACTTTAAGTTAGTAATTATGGAAGATAGCTGAGTTATTGTGGGAAGTTCAAAATTGGATAGATAGGATGACAGCTGAGAAGGACAAAAAATGCATATAGAACAATTGACCATATCCCAGGATGAGGGCAATTGTTGATAAAGATTCTCAATCTCGGTGTAAAAAAAAGTCCATAAATTTATTGTAAACTGCGGCAGAGTGTGTATGTATGGCAAAGGTATCTGGGGGTTTAACAACATTGTGCAATGTAGAAAACAAAGTGCGAGTGTTTCCTTCAGCGGATTCAATAACAGAGGTGTAGTAGGCAGATTTGGATGGATAGCTTCTTTATAATGTTGTACATGACTGAGATACATGTCCTTGTGAATAGTAAGTCCTGTTTTCCTGGAGAGACGTTCCAGGAGGCGTCCAGTAGCTTTAAGTTGGCGAAGTTCAGGTAAATACCATGGCGCAGAGTGAGAGAAAGAAACAGAGTTTTTTGGGGAGCCAAGGTATCTTTCTTATAAATCACACATCAATAACCTCACCCGTTCTGCCTACTTCCATCTACGCAACATTAACAGATTGCTTCCTTCTCTTTCCACCCAGTCTACGTCCATTCTTGTCCACAGTCTTGTTACCTCCCGTATTGACTACTGCAATTCTCTTCTGCATGGTCTCCCCCAAAAATCCCTCCATAAGCTTCAACTGGTTCAGAACTCTGCTGCTCGCATTATCACCAGAACCCCCTCCTACCAGCACATTACCCCTGTTCTTCAGGAACTTCACTGGCTCCCTGTGAAATTCCGGATAATTTTCAAACTTCTTCTGCTCACTTTCAAGGCCCTTCATAACCTCGCTCCTTCTTACCTTTCTGACCTGTTAACCACCACTTGTTCTGCCCGTTCACTTCGTTCTTCTTCTTCTGTCCAGCTTACTGTACCTTCCTTCCGCCTCACCACCATGGGAAGCAGAGCTTTCAGCTGCTCTGCTCCCAGGCTGTGGAACTCTCTGCCCCCTGAAATAAGAAATATTGGTTCTCTCCCCCAGTTTAAATCCCAACTCAAAACTCATCTGTTCAAATCTGCATATTCACTGTGAATCCACTGTTTGTTCATTTTATCTTGTGCTTTATTTTATTGTTCTTATTCTGCCATTGTTTTACTAATTGTTTTATCCTATTGTAAAGTGTCCTTGGGTGACTTGAAAGGCGCTCATAAATAAAATTTATTATTATTATTATTATAAGAGGTTGATAAGTTCATTGTTATAGTGAGATACCAGGTCATCTATGGAAGCTGAGGCATCAGTGATAGGTAAATTATTAATGCCATGGGAAAGATCTGATAGATCAATGCCCCTAATATTTCTAAAAGTAATTGAGCGGTTTTGTTTATTTTTGTATAGTGGGAGACTAACAGTGAATAAAACTAATTTATGGTCTGAAAAAGGTATTTCCAATACAGCACAATTCTTTTTTTTTCTTTTTTTTTGTGTCCCGTTTGGATCTTTAGCATCAGAATTGTTGTCTTAAGGCCAAGAAAGATGCCAAGCGGATTTATTTCACCAAGTGGATCATCATGGCCTTGCCATATTGGTCCATTTGATTGACCTTTATTATAATTATGAATTTATTTTATTTTCGGTTGCTACAAACGGGACAGACATGACTGTGGGATAGGACAGGGAGAAAGAATGAAAGAAAGAGAGGGAGAGAAAGAAAACCAAAGGGAAAAGAGACGGTGAGAAGGAGGGGAAGAAAGAAAGAAAAACAAACAAAACACCTGGATCACCTGTATGGAGAAAAAAAAACAGAAGAGAAAGCAAACAAAAAAAAAAGAGCAACATAATAAAAAACAGCACCATCACAATAAACTAGCTAGCAGTAGATAACAGTAGATACTAAATATTAAACGATATTGTGCAGCACGCAAGATAGACAGCGCACAATGTGCTTTGAGGCAGCAGCTAAGAAAGCTGTAGTCCGCGTCTGTGAACACCCGTGTGTACACCTGTGTGCACACCTGTGTGGATCAGCATGCTTGTAAAAAGGTTTCTCCATGTAACGATCTGCTAGGGAGTGTGGGGAGCCATAGCCCCGTCCCCCAGGGCATGAAGCAGGTATGGAGGAGATCCAGGCCCCAGATATCGAGAGGCCCCAGAGTACAAGGACCCGAGGAGGACCACCAAAAGGGGGGGAACCGTGCCACCCTCCTGGGAAGAGCTGAGTAGAGCCCCAAAGGAGAGGTCACCCCGCAGCTACGGAGCAGAGGCCAGAGGGGGTTGCAGTGGCGTGCCCGCGGGCTCTGCCGGCAGCCAGCTGTGCTAGAGAGGACCGAGCTTCAGGCCCAGAGGCCTAAGGGCATCCCACCCCCCGGAAGGATCCCAGCCGGGCCACAGGCGCCCGGCCCTGCCAATCGGCCACCAGGAGTGAGGCGGTACATACATGAGCGCCCAGCGCCAGACGACAAGGAACACCAACACACCAACGTCTGAGGGCATCAGCCACCGGCAGGGAGTGTGGTGAGGGGAGATAGGCCTCCGTACTTTAGAGGGCCTGAGATGTACCCAGAGAGGCTGAGTCTAAGACCCAACCTGACATATAGACACAGACGAACAGGCACACGTGGACACAAACGTGCATTCCCACCCCCATATGCACAACCAAATACTCGGCACTCACCCAACGTGTAGACAGACACAAATAGACACTGCACAGACAGTCACACTCCCCAAACATACTCTATATCCCAGGTCCAGGTACCCCTGCCCCCAGAGGGGCAAGCTGCACCTAGACCCAGGAGATGTAACCCTTCTCTCTGGGGTGGAGGCAAGCGGACCACCTCCTTATCTGCAGTAGCAGGGAGGCCCCGCATCCCAGACCCCAGTCTGACGGCCAGCACCTCCTCCCAGCCCCCCAGCCCTGACGGTTAACAGAACCGGGGTGAGTGAAGACCTCAAATCTCCCTACGCCCGCTCATATGTAGTGTTGCTGTGTGCTGTTCTAAAGTGCATTTAAAACTCAGGAGAGCATGGTACTTGCTTCCTCTCAGAGAGCAGCACAGCTCCTCCCGAAAACCCTTAGTGTCTAAATGCATTTAAAATTGAGGGTAGGGCACCAGCGCCAGAGGTGGGTTGGAATACACCGGCCATCCTCTGGATGCTGTGAAACGTGCCCACCCCCAAGGCCCTATATGTATGTGTTATGTGAGAGTGTGAGTTGTCCAATTCAGCACAATTCTTAGGGGTGACACCAATACAGCAAACAAGATCCAAAATGTGTCCTCTGGAGTGTGTGGGAACGTCCATATATTGGTGTAAGCCAACATTGTCCAGACAGGATATAAAATCTCTTGTGGCTGAATTTGATGTGTTGTCCATGTGGATTTTAAAATCGCCCAGCAGTAGTATATTTGGAGATAAGAGTAGGATTACGGCAAGAAAGTTAGAAAAATCAGTTAAAAAGTCAAATTTGATTTTCGGTAGACAGTAAACAGCAACTAATACTGTGGGAGTTTGTCCATTAATTTGAATCAGCATGGATTCAAACGAGGAGTAGGCAGGAGCAGAAAGAGAGAATACCTTATACTTCCTGTTGTACAGGATCGCGAGGTGACCCCCACGTCCCAACACACGGGGCTGGCAGGTGTAAACAAATCCAGGTGGAGTGGTCAGATTGAGATCGGCGAAATCATTTGGACGCTGCCAGGTCTCCGTCAGACATAGAAAGCCAGGTTATGATCATTAAGAAGATCATAGACAAGAGGTCCCTTGCTGGAGAGGGATCGGACATTAAGCAATCCGATGGAAACGGGATAGTCGCCGCTAGCTTTGTAAGCTGACCGGGCAGGGCTAGCAAGCACACTACGGTCAGCAGTCTGTCCACCAGGCTTCCTAGCGGAGCGGCGGTGAGATGACCACAAGGATGGTATCGGGTTCCTGCTGTCAATCCTGTAATTCCGTCTGGATCCGCAGTGGACATACTTTCGACGCGGGACCAAGGGGATGCCAGGGTGTAGCCGGCGGAAAGGTCGAGAGGTGCTGGAAGCGCAGAATGAGTTGGTCTGATGTCGAGTATCTCAGCGTGGAGGAGACGGGCTGGAGTATGGACTGCAGAACAAACCCAGTGAGAAGAGTCCGGAAGAGCAGCACCTTAGCAGTAGTCATGATGTAAGCAAGCAAGCAAGCAAGCAATTCATATAGTATATACAGGGAGTGCAGAATTATTAGGCAAGTTGTATTTTTGAGGAATAATTTTATTATTGAACAACAACCATGTTCTCAATGAACCCACAAAACTCATTAATATCAAAGCTGAATGTTTTTGGAAGTAGTTTTTAGTTTGTTTTTAGTTTTAGCTATTTTAGGGGGATATTGGTGTGTGCAGGTGACTATTACTGTGCATAATTATTAGGCAACTTAACAAAAAACAAATATACAGTGGGGCAAAAAAGTATTTAGTCAGCCACCGATTGTGCAAGTTCCCCCACTTAAAATGATGACAGAGGTCAGTAATTTGCACCAGAGGTACACGTCAACTGTGAGAGACAGAATGTGAAAAAAAAATCCATGAATCCACATGGTAGGATTTGTAAAGAATTTATTCGTAAATCAGGGTGGAAAATAAGTATTTGGTCACCTCAAACATGGAAAATCTCTGGCTCTCACAGACCTGTAACGTCTTCTGTAAGAAGCTTTTCTGTCCCCCACTCGTTACCTGTATGAATGGCACCTGTTTGAACTCATCATCTGTATAAAAGACACCTGTCCACAGCCTCAAACAGTCAGACTCCAAACTCCGCCATGGCCAAGACCAAAGAGCTTTCGAAGGACACCAGGAAAAGTATTGTAGACCTGCACCAGACTGGGAAGAGTGAATCTACAATAGGCAAGCAGCTTGGTGTGAAAAAATCAACTGTGGGAGCAATCATCAGAAAATGGAAGACATACAAGACCACTGATAATCTCCCTCGATCTGGGGCTCCACGCAAGATCTCATCCCGTGGGGTCAAAATGATCATGAGAACGGTGAGCAAAGATCCCAGAACCACACGGGGGGACCTGGTGAATGACCTGCAGAGAGCTGGGACCAAAGTAACAAAGGTCACCATCAGTAACACACTACAACGGCAGGGAATCAAATCCCGCAGTGCCAGACGTGTTCCGCTGCTGAAGCCAGTGCATGTCCAGGCCCGTCTGAAGTTTGCCAGAGAGCACATGGATGATACAGCAGAGGATTGGGAGAATGTCATGTGGTCAGATGAAACCAAAGTAGAACTTTTTGGTATAAACTCAACTCGTCGTGTTTGGAGGAAGAAGAATACTGAGTTGCATCCCAAGAACACCATACCTACTGTGAAGCATGGGGGTGGAAACATCATGCTATGGGGCTGTTTTTCTGCCAAGGGGACAGGACGACTGATCCGTGTTAAGGACAGAATGAATGGGGCCATGTATCGTGAGATTTTGAGCCAAAACCTCCTTCCATCAGTGAGAACTTTGAAGATGAAACGAGGCTGGGTCTTCCAACATGACAATGATCCAAAACACACCGCCCGGGCAACAAAGGAGTGGCTCCGTAAGAAGCATTTGAAAGTCCTGGAGTGGCCTAGCCAGTCTCCAGACCTCAACCCCATAGAAAATCTGTGGCGGGAGTTGAAAGTCCGTGTTGCTCGGCGACAGCCCCAAAGCATCACTGCTCTCGAGAAGATCTGCATGGAGGAATGGGCCAAAATACCAGCCACTGTGTGTGCAAACCTGGTAAAGACCTATAGTAAACGTTTGACCTCTGTTATTGCCAACAAAGGTTATGTTACAAAGTATTGAGTTGCATTTTTGTTATTGACCAAATACTTATTTGCCACCCTGATTTACGAATAAATTCTTTACAAATCCTACCATGTGGATTCATGGATTTTTTTTTTTCACATTCTGTCTCTCACAGTTGACGTGTACCTCTGGTGCAAATTACTGACCTCTGTCATCATTTTAAGTGGGGGAACTTGCACAATCGGTGGCTGACTAAATACTTTTTTGCCCCACTGTATACCCATTTCAATTATTCATTTTTACCAGTGACACCAATATAACATCTCCACATTCACAAATATACATTTCTGACATTCAAAAACATAACAAAAACAAATCAGCGACCAATATAGCCACCTTTCTTTGCAAGGACACTCAAAAGCCTGCCATCCATGGATTCTGTCAGTGTTTTGATCTGTTCACCATCAACATTGCGTGCAGCAGCAACCACAGCCTCCCAGACACTGTTCAGAGAGGTGTACTGTTTTCCCTCCTTGTAAATCTCACATTTGATGATAGACCACAGGTTCTCAATGGGGTTCAGATCAGGTGAACAAGGAGGCCATGTCATTAGTTTTTCTTCTTTTATACCCTTTCTTGCCAGCCACGCTGTGGAGTACTTGGACGCGTGTGATGGAGCATTGTCCTGCATGAAAATCATGTTTTTCTTGAAGGATGCAGACTTCTTCCTGTACCACTGCTTGAAGAAGGTGTCTTCCAGAAACTGGCAGTAGGACTGGGAGTTGAGCTTGACTCCATCCTCAACCCGAAAAGGCCCCACAAGCTCATCTTTGATGATACCAGCCCAAACCAGTACTCCTCCTCCACCTTGCTGGCATCTGAGTCGGACTGGAGCTCTCTGCCCTTTACCAATCCAGCCACGGGCCCATCCATCTGGCCCATCAAGACTCACTCTCATTTCATCAGTCCATAAAACCTTAGAAAAACCAGTCTTGAGATATTTCTTGGCCCAGTCTTGACGTTTCAGCTTGTGTGTCTTGTTCAGTGGTGGTCGTCTTTCAGCCTTTCTTACCTTGGCCATGTCTCTGAGTATTGCACACCTTGTGCTTTTGGGCACTCCAGTGATGTTGCAGCTCTGAAATATGGCCAAACTGGTGGCAAGTGGCATCTTGGCAGCTGCACGCTTGACTTTTCTCAGTTCATGGGCAGTTATTTTGCGCCTTGGTTTTTCCACACGCTTCTTGCGACCCTGTTGACTATTTTGAATGAAACGCTTGATTGTTCGATGATCACGCTTCAGAAGCTTTGCAATTTTGAGACTGCTGCATCCCTCTGCAAGATATCTCACTATTTTTGACTTTTCTGAGCCTGTCAAGTCCTTCTTTTGACCCATTTTGCCAAAGGAAAGGACGTTGCCTAATAATTATGCACACCTGATATACGGTGTTGATGTCATTAGACCACACCCCTTCTCATTACAGAGATGCACATCACCTAATATGCTTAATTGGTAGTAGGCTTTCGAGCCTATACAGCTTGGAGTAAGACAACATGCATGCAGAGCATGGTGTGGACAAAATACTCATTTGCCTAATAATTCTGCACTCCCTGTAGTATTTATATAGCACTTTCAGATCAGCCCCCAGCTGAACACAAAGTGCTGTACACTTGACATGCCAGAAATGATACATTGAACATGTTAAAAAATAAGAAAAATAAATAAAATAAATAATAATAATAATAATATAAAATGAATAAAAAATATTTAAAAAATAAAAAATAAGATGATTATTAAAATGACATTTAAAATAATAATATTAGCACAAATAGCAAAAACAATAATAAAATAGTATAAAAATGTTGATGAGAATTACATTTAAAACAATAAAATCAGCACATTAGATTAAAATAATAAAATCAGGGTCAGACTGTGTCATAAGCCAAGGAGATAAAATGGGTTTTAAGACGTGTTTTAAAAGTGGACAGTGAAGGGGCCCCTCTAATGTGCTGGGAAAGATTGTTCCACAGATTAGGAGCAACAAATACAGTCCAGAAACCGGCTATCCGAAGACAGCGCAGCGGCTAGCAGCTGATGCTGACAGCTGGTGCTAATAGCTAACAGTAAATGTGTCCAATTGCTGCGGGCCATTCAGTCCTTATACAACCGTTGCAAGAGCTTGGTCCGCATAGCCGGCAATAAGTAGGACTCGTTCCTGATGGGTGATGGGCTCCGCCAGAGCTGCCTTTTGTCACCGATTCTGTTCATAATTTTTATGGACAGAATTTCTAGGCGTAGCCAAGTGGCGGAAGGCTTTCACTTGGGTGGTCTCAGGATCTCATCTCTACTTTTTGCAGATGATGTGGTTCTGTTGGCTTCATTGGTTGATGGCCTCCAGCTCGCCTTGGAATGGTTCGCAGCTCCACTTCCCCTGCCGGTGGCGGACTCCCTCAGGTATCGGTGCGTTGGTGGTTCTTTGTATCTGGGGGTGGGCGTCCGGGTACACACCGGCTCACTCCTTGGCGGCCGCTTATTGGGGCTCGCTCGGGCCACTTTGGAGGTGGGGTGCCCCCGGCCTCTCGGCCTGGGGCTCGGTCACTCAGGCACAGCTGGCTGCCGGCGGAGCTCACGGGCGCGTCACTGCAACTCCCCCTGGCTTCTGCTCCGCAGCTGCTGAATGAGCCCTCATCTGGGACTCTCCTTAGCTCTTACTGGGACAGTGGCGCGGCTGCCCCTCTGTGGGTCTTCCTTGGTCTCTTGTGTTCTGGGGGCCTCTGGATGTCTGGAGTTTTGATCTCCTCCATACCTGCTTGATACCATAGAGGACAGGGCTGTGGCTCCCCACACTCTCTAGCAGATCATTACATGAAGGAACCTTTGGAATGCAAGCATGCTGATCCACACAGGTATGCACACAGGTGTACACATGGGTATTCACAGATGCGGACTACAGCTTTCTTGGCTGCTGCCTCAAAGCACACTGTGCGCTGTCTATCTTGCGTGCTGCACAATATCGTTTATTATTTAGTAACTATTGATATCTATGACTAGCTAGTTTATTGTGATGGTGCTTTTTTTTTTTTTTTATTATTATGTTGCTCTTTGTTGTTTGCTGTCTCCCCTGTTTTTTTTTTGTTTTTCTTTCTCTCCATACAGGTGACCCAGGAGTTTTTTTTTTTTTTTCTCTCTTCCCCCCCTTCTCACCGTCTCTTCTCCCCTTTGGTTTTCTTTCTTCCTCTCCCCCTCTTTCTTTCATTCTTTCCCCCTGTCCTATTAAAAAGAAAGAAAGAAAAAAAAAAAAAGGATGACAAAGGATGAACTGAAGCTCCGCCATCACGTGATGTCACATGCTGCTGTTTCTGATGTCACTTCCAAAAAAAAAAAAGAAAAAAAAAAAGGAATGGTTCGCAGCTGAGTGTGAAGCGGTGGGAATGAGAATCAGCACCTCCAAAGCTGAGGCCATGGTCCTCAGCCGGAAAAGGGTGGAGTGCCCACTCCGGGTCAGGGACGAGTTTATTGTCCCGCAAGTGGAGGTGTTTAAGTATCTCGGGGTCTTGTTCACGAGAAGGAAGCAGGGAGCGGGAGATTGACAGACAGATCCGGTACAGCGGATGCAGACGCTGTACCGGTCTGTTGAGGTGAAGAGAGAGCTGAGTGTAAAAGCGAAGCTCTCAATTTACCCGTCGATCTATGCCCCTACCCTCACCTATGGTCACGAGCTGTGGGTAGTGACCGAAAGAATGAGATTCCGAATATAAGCGGCGAAAATGGGCTTCCTTTGAAGGGTGACTGGCCTCTCCCTTAGAGATAGGATAGGGTGAGAAGTTCGGCCATTCGGGAGGGGCTCAGACTAGAGCCACTGCTCCTCCACATTGAAAGGAGCCAGTTGAGGTGGTTCGGGCATCTAATAAGGATGCCTCCTGGGCGCCTCCTGGGTGAGATTTTTGGGGCATGTCGCACCGGGAGGAGGCCCTGGGGCAGACTCAGGACACGCTGGAGAGATTATATCTCTCGGCTGGCCTGGGAGTGCCATGGTGTTCTCCCAGACAAGCTGGAAGAGGTGGCTGGGGAGAGGGAGGTCTGGGCTTCTCTGCTTGTGCTGCTGCCCCCGCAACCCAGCCCCGGATAAGTGGAAGAAAATGGATGGATGTCTTTTCCTGCTACTATTTAGGTTGCTTTCAGTCTACACTGGATCATTGAAATAGTTAGTGAATCTGGTTCTCTTGTTTGTTGTTGTGGTCTGCCTTCAGCCTGTAAGTTACTTAACTTGTTTGTTCTGTGCAGAAAACCCTGGAGATCAGAGAGAGAGGTCTTCTGTGAAGACTTCTATGAAGTTAAGGAGAGGTAGAATTCCCTGTTTTGTTTGGACATTAGACTTCACTGACAGAAAGCCTTTCCCTTGTGAACTTTATTGTATAAATAAACTTGTTAAACTTTTGCTGGGTCTATGATCCAGCATTTTGTGTTTATTTTTGTATTTATATTGAAAGGATGCTAAGTTCTAGGATTATTATTTGTTTGCCTTGAGTTTAATTTATATTTCTCCTAGGTTTTCTGTGTTAGTCTCATGTATTTTTTGTCTGTGTGTTTCATATTGTCTAGCCGGTGTTAATATGTGGACTGGTGCCAGCTGAACTACCTCCAGATCAACGCCAGTAAAACCAAGGAGCTGGTGGTAGACTTCCGCAGGCACAAGCATTCTCCACTGCAACCACTGAACATCCAGGGTATGGACATTGAGGCTGTGGACAGCTACAGGTACCTTGGTGTTCATCTGAACAACAGACTGGACTGGACTCATAACTCAGACGCCCTCTACAGGAAAGGGCAGAGCAGGTTGTACCTGCTGCGGAGACTCAGGTCGTTTGGGGTGGAGGGCCCTCTCCTGAAGACCTTCTATGACTCTGTGGTGGCTTCTGCTATCTTTTATGGTGTGGTCTGCTGGGGCGGCAGCATCTCTGCCGGGGACAGGAAGAGACTGAACAGGGTGATCCGAAGGGCCAGCTCTGTTCTAGGATGCCCTCTGGACCCAGTGGAGGTGGTGAGTGACAGGAGAACGGCGGCTAAGCTGTCATCCCTGTTGGACAACGTCTCCCACCCCATGCAGCAGACTGTGACAGCACTGAGCAGCTCCTTCAGTGGGAGACTGCGGCACCCACGGTGTGGGACGGAGAGATTTCGCAGGTCTTTCCTCCCCACTGCTGTCAGACTCCACAACAAAGACTTTAACTGAACAAACACACACATCCACACATGTGCAATAACACTAAGTGCAATAATCTTTTCTGGCATCGTTGTATTTTTACTCAGTTGTATATAGCATTCGTATTCTATTTTTATCTTATTGTATATTTTTATTCTATTTTATTCTACTGTATATAGTATATTATTTTATTCTATTCTGTACAGCTGTGTACTGTATTTATTCTTATTGTATTCTAATTTTTGCGTCATAACTTTTGCACTGTCCACTTCCTGCTGTGACAAAACAAATTTCCCACGTGTGGGACTAATAAAGGTTATCTTATCTTATCTTATCTTATCTTTACGTCTCTTCATGTTTCCTGTTTTATTCTGAAAGTCTTGTGTTTCCATTTTCCCTGATCACCTCTTGTCTGTAATAAGTCCTCTGTCTTCCTTTGTTCAGTGTCAGGTCATTTCTTTTCCTTCCATGTCTTGTCATAGTAACCTTAGTAGTCATAGTCACCATAGTCATCATAGTTATCACAGTTGTCATAGCTGATTTATAGTTTTCATAGTTACCTCAGCCATGTCACAGTTTTCATACTATATTTTCTACACTATGAGGCAAACTTAAAATCCTTTAATTTTCTCAAAAACCAACAGTGCGCCTTATAATCCGGTGCACCTTATGCATGAATTCTGGTTGTGTTTACTGACCTCGAACCGATTTTATGTGGTACACGGCACTCAAAAATCTGTCAAAAATGTTTTAGTATGACTTTGGTAAGCTATGAAGCTGCACCGCTTGATGGATTGTCAGAGCATTACGGCTACGGTAGTTAGGAACCTCGCAGAGTAATCTGGGTCCTAAACTCTGTCCCTTCAGGTCCCGAACACTGCGGCATCACTGACAGTTAAAAACTATCTAAATTCTTTCATCTCATCCAGGCATCCACGAAAACAGAATGTATTAAATTTAACGGAGATAGAAGTTAGCAGGAGGTTAGCTTGCTAGTTTCCACCTAAACATGATATAGCATGTTCTGACTGAGAGATTTCTGAATAATTAAAACGCACAGCTCTGCTAACACTTCCAACATAAATGAAGACAAAAAAAAAACCTAAACAGCAGTGACTTTTGTAGGGTTACTTAAGTTGGGCTAGCTGGTATATAATGAAATGATGTGCTATGTGATCACTAGCTACACAGCTATGTTAGTATAACATACACAGTGAAGATGGAGGATGAACACTAACTTTTTTCCATACGATAAAAGTTACCGTGAGGGTTCCTGATGGTTAGGGACTAATGCAATTGCATAGCAGGATGCTATAAACGGACTAAAGTTCAGTCAGGAGAACAACTGAGATAATCCATCCACAATACGAGGTTAGTCATTAATATACTGCAACAACATGGGAATAGAGCCACTGCAGAGAATTCAACATTAATGAATCAATGGTACGGAAGTGGAGGAAGCAAGAAGAATGAGTTGAGTGAGGTTTTTTTGCCTTATAGTCTGAAAATACAGTAGTTTTTTAGTTTTCCCATTTTAGGTTTCAGTTTAGTTGTCGCTCCTGTTTTGCCTTTGCTCGTGTTTTACGTTCATGTCCACCAGCCATAATAAATAGCTCACTCTTGGTTTCAACTTCAGTTCACCTCTCTAGTGTCTGCTTTTGGGTCCTTTTCACAAACTCACTGGCATACCCCGCCGTGACAGAGTTCTACCCATTTTGGTGGCCTTGACATGTTGATATTAAAAGATCTAGTAGAAATGATTAAGAAGAAACTATGTGGAGTGTAAGTAGTATCATTGCAGACAGGTCCAGTTCCTTTCAGTAAAACCCCATTCCACATAAAAAGGCAGCTAAATAATTCATATTCTTAAATGTAGAATTTAAGTCAATACCTAAAAATTATACTCATATAAAGTAGTAGGTACAATTCTCGCTCACCTCGCTGAATGTGCCCCGGCCAATCACCTTCAAGATGTGAAAGTCTTCTCTTTTGATGCGGGTTTTCTTAACCTCCTTTACTAGAGGCTCAGCTGTGACAAAGGAGAGAAGAGACAATGATTTCAATTATTTTACTTTATTATTTCAGTGTTATTTGAAATAATGGACCTAAAAATGGTAATGCAGTGGCATTATTTTAAAAATATCATTTTTTCCTAATTTAACAATTTTGCAGTAATTTATCAGTGTGGGACAATTTATTAGTGTGCTCTAAATACATTTTTTTTCTTAAATATATATTTATTAGATTGAAACAACAAAGAAAAAGAGATACACACAACTGTTATACAGTAGGTTTCACAATTATTGCTTAAGCTGATGTAATAAATTACAGCTTAATAACACATTCTCATAACTTTTAATTGCTTTTATCACTTTACCCCCTACCCATCCCACACAATAGCCCTGTCCCTTAAGCCAGTTTAAAAAAACCCACAACAAAACAACAAAACAAAACAAAAAGCAGAACAAAACAACAACAGCAACAAAAACAGAGAATTTACTGAGTAGTGCTAGAAGTGGGGAAAAATATTTCAGGAATTGCCCCAACACCTTGTAAAATTTCCTGCTGGTATTACTAATTGAATAATGGATCATTTCGAGGCCTAAATAACACATAAGGTCCCTCAGCCATTGAGCTACTCCATCTTAGCAGGGTTGCATGCCTAGCCACAAGGGAAGTGAAAGACGGTGTGTGACACTGTGACAAGATCAACTGTGCATCAGTCTCTCCAGTGGTGCCAAAAAGTGTAGCTAATGGATTAGGACCCACATGCTATCCAAGAATTAGTGCCAAAGTTTGAAATGTGTCTCTCCAGTATTTTTCTAGATTAGGACATTTCCGAAACCTTGGGGGTGGGCACGCTACACAGCATCCGGATGACCATCAGGGTGTACAACCTCACCCCTGGCGTCGTTGCCCACCTCTCAATTTTAAATACACGTATACATTGAGGGCTATCAGGAGGGGCTATGCGCTTACCTGCTGCTCTCTGGCAGGTAGCTCCATGCCCTCCTGGAACACACATGCATCAACACTACTTATGAGCGGACGGAGGGAGGTTTGGCGTCTTCACACCCCCCCGTTCTCTGTTGCCTGTTGGGGCGGGGGAGCTGGGAGGAGGAGTCGGCCATCCAATTGGGGTCTGGAATGTGGGGCCTCCCTGCTGCTGCGGAGTTGGGGCGGTCTGTGTCTCTCCACCCCAGGGAAGAGGGTAACACTACCAGGGTCTGAGTGCAGTTTCCCCCTCCAGGGACAAGGGTACCTAGATCTGGGGCTTAGAGTACGCTTTGGGAGTGTGATTGTGTGTACAGTGTCTATTTATATCTTTCTCCACGTTGGGTGAGTGCTGAGTAATTGCATATGAGAGTATGAGGGTGGGAATGGATGTTTGTATCTGTGTGTGCCTGTATGTTTGTGTCTATATGTCAGTTCGGGTATCAGACGTCACCTCTCTGGGGACATCTCAGGCCCTCGAAGGTATGGAGACCTATCTCCCCCCACCACTCCACGTGCCAGTGGCAGATGCCCCCACACATTGGTGCACTGGTGGTTCTCTGTGTCCGGGGATGGGCGTCCAGGTACGCACCGTCTCACTCCTGGTGGCTGCTTGTCGGGGCCTGGAGCCTGGGGCTCGCTCGGGCCCCTTCGGGGGGTGGGGTGCCCTTGGCCTCGGGCTTGGTCACTCTGGCACAGCTGCTCCACGGCTGCTGAGTGACCCCTCATCTGGGACTCTCCTCAGCTCTTTCTGGGATAGTGGCACGGTTGCCCCTCCGTTGGTCTTCCTTGGTCTCTTGTGCTCTGAGGGGCTCTGGATGTCTGGAGCCTGGATCTCCTCCATACCTGCTTCATGCCCTGGAGGACGGGGCTATGGTTCCCCCACACCCTCTAGCAGATCATTACATGAAGGAACCTTTTAAATACAAGCGCGCTCATGCTCACAGGTGTACACACGGGTGCTCACAGACACAAACTACACCCTCTTTGGCTCCTACCTCAAAGCACACTGTGCACTGTCGATCTTACGTGCTGCACAATAATGTTTAATATTTAGTATTTACTGTTACATTCCCATAGATCATCGCGATGATGTTGTTTATTATATTGCTCTCTTTTTTTTTTGCTTGTTTTCTCTTTTTTCTTTCTCAACAGGTGATCCAGGTGATTGATATATGTATTTTTGTCTGTTTGTTTTGTTGGTTTTTGTTTTTTGCCCCTTTATCACCGTTCCTCTTCCCCGCTGTTTTTCTTTCCCTCTTTCTTTCTCCCTTTTCTTTTCCCCAGTCAAGTCTGTCCCGTGTTTAGCAAGTGAAAATAAAATAAAATAAACAATAAAAGCAAAGGTGAATCAAATAGACCAATACGGCAAGGCTGCAATGGTCCATTTGGTAAAGTAAATCCGTTGGGCATCTTTCTTTGCCTTTAGACAGTAATTCTGATGGCAATAGAGCCAAACGGGACAGGCGAAAAAAAAAAAAAAACCCAATACCAATAAGTTTGATGTGTCACATGGCCCTCTTCCTATTGAAAAAACAAAAGTTGTATCCAAGATGGCCGACTTCTAAATGGCCACCATGGTCACCACCCATCTTGAGGAGTTTGCCCCCTCACATATACTAATGTGCCACAAACAGGACTTTAATATCACCAACCATTCCCATGTTATTACGGTGTATCCGTATAAATGGCCCACCCTGTACATTAAGGTGCATATCCCTGACATTGCAGCTGCTGCTATTGGAAAATTTAGTGTCTGAGAATGTCTGAGAAAATGTCTGATCTGCAGATATCTGAAAAAATGTGTATATGGGTGTGGTGGGGCATGGTCTGCAATGCTGCTGCAGGTGAGATGGATGCACCTGCGTGGCATCTGCTATCACGCCTTGCACAGTCTGAGTAGTTGTGTTGTGGATGTGTCGCCTGGCAGCTGGGATGCTGCAGCCATTCATGTGTGTAATTAGCAACCATGTGCCTCAATAAAGCATGTTGAAAAGCTTGAAAATATCTTTGGGTCTGCCTTGTTTTATCACAGTGGTGCCGAAACCCAGGATGGGGGGCACGGCAGACCCACAAACTGGCCGCCAAGGGGAGGAGTTGGCCTGAATGGTGGCCAAAATGGCCAGCACAGAAGAGCTGTAAGACTGGACCCAGCAGCATCTACAGGTAATGAAGAATCTGGCACTCTCACTCTCACCGGCATTCCCCGACAGCGTTGGCGTGGAGGAGGTCCAGGCTGTTCTGACGACCATGTCAGGCCCCAGGATGCGACAAGCCAGGACATAGCCGGCCGCCGCACCCATCCCTACTCATCAAGTGGTAGCAGCTTATGCCCGGCAGGGATCTGTGCCCGTTCCTGCTCCCTGGAGGAGGGCCGCGGAGCATCTCCTGGGCTCACCACCAGCTCAACCACCTGCTCAGCAAGAGCCGGAGGTCAGCTCATGGAGAGCGCAGGAGGAACCTGCCACACTGTTGCTGGAGGTGCCCAAGGGTCCGCGACTGCCAGTGTACAGGAGGCATGCCTGCTGGCGGTGGAGGAGGTGGACCAGCTTTCGGTGAGCCCCGGCTCACTTCTACGTCTACTGCGCTGTCGCTGCTTGGCCCCCTGGACCAGTTCCAGGGCTGCCGCTGGGTACGCAGGGCGTCCCCTGGATCCACATTGTCACTGGCGCTGCTGGATATGTGGGCGACCGCCAGAGTGGTCACATCCCTGTCCCTCACCAGGGCCCAGGAGCACCAACGGTCTGGGCGGGGGGAACAGTAGGTTCGGCTAGATGGCTTGCCGGCCTGTCGGGCAATGGGGGTATATGGCGGGGCGTGGTCTGCAGTGCTGCTGTAGGTGAGATGAAAAGGCTTTGCACAGTCTGAGTTGTTGTGTTGTGGATGTGTCGGCTGACAGCTGGGATACTGCAGCCATTCATGTGTGTATTCAGCAACCGTGTGCCTCAATAAAGCATCCTGAAAAGCTTGAAAATGTCTTCGGGTCTGCCATGGTTTATCACAGTGGGAGATACATATTTTAAGATGTTAAATTTTTTTAAGCCTAAATGCCTCCTCATCTGAGCCCACACCCTCACCGTGAGCCAGACAACTGGATTATCAGTTGCTCTTGTTTGGGGGTAGGGTGGGTGAAAATCCAATCAGAGCCAGAATAGATGAATCTGTAGCCAAGTTCAACTCCATGGACACCCAGGAAGGGCAATTATCTTTGTTTTGGAAATAGACCCAAGATATAAGCACGTATTTGCTGCCCGGAAGTTAGGCAGTGCCAGGCCTCCATTAGTCCAAGACTTTTGATGAAGAGCTTTATTCAACTGGGGGTGTTTACCTCTCCATATATAAGATGATATAACTGAATTTAAAGAATCAAAGGATTTGGGAATAAATATTGGCAGCAGCCTGATTGAATGCCTTCTTCCCATCTAAGCAAAGAATGCACTCAGGATTCTGACTGGAACGGGTGTATAATATATCTAATAGACAACAGATATTGAAATAAGAGTAAAGATTCTTAATGAAACCAGTTTGATCTTTTGATATAATGGATGGGAAATTATTTTCCAGCCTGCGTGCCAAAGATTTAGCCAAAATATTACCATCGACATTTAATGTAGAGATTGGCCTGTAGGACAAACATTCCACTGGACATTCCTCTTGGGACAAGAGTGATACTTGCCTTGAAATAGGATGGCGGAAGTTTACAACACGTGCATGAATCCGCTCCGATTCATGCACATTAGACATAATTGAGGTGAAAGCAATGATGAAAATGCTTTGAAAAATTCTATGGGAAATCCATCAGGTCCAGGTGATTTTCCACACTGCAGTGAGGAATTAGCTGCGCTCAGCTCCTCTTGCATTATGGGTTTGTATAATCTATTTTTACTATCAGAGGAAAGCGTAGGAATGTTCAAAGCGTTAAAAAGTTATCCATTAAAGTGCTTTCCTGTGGGAGTTCAGAGGTGTAAAGTTGAGAGCAAAAAGTCTTAAACATATCATTAATTTTGGAAAAATCCAAGGTGATATTACCATTATTCATTCTGACTTTTGTGATATGTTGTTTTGCCTGAAAGCCCCTTAACTGGTTAGCTAGCGTCTTACCTGATTTGTCGCTATGAATATGAAACAAACTCTTACTCCTCAGAAGCTGACCATCAATTTAGTGTGTTTAAAGGAGATCAAATTTAGTCTGAAGTTCCACGCGCTTGTTGTATAAGTCTGGGTTTTTTACCGTAGCGCAGAGCAGATCTATTTCTTTAATTTGGTTAACTAAAGTAAGTGATTATATACGGGCCTTTTTTTTATATTTGCTGTTTAGGAAATAGTTTGACCCCTGAGGAAGGTTTTCAGTGTATCCCAAATTATTAGGCTATAAGTTACTCCTGTGGTGTCTGTGAAGGTTCTCAGTCATCCAGGTCTTCATAGTCTAAGGAGCTAAAGAAAGAAAAGCGTCTGGACTTCTTTACAACACCAAACTGTCTGCCATCTATAATCCAGTTTTGAGATCCCTTCCCAGGTGGCTTAATGCCCACACATCCTGGGCCTGTTGGCCTCAGTAAATCACATGATAGGGTGGGGCTAGGTTTCACAGTGGGTTCACCCGAAACCTTGGCTGATTGTGACCCACACTCGCGTTCACAGCTTGGCTCGTGTGACTAGGTTGAGGATCAATAGGGGGTCCGTGACCCTCTTGGGGACACTCCCATAGGGCTCAAAATCTGGGACTCTCCACCAATTGCTCTTAGAACTGAAGAAGCTTCTCAGATGAAATGTCTGCAAGAAAGTTCAAGAAGTCCAGACGCTTTTCTTTCCAAGCTCCTTAGACTTTCTCCTGTGGTATTTATTTGTAAAAACGAGCTTATTTGTTCCTAAATGAATTCTAGGAGGTTGTCATCTGCCGTACAGTTGAATTAAAATGCCAGTGTCGTCTGGATTGAGGAACATCAGGAAAAGTCTTTGATAACACATTTTATGGTATGATATTACTATCCTCTGGTATTCACGGGATTGGACCCACGAAGACAACCGATTATCTGAGAAAATAATCAATCCTAGAATAAGTATGGTGTACCTGCTTGTAAATCGTAGGAGAGAAGAGAAAAGAAGATGAATCTGTAATGCTGAAACATGAACAAAAGTCCTTGCATATCCCAAGAGTAGGAGAAAATCAGAAAAATCTACTCACAGGGCTGTCCCTCAGCCCTCCGTAATGACCAGATAAACGTAATGACCAGATAAACAGGCTTTCAGGGTAATCTGAAATCTGGCAATCTCCAGCCGATCCTGTCTTTCCTGAAGACCTCACTAAGCAGGTCCACAAAGAATTCTGTGGAACGAACCTTCAACGCCTTCAAGTCCCAGAATACGCAGGTTTTGACATCTATTTCTTTCTTTCTAAGTCCGTTACTTTAGCCAAAAGTTTAGTATTAGACTTGCTGAGGTTGGAACAAACATTGTGGAGCTCCCTAACCCACTGACTTAAATAGTTTCTAAACATCTGAGTCATTGACCATGATCTTTCACTGCAGACCGGACTTCGTCAAACTTCGACTCCAGTAGGCTGAAAGATGTTTTGAAATCACTCACCAATGCCTTCCTGTGCTGCTCCAAAAGTGAGGAAGTGGCCGCCATTTTTAACTTTGGTGCCTCATCCTCCTTTTCTTCTGCTATAGTGTGGTTTGAGGCCAATTTATAGCAAGCAAAAACCAAATTCAGAATGCTTAACAGAAAATGTACGCAGTTCAATAGCTTTGTCCGTGGAGTGGATGATTAAGGAGTGGAAAAAGTAGAGAAGAAGTTCAAGACATGTTGAGCAGGTAATTTAGCCATTTAAATCAGCTGTGTTGGATTAAGGACACATCTAAAACCTGCAGGACACCGGCCCCAAATCCAGGTAAATCCAGGGCTGAACCTGGGTTGGCTTTGGGGACCGGGGCTGGGTCACCTTCCTTTTAACCCTTATGTTGCACTTCTGTACCAGTAGACCGTGATGTAACAATTAAAAAAAAATATTAAAAATATTCCCCTCTCACCCCTGCACGCGGTCTATCCTTCAAGCTCGGGTCATCTACCAGAGGCCTGGGAGCTTGAGGGTCCTGCGCAGTATCTTAACTGTTCCTAGGACTGCACTCTTCTGGACAAAGATCTCGGATGTCGTTCCTGGGATCTTGAGCCACTCTCCTAGCTTGGGAGTCACTGCACCGAGTCCTCTGATTACCACTGGGACCACCGTTACCTTCACCCTCCACTTTTTTTCAGCACTTCTCTGAGCCCTTCTTGTGTTCCTTTCTTCTTGATGTTGCTGTCATTCGTTATCACTACATCTATCACTACAGTCTACCGGCACTATGTCCGGTTGGTTAGCCATCAACAGTTTGTCCGTCTGTATCTGGAAGTGCCACAGGATCTTAACTTGGTCATTCTGCACCACCCTAGGGTGTGTCTCCCATTTTGACCTCAGGACTCCCGGGTCATACTCGGCACAGATGTTTCTGTACACTATGCCAGCTACTTAGTTATGGCGTTCCATGTATGCCCTGCCCACTAGCATCTTGCACCCTGCTGTTTAGTGCTGGATTTTCTCAGGGCATCTTTACAAAGCCTGCACCTGGGGTTTTGCCTGGTGTGATAGACCCCAGCCTTTATGAATCTTGTGCTCAGAGCTTGTTCCTGTGCTGCCATGATTAGTGTCTTTGTCGTATCTTTCAGTCCAGCTTTGTCCAGCCACTGGTAGGACTTCTGGATGTCAGCCACCTCCTTTATCAATGACCTGAACCTAACCCGAAAGATAGGATCATGGCGAAGCTTGAAGAGTTGTGTGTTTCCATGTTCAACGTGTTTTGTTTTACTTCCCCTGTGGGTTCATTATGTTCATTCCAGTCAGCTGTTTCTCCATGTGTTTCCACTTCCCCTGATCAATTCCTGTGAGTATTTAGTCAGTGTGTTTTCATTCCATCTTTGTTAGGTCATCTGTGTTGCTTCCCTCTATGTGATGTAAGGTTAAAGATTTCATGATTCTGTTCAGGTTCAAAAATTTTAGAGAAGTTATTTGTTAATACACTTGATAAATATATTGAGAAGCATAATCTCCGAAGTGATAACCAATATGGCTTTAGAGCGAAAAGGTCCACTTCGATGGCAGTGATGGAACTTGTAGAAGGGATATCTACTGCAATAGATAATAAGGAATATACTGTTGGTGTTTTTATAGACTTAAAGAAACTGGAGAAACTGATCAGGAGGGCTAGCTCTGTGGTCGGCATGAAGCTGGACACTCTGGTGACAGTGGCAGAGAAAAGGACACTAAAGAAACTGATGGACATTATGGACAATGCCAGACATCCTCTGCACACGGCCATTAACAACCAGAAGAGTCTGTTCAGTGACAGGTTGCTTCTCCCAAAGACAAGAACTAACAGACTTAAAAACTCCTTTGTCCCACACGCCATCAAACTGTTTAACTCCTCTCTGGAGGGGAGAGGGAGGGGAAACAGGAGGACAAAAGAGGGGGGAACAACTAAGCTGTAGTGCCTCTTCACCTCACTGTGCAATACCTTTTGTGCAATACTTTTGTAAATAGTCAACGGTGCAATAGACTCAATACTTGAAATGTGCAATTCACTTGTATTTTTATTTTTATTCCTATTTATTCTATTTATCCCCTTTGTATATTTTATTTATATTGTCTCTGTATTTATATATATATATATGTGTGTGTGTGTGTGTGTGTGTGTGTGTGTGTGTATTATATATATATATATATATATATATATATAATATTCTGTAACTCTGTAACTTCTGTCGGTGCTGTGCTTTTTTGGAAATCGAATTTCCCAGAGGAACCCACCCGAGGGATTAATAAAGTTCTATCTAATCTAATCTAATCTAATCTAATCTAAAAAAGACGTTTGATACAATTGGTCATTCTATAATAATGAATAAACTAGAGAGATATGGTATAAGAGGGATGGCATACAAGCGGATGAAAAGTTACCTGGATGACAGAAATCAATAAGGTAAAATCTAAGAAGTTGAAGGTAACTTGTGGTGTTCCTCAGGGCTCTGTGCTGGGACCTAAATTATTCATATTATATATAAATGATTTATGTAGTGTTTCCAAACTGTTAAAATGTGTATTATTTTCTGATGATTCCACTCTGTATTGCTTAGGTAAAAACCTAGAACAGCTTCTGACTACAGTGGAAAAGGAGTTAAATATATTAAAAAACTGGTTTGATATAAATAAGTTATCGTTAAATAGAAAGAAAACAAAATTTATTATTTTTGGCAAATATCGGGGTTAATGGAATTGAAATTGAAAGAGTATATGAAAATAAATTTATTGGAGCGATAATTGATGATAAGCTGAGCTGGAAGTCTCATATAAACCATGTGAAAACAAAAATGTCAAAAACCATTCTCTACAAAACTGAACTGTCCTGAACAAGAAATCCTTATACACACTTTATTGTTCTCTGTTGCTTCCATATATGACTTACTGTCTAGAGATATGTGGTAATGCATATAAAACAAATACTCTTCCTATTTTCAAGTTACAAAAAAAGAGCTATAAGAATTATAAATGAATCAAACTATATAGAAACAAATAACATTTTGTTCTGAATACCCTGAAATGTTATGATTTAGTTGAATATAAAATGGCACAGATAATGTATAAAGCACAAAATAACTTGCTTTGCCATAGTACTGTCAGGGTCCTGGGTCTCCTGACCCAGCATGTTTAGTTCTTTGTGATTTTTGTATTATTGTACTTGTGTGAGTTATTCTATGGTTTCTAGTTTCAATCCCTTGCCCTTCATGTTTCTGTGTCCCCTCTGTTCTGTGTAAGTCTGTGTCTGCCTGTTTGAGTTTCCCTCTGTGTATTTTGGTTCTTCGAGTCCTCTGCCTTATGGTTTATGTCTCTGTGTTTCTTAGTTGCTGTCTCCACCGTGTCAAGTTCGCGTCTCTGTGTGATACTTCCTGTTTTACTTTGATGGGCGTGTCTTATGTGAATGCGTCCTGCTTTGCTTGTCTCGTCAGTCCTGATTTCTCCCAGCTGTGCCCTCCTTCTGTGTCTCATTCCCCTCGTTACTTCCCAGTGTATTTAAACCCTGTGTTTCTCTGAGTCAGTGTCGTGTTGTCCCTCTTGCTGTGTGGATCTCCCTGTGTGTTTTAGTTGATTGTTTCCCAGTTTAGTTTACTTTGTATGCCCATTTTTCTGTGACCAGCAAATAAGGCTGTGGTTTTGAGTTCATCCCTTGAGTCTGTGAGTCCTGCACTTTGAGTCCTCATCTCCTGCCTGCCACACGGCGTTTCATGACAAGTACTCAGAAGCTGTTTGAAGTCAGAGTTTCAATATGACTTAAGGGGATCAGATTTGTTTAAAAAAAAACAAAAAAAACAAAACAAGATAAGGACAAACATAAAGCAGAGATGTGTTTCTGTTAGAGGAGTTAACTTGTGGAATAGTTATGACAGTGATTTAAAAAGGTGGAGTTAATTTTCCTTGTTTAAAAACGTGTAAAAATAGAGTATTAGAAAAATATATAAATCAAGAATGAAAAGAGCAAAAATAATAATACTGAAACTCTTGTTTTGCATTGATTATTTTTATGAAATTTAATTTAATGTAGTTACTCATGTGAGGTGGAAAGTTTTTTTTTTTTTGTTTGTTTGTTTGTTTGTTTGTTTTGCTTCATTCTTTGCTTCGAGCCCTATGTACATGAGCTGCATGCTTAAAAAGATCTGTTGTTAAAAGGGTTGGCGTAATAAGCATATTCTTCAGCCAATACCTTTTGATTAGCCTTGTCTCGTGCTTTCTTGCTTTGTGGTAATCTTTATGTATTCACTGAGATATTTGAATGCTAATCAATGGTCATGTTCATGTTTCCTCATTGTAGTTTCTCGCATGCAGTGTGGGATGAGGGAGATCGTGACACAGACAAAAGAAAACACAGGGCTTAAATACACAGAGAGAGCAATCAGGGAATGGGATACTGGAGGGAAACACAGCTGGGACAAATCAGGACTAATGAGACAAGGGAAGCAAACACAGACACATTAACATGAGACACAGACTTTCAAAGTAAAACAGGAAACATAACACAGAAAGATGGAATTGACAAGGGGATACAGCTGACAGGGGAGACAGAGCAACCATTGAACACAGAGACTGAAACCAGAAGGCAGACAACTCTAACAAAGAAACCAAAAGACTAGAAATGATAAATAATGGCAAAATCAAAGTTCAATAATATTGTAAAACTGAAAACTCTGGGTTGACGACCCAGACACCCTAACATTCCCTCGTTTTACCTCGTTTTGTATTTTATGTTTAATCAGCCATAATGAATGGCTCTCCTTTTGTTTAAACTCATTTCTGTCTCCTTCCGTGTCTGCACTTGGGTCCTCCTTCACAGTCTGCTTCTGCAGACCATGACAGAATTATGGAGTACTGGGTGGGATTCATACTTGTTTTGCTTCCTGGTTGGTGTAGAGTTTTTGTGTGTGTGTGATTTTTTTTTTTTTTTTTTTTTTTTTGCTTTGTTTTGTTTTGACTGATGGGAAATGAACTAATTAACTGATAAAAACCCAGAATGGATTTCTTTTTCTTTTCTTGTGAATGACCTGAATAACAATAATTACTGATTCCAATGGGAAATTCATGTCTGACATAGCTCATCTGCTATATGTATTTGAGTTAAAAATATGTGGGGGCAAATTATTTTCTGCCTCTGTCTGTTTTACGTTATAGAGAGTAGAGTCTTCTTGTAATGATGGGATGTTTTTGTTCCATAAAGATATTCGGGATCAGGGTTATTCAGGATGGCTTCTAACATATTTAGATTGCATCTCTCCAACACCTTCCCCAGTGTGTCCAGTATGACTCCAATTACAGAGCCAACTTTTCTCATTAGTTTGTCCAGTCTCTTTGCATGCCTTTTCTGATCCTTCCTCTCCAAACGGCATAGAACAGCACACTTGTCACCACAGGCTGACAGAACAGCACCTGCAGGAGTTTACTAGAGATGTCAAGTGATCTTAGTTTCCTTAACAAAAAGAGGTGATTTTTCCCCTTTTGTATAGTTTGTCTGTATCCAGGGACCAGTCTAGTTTGTTGTCTAGATATAAACCTAAATATTTATATTTTGTTACCATCTCTATGCCCACCCTAAAAACCTTGACAGCAGGAGGCCTGAATCTTCAGAAATCTACTATCATGTCCTTCGTGTTAGAGACTTTAGATATAAGGTTGTTTTTGTGACTTCAGTTGCTGAAAGTTTTTGAAAGCTTCCCAGTCCATTCCTGATACACACCACAATGGAAGTGTCATCCAAGTATTTCTGAATGGGGTAGGTCTCAAATTTGTATTTGAAGTCTGCTGTATATTTACAATGTGAAATCTAATGGAGCCAGGACAGTCCCTTGTGGAGTCCCTGTTTGTGAGATGATCTGTGGTGATTCAAGACCAAAGTCTAAAAGAAAAGAAAATTCATAGAATTCAGCACTAACTTTTCAAAACCTTTCGATGTACTAGGACAAGTGGACACAAATAATGCCACCAAATTGCTTTCTACAGCATAAGATGGAGTTAAACGTACCTAACTGTTATAAATCAAACAAACAAAAAACACAAGTTAATAGATGGACATGTGGTCAGCAGTTTGGTTCAGGGGTCTTATCACAGTAAGACAACTCTGGGTTTAAGTTGGCTGAGACTGTTCTGTGTGAAATTTTCATATTCTCCTTGTGCTAGTATACAGTGACCTGCATATACTCTGGCTTGTTTTCACAGCTCAATAATCTGCATCTTGGGTTGATTTGTTGATTCTTAGCATGTATGGCACTCATAGGGTGGTACACACCTGAGTGCCACGATAAGGCTCTGTGTAAATAAAGTGGTGCATAAATATGCGTGAATGTTTGCTTGTAACGTGGCTTGGAGTAGTTAGAACTAAAAAACTCCTATGTAATTGACAGTCCATTCCATTCCAGTTGGACCCAAGTCAAATATTCTTAAGCAGAATACTATCAGGTATGTACACTTTTTACATATGTGAATGGAGATATCCCTAAAAGTGAAATTTGCATTCCTTTCTTTTTTAGATGTGGCCAACTGGTTCCCAAAAAACACAGATGCCTCTTATAACCTGTGAGTATGCATACTGCTCCCTGTTCTGTGTCCTTGCTGTTAAGCATAACATTGTTCTGTTTTCCATAAATGGAGTTCCTCTTCAGCATAGCAACTGTCAGATTTGGACTCAGTCTTTACAACTAAAAATAGCAGCTATCGTTTATGAATAGAGGGAAGTTTTCCAGTCCATTATTTTTTGTTTCATTCTCAGGTCCAGAGAGGAATATGGGTGACACAGACGTACAGCGTAAACTTTTTAGATGAAGAAAGAACAGTTTTAGATATACAACGTATTGCAAAGTTACTTCACAAAAGTGTGAAAAGTCACCCTCATATTTAATTTAAAAAAGCAACAAACATTTAAAAAAACAACAAGCCAATTCTCTGGGTTAGTAGACTAAAAGTAATATATAGAGTCCTGTGGTGCTTTGATGCTTTTTATTTTATATAATGAGATTGTTATTTTCATGTCATCCACATCACTGATCCTTGGACAGTCACTGCACATGACCTAATAAATAACCTAGTTCTATCAAGGCTAATAACCGCCAAGGCTCTGAAAAAATGTCTCTCTCCCAACTGGATAAAACATTTAATTGACCCAGAAGGAAAAGGATGTAACTTGTGACTTGTGGTCTAAAATCACTCAAGGTGATTTTTAAGACTAGGAAAGTGCTATATAAATGCAAATGCGTTATGTTTTGAACAGGATATGTTTGAAAGCAGTCCATTGGACTAGAGTTGATACACTTGACAACAAGCTCCAAACTGTGCAGCATACTGCCTTAGCCTGAGGAATGTGTCTAACTGCACTGGTTTCCACACTTTCTGTTAAAGGTGTGTTACGGTCCGGGCCATAATTCGGATCCCGGTGGCTGTCTTTTTTTGTTCTGTGTTTAAAAGTCTACAGGTCATTCCAGAGCTGACGGCTGCTGATTGGCTTCCTGATCAAGTGGCTGTTTTGAAAAACCCTCTCCAGCAGTTGTCTCGGGACAGCAACTGACAGCAGCAGCAGATCCGTCCTTGGCCTCCAAACTCTGTGACTTTTGTGCACATGTTTTGCTAAGGACTGTTGAGCTTTGTAAATAGATTACTTTTCATGTGTAAATGGGTGCGGAAGCAGATGGGGTGAACTGCCTTACTATTGTCTGTAATGTTTTCTCCTTACTTATTCAGTTAGGAGTAGCACTTGTCTTTTGTTTGGTTTTTGTTTCACCTAGGGTTTAGATAGCACCTCCATTTCTGAATAAGCTTGTTTTGTTTGTTCTCCCTAGAGTTAAGCTTCAGTTTAGACAAAATAAACCACCTTTAACTTGTAAATCGGCTTCTGTGTATGGTTTTGGGAACCAGGGCGGTGTCACTTTGCTTTTAACCCTTATGTTGCGTTCCGGTACCCCTACACCGGGACATAACAGGCGTTAAATATATTAAACAAAAAGTGACAGTATTCTACAGTAATAACAGACACTGATGTTATTAGAATATCATGTGTATGTGTGTGAGAAATACAAAGATACAGTAATTGTACTGCTGTGGGTCATTGTAAAGAAGCAATTGGAAGGAACAAGCTCCTAAATCCCTCTCTGACACACTGGTTGCCACAGCCTGTCGCTGAAGGAGTTGCTCAGTGCTGTCAAAAAGACCTGCATGGGGTGGAAGGTGTTCTCTAACAGGGATGACAGCTTGGCCACCATGGTTGACACCAAGCTTTTTCTATTTTTTGGAGCTGTAATAGAAAGTGCCACCAACATATGTTTTTATTTTTATATTGGATTTTGCATTTGCTACCGAAATGGTTTTTGCTACCAAAACTTCTGTTGACCAGTGCTGTTAAGATAGCATTTTAAGAGTATACAACAAAGAGAAAAGAAAAGAAAATGCAGTAATGGAGTCATGGCTCGTTCCTGTAAATATTGACACTGGCTTGGTACCCATCAATGACATCTTCTGTTTAGGTAGCCATGTAGGGAGGTAAGACACCATAAGCAAACCAGACAGAAAAAGAGATGGCACAAGAGGACTATGAAAACACACGTTCCTTTTGTAGAACTTGGTTTGATGTGGTTTGTTAATGTGTGTGTGTGTGTGTGTGTGTGTGTGTGTGTGTATGTATGTATATGTGTGTATGTATGTGTGTATATATATATATATATATATATATATATATATATATATATATATATATATATATATATATATATATATATATATATATAAAAAATACTGACCGGTCTCTAGGCCTGTGTGACTGAGGTCTAGGAGCCAAGTTAAATTGCATTTTGTGCTGCTCTTCCACAGACATCTATTGCACTTTTGCACCTCTAATGTACAGCAGACTAAGTAGAAGGGAGAGCAATAAATGAGTCATTTATCCATAATAAGAAAAAAAGATCATTAACTGTGCTGTGAGAATGCCTGATTTACAGTTTAGTTATGTAGAATCAGAAAAGTGCAACAAAAAATCCAAAATAAGCTACAAATTATAATTTGTATATGTAGAATTAGAGCTGAAGTGCTTAGCGAATTAAAACACTGATTCTGTATTAATTCTTGTCTAATCATTTAATTACGTGAAATTCAAAGGGACTATTTTCTTGCAGTCAGTGGTGTAACTCTGAATACTTTAAGTAATTTCTAAATACTTGCATATTTTTGTTAGTTAATGATTTAATTGTAGAAGTTATTTTTACTGTAATATTTTAGTGCTTTTTTACACTTCTTCCTGCCTACAGTAACTATTATTGTACTTAACCATTTTAGTTGTCTATTAAAATTGTTTTATTGAAAGAGATATTTGTGATGCTCTACCATCTCAGCATAGAATAATTGAATATTTTCCCCTTAGCTGTGATGCCCATGAGTCTTCCACCTGTGTGAAGCAAGATTATTTCTTGTGACGTTCACACTCTTTAGTCCAGCTAAAAACAGAAATCTGCTTGATTGTTGATCAGGTGGTTTCCTGAAACCAGATCCTCATTCTTGAACACATGTTGTGTTAAATTTGGAATGTCACGTCACTGAAAAGATGATAGCTTCTCCACCCTACTGGAAAATACAGTTGGTATACTTATAGCCAGTCACACGTATGGATCAATTCTGTCAATAATGAGGAAGAAAGAGGGGATGCAAAATCAAAAGACGAACACAAAAAGCAGCTTTATATGTAAGCTGTGATTCTCTCTGTGGGATTATATCATTATATCTGGTATTAAATCACTGTATTCTTGGCAACCTATTGCCTGTTCAACCATCCTTGGGGTGACAGTGAATTCATAAGGGAATCATAATGTATATGAGTATGATTCCATCAAACGTATTTACACAGATAATGAAAAATTCCATAGATTATGCCCACTTTGCTACTATGTTTGAAGGTTCTCCATGCATGATCCCTGTTCTGTAAATACTTATATCCTATATCTAGTAAAATCATTGGCAGTTTCATTATACTTCAATTCCACAGCCTGCTGCTACGTCTAAACTACAGATTATATGACCAGTGAATTATATTCGAATGAAGCTTAACTGTTTAAGATGGGAAGAATGTGGATTCTAAGTTACACATATTTACACCAGTGAGTCATACTTGTATGTCCATCCATTAATGAATAATAAGTAAAGTTCTGGTTTTCTGTTCTGAAATGTAGCTCTTAAACAGCACGAGTACAAGTGAATGAGAGACTGAGAGCAAAACAAAATGGTTGCCAAGAAGCATATAATGTCCAGCAGAGTAATATTTAGAGATATTATAAAGGAGCAATTGTGAGGAGTTGGCTAATTACATACTTTTATATACAAAATAAAATACCTAATCACACACACCTAAAACAAGAGGCAAGAACTCACCCCACTGGAGAAAACCAGAGACATACTTCTCCCTTGCAAAGGGTGAAGAGTAGAATTCCTGATAGACGCCAACCAGTAGATCCAACAGTGTTTGGAGTCCAACAGGTCCTGTGGTCCGGTGGCCCTCTGCCAGATCAGATGCACCTAGGTCAGGCCCCGCTGACATTTTTCCCAGGGGGTGAGGGCTTGGTTGTTTGTTTTAGTGCTGTAGTGAAGCCCTGGTGTCCATGACTTTAAATCTTCAGTTTGCAGTTTCTCCGGTTTGACTCTTTAAAATTATGTCTATAGTAACGGCTTTCTCCAGATCACGACCTAATTCTACTGCAAACCCCTCCTCAATTGCCTTTCCTTTCTAGCTGTTCTGCTTGATCACAGAACATGAGCAAAGGTTTTCATACAGACATCCTCTTTTTTTATCATATTCTCTATCCCTCCCTCAGTTTACTGTCACTTACACTCTCCCTCGCTTGTATGTCTTTCAGATGCCTGGATGTCTGTCGGGGTCTCTCCTTTTTCTTCTCTTCCCATAGCCGTGCGTCTGTTAAGCCTGCAGTTTCTCCAACTCTGACTCAACACCTTTTTTGGTCTGGATCTCCCTCTCGCTGTCTTTCAGCTGCCCCTTTTCAAAGTAATCCAAAGTTCCTACTGCAACAGTTTAAGGTAATAGCAAAGCACTGAACTGTTCAGAAACAATTCCTCTTTTCATTTTGTGCATTAGTAGCTCTTTGTATTACCAGCCCTTGTTTGCTTTTATTCCCTGTCCTTCCTCTTGTGATAGAGCAAAAAGGAACTGCTGACCTGAATCAGTTCTAGATTTTGCTTTTGTTTTGAAAATGTAAATCTCTTATTTTGTCAACTGTCCAAAATCTTTTTTTAGTTCTCTTCATTTTTTCTTCTGTCCCACCCTTCTCGTCTCTCTGTTATCCTTCTCAGTTCTCATCATGTCATATTTTTGTCACTCATTCTCTCAGGAATGCAGTAGAAGCCGTTTCCTCTCATCCAGTTCAATGGAGTTGAAAAATTGTATTGTTAGGGTTAAAATTGTTTGTTCATCTGTTACTACTGTTTGTATCCCTCTTTTGCCCTTGGCTGCCTGAGCTGTAGTGGTCTGTCTGTACTCTCTTTAACAAGATTTTTTTTCTTGTCCCCAACTTTTCCTTCTTTGACATTCCAAACAACCTGCCTCTTTTCCTCTCTCTCTTTTCCTTTTCTCCCTTTTCTCCTCCTTATTTATAAATACACTCACCTTACACTCAACATCACATACATTATATATGTGTATATATGAGTGAGAGAGAGAGAGAGAGACAGTCAAACCTATAATTATTCACACCCCTGGCATATTTTGACTTAAAGTTGTTTTTATTCAACCAGCAAGTGTTTTTCTTTTTACCAGAAATGACACAGGCATATGTACAATGTACAAGAGGCATCATTGTGGGAAAAAAAATTCTCAGCTTTTGACATTTGAGCAAAACGTTTTATGTCCAGAATTATTCATACCTTTCACAGTAACCTATAGATAAGCCTTTATTGGTTATTGCAGCAATCAAACACTCCCTATAATAACAGACCAGCTTTTTGCATGTCTCCACAGGAATTTTTGCCCATTCGTCTTTAGCAATGAGCTCCAAATCTTTCAAGTTGGAGGGTCTTCTTGCGGTCACCCAGATGTTTAGCTCCCTCCACAGATTCTCAGTTGGATTCAAGTCAGGACTCTGGTTGAGCCACTGCAAAATGTTAATGTTTTTGTCTCCTAACCATTTCTTCACTACCTCAGCTATGCGTTTTGGGTCATTGTCGTGCTGAAATATCCACTGGTGCCCAAGGCCAAGTTCCTCTGCAGACTGCCTGATGTTGTCGTTGAGAATCTTCATGCATTGCTCTTTTAATGGTCCCATTTACTGTGAATAGGTTCCCTGGTCCATTGGCTGGAAAACACCCCCAGAGCATTAGGTTCCCACCACCATGTTTGACAGTGGGGATGGTGTTCTTTGGGTTAAAGGCTTCTCTTTTTTCGCCAAATGAAGGAAACATAATTGTGACAAAAAAATTCAATTTTTGTTTCATTTGACCATAGGTCAAATGACCATAGGTTTACACACCCACATTCTAACCTGAAAATATGATTAAAGTTTATTTTGTGACCCAGAAAGATTAATAAGAGTAATTTTGGTCGTGTCCAAATTCATGGGCTGCATCCTCCTGAGGCCGCATTTGCAGACCGATTACGTCACAGCGACACGCCGAAGGCTGTAAAAATTCGTAGACTCCTCCGAATGCAGCCGACAAATTTGTCCTCCTTTCCCCCGAATTTGAAGGATGGGTCGGGTGTGTCCTTCGTGGCCTATCACATCCCAGAATTCATAGCCAAACTCCAGTTTCCAATAATGGCGGCCGCTACTAAGTTTTAAAATTCCCCTTCTAATCTTTATGGGTCACAAAATAAACTTTTAACATATTTTCAGGCGAGAAAGTAGCTGTGTAAACATCAAATATCTGCTTGATTTACCAAGGTATTGCATATTTGCGAAAGTGCTTTGACTTTTCGGAGACGTCTGCTACTATTAAATTCCGGTTCTTTTTCCTGAATTCCTTTGCCGACAGAGAAAGACTGGACTCAGTGGTCAAGCTCAAAAAAATCATCTTTATTGTACATTTCCGGAAACGGAGAACTGTAGACACGAACACGCACCCACAGTTCTAAAAACATTGCAAGCCAAAAGGCGTATATATAGTTCTGCTATATGTCACACACAGTTTTGATCTGGAGTGCACTCTGCTTAGTTTCACTTTCTGTATGCCACGCTTCCTGTTCTCTGCACAAAGCGTGCAGTCTCCTGTCAGCCTCCGACCTGGTTTATACTCAAAGTTGGCCCTCTCTTAAACTGGAAGCAAACTATATTAAAACAAGTAACAATAAGCACTAAATATATATTTATTTCTTACACTACCCACCAGCTCGATAGCTAGCCGGGAGCTCGAGGGTCACTGAAGCCGCCGAGAACGGCACAACTCCCGGCACATCATTTTTAGATCACCGCGGACTTTCACTACTCAGGTTAAACGTAATATATAAGTCACTTAGACAACCTAAAAATGTTATTGTCAGGCTTTTTTCAGTGTTTTATTTGTTCGTGAGTAAATCCGTTTGGGTGAGATTAAAGTTATTAGATTAGATAAAATAAAACTTTATTAATCCCCTGGGTGGGTTCCTCCTTGGTTTTTACACAGCTGAATAAACGTCAAACAGAAAACTGATTAAACAGAAGTATGAGACAGTCGAGAATTTACGCCAGTGTCCTGTTATATTTTAGATAGCAAGGAGCAGACGGCTGAATTTATTAAACTCCACCGAGACAGCGGTGACGCTAATCAGAAGGCTAGACTGTCCAATTTCCCCAGCCTTTTACTTTGGGCCTACCCGACCTTCTGAGGACCCGGCCCACGTAGACCGCGAAGGCCGGGTCCTCAGGAGGATGCAGCCCATGAATTTGGACACAACCTTTAAAACTTAGTAGAGCCACCATTGCCGGAAAGTGGAGTTTGGTTGGGCCGCGCTATGAATTCTGGGATATGGTGGGCCACGAAGGACACACCCGACCCATCCTTCAAATTCGGGGAAAAGGAGGACACATTTGTCGGCTGCATTCGGAGGAGTCTACAAATTTGGACGGCCTTCGTCGTGTCGCTGTGACGTAATTGGTCTACAAATGCGTCCTCAGGAGGATGCAGCCCATGAATTTGGACACGACCTTTGTTGAAATGAAGGAATTACACAGCGGTCTTTTCCTGTTTCATATGTTAGCTATGCTCTTTCTATTTTTGGTAATTCCATGCTGGTGGAAACCCAAACAAAACACGCATTAAGAGGCTGTAATACCTGTGTCTCAATCTCGCGGCCCATGTCACCCCTACTTGCAGCCCGCATAATGATGTGACGAAATATTTTTTTTAATTATTGTTCAAAAAATTATCTAATATCTAATATGGAGGCAATAGGCAGAGTGTTACAGGCATAGACCTAAAGAATGTAGCCTCATGGGCCCAGTTGTAAGTAAGCTATTAAGACTCGACTGTACACTGTGTTCGTGTTTTCCTCCGAAACAATAAGTTCCGTTGGAGCAGCCTTTCAACGCCTCTCTCTGTCTCTTGCTAGCAAAGTTGACCCAGACAACAAAGTAAAGCTAGTTTTCGGCTACGAGGCCAACACGGAACCCGACGTATTAGCCCTTTACTACGGTTCGGAGCTGCAGACCTGTTTTATATACAAATAGTTTTCTATACAAGATCGCTGCAAAAAGTGCAGCCGTACCTAATGTCCACCCTACTGTTACTCATTTTATATTAAGATTTAAAAATCTAGTTGGTATCGGTATGGCAAGTAGCCTTCAGTAACAGTAATAAATCACACAGCAAAAGTACATGTAGTTGTAAAAAGCATGATAATACAGTATATTAAGTAATCCAAAGTATTCAGAATACCTTACTCTCAATGAGTTACGTAACGGAATACGTTACAAAATACATTTTGGGGCATGTAAAGGTAACCTTCCCAACACTGCTATTGGAGTATGGAGAAGTTTATTTTAAACAAAATAAAAGTTTTGGTTAAAAGTGATCTGGTGTTCACCAGGCACAGGCTGGAGCACAGGCGTCAACAAGTCCAGAAACCCGACGCAACGGTCTCAGTTTTCGGCAAGGTTCACAGTGGAGGTTTAGCCTGGGAGACCATGGGCAACGAGGCCGAAGAGCATCATCAAAGCCAACCATGGGCACCAAGCAGGCATCAACAGCATCCAGGAAACACAGACACACAAACAATCTTGGGAACAATCCAGGCGCTGGTCGGAAAACACCAGAAAAATGCCTTAGGGAAAACCTCAGCTTCACCAGCCGAATCCTCCTAAGCTACAGCCGAAATTACATCATCAAATTAAACTATTGGAAGTATTCTTTAAATTCAAAATTGTATTATAGGTCTTATTGATCTTGATCTTATTTTTAGGCAACGTAATGGCTTTTACACACGTAAAATGCAAAATTTCATGTGAAGAGACATGCCGACCGAGTCTAATATCAGGATGAATGCCCCTTTTCAGGCTGTCATTTTCAGGGTCTATATGAATTTTAAAATCAATCAAACTGTGGTTGATTCCTGAGCTGGAGTGGAAGAGGGGAGTGCTGATTCTTTCCTTTCCTTAACTCATAACATATTAACCCTGCTGTAGCCAGGTTTCTGTAAGGCAGCATAAATCAATATCCTGATCATTTATTAAATCGTTTACTAAAAGGGGCTTAACATTAGAGATTATTGTCCACATTTCACCATTTTATTCTTTGGTTCAGCTGAGGATTATATTATTCATTCTTTTTATTTTTTTCTTTCTGCTGATTTTTGGTTGGTTTTTTTGTGGTCTGGGAACTGGGGGTTTGCAGACGAGATGCTCCAGAGAGAGACAGCTTCTCGCTCCCAACTCGGGACGGTCATGTTTTATAGGGTTTATTAAATTTGGCCAGATTCCTAGAAATAAAAGCAGCTCCGTCCAAAGTGGGATGGATGCTGCCTCTCCTAACAAGAGGTTTCCCATTGGTCCAAAAAGCTCACCTCGTTTTTTGGATGCAACTCAAACAGGCAGCACTTTAAGGAGAAATCAGGCTAAACATGTCACTCCTGGTCTGAGTGGGGAAGGGACCTGAGAAAACGAGCCCAACATTTTGATGCATGCTCAATCATCCAGGTAAGGAAATCTCCAAAGGTTGATTCTGTTCATCTGGACATAGTGTTTTTTTTGGAAGAAACGTTTCATCACCCATCCAAGTGACTTCTTCAGTCTCTGCAGGTTTCCCCAATCTTATAAACAGTACATTTGCATAATGACTGAAACCAGCCCACTGAAGGAACAATGGGCTAGGAGGTCAGTTCCTTCATCATAATTATGCAAATTCTCATGACCATTGATCAACAATCACTGATCAATGGCCATGAGTACCATTCACAGAGAGTTGGGGAATGGCTGTAATCCCAGCATTGTAAGATAGCTTCAGATGCCGACAAAACAGGATTACTCCTAAAATTCTATAAATGAGCTCTTTCAGTTAAAGGCTTCCGGGCAACAAAAATCCTCCAGAAGGCACAGCACCAGCTGCTTAATGAATGGGTGAGGCAAACAAATTTTACCATTGATGTGGGTAGGTGGGGATGGTGCACAGTATTGCTAAACCAGAAAGACTATCATGAGAAAATTTTGTCACTGCTCCGTGACGAAAATACTTATGAGCCCCTTAAACGAGACCCAGGAAGTGGCTACAGGAAGAGGGTGATAGACTGTCTGAAGCATTTAGAACAAGACAAGGCTATTGACCGGACCTCATACCTCAGGCTATACCCAGGGGAAACTACACAAAGTCTGTATGGTTTATCAAAGATACATGAACAGAATGCACCTTGAAGACCGATTGTCTGTATGATCAACTCGGTCACCTATAACATCTCTAAGTTTCTGGCTTCGACTTTCAATCCGCTGGGAGGCAGCTCTGAACACCACATCCAGAACACCTTGGATTTTTTTGAGAAGTTGAGAGATGTCATTATGGAGGCAGGTGAAACCATGGTCTCGTACGATGTTACATTTCTCTTCACTTGCATCCCAATCACGGAAGCATGTGTTTGCTTTTGGAACTGTGTCTTAATTCCAGCTACTTCACATACAAGGGTCAGCTCCACAGGCAGAAACATGGGTGTGCCATGGGTTTCCCAGTTTCACCCATTGTGGCCAATTTGTACATGGAAGAAGTGGAAAAGAGGGCTTTGTTATCCTACCCTGGAACACCACCAAGTCATTGGTTCAGGTATGTGGATGACACCTGGGTGAAAATCTAATTTAAACCGGGTCAAGTTGAACTACAAACACCACCAAGTGTGGTTCAATTTCTTACTCTTAAAACCCCAAAATTACTATCCAAAAAATACAGAATGCTTTCTAAAACAGATGAATCAATATCACTTCCTATTGCAAAATGGGAAGCGGATTTATCAGTTAACTTAGACCAAAACTTCTGGACTCAGATTTGCTTAAAAACCTTTCATCTAATTAGAAATCCCAGTCTTCAATTAATTCAATACAAAATACTACATAGAGTGCACTATACAGGTCATCGGATGTTCAAGATGGGTTATACATCTACCAACAACTGCTCACACTGTCAAACCAATACACCGGACAATTACATCCAGGCTCTTTGGTTCTGTCCACCAGTTCAGAAGTTTTGGCGCGAGACATGTGAGGACTTGTCAAAGTGTCTGAAATGTAACATTCCAACTTCCCCCTTAGTGTGTTTGTTGGGCAGCTTAGATAATGTCACTACAGATAAGAATATGGCCCATATGGTTTTCACTGCCCTATGCATAGCCAAGAAAACAGTCCTCATGAACTGGGGAAAAAAAAAAATCTTAATTCTAACCAATATAGAAATTATCTATTAGATTACATTAGTCTTGATACAGCCTCTGCCACCACATCAGATCAATTGCTCTGGGCTCCTTTGATTAGGTCCATCACCTAGTGGGGATGGGGGGTCATAGTTTGGTCCCACCTTCGCTGTTGTAATTGGTGTGGGGGTAGGGACAGGCTTAGGGCATCAGGGGGGTTCCCCAGGAGCATCTTCCTTGGGGGGGCTCAACCCGGGGTGGCAGTCATGGCCTATTAAGGACTCTGTTGGCTCTTAGGTGACGGTTTCCGCGTGGCTGCATGCAGCGGGGCTAGGGGAGGGTCCGTGCTGACGGACGTGGGTTACTGACCTGGTAGCCTGGCTGCCCCTGGGTGGGTCCCGGACCGGTGTAAGGTTCTGGAGGCACACCGTCTCTGGGCTGGGGCCCTAGCCGGGCCTCGGGTCCTGGTTGTTATGTTGCCGGGGTTGTGGGCGGGTGGGTGTATGGGGGCCCGGGCCTGGCGCAGCGTTCCGCCAGTGCATCGAGCCACCTTGGGGGCTCTTCAACTGGTGGGGGAGGTTGTTACATCTTGCAGGAGGTCTCCTCTCTTCAGGAACTGACTCTGCAGGAGGGGGGAGATACAGGAGAGGTGGAGGAAGATCTCAGCCTGGGTGTCTATTGTCTTGTGTAGTCTGGAAGATGAGTGGATGACAGGGTGGGTGCAGTTTTCTCTGTGGTGGGGTCAGGTGGGCTGTCCCGGGCTCTGTGGGGCCGGGCGGCGCTGCTGTTCTGGGCCCCCTTTCCCTGGCGGGTTGCGGAGTATGGGGGTGCCTACTGGGTTCAGCGGGGGAGCTGGCCCCGGGAGGGGTCACTTGCCCCTCCCTTCCTTCCCTCCCCGTCTCCAGCTGCCTCCCTCTTCCCGCTCCACCACAATCACCCACACATGCAGGGCCTTGGGGTGCAGGTATGTCACCAGGGTGCAGGGGAGGCATCCCCCCTCTGTCCCTTTCTGGCTGCCTCTGCCTCAATTTTATCCCACAACTTAGACATTCACATTACTCACACTCTCATAACACATACATATAGGATCTTGGGGGTGGCCACGCTACACAGACTCCAAAAGACCATCAGGGTGTACACCTCACCCCTGGCGTCGTTGCCCACCTCTCAATTTTAAATACACGTGGACACTGAGGGCTATCAGGAGGGGCTATGCGCTTACCTGCTGCTCTCTGGCAGGTGGCTCCATGCCCTCCTGGAACACATGCATCAACATTACATATGAGAGGGTGGAGGGAGATTTGGAGTCTTCTCACACCCCCGTTCTCTACGACCTGCTGGAGCGGGGGGTCAGGAGGGGGAGTTGGCCATCCGACTGGGGTCTGGAGTGTGGGGCCTCCCTGCTGCTGCGGAGTTGGGGCGGTCTGCTTCTCCCCACCGCAGGGAAAAGGGTAACACTACCTGGTTCTGGGTGCAGTTTCCCCCTCCAGGGGCAAGGGTACCTAGACCCGGTTCGTAGAGTACGCTTGGGGAGTGTGATTGTGTGTACAGTGTCTCTCTATGTCTGTCTCCACGTTGGTTGAGTAATTGTATATGAGAGCATGAGGGTGGGAATGGATGTTTGTATCTGTGTGTGCCTGTATGTCTGTGTCTATATGTCAGGTCGGGTATCAGACGCCACCTCTCTGGGGACATCTCAGGCCCTCTAAGGTATGGAGGCCTATCTCCCCCTACCACTTCCCCTGCCGGTGGCAGACGCCCTCAGACATCAGTGCGTTGTGGTTCTTTGTGTCCGGGGATGGGCGCCCAGGTACACACCGGGTCACTCCTTGGTGGCTGCTTGTCGGGGCCTGGAGCCTGGGGCTCGCTCGGGCCACTTCGGGGGTGGGGTGCCCTCGGCCTCTCGGCCTGGGGCTCGGTCACTCTGGCACAGCTGGCTGCCGGCAGAGCTCACGGGCACGTCACTGCTACCCCCCTTGGCTTCTGAGTGACCCCTCATCTGGGACTCTCCTCAGCTCTTTCAGGGATAGTGGCGCAGCTGCCCCTCTGCTGTTCTTCCTTGGTCTCTTGTGTTCTGAGGGTCTGGAGTCTTGATCTCCTCCATACCTGCTTCAGGAGGATGGGGCTGTGGCCCCCCCACACCCTCTAGCAGATCATTACATGAAGGAACCTTTTAAAAACAAGCGCGTCCATGCTCACAGGTGTACACACGGGTGCTCACACACACAAACTACACCCTTTTTGGCTCCTACCTCAAAGCACACTGTGCGCTGTCAATATTACGTGCTGCACAATAATGTTTAATATTTAGTATTTACTGTTATATTCCCATATATCATCGTGATGTTGTTTATTGTATTGCTCTCGTTCTCTTCTGCTTGTTTTATTTTTTCCTTTCTCAACAGGTGATCCAGGTGATTGATATATTTATTTTTTGTCTGCTTATTTAGTTGTTTTTTTTTTTTTGCCCTTTATCCCCGTCCCTCTTCTCCGCTGTTCCCCCCCCCCCCCTCTCCTCTTCCTTTCTCCCTTTTCTTTTCCTCATTCAAGTCTGTCCCGTATCTAGCAAGTGAAAATAAATAAATAAAATAAACAATAAAAGGTGAATCAAATAGACCATTACGGCAAGGCTGGGATGGTCAATTTGGTAAAGTAAATCCGTTGGGCATCTTTCTTCGCCTTTAGACAATAATTCTGATGGCAAAAGAGCCAAACGGGACAGGCAGAAGAAAGAAAAGAAAAGAAAATGCTAACATTGGAAAAACAATGTTACATTCATAAATTCAATATTGATTTTAAGCAACCTCCAGTTGATGTAACTGAGTACTACTAATGTGAATTGTTATTTGACAGAATCGACATTTGTCCTTAGCCATCAGTTTCAGGTTTCCTTCAGTGTCGCCTACTCTGGCCCCAGAAAACAAACAACTAGGGTTGCTGGTATATCTTTGTATTTCTAAAATTTGCTCCACGGTCAGTGTGTCAGCCTGTTTTTTCTGTCAGGTGTCGCTGTGTGCAGGCAGGAATAGGACCCAAAGTGCAGGCTCACGGCAGGCAAAAGTGTATTTCAAAACTCAGCTTTTATTGCTGGATGGCAAAACGTAACAAAAAAATCCAAAATAAACTTACATGAGCAGGCAGACGGAACACACAGCATAAATGAGGGTAGATCACTGTTATGGTAAGGACTAACTCAAGGGTTCATGCAGCACCCTCTGGTGGTTGTGCCGTGTGTATTGTATGTTGCAGTTTGGCAATAAAGGGAGTCGCCACGATAAGACAGAGCTGTCCCAGTGTTGTTTATGGCGTTGCTATTAAAGTCACGAGAGCTACCAAAACATGGTGTCAGAAGTGCTCGGGAGAGAAGAAGAGCATAACGGAACACGGAAACTTCCTCACCGGAGAGAACTCGCCCTGCAAGGTTGCAATAACAGCCACAGTAAGAGCTAAGCTAACAAATTAGCAAGAAGCGCTAACTAGCATCTCGCGACTAGCAACATGGCGGCCGCACCAGCAGCCTTTCAAGTATCACCGCCGTCAAAGTTTGATTTTTCAAAGCCGGAAGAGTGGCCGAAATGGATCCAACGCTTCGACAGGTTCAGGATAGCATCCGGACTCGAGCTACAATCGGACGAAAACCAGGTTAACACTCTGATATATACAATGGGCGATGAAGCTGAAGACGTGATCACCTCATTGAACCTGACCGAAGAGGAGGCGAGTGAGTACCACACTCTCAAAGACAAACTCGAGGCACACTTTGTAGTCAGAAGAAATGTTATCTTTGAACGTGCAAAGTTCAACCAAAGGCAGCAAGAAGCAGGAGAGACTGCAGACGGGTTTATTACATCCCTATATGCCTTGGCTGAGCATTGTGGCTACGGGGCGCTGCACAGTGAAATGATAAGAGACAGACTCGTTGTCGGAATAAGAGACAAGAGACTCTCGGAGCAACTACAAATGGATGCGGAGCTCACATTAGAAAAAGCAGTGATACGGATTCGCCAAAGTGAACTTGTTAAGAAACAACAGGATCTTCTTAAAAACAACTTCAAGCAGGAGAATCTTTGCAACGTGGACATCGTTAAAGCAAAAACGAAACACTTCAAACCACGAAAGACTGTACCACAAACCACGGAGAGGAATGTGAAAAGCCAATGCAACCGATGTGGAAAGACACCCTTTCACAGCAAACACCAGTGCCCAGCCAGAGAGGTACTCTGCAATCAGTGCAAAAAGAAAGGTCACTACGCAAGAGTATGTAGGTCTGGGGCAGTGGGAGAAATACGTGCAGCGGGTGGTAACAGAGAAGAAAGAGAAATAGCATTTCTGGGAACAGTAGCCTCAGATAGAACAGAGGATGCGTGGTTGACTAAAGTAAAAGTTAACAATGCAGACTGCTGGCTAAAAATTGATACAGGAGCGGACGTAACCGTCTTGCCTGAAAAAGAGTACAACACTCTAGCACAAAAACCGCAGCTGCAACCCACAGATCTGAAACTATATGGGGTGGGAATGTCTCCATTAACAGTTAGAGGGAAATTTACTGCTAACTTGAGCACTCCAAGCAAAGCTACAGTACAGCCTGTGTATGTAGTAGCAGACCTGACACAAGGATTACTAAGCCGCATAGCGAGCGTAGCACTCGGGTTAGTGGCTAGAATAGAAACTGTGTCACTCACTTCAGTAGAAACAGTGAAGCAGCAGTTTCCAACACTATTCAGTGGGTTAGGCCGGATGGCGGGGGAATAAAAAATTGAGCTTAAAGCAGACGCCAAACCGTTTGCCCTGTCAACTCCAAGAAGAGTCCCGCTTCCCCTGTTACCCAAAGTCAAAAGAGAGCTTGCTCGGATGGAAGAGTTAGGTGTAATCTCCAGAGTAGAGCAGCCTACCGACTGGTGTGCAGGAATGGTTCCAGTACCTAAACCAAACAGAGATGAAGTGCGTGTGTGCGTGGACTTGACCAAACTAAATAATTCTGTGAAAAGAGAAAGACACATGTTGCCATCAGTTGAGCACACCCTAGGACAGCTAGAGGGCGCAAAGTTGTTCTCAAAACTCGACGCTAACTCAGGGTTTTGGCAAATACCTTTGTCCAAACAGTCAGCTCTTCTCACAACCTTCATCACGCCATTCGGAAGGTTCTGTTTTAATAGACTTTGTTTTGGCATATCTTCGGCCCCCGAACACTTCCAAAAACGAATGTCTCAGCTTTTAGAGGGGCTGGAAGGAGTCGTCTGCCAGATGGATGACATTCTGGTTTATGCTGACACACAAATCCAGCACGACAAGAGACTGATCGCAGTCCTGGAACGGCTCACAAAAGCTGGGGTGACATTGAAAAGTGAGAAGTGTGAGTTTGCAAAGACCTCAATCAAGTTCCTCGGACAGATCATCGATGCTGCAGGAGTCAAAGCAGACCCGGAGAAAGTGAAAGCAGTCAGCAACATGGAAGCGCCCACGGATGTGGGTGGAGTGAGACGATTCCTAGGAATGGTTAATCATCTAGGCAAGTACCTTCCCCACTTAGCAGAGAAAACACAGCCGTTGAGAGAACTACTCAGTACCAAAAACATGTGGTGTTGGAGTGAGGCTCAACAAACAGCATTTGACAACATTAAGGCAGAACTGAGTAAACCACCGAACTTGGCACTCTACAACCCCAAAGCACAAACAACAGTATCAGCTGATGCATCCTCCTATGGACTAGGAGCGGTGCTACTTCAGAAACAAGAGGATGACGCAACCAAACCAGTGGCCTTCGCTTCAAGAGCATTAACCCCCACGGAACAGAGGTACGCTCAAATAGAGAAGGAAGCGTTAGCCATAACCTGGGCATGTGAGCGATTCTCTGATTTTCTTATAGGCATTGAGTTCCATGTTGAGACAGATCACAAGCCTTTAGTACCACTTTTGGGCTCCAAGAACTTAGACGAACTGCCACCACGAGTACAAAGACTGAGAATGAGATTAATGCGGTACTCTTTCACCATCTCACATGTCCCAGGCAAACACATCGCAACTGCAGACGTGCTGTCCAGAGCACCAGAAAAAACTGTTTGTGACGAGACATTAAGAGACGAAATGAACCTGTATGCACATCAGGTGATTTCAGGTCTTCCTGCAACAGAGGAGAGACTACAACAAATAAGAGAGCAGCAAGACAAAGACGAAACACTAAAACAAATCAAACTCTACTGCAAGAATGGCTGGCCGGACAAACTCAAAATACCAGGTCCATGTTTCCCATACCACCAGCATGCAGGGGACCTGACTGTTGAAGATGAACTTCTCCTAAAAGGTATGCGTATAGTTATCCCAAAAATATTACAAAAAGATGTTTTGACACGACTGCACACAGGTCACCAGGGCATTGTAAAGTCCAGGGAACGAGCCAAGCAGTCGGTATGGTGGCCAGGACTGAGCTCTCAACTACAACAGCTGGTAGCAGAATGTGAGACGTGTGCAAAGGTGAGACAGCAACCCAGAGAAACACTCATGCCAACTGAGTTTCCTACACGGCCGTGGGAGTTAGTTGGTGCTGATCTTTTTGAGTGGAGTAACAGCCAGTATTTGGTTGCAGTGGACTATTTCTCACGATACATAGAAATAGCTAAGCTGTCCTCTACCACATCAGCAGCAGTGATTGACCACTTAAAGTCCATATTCGCACGCCACGGCATTCCAACAGAGTTAAGGTCGGATAACGGTCCACAATTCTCCTCAGAACATTTCCAAAAGTTTGCTTCAGGGTGGGGCTTTGCCCACACCACTTCCAGCCCGAGATTCCCTCAGAGCAATGGTGAGGCTGAAAGAGCAGTGAGAACAGTAAAGAGCCTTCTACAGAAAGAAGGAGACCCATATCTTGCTCTCATGGCATATCGCGCCACACCACTTGCCAATGGACATAGCCCTGCAGAGCTTCTGATGGGGAGGAAACTTCGTACCACAGTTCCCATACTTCCATCCTGCCTCAACCCAGGCTGGACAAACATCACTAAACTGAGAGAGAGAGAAGGGAAGGAGAGAGAAAAACAGTGGAAATGGTTCAACAACAGACACAGAGCACAAGACCTCACAGGACTACACCCAGGAGATCAAGTCTGGATAACAGACATGAAAACAAATGGAACTATATCAGGCAGAGCAGAGACGCCGCGTTCTTACCTTGTTGAGACCCCGAGAGGACTTCTACGTCGAAACAGGAGCCATCTCATCACACTAAAAGAGACCAAGACGGAACCGACAGAACAGCAGATCCCTGTCATACCAGAAGACAGCAGCAGCCCGGTTTCGAACCAGGCACAGCAGTGTCTTACACCACCGAATGACCGGATTACTGAGAAAAGATATCCCACCAGAGACAGAAACCCACCGAGGTACCTTAAAGACTTTGAAGTAGGTAGTAGGTACTCTCGAGCACCTGAGTGACCAGCCAGGGGCAGAATAATCCCCTCACTCAGCGGAAGGATTGGGAAGTCTACCCCACCTTCATAGTTGGATAAGTTCACACAGTTAAATAAAATAATTGTTATAAAGTGGAAACAATAAATGTCCGTTACAGAATAAAAGTTAACGTAACAGCATTGAAATATTCAGCTACAAGTTAAGTTGCAGTGAATGTAGTGTTGACATAAATGTGGATTAGCACAGGAAACATTATGGTTATAATGTACTCAGAAAGGGGGATGTTATGGTAAGGACTAACTCAAGGGTTCATGCAGCACCCTCTGGTGGTTGTGCCATGTGTATTGTATGTTGCAGTTTGGCAATAAAGGGAGTCGCCACGATAAGACAGAGCTGTCCCAGTGTCGTTTATGGCGTTGCTATTAAAGTCACGAGAGCTACCAAAACAATCACAACACGGACACAGAGAAACACAGGGCTTAAATACACAGAGGGAGCAATCAGGGAATGGGTAACAGGAGGGAAACACAGCTGGTGCAAATCAGGCCTAACGAGACAAGGGGAAACGAAACCAGATACATTAACATCAGACATTGACTTTCAAAATAAAACAGGACACATAACACAAACTGAACTAAAGACACAGACTCACACGCAGGCACTGCAACAGAGGAAACAGAGATGTGGGACCAGGACAGACACAGACACTGACTGGACACGGGGATGTCGCAGACAGGGGAGACAGCAACTAAGGATTACACAGAGACAAACCATAAGATATAACTCTAACAAAGAAACCAAAGCATAGAAATGATAAATAATATATAAACTCAAAACCCTGGGTCAACGACCCAGGCATCCTAACATTTTCAGCTATTTGGGGCAATCTGAGATGAAATATCTTAAAAAAAACTTAAAGTCCAGTTGCAGACTACCATGACCTGGATGACTGAGAACCTGCATAGACTTAACATAAGAATGTTTGTCATTTTCTCTGTCATGTGCTTTGTCTTCCTTTCATTTTCTTTGGTTTGCATTCATTCGAAATTACATTTTGTTCATTTCATCCCAAACATTTACAAACTCTTTTAAACTGTTCACGTTCATTAAGTTTTTCTTGGTTTGGTTATTTTCACTACTGATAAGCAGAGATGGGCAGTAACTGTAATCTGATTACTTTTTTCAAGTAACGAGTAAAGTAAGGGATTACTATTGCAAAAACGGTAACTAGATTACTGTTACTTTCCCGTAGGAACGCTGTGTTACTGTGTTACTAAAACCGTGATCTTTTTTTGCGAGAATGTATCATGACAGTGACGTAAGCGAGTGCGACGTTTGTGACAACAGCTGTTTGCAGATCAACAATGGATCATATATCGAGTGCGGAGAGAGTATGAGCGTGCAGCGTTTAAAGCGTGGAAGTACTGACCTTACTTTGAGTTTGATTCCATAAAAAGTGACAAAAGCATTAGTGTCCGTTGTGCGTGGGAAGAAAACTTCTTTTTACAGCGAAAAAAACCCCTAAACTTCCAACAAGCACCGAGTAGCTACGACGTAATGGGAAACTCACAGAGAAACTCGTGGATTCTTCCACTGACCGCGGCACACCTGCACCAGGGTAAACCTCCGCCTACCCTACTCCTGCTTTACAGGTGAAAATAGAGTAAAAGGACCCCTAGTCTTTGACTTTATTTATTTTCTGCTGTGTTTTACTTGCATCTATTTGAAAGACTGAGTGTAAACACAAAAAAAAAATTATTTTATGTGCTGGAATGTGCAGAAAATAGGTTTAAATGTTAAACAAATTTCTTCCAGTCAGAGAAACAAGTTTTTAAAAGGGACTTTTCCATTTGATTACATTTTGTATGATGGATTATGTAGAAAAAGTAGAATTGGGCTGAAAGATCTATCGCTTTATCACCTCTTCAGGTTGTAAATCGTGTTTTTAAAAAGTAACTAAGTAACTAAGTAATTAATTACTTTTGAAAATAAGTAATCAGTAAAGTAACGGGATTACTTTTTTGGGGAGGTAATCAGTAATTAGTTACTGATTACTTTTTTCAAGTAACTTGACCAACACTGCTGATAAAAGCACTGGGCTATCCAAACCATTGAATTCACCATATGGCACTGTAATGCCAAAGTATCTGTGGGCGAGATGTGCAACCCCAACGAATGTGTGTAAATTTTAGAATGTACTTGGGTGCAGAAAAACTCTATATATAACTGTGCCATAGCCTTCAATAGTTTGGGCCTTGGTGACTGCTAAAAGCATACAGATACAAGTATTCAAGTATTCAATTAGAATAATCAGTGGCAAGTCACTAAATAGACAATAGCACTGTTACAGAATAGCACTACCCCCTCGGTGGACTGGTGCTGAAAACACCTGTGATATGATTGAGCTTCACATAATTTATTAATATTTACTAAGGTGTTAGTAAAACATTATCTCAAATGAATTCCAACATGTTTCATGTGTTTAATTACATGAAACATGTTCTTATGATTTTAAACTAAATTCTGTTCTCATAATAGTAGTTCCCACAGCCTTAGCTGGGAATTTTATTACTATGACATCAACAACTCTGCTGACTAATACATATTTGAAGCTATATGGAGGTAAGCTTGTAGCATTAATTATGATGTAAAATAATCTCCCTAACTGGATGAATGTGTGCTGCCAGGACAGCTCAGCTGTTAATCAGCACGTGCCAAGTCACGTGTTGCTGCACATGTTACATCAAGGTTTTGTTTGTAATTAAAGGTGACACTGAGACGGTCAGATTGGAAAGGAGGTTTGCACACCAGTGTGTATGCCAAGTGCTGCGTGCGTCACTAAACATGACACTGTTGGACAATGAAGGGAAGAGAACCAGAGGAGGAAACTGAACCTGTGATTAGCAGGAAGGACAGGAAAGTGACTGATAGCACCCAGTAACTAACTTTTAACTGAACTAGTGTAGGTTTTTCCATTTTCCTTGGAATACCTTTTTAGTTTTGTGCGCAAAGTCTTTGGGCCAAACATGAGCTGCATTCCTGCCTCACATAGGTAAGTTACAAGATTTAAATACTCTTACCTTCCACCTACCCACTTTCTAAAGGTTTGAGGATATGAATTGTGTGTTATGGTCTTTACCTTAATGATAATAGAAAATGCCTTGTGGTGACTGCAGTCTGAACTGGCAACAAATGAAGTAATTAATTATTTAATAAATGTGTGGAATAGAGCTGTGTTGAACTACACAGTGACTATACTAAATATTGCTGACCAGTATTTCAAAAGACCTAAATGAATGGCAATGCATATACAGAAACCTATTGTATGTTTATTTATATGTAATATGCCATAAAAGTCTTTATGAGTAGGTCTGGTCTTTCTGTTACAAATATATTAATTACAGCACATATATTTGAAAACTAGTAGTAGTGAAAACAAATGTTCTTGTACCCTTCCCCCCTCCATGGGGTTGAGGCATTAATCAAGCTTGTACTTAGTAATTAGCTGCAGATTAACTCAGCAGGAGAAGCTGTCTCCCTCCGTATACCTACAGTATACCATATAACACTTGACATTTTTCTCTACTGCAAAAACCCTGTAAATCATTCCTCAGTCCACTGCTTCCTGTAAACTTGAACTAAGCTGGACATTCCTAGAACCCTGTTGGAAATCTCTAGACTTTGAGAGTGTGAGGTCTCTGATAGTTAACATGCAGATTTCATCCTTACGCATTTCAGTCCAGTCTACTAATGCCCATCAGCACCTTGTATAAACACTACAGTTTCATAAATGTGTCATGTATATCTTATCTTTGATTTTTATACCTTGAGTTAGATATTCTTTCAAAACCAATTTAGAAATTTTGAACCCTATGTCGCCAAAGTGTTTCAAAAATATTTGTGACAGGATTAAAGAAATGATGGAATGTCTCACATCCAATGAGGCTACGCATGTAGGAATAAAAACCATATCTCAGAGAGGCACACTCTGGAAAGTAATTCATTTCCATTCAGTTTTATTTATAGAGTGCTAAATCACAGAAAAAGTTGCCTCAAGGTGCTTTATACTGTAAGGTAAAGACCCTACAATACTATGAAGAAAACCCCAACGACTCCCTGCTTGGTCCGCCTTTGGGCAAGGACTTGGCAACAGTGCGAAGGAAAAGCCATTTAACAGCAAGAAGTCCAGGCTCAGGAAGAGGCAGTCATCTGCCTCAAGCAGTTGGGGGTGAGGGGAGGAAGACAGGAAAACAGACACATTATGGAAGAGAACCAGAGATTATTAATAACTAATGATTAAATGCAGAGTGATGTATAAACACAAAGAGTAAACAGATGTGAGCAAAAAAGGAACACTCCAGCAGCCTAGGTTTTCTCTAACTGAGGGTTCAGGGTAACACGATCAAGCCCTATCCACGAAGAGTGTTTCACCACTGCGGAGGCTGTGTCCTGCGCAAAATGTGAGGATGGCATTCAGATGACCAACACCAAATCTTTATCAAGTGAACGGGAACTGAGGAGATTACTAGAAGCCAAATACAGAGTGTGTTGCTAAAAGAAGTAAAACAATGGCAATCACACCCCTGGCTTACATCTTGTGTGTGTGTGTGTGTGTGTGTGTGTGTGTGTGTGTGTGTGTGTGTGTGTGTGTGTGTGTGTGTGTGTAGTATGAACACCATTCTCACTCAAGTTGAATCTCAGATGGAGGAGTGTCCAGTTCAGAGGAGAGGAAGCAAAGCCTATCAGGTAGGTTTTTTATTCAGTTCAGTTTTATTTTTATAGTGCCAGTTCACAAAAACAGTTACCTTAACCTCCTAGGACTTGGCGTCTACATATGTGGACATCACATTTTAGGTTATTTAGACCAAAATACTCAATTTTGCTCTACATGGGCCTGATATCCACTTATGAGGACAATATACTGCTACTGTTCTATCAAAATTTTAAACGAATATCCTCATATGTGGCTCTCAATTTTCTTAAAAGCAAAGATGAGTAAAAATAAAATCTGGTAATTCTTTGTTTTTACATTCATCGGGCCCCAATAAGCCCAAATATCAAAGAGAAATTAAAAATGCATGCTGTCTATGGGTAACCCTGTTAAGAGATCTAAGGTTTTTACTCACTTGAAACGTCTAAATTCTGACATAGCATTTTTACAGGAGACTCATCTTCGCATTAAGGATCATTATAGGTTATATTGCCCTTGGGTAGGTCAGGTCTTTCACTCAAATTTTAATTCGAAAGCTAGAGGAGTGGCCATTCTCATTAATAAGAAAGTTCAATTCTCTTCGACCGATGTTATTGCTGATGGGAATGGTAGATACATCATTGTTGCTGGTACCCTAATGCAGAAAAAGGTTTTGTTGGTAAATGTATATGCCCCGAATTTTGATGATGCTGAATTCGCTAATAGATTGCTGAGTAACATCCCCTTTCTGAATACACATTTGCTGATCCTTGGTGGTGATCTGAATTGTGTTTTTGATCCAATTTTGGATCGATCTAGTCCTCGTAATTTGACTCCATCATCTATGTCTAAAACATTCTCAGATTTTATGAAACAGAATGATCTTGTTGATCCATGGAGATTTTGCAACCCTTCAATCAAAAAATTTTCGTTTTTCTCTCAGGTCCACCAGTCTTATTCCAGGATTGATTATTTTTTCATTGACAGAACTCTTAATTCATGTGTTAATTCTTCCGACTATTCTGGTATTGTAATATCTGATCATTCTCCTCTGCTATTGGATGTTCAGCTTTCTAACCAAAAACGTAGTCCTCCACTTTGGAGATTTAACTCTCTCCTTCTGGCGGATAAAGAATTTTGTGAATTTATTTCAGGCTCTATTGAGGAGTTCTTGTCCTTCAATCAGGATGATTCTGTTTCATATTCTCTGCTATGGGAGACTCTTAAATGCTACCTGAGAGGTCAAATTATTTCTTACTCTGTCCGTGCTAATAAAAAGATTAATGCCAGGCTTAAAGAACTTATAGCTGCAATTAGTAACCTTGATCAATGTTATACACTGAACCCTTCTCCAGAATTACTGAAGCAGCGCCTTGATTTGCAAGCAGAATTTGATCTTATGTCAACCAAAGAGGCTGAGCACTTATTACTACGCAGTCGTGGCTCATATTACGAATATGGTGACAAGGCTAGTCGCTTGTTGGCACACCAGTTACGACGTCAGGCCTCCTCGCGTGTGATACCCAGTATTAAACACTCTTATGACAATATTACTACAGATCCCTTGGAAATTAATTCTACCTTTAAAACATTTTACTCTTTGTTGTACAGGTCCGAATTTCCCACGGATAAAGCTAAAATGAATGCATTTCTTCATAATCTTTCAAACCCTGTTATTGGTGCTAATGATGCGGGGCAATTGGACTCCCCATTATCTGTTGAAGAAGTATTAAAAGCTATTACAGTTATGCAGTCTAATAAAGCCCCGGGCCCGGATGGGTTTCCAATTGAATTTTATAAAACATTTATTGGTAAATTGGCACCATTGCTTTTGTCTGTGTTTAACGAATCCTTGGAAACGGGTTCATTACCGCCTACTTTCACACAAGCAACCATAGCGCTCCTTCTCAAAAATGACAAGGACCCAACCTCCTGTGGTTCCTACAGGCCATTATCTCTGCTTAATGCCGATGCAAAGGTATTGGCTAAAGTAATTGCATCTCGCCTTGAGGATGTGCTTCCTCGAATTATATCTGAAGAGCAGAATGGCTTTATAAAGGGACGGCAATTGTTTTTTAATACCCGTACACTCTTTAATGTTATTTACTCAAAGCGTCTATCTGAACTTCCTGAACTTGTGATTTCTTTAGATGCTGAAAAGGCTTTCGATAGGGTGGAGTGGGAGTACTTGTTTGCAGTTTTAGAGAAATTTGGTTTTGGCGATAAATTTATTTCCTGGATTCGGCTTCTTTATTCATCCCCTAAAGCCAGTGTTCATACTAATGATGTTTACTCTGATTATTTTGCGCTGGGTCGTGGTTGTCGTCAAGGTTGCCCTTTGTCTGCCTTACTCTTTGCCATTGCCATCGAGCCTCTGTCTATTACATTGAGATCTTCTTCTGTATTCAGGGGAATCATCCGTAATGGAATTACACATAAAGTATCATTGTATGCGGATGACTTGTTATTATATATGACTGACCCTGCATGCTCCATCCCTGCTGTTTTAAGTATTCTGGAGAACTTCAGTTCGTTTTCAGGTTATAAATTAAATTTGGGGAAAAGTGAGTGTTTTCCTGTTAATACGGCAGCACGACAACTTCAACAGTCCGATCTACCCTTTCGTCTCAGTCCATCTGGGTTTAAGTACTTAGGGATTAACGTGATTCGCTCTCTAGCTGGCCTTAAATCAGAAAATTTGTCTCCTCTTATATCAAGGATCGCATCTGATATTCAAAGATGGGGTAATCTCCCCCTTTCTTTAATCGGTAAGATTAATGTTGTTAAAATGAACATCTTACCAAAATTTTTATTTTTATTTCAGTCAATTCCCTTATTTTTGCCGAAACATTTTTTTGTTTCACTGGACAAGATTATTGGTTCTTTCATTTGGGGAGGGAAGCCACCTAGGGTCTCTAAAACTTTGCTGCAGCGATGCAGATTTAGTGGAGGACTTGCATTACCTAATTTTTTAGTCTACTACTGGGCCGCTCACATCCATAAACTTTGCTACTGGCTAAAATCTTCTGGTTCCTCGTGGTGTAAATTGGAGCTGTCATCATGTAAGGGCTCTTCTTTACCGGCTTTGCTCTATTCCTCTTTACCCGTAAGACCCTCTCTGTACACTGATAATCAGGTGGTTCTTAACACAGTCAAAATCTGGTTTCAGTTTAGACGTCACTTTAATTTTGTAATGCCGTCTTCCTCGGGTCCTCTAAGCGACAACCATTTGTTTCCCCCTTCACTTTTGGACTCGACATTTTCAGTGTGGTGTGACAAGGGTATAAAACAGTTCAAACATTTATATGTGGATGGTGTTTTCGATAGTTTTCCCAACTTGTCTTCTCGTTATAATCTCCCTATTACCCATTTGTTTCGCTATTTTCAAATTCGAAATTTTGTTGCCAAGTGTTTTCCAAATTTCCCCTCTTTGCCTCCAGAACAGCAGTGGGAAACTACGTTATCATTTGTTCCTCATCACAGAGGAACCATTTTGAAACTCTATGATGCTATCCTGTCTTTTAGTAACCACTCTAATGTTAAGCTTAAGTGTACATGGGAAGGAGAACTGGGAATTCGAATACATGAGGAGTCTTGGGAACAGGCTATAGCGAGGGTACGATCTTCCACCTCCTGTGCTCGTCTTGGACTTATTCAATTTAAGGTCATACACAGGGTGCATTTCTCTAAGTCTAGACTTTCTGAATTGTATCCAGAAGTGGAAAATAAATGTGATAAATGCCACGGTTCTCCTTGTCACCTTAGCCACATGTTTTTTCTGTGTCCTGAGCTGGAAGGTTTCTGGACAGGGTATTTTGCTATTATGTCAACTGTTCTTGGGGTAACTCTTCATCCTTGTCCTCTGATTGCTGTATTTGGGATTCCTGTTCGTTGTATGTTTTTTTTTTTCATATATATATATATATATATATATATATATATATATATATATATATATATGTATATTTACTTAGGAAAATGAAGAAAGGTTGATTGTATTTTGGTAACTGCAAGTGCTGTTGTTTTCTTTTTTCAATAAAAATATTTTCCAAAAAAAAATGCATGCTGTGGAAGAGTTCGGGTCTTAGGAGGTTAAGGCACATTAACATTCAACACAAGCACAAGCAGAGAAAATCCCAACAATCATATGAACCGCTGTAAACAAGCACTTTGGCAACAGTGGTAAGGAAAAACTCCCTCGTAACAAGAAGAAACCTCCTGCACAACCAGGCTCAGGGAGGGGCGGCTAACTGCCTCAACTGGCTGGGAGTGAGGGGAGGAAGATGGGACAAAGGACACCCTGTTGAAAAGAGCAGATTAATAATAATTAATGGTTAAATGCAGAGTGGTGTATAAACACATGAGTGGAGAAGAAACAGCAGCTTATTGCAGGACTCAGGACTCACCTGATCCAGCCCTAACTATATACTTTGCCAAAGAGGAACATTTTAGGCCGGATCTAATGACAGTTTTTACAGTTAACACCACCACATGAGATGTAATTAAAGCCCAGACTTTCATTTTAATTCAGTGGGTTTAACAAAAGTAAACCATTTAACAGTTACAGCCATTTATGTCACTGTGCCTGATGAAACACACGTTGAGCAGTCGCTCACTGATATTGCTATCACATGTAATGAAACCTTCTTCAAAGTCATTTAGGTCTGTTTCTCTCTTTATTTTGTTTCAAAATTTCAACTTTTCAGAATATCAGCCGTGTAATTGATGCTGCAGAGCTTGTCTGAGTAGCATCTTCACTGTGGTTTTCATTTCATTCCTTTTTATAATAATAATAATAATAATAATAATTCTGTTAATTTGTAACCAGTTGGCATTTATTTCAGTACCTGAAAAAACTAAGGAGGCTGAGAACATCATCTACTGAAATAAGATTGTATTATTTATGAGCACATGACTTTCAGTCCTTACAGTTACTTATTTTCAATTTACATTTTTTAAGAGCATTATGAATTTGTTCCCTGACCAGATCTTCCCTGAAGCCAACATGAATGAAGAGTCAGATTATCCCGAAGACTTTGTTTATAGGAGGGAGCGTCTTCCCTCTATTGTTGTGGAGCCCACAGACCACAGTGAACAGGAGAGTGGGGAGCTGCGCTGGCCTTTGGGATGTCCAGTGGGTAGCAATGTGGAGGAAGAACTTGATGACAACAGAAGTGCTGATCACATGACAGAGAGCTCTGTGGATGGACAGCAGCAGGAGGACAAGGAAGAAAGGTAAAGAGCAGATAATTATAATTTCCAGCACTGAGTCTGGGTCCTGGGAACAGCCATGGAAGCAGAGGAATCTGCTCCCTGAGAAATCAAGGCACTTCATACAACTTGCCTCTTTAACCCAAGCACTTTTTTCACAAGTGCTTACTATCTAGCATTTATCCTCTATTGCAGTGGTTCCCAAACGGTTTTTGCTAGGCCCCTCTTTGTTTTACAAGAAAATCCCACTGCAGTTTATTTCACACCTCACACCTTTTGTAAACAATGAAACTAATAAAAGTAAACTGCAACAAATTACAGGTTGGAGTAAAATAAACTACTACCTCTTTTAAATAACAGAAAAACAAACCATCTTTATGGTGTCATTATTTTGCATGTGGTTGTTTTTTTTTTACCGTGTACTAACATTCAACACTGCTATCAATTGATGCAATAGATATTTTTCAAAAAATGCCTCTCTGTGCAAAACAACTGTTGGAATCTGTTGGTCCATGATGTGGACAGCCCAGCGTGTGCTCCCGACGCAGGGGAAACAAATTCTGCCAGGGATACTTACCGTGGCACCAACGTTGTGCAGGTGAAGCCAAAAGCAAGATATCCTTCATCACATTTTCCAGTCTTTGGCTTGGAAAGAAGTTGGTTTGGAAGTGTATTTGGCGATGCTTCATCTTCCGCTTTGCCCCGTCTCTTATGCAAGCAATGCCCAAGCATTCTTTTTTTTGTTCATACCACGCCGCCCTTGCAATGGCTGTGCTCCCAGACTTTGGGAGAACCACTGCTCTAATGGATGCACTGTAGAGCAGCTTGGGGTTAGTATCTTGTCCAAGGATATTTGACATGCAGATTGGGGCAGCCAGGAATCAAACCACCAGCATTCTAACTAGTAGATGACTGCCTCTAACTCCTGACGTAAAGCCACCCCAAACAACAACCACTCTCTGAAAAAGGGAGGTGCTCTCACTTGGTGTTGGCTCTCTCTGTGCTGCAGCATTTTGGATACAACTACAGGCTTTTCACAGTTTTTACGACAACCTGATAATAATGTATGTTGTTGTTGTTCTTTCCTTTTTAATCACTGAGATAGAATTTAAGAGATAATGCGCAAATGGAAGAAAGCAAATATTTGTTTAATATGCATATTTAGGGACATTTATTAGTCAAGAACAACTTTCCTCACAGTCTGGTTAGACACCCTGTTTATAAGATTTTTAAGGTGAACTACAATCATTTTAGTTTTATCTCACTTTAGAAGCAGAAAGTTAGCGGCCATACAGGTCTTTATGTCTTTAAGACATTCCTGCAGTTTAACTCATTGGTGTGTGTTATCTGGCTTCATGGACAGATAGAGCTGGGTGTCATCTGCATAGCAGTGTAAATGTATGCTATGTCTTCTAATGATGCTGCCTAAGGGAAGCATGTATAATGTAAACAGAATTGGTCCTAGCACTGAACCCTGTGGAACTCCATAATTAACCTCAGTGTGTGAAGAGGACTCTCCATTTACATGCACAAACTGGAGTCTATTAGATAGATATGATACAAACCACTGCAGCACAGTACCTGTAATACCTACAGCATGTTCTAATCGCTCTAATAGGATATTATGGTCGACAGTATCGAACGCTGCACTGAGGTCTAGCAGGACAAGCACAGAGATGAGTCCACTGTCAGAGGCCATAAGAAGATCATTTGTAACCTTCACTAAAGCTGTTTCTGTGCTGTGCTGAGCTCTGAAACCTGACTGAAACTCTTCAAATAAACCTCTGCAGATGATCTGTTAGCTGTTTGACAACTACTCTTTCAAGGATGTTTGATATAAAGGAAGGTTGGAGATTGGCCTATAATTAGCTAAGACTGCTGGGTCTAGAGATGCTTTTTGAGTAAAGGTTTAACTACAGCCAGCTTGAAGGCCTGTGGTACATAGCTGATCATTAGAGATAGGTTGATCAGATTTAATATTGAAGCATTAATTAATGGCAGGACTTCTTTGAGCAGTTTTGTAGGAATGGGGTCTAAAAGACAGGTTGATGGTTTGGAGGAAGTAATTATTGAAGTTAACTCAGAAAGATCAATTGGAGAAAAAGAGTCTAAATAAATGTAACTAGTGTTAGCTGTAAATAGCTATAGGTCTGTGGGATGGTTATGAATATTTTTCTCTGATAGTTAAAATTGTATTTGTGAAGAAATTAATGAAATCATTACTAATTAAGGTTAAATGAATAAATGATGAATTGTAAAATTTCCTAGGTTTACGGAGAGCTGCTTTAAAAAACAAAACAAAAAAACAAAACAAAAAAAAAACCAACAACAGAGCAATAAACTAATTTCCAAGGCTATGAATGAATGTGAAGATTTTTAGTTCCTGTATCAAGTCAGTTAACCATTACCAATTTTTATTTCGTAGCTCAGTTGCCAGGAAGTCTTCTATTGGCCCATCCCAGACTCACCTGTCTCTCATCCGGCTAACTCCGCCCACCTCCCCCACCACCCCTGATGCTGCCCCACCCTGCCTGAGGAACTGAAGCAGTACAAGCATTAAAATATACTGTGTGTAACGTTTTTCATGGATATGTGTTATTGTTGAGTAATATTTTACTACCTTGCTAATAAATTACGAAAATTATAAAAAAAAAATATATTTTATAACCACAGTACTTTTATCCTTCTTGGATTGTGAAGAAATGCCATATTTTCACATACATTGTCTGATTTTGGTCAGAATTCATAATGAAAAATTCATTATTAAAGTATATGCTGTTACAGCGAGTCCTTTACTACTAAAAAATAAAATAATTTGCATTGCCAGGTCATTATGGATGATTACGGTATAATAATAATAATGGGGGTTTTTTTGGTTTATGTTTTTACATGTATCCATAAGCTCGACATTTATGGCAGGAAGTGCGCTGACTAAATCCTGTGCTGACAAATGATGGTAATCATAAAGTCAAGTCCACCTTTTAAATTCACAAATTTAAATTGAAGGTTTATGACAAATTATTTTAAGACTTTCAGATGCTAAACATTTACCTAAAAGATACAGAGATATTTTCCCTTTAACTTTTCTGGCTGTGTGCAATGACAGTTTAACAAGTCAAGTTCATATCCACTAGTCTCATCCTAGAGTTTTAACTTTTACCCCCTCGCTACAGAGCCTAGCAGGTTACTGCACTTGCCATGTTATTATAGTAGCTGTCCTCTAGAGGGAAGCACAGGAACACACATAACTGGTATCTTTTCATGGGACAGCACTGAAGATATGACTTTGATGCGATGTAAAGTAGTCGGTGTACAGCTTGTATAGCAGTGTCTTGATGCATGCTCAGTCATTCAGGTAAGTAAATCCCAAAAAGTTGATTCTGTTCATCTGCAGGTTTCCAACCTTATAAACAGGACATTTGCACAATGACTGAAACCAGCACCACTGAATGAACAATGGGCTGGGAGGTCAGTTTATGATCATTAATATGCAAACTGTCATGACCATTGATCAACAACCACTGATCAAAGCCCACTGACTTAATTTAATTATTTAATCTTGTAGTAAATTAAGTTATGAAATTGTGTTTAATATTTTTATATATACTCTGTTACCTTAGTGCAATCAAAAAGATCGACCCTCTGTGAAAGGGTCCTCTCTCTCTCTCTCTCTGGTTGTGTTACAATAGCAAGCAAACTGTACTGCTGAGGGGCTTTATTGAATGGACCCCAGCTCCTGTCTCTTGTTGTCAAATTCTCAAGCGAAACAAGGACAAGGACAACCAACCACTGACCACCAAGTAGGTTGGTTCAGATATTTCATGATGATTTCCTGCTGCCATTACCAGTGCCTTAATAATTGTTTGTTTTTTTTTTTTTTTAATTTTTAGATGTAGGGGAGAGGTGGATTGAAATAACTTTCATGAACAAATGAATGGCCTTTCATGGCGAAACCAGATGAGGTTTGACTCCATCAAATAAATACTTCAAATGAGGGGAGAGAAAACAAGGGAAGTCAAACTAAAAACCAGACATGCAGAGCAGCAATCACCTGAATGGGGAAACAAGATTAACTTACATTTGTGTATAAAGTAAAGCAATTAAACATATTGGAACACATTTGAATGTTTAATCTTTATGATTAGAAATAAAGAAATAATTCACTGGGGGTGGATAGTATAGTCTGAGTACAGCACACCTCCAACCCCTCACCTAAACTGTTGAAAATGGAGTGTGTATTTTTTGGGGTGAATACTCTAAATAACATAAGCCACATCATATCAGTATAACTAACCACATATATTCTCTGTCTGTATTTACAGTAATAAGGGTCAGCTAATTAAAGTCAACTTCTTCTTTGTCTTTATCGAGGGATGAAATAGAAAGTTTCCAGCAGTGCCTAGTGTCGAAGATTAAAAGTCTGTCAGTCACTCACAAAAAAGTACACCTATTGTTTTGGTTTATTATGGATATAGATTACCTTAAGTAGGACAACTGCAATTTGTTTTCCTTACAGTTGTACACTCACCATGTTTTGCACATCACTTTACATTTCCCTTTCAACACTAGCCACTCCTATAACTGCACTTTCAGCTGTTCTTCAGGTGCTAAAAATCCTGCTTTCTTGTGGCAGCTACGTTCCAAGAAAAACAATGAAAGATTCCCGAGTGTCCTGCTGTGCTGTGTGTAACCTAAGGCCCTTATTCAGATCCACTGTAAAATCAAATTAGTTCCCACAGCTTTTAAAAAATTTAACAAAAAACAAAGTAAAAATTACTTAAGATAAATAAGTTAGGGCAACTTATTTATTCTGAGTTATTTCTCTGAACTTAAACAATGTATGGAAACTCGTTGCCTCAAAAAATGTAAAGCTTACGTAAAGATAACTATGTTAGGACAACATAGTCATTGCAAGTACACAGTACTAAGAATAACTTTGGTTTTTTTTGAGTGTGCAATACTAATTGTTTACCTACGGACAAACATTTCAAGTTCTGCTAAACTAAAAAACAATTTTTGGTACCATACTATTTTTGATTTTGCTTACATGACGACGAAGCACGAAACCGACGTTGACGAAAATGCCCTGGCCACCGCTGATGCTGTAGTGGATACCAGAGGCACTGCCTCGGGCCACCGGGTTGTCCACTACAGTCAAAAGGTCCGTGAAACCTTGCGACTGTGGCAGAGGACCAACCAGATCCACATGCACCTGATCAAAACGCTTCCCTGCGTTGGCATGGGATGTACGCCACTGCCCAGTCTTTCACCGATTTGCGAGGGGCCGACCAAACGAACCTAGAGCTGACCAGCTTGACTGAGGCCCGGACACCTGGATGAGAGAGGACGTGTACTTACTGAGTCAAAAATGCAACAACGCCACAAAGAGGCGCCAAAAAGGGGAACTACCGGACATGGACGGTCGGTGGAAACATCGCAAAGCAGGCTAGGCCCACCGTTCCACATGGGTCAGTCCTCCAGTGCAAGGCCCGTTTGCTCAGACTGAAAGGCAAGGACGTCCAGGTTAGCACGCTGGTCAGCGGCCATAGCGTCAAAGTCTATGCCGACATAAACGGGAGAAACCAGCACGGTCAACAGACAGTCAGCCACGCAGTTAGACTTACCAGCCACGTGCTGAATGTCTGTCGTAAACTTGCAAATGGCTGCCAACTGGCGCTGTTGGCTCACGCTCCACGGGTCAGAGACCTTGGACATTGCAAATGTCAAGGGTTTATGAAAGCTACGACCCTCAAAAATGTCGCGTCGCGAGGTGTAGGGCCAGTAACTTCCTGTCAAAAACACTATATTTGCGCTCACTGTCCCTGAGCGTGTGAATGAAAAAGGCGAGCGGTTGCCAGACACCGGAGACCCGCTGTTCTAACACGCAGGGGTGGATGTAGAGAAATTTTCTGAGGGGGGCAAAGAAATCAAATTGGGTGGCAAAATAAAGCCTTTTTTCAAACACATATGCAGGTGGTTACATATGGTGGAAATGATTCAAACGCAGTAAGTATACACGTTTTTCATATAAATATAGTCTGTAACTTAATTATTTTCTGTAGCCTACATAATTAAACACTTTAGTTATATAAAACATGTGAGTTTTGATTCTATGTACTATATAGCCTGTATAATAAATAAATATGTAGCCCAATAAGTATAAAATCCAGAAAGCTACACAACATGGAGCGGTTCATTTACAAATACAAGTCACAAGTCCAAGTTTTTTGGTAGAAAAAAATCAAATTGTTACATGCTTAAATTACACAAAATGTCAGAAATCTGCACTGTCATGAACAAAAATGATTTGTTGGATTAACCCTCTGAGGACCAAAATATAACTGGCCATTTTTGACTCCTTTTGATTTTACATTTGTATTTCACCTTCAAATTGTTTCATTTTGGGGTTTTTTCCCCTTTGCCTTGTTTGGTATCATGTTTTTTTTTCCAGCTCAACCTCACGTGTCTTAATTTAGTTGTTTTTTCATTGACATACTGTATTAGTATTACTCTCCTGAAGTCACACAAAAACTTAAAATCCTAGTAGTATTTTTTTTTACTGTAAAAAAACCACAGACATGTTGAGTAAATTATATATATATTATAACTTGAAATGCAAATATAAATTGTACATTTTGAAAACATATGCACACATTTTGTGACCATATACAACTATTTATCTAAAAATGCAGCCAATACACCTGCTGTTGTTTAATTTTGTACAATCAATCAAAAATATTAATAAAACTTAAATGAGAGAACAATCAGGTGTCGCAATAAGATGTCCCACAAATTATGTGTGCCAGTAAAAAAAAAAGTGTTTTTCCACAAAAAGACAGAGGAGAACACCACAGGGATAAACCTGCAGGTCTGACAACAGGAGGTGTATCACTCCATTGGTTTTCTACTTGGTGAAAGTGTTTACATTGCAATGTGCCTTTGTGACATTCATTAGTGCCCTCACTGACACCAAAACAAAACAGCACAGCACAGGAGTCCGAGCAGTACAGGTGGCCAACCCGGGGGCCAGCGACAGAGATGAAACGGGTCCGGAGGCCGGCCACGTAGAAGGCAGCGGCGGCGAGGAAACAATTCAGGCGGCCAACAACGCTGATGGCAGTGGCAGCAGCGACAGAGCCGGTCCGGAGGCCGACCACGCGGGAGGCAGTGGCGGCGACAGAGCAGGTCCGGAGCAGGTACTAGAGTTAAATATAAACGCTCCAACTAAAGAAAGAAAAGGAAGGTCGTGGGCTTCTTTGTCTACGAGAATATTATTGTGCAGCTCAATTAAGACCATTGATATGTCTCTGTTGTCCAGATTACACCGCCGGATGGAAAGATGTTGAAGGAACAATAGTTAAAGGAAAACCAGTTACAGCTTTAATATTGGACATAAAATTGCAGAATAAAATACACATGGGAGATGAACCCATACTACAAATAATATCTGCTTGGAAAAAAGTAATACAAATTTGCGGTTTGGAAAATGCCTCCAAGGTTTTAAGATGGTGTGCATATGATTCAGATTTTATCCCAAATCAGTACGATAATAGATTCAAAAACTGGATTTCAAAAGGTATAACTAATTATTATTCATTTGTCCACAAGGGGGCATGCCAAAGCTTTGAAAGGAGTAAACATGATTTAGGCTCAGACGACTTCTTTAGATATCTACAGGTCAGAAATTATTTTAATCAAAACTTAAAAGTGAACCTAAACGAATTACAAATTGTAGAAACATTTTTATTATTAACCAAATCTGGAGCGCAAAGTAAAATTATTTCCAAACTATATAACAGCATCCTGCGGTGTAAAAATGACAGCACTCTGTATATTACAGCAATGTGGGGAAAAGAAGGTAATTTGTCAATTACAGAGGAGTGCTGGGGCCACGCATGCATGATACAGTGGGCTACCACTGGGTCTAATGTTTGGCGTGAATTTTGCTGGAAAAGCATTATGAGATTTTTCATCACCCCTGCTCAACAAAGATATCGAGGAATTGGTGATAAATGTTGGCGATATGGGGGAGATGGAGCTAACCATTTCCATATCTTTTGGGATTGCAAAGTTATTCGCCAGTATTGGTCTCTAATCCATGAACATCTACAAATTGTTTTTTCATTTGTTTTTCCTTTAACCTTTGAGACCATATTTTTGTGTTATGTACCAGTGGATAAACTGAATTCCAGTGATAGAAGACTCTTGTATACCCTACTGGCCGCAAGTAAAAAGCCTCTTACGAGGAGATGGCTTAAGCCTGAACCACCAACGATGGAAGATTGGATACACTCTGTACAAGAGATCTATACGATGGAAAAATTGTCATTTTCTCTTAAAGTTCAGAGGGATACCTTTTACAGAATATGGTCTAAATGGACAGAATATGTTAAGCCTGTGAGGTGTGATTTTTTTATGAACCATGCTTTTTTTTACCTTAAAGCTCTGAGTATTATGCGAACTTACCCACCCTGCTACCTCCTAACCCAAGTCTTTTTTTCCCCTTTTTTTCCCTCTTTTTTCTTTTCAACTATAAGTTAAAAAATGTGAAAGCAAAGATAGTGTAAAAAGCCATACTACTGTCGTGTTCAATTGCTTTCTCAATAAAAGAGATAATGTTATAAAATTTGCATTTTACAATTCACAGTTTAGAGTGGTTTAAAGTGAACAGTGTAGCAGCTTGTAAACTTGAGCAGATTTTCTTGGGAGTAAAAATTGTCCATAGAACAGCATGTCAGAGGTAGTGGTGTGTAAAGTGCAATAGAATCAGTTAATGGTTTGTGTGGGTGTGTGCGGTGGGGGGGAAGTGGGAGAGCCGGTAGTGAGTTCAAGAGTCTGATGGCTTGTGGGAAAAAGCTTTCCCGCAGTCTGGAGGATGTGGCCCAATACTGCGATAGCGTCCGGATGGAAGGAGAGAAAAGAGTCCATGTGAGGGGTGTGAGGGGTCAAGCACAATGCAGGAGGCCTTACTGGTGCAGCGCTTGTGGAAGATGTCCTGTAGCAGTGGGAGAGATGTTCTGATCTTGGCAGCTGCTTTAACAATCCTTTGTAGCTAGCTGAGGTCGCGACTTGGCAGTTTCCAAACCACACGGAGATGCAGCTGGTCAGAACGCTCTCTATGGTGCCCCTGTAGAACATGGTGAGAATGGAAGGAGGAAGGTTGGCCCGCTTCAGGCGTCTTAGGAAGTGGAGGCGCTGCTGGGCCTTTTTGGTGATGGAGGTGGTGGTCCAGGTGAGGTGGTCTGAGATGTCAACTCCCAGGAACTTGCGGTTGACATGCGGTTAACAGTCTCTGCCGTGGAACCGTGGATGCTGACTGGCGTGTGGGTGGAGCGAGATTGTCACAGATTCGGACGGACTGAGGCCTCTCTGACAGGAAATCTAGTATCCAGTGGCAGAGAGAGGTGCTCAGTCTCAACTTGCTAAATTTGTCTAACAGTTTTTGTGGAACAGTCGTGTTGAATGCTGAGCTAAAGTCTATGAACAGGCATCTTTCTTGTCCAGGTGGGAGAGGGAGAGGTGAAGTGCAGTGGAAGTAGCATCCTCGGTCGACCTGTTCGGCCGGTATGCAAACTGCAGCAGATCCAGTGAACAGAGGAGGTTGCCCTTCACATGTGCCATGACAAGTCTCTCGAAGCACTTCACAGCTGTTTGATGCAGGCTTGTACTATCTGACGGCCTGAATGCCCTGCCATAACCTGCAAGAGTTTTTTTTGTGTTGTGGAAGTGGCTCTGGATCTTTTGTGCATGTGCGCGCTTTGCTTGTCGGATGGTGCGAGAGAGGTAGGCTCTGGCTGTTCTGAGAGCCATTTTATCTCCAGACCGGAAAACAGCATCTCTCTCTCTCAGACATGCACGTACCACTGCAGTGAACCAGGGCTTCTCATTGGCTCTCGTGGTGATGTTTTTGGAGACCGTCTCTGTGCACTTACTGATGTAGCAAGTCACAGTGAACTCATCCAGGTCCAAGAAGCCATTTTGGGTGGCTGCCTCTGTACATGTTACAGTCTGTGCACTCGAAGCAGTTCTGAAGCCCTGAGACAGCCCCACTCGGCCAGACTCTGATGGTTTTCCTGGCAGGTCTTGTGCGTTTCAGCAGTGATGTGTAGGTGGGCAGCAGCAACACAGTGGCATGGTCAGATGAGCCGATGTGCAGGCACAGAACTGCCTTGTAGGCTCCGCACACGTTAGTGTAAACTGTATCCAGGCAGTTCTTTTTCTGGTTAGAAAGTTCACGTGTTGATGGAATTTGGAGAGGACTGTCTTGAGATTCGCATGGTTGAAATCACTGACTACAAAAAGAAAAGCTTACTGGTGTGCAGTCTGGAGCTCGTTGATAGCTGGAGACAGCTCTGCTAGTGCCATGTTAGCATTAGCATTTGGTGGGAGATACAGTGCTATAACAAGTATCGAGGAAAACTCTCTCAGTGAATAGAAAAGATGACACTTTAATATTAAAAATTCCACCTGTGGTGAGCAGTGTTGGTCAAGTTACTTGAAAAAAGTAATCAGTAACTAATTATTGATTACTTCCCCCAAAAAGTAATCCCGTTACTTTACTGATTACTTATTTTCAAAAGTAATTAATTACTTAGTTACTTAGTTACTTTTTAAAAACATGATTTACAACCTGAATAGGTGATAAAGCGATAAATCTTTCAGCCCAATTCTACTTTCTCTGCATAATCCATCATACAAAATGTAATCAAATGGAAAAGTCTCTTTTTTTAACTTGTTTTATTAGTTTTAATCTTTTAACTTTATGCATCAAGTAAAAATTTAATTATATGCAACATTCTCTGACTGGAAGAAATTAGTTTAACATTTAAACCTTTTTTCTGCACATTCCAGCACATAAAATAAAATAATTTTTGTGTTTACACTCAGTCTTTCAAATAGATGCAAGTAAAACACAGCAGAAAATAAATAAAATCAAAGACTCAGCGGTCCTGTTGCTCTATTTTCACCTGTAAAGCAGGACTGCGGTAGGCAGAGGTTTACCCTGGTGCAGGTGTGCCGCAGCAGTCAGGTGAAGAATCCACGAGTTTCTCTGTGAATTTCCCATTACATCGTTGCGCACTCGGAGGTTGTTTAAGGTTTTTTTTCGCTGTAAAAAGAAGTTTTCTTCCCACGCACAGCGGACACTAATGTTTTTGTCACTTTTTATGGAATCAAACTCAAAGTAAGGTCAGTACTTCCACGCTTTAAACGCTGCACGCTCATACTCTCTCCGCACTCGATATATGATCCATTGTTGATCTGCACACAGCTGTTGTCACTAACGGCGCACTCGCTTACGTCACTGTCATGATACATTCTCGCAAAAAAAAAATCACGGTTTTAGTAACGCAGTAACGCAGCGTTCCTACGGGAAAGTAACGGTAATCTAATTACCGTTTTTGCAATAGTAATCCCTTACTTTACTCGTTACTTGAAAAAAGTAATCAGATTACAGTAACGCGTTACTGCCCATCTCTGGTGGTGAGCAGTGGCGGCTCACTTCAGCCGAGTTCGTGCACGTTTCCGTGATGATGAAAACACAACAGTTCTTTACGTCACGCTGGGTTGAATGCTGGAGCCACAGATAATCCATTTTATAGTCCAGGGAGTGAACGTTGGAGAGTAGTGGTGTGCGGATCGATATTGAAATATCGATTCTTCCGATACCAGTAATTTATGTTCTAGAATCGATTCTCCACAGCAGCACCATCAACGGCGCTGCTGTGGAGAGAGTGAGCAGCTTCCGGTTCCTTGGAGTACATCTGACTGAGGACCTTACGTGGTCAGTACACACAAACAAAACAGTGAAGAAGGCGCAGCAGCGCCTCTTCTTTCTCAGGAGACTGAAAAGATTCGGCATGAGCCCCCGCATCCTCAGGACCTTCTATCACTGTGCCATTGAGAGCATCCTCACTGGATGCATCACCACCTGGTATGGCAACAGCACCGCCTACAACTGCAAAGCTCTCCAGCGAGTAGTGCGGTGCTCTGAACGGATAATTGGAGGTGAGCTTCCCTCCCTCCAAGACATCTACAGGAAGTGCTGCCTGAGGAAAGCGGGGAGGATCATCAAGGACTCCAGTCACCCCAGTCATAAACTGTTCAGACTGCTTCCATCAGGAAGGAGGTTCTGCAGCATCCGGTCCCGTACCAGCAGACTGAGAGACAGCTTCTTCCACCAGGCCATCAGACTGCTGAACACGTCATAGACACCTCAGCTTCACTACTGGAACTTCAACATTATGCACTCCACACTGTATATAAACGCCACTTGTTCTGCACATATTCAACTCTGTATATTTTATATATTTTATTATTATTATTATTATTATTATTTTTTTTTTATTTATTTATTTATTTTTTTTACTATTTAATTTGTAAAAATGTGTATACACACACACACACACACATACACACACACACACACACACACACACACACACACACACACACACACACACACACACACAGGAAAATATTTAGTATACACATCCAGAAATGCATACACTATTATATATTGTACATATATTTATTAGTTTCAGGTTGGCCATTCTTGTATTTTGCTCGTTTGTGTTGTTGTGTTTGCACATCTCTGTTGCTTGTGGGGCTCGCACACAAGAATTTCACTCGCATGTGCTGTGCCAGTGTGCCTGCACATGTGATGTGACAATAAAAGTGATTTGATTTGATTTGATTTGATTTGATTCTCATGTTAAAACATCGATATTTTAGTACTTTGGGGTAAATTTGTAATTTTTCATTAACAGGAACACCGTGGAAAGAAACTATATCATTCGGATCGTCTAAATGGGAAGAAACTACTTCCTCCTAGGCCTTTCACAGTCATATGCGAAATACGGCTGTATAAATGTGTCAGCCCCTGGCGTGCGCACTCACAACAATGGCTGATTGTGAACGGAGTCATGTGCGGACGTATTTTACCTCCACAAACGGCTGAGACGTGGTTTGCGATACATGTGGCAAGACAGTGAGGTGTTGTGGCAACACCACTAACCTAGTCAAGCACCTCAGAGTAAATCATATCACAGAATATGACGAGCTTATTTTGAGGCGAACTGAAGAGGAGGAGAGGGACAGGTGCTGCTAGGGGAGACAGACGTCTCTGGCGGAATCCTTTAGTGCTGCAGGCAGGCAGCATGTTCAAATAGCGCACAACTTCAGTTTTTTTTTTATTTCTATAGGATAATTCTGCATTATTAAGCAATATGAACAAGTAGTCTGATGTCCTGTAATCATTATGATGCTATATTATTACGATTACATAATACAATTATATATTGTATTATGAAATACAATGAAACATTAGGTTTTTGTACAGAGTATCAGTATTGGATCAGTATCGTCGATACCACTCTGAATTTTACTTGGTATCGGATCGGAAAGGAAATCAGTGGTATTGCACATCACTATTGGAGAGCAGGATGGATGGAAGTGCTGGCCGGAATGGGTTAGCCCTTTAGCCTAGCACTAGTGTTGGTGCGCTTCCCTCGCTGTTGTTTACATTTGCAGTGCTTGCGTTTTGGCCAGCTGAGCCTCGCTGCCTCGGTGGGGGTTGGGGAGTTAGCAGACGCAGGCTCCGTAGCTCTGTCAGCAGATTTGTCGGGGAAATTGTGCTGTTTTTCCTGATTTTGTCTGCATGTTGTGGGTGGTCTGCATCATAACTCGTTCATGAAACAAAAACAAAACAATACACCATAAAAAGGACTCTGAATTAGCCAGAGCACTATCAGCTGCTGCCTGCTCGTGGTGCCGCCGGAAGTATAGGGATAGGGAGGGCTTAGGCCCGTCAGTCTATTCATACCAGCTGTCCCCTATGCTATGCTCTTTTCACAGTAAGACATCTATAGAGACTGAATAGTCTTAAGATGCCACAAGAAAAAGGTTAAACATTATGTACTGACGAGACACAAGTTCTGCACAAGAAAAAACATAATGATGAGCAAATAATTTCTCTGAGGCTAGTTCTGCTGGAATGTTAAAGGGGAGTTTTTTTCCCCACTGTTGGCAAATTCTTTCTCACAGAGGTTCATCTGATTTTTGGGGTTTTCTCTGTTTCCTTGGTATTGTTGCAGGGCCCTTACCTTACTATATAAAGCACCAGGAGGCAACTGCTGTTGACTGCGTTCTAAGTCTTTTTTTTTAATATGTATTATTCTTTTGTAACTATATTTAAATGTTTTCTCTTGACTCTGCACTTAATTTCACTTAATAATAAAGGTATTCAGATTCTGATTGTGACTATATAAATAAAATTGAATTGAACTGGCCACAAGATGGCAGTAATGAAAAGGATGAATGCACATGAGGAGCTTTATGACAGCACTGTCTGACATGAAAGTAGAGAGATGGCTTTATTATGGCGCGTTTTTATTTATATATTTTTAGATTTGACTTGTTCTGACTGAATGCCACTGTTAAACAGGCAAACATGACTTTCAAAAATTCAGAATCATCAAGACAGAGAACTGCTGCTATGTAGCACAGATCACCTCTTTCTGTCAGGGTCTTGGGCTTTGCACATTTAAATTCTTCTTTATTATTTAATAGTCCATTTGGTTCTTGCTTTGATTGCTTATTCTTGATTGACACTTGCCTAAGTATGTTGAGTCTTAGTTCTTTGTTTCAGTTAATGCTTATTTCAGTTAGTATTAGTATCTGAGCCTTTCCCTTCTGTGTCAACTTCATTTGTTCAGTCTGTGTTTTGTAACTTTGTTTATATTGGTAGTGCATATTATTGTATTAGTTCTACTTTTTGTTGCCTCATGTGTGGTTACTTTCAGCTGTGTTTCATTTGCCTGATTTTCTCTTGTATTTATTGTCTCTGTCATATGTCGAGAAACATGCTGCTATATATTTCCTACTGTTTCTGGTCATGGTGTAACTACTCATCATGGCTCCTGGGTTTTGCTTTCTGTTTTTGGTCTGTATTTTCTTTTCATCATTCCTGCATTAGACGCTTATCCTCTGTGTTTTCCATTTGGGGCTTGTAAATATGCAACCAGAAACCACTTTCTACCAGAGTGTGGTGCTGTCACTTAGTGTTTGCCCTCTCTGCAGTATGACTTCCTGTTCCTGCTACAACACACAATAGTGTTTTGTGTAGCTTATCGGTGTACCTTTTTAATTCCAAACTTTTAGATAACAAATTTTTCAATTTCAGTTAATGTTCACAAAGCACACTCTTTGTTGAATCCTGCTGATTATATTTGCTAGCACCCTAACCTTGTATGTGAGGAGCAGGATTTTGAATTCTGGATTTAACAGGAAGCCAATGAAGGGAAGCCAAAACAGGAGAAATCTGCTCTCTCTTTCTAGTCCCTGTCAGGACTCTTGCTGCAGCATTTTGGATTAACTGAAGGCTTTTCAGGGAGTTTTTAGGACTTCCTGATGATAATGAATTACAGTCGTCCAGCCTGGAAGTAATAAATGCATGAACTAGTTTTTCAGCGTCACTCTGAGACAGGATATTTCTAACTTTAGAGATGTTGCACAAATGGAAGAAAGCAGTCTTACACACACACACACACACACACACACACACACACACACACACACACACACACACATATATATATATATATATATATATATATATATATTTATATAGAATTGTACAAGATCAATGGGACCCTAAGAGCCTTCATCAGGAACTCAATGGGGATGTGGCGTACAACACTAGAGGCCAACTCCAAGCCCATAGCACAAGTCACCATCAAGTGCGGGATCTACTAAGGAGATGCTCTGTCCCCACTGCTGTTCTGCATAGGCCTGAACCCCCTCAGTGAGATCATTAACAAGACTGGCTACGGATACCGACTACGGAACGAAGCAACAACAACAACAACAACAATCTTTATTTATAGAGCACATTTAAAAGCCTTGGGCATACCAAAGTGCTTTACATAAAACAATAAAAAATAAAACAGTTCACACATTAACGTCAAATACATAAAGGTAACGAATTATGTTCACAGATAAAAGCCACCAATAATGGAAAGATAGCAGAGAATTTAATACAATAGGTCAATAGGTCACTGCAAGCAAGCCAGCATTTAACTGGTAGAAAAGGCAAGTTTAAAAAGATATGTTTTTAGCTGTGATTTAAAAGAATGAATAGAATCAGACGCCCGGATGCCAATCGGGAGATTGTTCCACAGCTCCGGTGCAACTAGAGCAAACGATCGATCACCTCTAGATTTCAGTCTAGATCTGGGCTGAACCAGCAGTAACTGTGAGGATGACCTTAACGCCCTAGCAGGAGCATATGGGTTTAAAAGTTCCTTAAGATAGCTTGGTGCAGTGTTATTGGTAATTTTAAAAGTAAACAACAAAATTTTAAATTGGATACGTTATTTGACAGGCAACCAGTGCAGATCAGCGAGGACAGGAGTAATGTGGGCAAACTTCTTGGTTTTAGTTAGAATGCGTGCTGCAGCATTCTGAACTGTCTGTAATCTATGTAAAAGGGAAGAGTGGAGACCACAGTAAAGTGAATTACAATAATCTAGCCTTGACGTTACAAAGGCATGGATGAGCTTTTCTAGGTCTTTATACGGGATATAGTGCCTGGCCTTAGAAATAAGGCGAAGCTGGTAAAAACTAGATCTGACAACAGCAGACACTTGTTTATCAAGTGTAAATGAGCTGTCAAATAAGACACCCAGATTCCTAACAGTGTCAGAGAAAGAACTAGTGAGAAAACCAAAGGCATCCCGAAGTTTGGCACGAAGGGCATTACTACCAAAAATCATAATTTCGGTTTTCTTATCATTAAGGATAAGAGTATTTGCCAAAAGCCATTTCTTGACCTCACACATGCATTCTCGAAAGCTATTCAAAGACAGAGCAAGATCATCGTTTAACTCAAAATAGATCTGGATATCATCCACATAATAGTGAAAAGCAATGTGGTATTTCTCAAAGATAGCACTTAAAGGAAGCATGTACAATGAGAAAAGGGTAGGGCCTAACAAAGATCCCTGGGGGACACCACAGCAAACAGGTACAGCCGAAGAAGAGGATGTGGCCAGATGTACCGAAGAGAGCCGATTGGAGAGGTAGGATTTAAACCAATCCAAGGCAGCGCCCTTGATGCCTACAGTGTGCTCTAGTCTCGCCAATAGGATGTTATGGTCAACCATGTCAAATGCCGATGAAAGATCCAATAGCACTAGGACAGAGGGGCGTCCATTGTCAACCATTAGTAAAAGATCATTGAAGACACGAAGCAGCGCTGATTCAGTGCTGTGATGTTGTTTGAAGGCCGATTGAAATTTATCATTTATATTATTCTCATCCAGGTAAGTCTGCAGTTGAAGCAGAACCACCTTCTCAAGAATTTTAGCCAGGAAGGGAAGCTTAGAAATCGGCCTATAGTTGGCAAAATCACTATGATCAAGGTTCCTTTTTTTTAGAACAGGTTGAATTATAGCATGTTTGAGAGCTGAAGGTACATAGCCGGACAGCAAGGAGGAGTTCAATATGGACAATAAACAAGGTCCAATTGCATTAAAACAATCCTTGACTATACAGGATGGGGGAACATCATGTACAAAATTAGTATTGTTCAGTTTATCAATTAGACACTTCAGAGTAGTGAGTGAAACGGGTTCAAATTGATAAAGAGTAGCAGAACAATCAGGAATAGACATACTATCAGTCACCAAAGGAAGAGTAGATTTAAGAGATAAAACTTTATCTAAAAAATAGTTTTTTCACAAAGACCCGGGGAGCACGGCAGTGGCATAGAGGGGCAGGGGTTCACCACAGAGTTAAAAATTTTAAATAGAATTCGAGGATTATCACCATTAGTGGTAATAATTTTAGAGAGAAAAGCCGCTTTGGCCATTCTGGCAGCAGTTTGGAACTTTGAGCGGCTAATACGTAAAATATCATATGATGACTGGAGTCTATCATTCCTCCACTTCCTCTCATCCCGCCGACAAATACGTCGTAAAGCACGAACAGAATCATTTAACCAACATTGTGAGTAAGTTCTGGGGCGTTTCATTTTGATAGGTGCAACAATGTTAAGAATCGAGGAACAAGTAGTTAAAAGAGTATTAGTAAAATTCTCAAGCGTGTGTGGAGTAAAACAATCCAGCATAATAAATGGGGAGTTCACAAAAGACGTAGAAAAGTTGACCACAGTATCAGCATTAATAGTACGCGTAGGGTAAAGAGGAGCCTCTAAGTATTGTCCAGTGTTGCCCAGGTCAACATCGAAGATAACCGGGGAATGATCAGAAAGTCCAGTATTTCTAATTTCCTTAATGCAAATATCCACATTAAATGAAAAAACCAAATCAAGGGTGTGGCCTTTAACATGGGTAGGCTCATTCACCCACTGAATAAGATTAAAAGAGTCAGTCAGTGCAAGAAAATCTTTAGCCAATTGGTCATCCATACAGCAGACATGAATGTTAAAATCACCAGAAATAATAACAGAACCATATTTAAAAAGAATGGATCCCAAAAAGTCAGCAAATTCAGAGATAAACATCTTATGGTATTTAGGCGGACGATAAGCCACAACACACAGAGTAGTCCGAGAGCCAGTCAATTCCAATAGCTGAGCTTCAAAGCTGGAATAGGTTGGGGAGGGTAGCAGCCGTGCTTCATGTTTATTTTTAAAAACCGAGGCTAAGCCACCACCTCTACCATTAAGCCTAGGTGAGCTAAAGAAGGCACAGTCAGGAGGGAGAAGCTCAGAGAAGGGGATGAACTCACCCGGAGAAGTCCATGTCTCCGTCAGGAATAGAACATCCAGTCCCGTGGTGAGAAAAAAGTCATTAAGGAGGAAGGCCTTATTTGAAAGAGACCTAACATTAAATAAGGCCATCCGAGTCCGAGGAGCCAAGTCCTTAGTAGTAGCCCGTCGCAAGGTGCTAAGGTTGTTGTGTTGAACACCACGGCCAGGCGGTGTTATCCAAGATCGAGCAGAGTGGTAAGCCACTGGGCAGGCAGAGTAGGTTTGAAGGCCGACGGAGCATATCCAATGGTGGGTTAGCAATCTAGCCGCAAAGCGGCTACTGAGATAGTGGATGAAACGAGATAGCTCACGGCTTGTAGCAGGGTAATCCGTAGCCATGGCTCTGATATAAGCCTTGAAGCGGACACGGACACCACTCCTTCTATCCCGTTTCCTGAGACGTTTCCTGCGGAGCATGGGAAGAGGTAAGTAGGTCACATTGGTGGGGGAGACAGGCATCAGGGGGATAGCGGTACCCGCGGTCCCAAGGCTGTCCAGACGTTGAGAACAGGAAAACCGAAGATTCAGGAGCGTGTCTCTATCATAAGTTATTAGCGTACAATCACCTAGAGAACATAAAACCAAAGATAAAACAACGAGGAGTACAACGCCGAGGCGCAGACGGGGTCGAAGAAACAGTAACACTCATTTAGTGAAGCAGTTGTCAGCCACCTCCTGTACATGGATGACATCAAGCTGTATGCCAAGAGTGAACGAGACATCGATTCACTGATCCACACTACCAGGCTATACAGCAATGACATTGGAATGTCATTCGGACTGGAGAAGTGTAGTCGGATGGTAACAAAGAGAGGGAAGGTAGTCAGAACTGAGGGGATTGAACTACCAGAAGGCAACATTGCAGACATAGAGGACAGTTACAAGTACCTGGGGATCCCGCAGGCGAATGGGAACCATGAAGAGGCCGCTAGAAAAGCTGCAACCACCAAGTACCTGCAGAGGGTCAGGCAAGTCCTGAGGAGTCAGCTGAATGGTAAGAACAAGATCCGGGCCATCAACATGTATGCCCTGCCCGTGATCAGGTACCCTGCTGGGCTGGCCAAGGAGGAGATGGAAGCCACTGACATAAAGACAAGAAAGCTCCTTACCATGCATGGAGGGTTTCACCCCAAGTCCAGCACCCTGAGGCTGTACGCTAAGCGGAAGGAAGGGGGCCGGGGACTGGTGAGTGTCAGCACCACAGTCCAGGATGAGACAACGAACATCCAAGAATACATTGGGAAGATGGCCCCAACTGACCGAGTGCTCAGTGAATACCTCAGCCAGCAGAAACCCAAGAAAGAGGAGGGAGACGAGGAACCATCATGGAAGGACAGGCCCCTGCACGGTATGTACCACCGGCAGATAGAGGAGGTGGCTGATGTCCAGAAATCCTACCAGTGGCTGGACAAAGCTGGACTGAAAGACAGCACAGAGGCACTAATCATGGCAGCACAGGAACAAGCTCTGAGCACAAGATCCATAGAGGCTGGGGTCTATCACACCAGGCAAGACCCCAGGTGCAGGCTGTGTAAAGATGCCCCAGAGACAATCCAGCACATAACAGCAGGGTGCAAGATGCTAGCAGGCAAGGCATACATGGAACGCCATAACCAAGTGGCATGCATAGTGTACAGGAACATCTGTGCCGAGTATAATCTGGAAGTCCCGAGGTCAAAATGGGAGATGCCCCCAAGGGTGGTGGAGAATGACCGAGCTAAGATCCTGTGGGACTTCCAGATACAGACGGACAAAATGGTGGTGGCTAACCAACCGGACATAGTGGTGGTAGACAAACAGAAGAAGACGGCCGTAGTGATCGATGTAGCGGTTCCGAATGACAGCAATATCAGGAAGAAGGAACACGAGAAGCTGGAGAAATACCAAGGGCTCAGAGAAGAGCTGGAGAGGATGTGGAGGGTGAAGGTAACGGTGGTCCCCGTGGTAATCGGAGCACTAGGTGCGGTGACTCCCAAGCTAGGCGAGTGGCTCCAGCAGATCCCGGGAATAACATCGGAGATCTCTGTCCAGAAGAGCGCAGTCCTGGGAACAGCTAAGATAAAGTGGGGCAAAAAAGTATTTAGTCAGCCACCGATTGTGCAAGTTCCCCCACTTAAAATGATGACAGAGGTCAGTAATTTGCACCAGAGGTACACTTCAACTGTGAGAGACAGAATGTGAAAAAAAAATGCATGAATCCACATGGTAGGATTTGTAAAGAATTTATTCGTAAATCAGGGTGGAAAATAAGTATTTGGTCAATAACAAAAATACAACTCAATACTTTGTAACATAACCTTTGTTGGCAATAACAGAGGTCAAACGTTTACTATAGGTCTTTACCAGGTTTGCACACACAGTAGCTGGTATTTTGGCCCATTCCTCCATGCAGATCTTCTCGAGAGCAGTGATGTTTTGGGGCTGTCGCCGAGCAACACGGACTTTCAACTCCCGCCACAGATTTTCTATGGGGTTGAGGTCTGGAGACTGGCTAGGCCACTCCAGGACTTTCAAATGCTTCTTACGGAGCCACTCCTTTGTTGCCCGGGCGGTGTGTTTTGGATCATTGTCATGTTGGAAGACCCAGCCTCGTTTCATCTTCAAAGTTCTCACTGATTGAAGGAGGTTTTGGCTCAAAATCTCACGATACATGGCCCCATTCATTCTGTCCTTAACACGGATCACTTGTCCTGTCCCCTTGGCAGAAAAACAGCCCCATAGCATGATGTTTCCACCCCCATGCTTCACAGTAGGTATGGTGTTCTTGGGATGCGACTCAGTATTCTTCTTCCTCCAAACACGACGAGTTGAGTTTATACCAAAAAGTTCTACTTTGGTTTCATCTGACCACATGACATTCTCCCAATCCTCTGCTGTATCATCCATGTGCTCTCTGGCAAACTTCAGACGGGCCTGGACATGCACTGGCTTCAGCAGCGGAACACGTCTGGCACTGCGGGATTTGATTCCCTGCCGTTGTAGTGTGTTACTGATGGTGACCTTTGTTACTTTGGTCCCAGCTCTCTGCAGGTCATTCACCAGGTCCCCCCGTGTGGTTCTGGGATCTTTGCTCACCGTTCTCATGATCATTTTGACCCCACGGGATGAGATCTTGCGTGGAGCCCCAGATCGAGGGAGATTATCAGTGGTCTTGTATGTCTTCCATTTTCTGATGATTGCTCCCACAGTTGATTTTTTCACACCAAGCTGCTTGCCTATTGTAGATTCACTCTTCCCAGTCTGGTGCAGGTCTACAATACTTTTCCTGGTATCCTTCAAAAGCTCTTTGGTCTTGGCCATGGCGGAGTTTGGAGTCTGACTGTTTGAGGCTGTGGACAGGTGTCTTTTATACAGATGATGAGTTCAAACAGGTGCCATTCATACAGGTAACGAGTGGGGGAACAGAAAAGCTTCTTGCAGAAGACGTTACAGGTCTGTGAGAGCCAGAGATTTTCCTTGTTTGAGGTGACCAAATACTTATTTTCCACCCTAATTTACGAATAAATTCTTTACAAATCCTACCATGTGAATTCATGGATTTTTTTTTCACATTCTGTCTCTCACAGTTGAAGTGTACCTCTGGTGCAAATTACTGACCTCTGTCATCATTTTAAGTGGGGGAACTTGCACAATCGGTGGCTGACTAAATACTTTTTTGCCCCACTGTACTGCGCAGGACCCTCAAGCTCCCAGGCCTCTGGTAGAGGACCCGAGCTTGAAGGATAAACCGCCCGCAGGGGCGTGCTGGGTGTTTTTTTTTATATATACACATATATACATACATACATATATATATATATATATATATATATACATATATATATATATATATATATATATATATATAACACCCAGCAACGATATTAGGGGTGCAACGATACTCGTATCGATATTGAACCGTTCGATACAGTGCTTTCGGTTCGGTACGCATATGTATCGAACAATACAAAATTTTTAATTTATTTTATCAACTTTCCTTCTGTCGATGCTGTCTGTGTTTTTTTTTTGTTTTTTTTTTCTTGGAACTTGGAACTTTCTTGGAACTTCCAAGATGCTGTCTGTGTTGAGCGCTCAGTGGATCTGCGCTCGACAGTGCAGCCTAGGCGGAGTAGTCGAACGAAGATTCACTGAGCGCAGGGCAAGCTAGCCAGACAGAAGTTAAGCTCTCCTTGCAACATGGCAAACTGAACCTCCCCCACCCTCATTCAGATCTGGCGTTTGGAATTATTTTGGTTTTCATGTGACGTATGACCCTGAAGGTAAGCGCGTCATGGACTAAAGTAAAACAGTATGTTGGATGTGCCACGCAATGCTCAATTACATGGGTGGGAGCTAGTGTGTTAGCACAGTTAGCTCGTTAATGTGTTGGCAGTCCAGCCCCACGCACGGGGCGATCAGGGATAGCTCGTTAACGGAGATTTGCCGTGTTGTGGCGTTAACGTCATTTCAGATTAACCTGAAAACACTAGTGGGAACACAATGAATATGACTGCACATTTACACCGACATCATCCTGGTGCAAAGACAAGTGGAAGCAGACAAAAACAACAAGCACGCATGCTACAAACTTTACCCGAGTCATTTAGACAGCCGTTAGCACATGATTCTCCTTATGGGGACCTGATATGTTTAATATGCTGCTGAGAATATAGCCCAGAAGAAGCATATAGTATAGCTTTTATTTTGGAAAGAGACATTTCTCTGTAATAAACTCTCTTTTCCAAAGATGAGTGATTCCTCAATCAGATACAAGGCTTGCAATATCGCTAGCCCGACATCCCGGGGCTAGCGATTTTTCCAGTCGGGCTACCAAAATCTATCTCTGCCCTGCCCGTCGGCCTATCGTAGGAAGGAAAAATATATGTCAATGCTTTTGCATTCTTTCGGAAATGTAGCTGGGTAATCATGTCATTGGCATCGGTGAGCCACTGTCAATATGTGACATATTGAAATCGCGTTTGAATTTGCGCTTGTTTTTTGCTTTCACTTTGCAATCGTGCGAACTGTGTATAGAGAGCAACAGCACTGATTGGTGAGTGACGATAATTTGCACCAATTCCTCTGACATCGTCTTATCAATCGTTAGCTTACTATGCAAACATGACAAGTGAAATCTCCGGCAGCTTAAACATGTGAGAGGTTGATCGCGCAGAGAATCGCTGAGCTTATGTGAGTGCGTGTGTAAAAGCAGCAGGATATATATTTTAGTTCTGCTGAGCCAAATAAGACAGGTCAGGGTGAAGAAGTGACAGCCAAAGAAAAGCTTACCACAAAACGGAAAAGTTATGACAAATCAGACTATAAGGCAAAAAGAAAGTGCAGCTTTATGGTTTCATGGACAAAATAATTTCTGTGGCTGCAATATGACGAGCTAAATAACCAGGCCTCTGGAGAACTTCAGGACATGTTGAGGAGCTAATTTAGCCATTTAAATCAGCTGTGTTGGTTCAACGACATGTCTAAAACCTGCAGGGACGCCAGCCTTCCAGGCCTGGAGTTGCCCACCCTTGCCCTACGACATAACAATGAATGGATAAAGTTTTACAAACTCACACACTATAAATAAAAATCTCAAGTTTACACTTTGTAGAAGCCAAAGGTTTCAGCCTGTTCAGAGCTTTGGTTTCCACTGGATCATCTCCAAACTTTAAAGCAATATATTAGTCATTGGGGAACATAAGAACTTTCTTTGTTTGAGCTCTTTAAAACATGTTTCAATACACCATTTTACAACTTCACAGTAAAACAAGAAGATTAATACACTACACTAGATTTCTATGTTACCAAAGCTGACATGAGCATTAAACATCAGTGTTTTAGTTTAGCTCTTGGCCTTTGTGGGGAGTTGTGGTCTCTCTCTGTGCTTTTGAGGTGGGGTCTGTCGCTCTGATGCACATATTTTGGGAGACTCACGTTGGGTTATGTCGTAGGTTTTCAAAGTGTTTCGCAGATAGGACACAGCCATGGTGGAGATTTCCTGCTAAACCATAAATCCTGAGTAACTAAGTTTAACATAATTATGTTTTTTGGACTGACTGCATTTTAAACATGATGTCAAAATATCAGTTGTGTTGTGTCCCTGGGGAGAAACTGTTAGAGGGGGATTAAACATTCACACCAAACCATTTTCTCTGTGTGCTCTTATTTTTTAAAATTCTTTGAACCTTTTGCTCTTTGACTACTCTTCTGATGGCTCTGTCATTCCCTCAGGACTTGGCTGACACGACTAGTACACGAGCTTTACATTGAAGGCCCAGAGCACCAAGATTCATGTTTTTACAAACAGAAAAAAGTTAAAATAATAGCGAAAAAAATGAGCCACGCCTTCTTGCTGTTCTGTTTACAGTGAAGGCAGGTTTAGAAAGTCGGTTCCAAGCTTTTGAAATGTAGATAAACTTAGTGAAAGTCAGAAAAACATCAAAATAAGAGAGAAATGTACAGTATCTCCAAAAGTGGCACATATACAAGCCCTCTGTCTGTCTGCCCTCACTTACCATCACCTTCTCTGTCTGGGTAATGAAAGCCAGATGTATGTGCATGAGGCCTTCGTTCACCCTCCTCCCACGCTCTAACTGTGCCTCTGTTTCTCTCTCTGGGGTTTCCTCTGCAGGCTCTATGCCTCTCTGTCCCACCACCAACTAAGCAGGAAATACTCTCGGTTCTTGGCCAGAAGGGAGGGTTCTGTTTCTAACTACTACCAGATGGAGGAATGAAGGAATGGAGAAAAAGCTATAAACGGACTGTAGCATAGCACAAAAAAGCTGAAATCGACTGGTTTCTGACTCAGTGTTAAATATTTTCAAATGTGGCTGCAAGTTTTTCTTTTGCTGCTGTGTTGACATGTTCTCTCCTCTCCCCTTCAGTTAACTGAAACAGCTAAATCCTAAAGTCATAAAACAGCCCAGCCCATAGAAATCCCCCTTTGGTCTCTCTCACACACACACACACACACACACACACACACACACACACACACACACACACACACACACACACACACAAATATCAGTTCAATTCAATTTTATTTATATAGCAGCCACCTAAAGGCACTTTGTTTGGTAAGGCAAAGAACATAAAATAATAACCACACCTTTTTTACTTTATTCCTGTCTTGATCACAAAATTGCTTTGAAGAGAGCAGCTGACCTTTGTTTGGTTACTCATAGGCACCAAAGATATTTGGCTAAGTTTGGGAAAAGAGCACGGTTTGATTTAACGTTACCAGAAAGCTCAGTTTTCCAGGGCAGCTGGGACTGATTGTCTGAGCAATCACCCCGTTTGAGTAGCCTGCTGGGACTGGAGACATGAGTGTGCTCAGTGCTGTGGTGTTGTAAACATTGTGAATAAATGGACACTCACCCTGCAAAGCTGCCTGTGTGTGTGCTGAGTCATTGTCACAATAGAAGCATTTATTATTTCATTTTTATGGTGATTGATTTCAAATAATCTGCTATTTTTAAATCCCTTGTCCAACTTATTGCATCCTTAATTTTGTAAAGTTGACATTACACACTTGAAAGAGAATATTAAGCCTTAGATATCAGAGACATCAGAGTCACACAGTGGTTGAAGATAGCAACAAAACTTAATGTTAAAAATTATTGTAAATGTGTAAAATGATAAACAGGCAATAAAGACAGAGTCACTGGTCTACTATCAGTCTGCCATCTCTCTGTGACTGAACTGGGGTCAAGTTATTTGCCAAATACATTTAAATACGATTGGCAATGACTTTATTTAAATGCTGCAGTCGTTCTACTAGCCTGTGCTCATCTACATACCTATAAATGAATGACTTACTTTCATACGACATACTAAACAATGCAAATATATTAAATAAAACAAATTAATATTAATGTACTTAAGCTCTGCTCATAAGTGCTTTTGATTTACACATAGCACCATTTTGGGTGAGTAAAAGTAGGCACATTCAGACAGCAAGCTCACCAAAACCTTTAAAACTTGGTTTCTAGTGAAACCTTGTTGGTATGTTGTGCCTTAACCCTTGTGTGGTGTTCGTATTTTTGTTACTCAGCCAGTGTTCATGGGTCTGGTGGACCCGCTAGAGTTTTGGCTTTCCAAATTAACACTATCAAACAATTTTATGTTAAATTACTCAACAGATGTTTACTTCATCCCAATTACAAGACATATGAACAGGAAACATGGTTAATTTTTTCCCTTTACCTTTGTTAGATCACATTTATGAATTAATGTGCTTCTCGTTTTTCTTTTATATAAAATGTTATAAATAAATCAGTTATAATCAAGTGGAGTGAGTGGAAAGACACAACACATTTACACGTGAAAAAATAATTAATTGTTTAATTTTTCTTTTGAAAAAAACTGAACACGGGTCTCACAGACCCGAACACCATACAAGGGTTAAGAGGAGTAGTGTTGTGAAATGAATTTCACACTACAGACACACAGTCTGTAGTGTTGTGATTTATACAACCAAGTCCCAAACAAAAGTCTTGGTCTAACATTAGGCCCCTTATCGTTTTCATTTGTGTCAGGGTAGTTCAAGTGAAGATATACATGGTTTGGAATATGATATACATGTGCATGCGTGACAGTGTTTCAGGACTTATCTGAACAAAGACAAGGACTTTTTTAGCGTGAGTCATCTATTTAAGACTTCTACTATCATGGAAAATGTCATTTCTACATCTTACTTTTGAAACAGAGATTGGAGATGCATAGAGTGACAGCCATTTCCTTCATTGCTTGTTGAGACTAAAACCCATTCATGTCCAAAATCAGTTCATTAGCATTTCCATGTAATATGTCATCACTGTACATAAACTCAAGGACTGCATCTCATGTTACTTCACTTTGGCATTCGTTTCACTTCATACAGTGGTCATTACTTTCAGTGAACCAGTACGGAAGCGCAAGATCTTCTTTTTAAGTGCATGTGAGGCCTTTATCTTGACAAAAGCCTTAGGCTGCAGAGGTGCTCCAGATGGAGCAAGTGTTGATGGGAGGGAAAGTCTTGGGGGTAATTGCTGTGGCCAAACCAGACCACCACTTTCATCTGAATCACTGGACAATGAGCTGGAATCTGGAGAGTCAGCCTCACTCATGCTCGACTCAGACTCTACCTGACCTGCGTGAGAATAATCATCGGTGGCCTGACACAGTTGCGTTTGGTCCCTTTCCAACTGAAACTCCATGTGCTGATGATGGTGGAAATGGTGTGAGGTTGTGGGGTAAGCATATGATGCGTGTGTAGGACGGGGTTTACGTGTGCGCCTAAGACAGCAGTTTTGGTTGCTTTGCACAGGTATTGTCACAGGTGGCTGATCAGCTTCATCTTGGCTGAGCTCCAAAGTGGACAGCGAGCGCCTGTAGCTACCGCTACTTTGTTGCTGCTTTTTGCTTCTGGGTTGATTACCGCGGCTTCCCCTTCCAGCGTTCCCACTTCCACTACCATCCTTCTCGACTGTATTAAACTTGCGCTCTGGAAACCTTTGTAAGCTATTCTCTGACTGAGACCTGCACGCCTTCTTCCCTGGCTTTCTGCTGGCACCACCTCTGTCTTCATTTGATCGACATTTCTTTGGGCCTCCTCTGTACCTTGGGGGTTGGATATGAAAAGCCGTGGGTTGCTGCTCCTGATGATAGAGTCTTTCTGGAGAATATGCACATCGGTTGGATTTGGACACCCCAGGACCTTTGTGGTGGTTGGTGTGGTGATGTGCATAAGCTCGGTTGGAGGTCCGACAAGGCTGACCCGGAATATACTCGGCACTGACCAGATGATCTTCGGGAGAAGATGGTTGAGTAGACTTTGCTGCTGCTGCTGCTGCTGGAGGCGACTGGTACTTGGGGAGACGTTGGGATAAGTCAGGCTCAGTAGTGCTGGAGTCTGGTTGGACATCTTTACCATGTGGATAGTCAAGCAGCGTCATGGAGGCTTGCCTGGGTTTGGTATAAAGCCCCTTTTGCTGAAGATGATATGGGAGTGGGGGATCTTCAGTAGGCCCTATCCTAAGGTATTGCTCCTGATCTAGGTTAAGGCCAGCCTCTGAAGCAATTCCTTCTGACCACTGGGAGGGTGCAATGATCTCTTGAGCCAACTCCTGTTTTGGTAAATGTTGTTCATCCTTTTGGCATAAACTACTCTGCCTTACCACATTAACAACTCGGGCATCATGTGCCAGGCTCGTACGAGGCTTTGAGGGCCGTGTGGGTAGAGTTCGTCGTTGAATCACTCCAAATATGTAAGTCTCAACCTTTTGGGTTTGTTGATAATCATACAGACTGGGGTCAACTTCTTTCAATTTCCCTAAAGCACCCGTAACGATGGCATGTCTTGTCAGGGTGGACATGTATGTTTTTTTTGTCTCTTTCTCACCACTCCCCTCGGGGGCTGAGAGGGAACATGAGGTCACGGGGTAGCAATTCATTTCAGAAGATCCATTTTCCTTGGCTACACGGGCTTTCCCTAACAAAAATAAAAAGCAGAGGTAATACATATGATCATTCTGATGTCAGTTCTCACTTTAATGAACATTTACCTGTAATTATGAATCTTGACCACTGCAGATAAAAATGAAAAACTATGGACCAGTGTGACACTTATAATTGATACACAAACAATACAGTAGTTTTCACTCAATAATCTATTAACCTTATTAGAGGAATAATATGCCTAGACTCTTCCATGTGCTTAAACTGCAAGGATTTAAAATAAAACGTCAGTGTGATAACCATTAAACATGTCTACACCAATGTTTTGTCTTTATTTTACAGCCATAAGCTAAATTTTCAGGTGTCAAGAAAGGCTAGGGTTAGACCTAGGATATGACACCTTTTATGTGCAGTAACTTGAAAAAGGCACCTTTCCACAAGAGTGGAATTATTAGAAAACCGATAAAACATCGGCTACTGTCTGTCGCTCTATGTTATAGATGTGAAACTGAACTGCTTATGAAAATATGATACAATTACAGTTCTAAGAAAAGTTGGCATGTATGTCAAATGTAAATTAAAAACAGAATCTTATAAATCTATAGTTTATTCATAATAGAAAATAGAAAAGAGGTCATTTTGAAGTTGATGGCAGCAACACTCGACAAATGGGACAGGGCCGTGTTCTCCTTTTAACAACAGTCCACCAGTTTCTAGGAATAAATTTCTTCATCACTATGGGGTTAAACTTATCTGAAAGGGCTCACAAATGTGTATGACATGATCCACAAACACAAGCTAAGATTTACAAATGCAATGATTTGTGAGTCATTTTGAATACTTGCAAACTTGTGCTTCAGTCCGATGACAAATACAAAACAATCTGAATGTATGTAAATCGATTTTACAAATCCATAAATAAAAACCTGAACAACTAGAGCTGTTCAACTTCACAAGCCTGGTCATTTTTTTTTCAAAATGCTTCCTGTGGATAGCTCGTCCTTCCTCCATCATACACACCAACAAATATATTGATCAATTATAGATTAATGCAGAGGTTCCCAAAGTGTGGGGCGCGCCCCCTAGGCGGGGCACAGCGCCATTGCAGGCGGGGGCACAGTATGAAAAGAAAAAAACAAAACAAAGAAAGAATGTTTGGACACTGCTAGCGTAATGGACAGGTTTTTGACGGGGCTCCCACACAAACGCAAAGCAGGAGATGAAGCATCACCAAATTTGTTTACAAACAACTTCCTTCCAAAGACTAGAAAATATGGTGAAGCATATCTTCCCTTTGGCTTCACCTGCACAAGTGCCGAGGTACAGTAGGTCTCTGCCACAGAATTAGTTTTTCCTGCGTCGGGAGCAGCGCTGGGCTCTCAAACTCACGGACAAACAGTACCCCACATTTTTAGTTCACAAACACTTTTTGTAATGACTAACTACACCTGACATTTTGGAGATGTTAGCTCTGTATACAGTAAAGTTACAGTGGGATACAAATAACATCAGGCTGATCCTGCCATAATTTGTTCCCCCGGTTCAAATCACAGACAAACAGGATCCCACAGCTGTTTATGTTTTTGAAACCATTTTGCACAGAGGCATTTTTGAAAAATGTATTAATAGAAATGTTGAATATTATTACACAGGAAAAAACAACTACACGTAAAATAATCACACCGTGACGCCTCTGCTTTTGTAAATGGAGGGACAGTAACTGCATGTGTGTATGTAAGCCTGTAAAACCTGCAGATAGTCAGATTAACAATAACAGTATTTTGGCTCTATCTGCCATTGTAGAAATTCATCTCATGTAAACAATAAGATTGCTCTTGTAAAACAAAGGGGGGCTTAACCAAAAAAGTTTGGGAATCACTGGTAAATGTATGTAATTGTGCCCCTGCATAGGAGAACACAGCATGACTGCACATCCCTGTGGCTTATCTTTGTCAAGTAAATGAAGTGAATGCATGCTAGCTTTCTGTAAGCACTATGAATATACAGTGGTTGCAAAAGTATTCGGCCCCCTTGAACCTTCCCACATTTTGTCACATTACAGCCACAAACATGAATCAATGTTATTGGAATTCCACGTGAAAGACCAACACAAAGTGGTGCACACGTGAGAAGTGGAATGAAAATCAGACATGATTCCAAACATTTTTACAAATAAATAACTGCAAAGTGGGGTGTGCGTAATTATTCAGCCCCCTTTGGTCTGAGTGCAGTCAGTTGCACATAGACGTTGCCTGATGAGTGCTAATGACTAAACAGAGTGCACCTGTGTGTAATCTAATGTCAGTACAAATACAGCTGCTCTGTGACGGCCTCAGAGGTTGTCTAAGAGAATATTGGGAGCAACAACACCATGAAGTCCAAAGAACACACCAGACAGGTCAGGGATAAAGTTATTGAGACATTTAAAGCAGGCTTAGGCTACAAAAAGATTTCCCAAGCCTTGAACATCCACGGAGCACTGTTCAAGCCATCATTCAGAAATGGAAGGAGTATGGCACAACTGTAAACCTACCAAGACAAGGCCGTCCACCTAAACTCACAGGCCGAACAAGGAGAGCGCTGATCATAAATGCAGCCAAGAGGCCCATGGTGACTCTGGACGAGCTGCAGAGATCTACAGCTCAGGTGGGGGAATCTGTCCACAGGACAACTATTAGTCGTGCACTGCACAAAGTTGGCCTTTATGGAAGAGCGGCAAGAAGAAAGCCATTGTTAACAGAAAACCAGAAGAAGTCCCGTTTGCAGTTTGCCACGAGCCATGTGGGGGACACAGCAAACATGTGGAGGAAGCTGCTCTGGTCAGATGAGACCACCATGGAACTTTTTGGGCAAAATGCAAAACGCTATGTGTGGAAAACTAACACTGCACATCACTCTGAACACACCATCCCCACTGTCAGATATGGTGGTGGCAGCATCATGCTCTGGGGGGGCTTCTCTTCAGCAGGGACAGGGAAGCTGGTCAGAGTTGATGGGAAGATGGATGGAGCCAAATACAGGGCAATCTTGGAAGAAAACCTGTTGGAGTCTGCAAAAGACTTGAGACTGGGGCGGAGGTTCAGCTTCCAGCAGGACAACGACCCTAAACATAAAGCCAGGGCAACAATGGGATGGTTTAAAACAAAACATATCCATGTGTTAGACTGGCCCAGTCAAAGTCCAGATCTAAATCCAATCCAGAATCTGTGGCAAGATCTGAAAACTGCTGTTCACAAACGCTGTTCATCTAATCTGACTGAGCTGGAGCTGTTTTGCAAAGAAGAATGGGCAAAGATTTCAGTCTGTAGATGTGCAAAGCTGGTAGAGACAGACCCTAAAAGACTGGCAGCTGGAACTGCAGCAAAAGGTGGTTCTACAAAGTATCGACTCAGGGGGCTGAATAATTACACACACCCCACTTTGCAGTTATTTATTTGTAAAAAATGTTTGGAATCATGTATGATTTTCGTTCCACTTCTCACGTGTGCACCACTTTGTGTTGGTCTTAACATTGATTCATGTTTGTGGCTGTAATGTGACAAAATGTGGGAAAGTTCAAGGGGGCCGAATACCCTTGCAAGCAACTGTAGGTATGATCCAGCTAACTGTAGCTGAACTTTGCTACTGTTTAGACTTAATCAGTTTTGCTTATTCCACTGCACTGTACTGAAACAACAAGCAAAAAAACCCAAACACAATGAATGTGGCATATGTAATTCTAAAATTTGTCAATTTTTGTTTACTACAAATCTTTCTCCTACACAGCAAAATCTCCAGTACTGATTTTCAAACACTGGAATATTTCTAACATTTTGAGTTATGTTCCAGTGTTAGAAAATCAACACTGCTCAGTGTTAGTCATTGTTAATCTTCAAAACTGACTAGGTTACTTTTAAAAATATAACACTATCAAAAGTGTTCATTTAACACTCAGAGGAGTGGACTCATATAGACACTCTCTAGTGTCACTTTAAGAATAACAAAAATCACACAGCAAAATCTCCAGTTTTAAAGACTAAAATGGAATGAAATCACCTGTTTAAAGCTGAGGTGTGTCAAATGATCATTTACTATATCGTCCATTTCTTCTGACAGTGGCACCCAAGATGGCTGAAATAATTTGGGTTGTATTATGCATCAGTTCAAAGCACTAATTAGTGTTTACTGGCTAATACAGTGGAGTGGGAAGCAAAGGATGTTACAAGGTGGCAGCCAGGGAAACACTCTGAAGGTCAACATGAATATGAAAATGGGCTCTTCCTGTGTGTTTTACTAGTTTACTAGTAATTAAGACACATTTTAAGAGTTGTACTACATGTTTAAATTGGGAAATAAAGTCATTTTTATACATATGTGTATACATTTTCCTTATGAATTAAATTTTACTTTTTCAGGGTTTTACTCAGTCATATCTCCTCCACTGACGAAATCAGGTAGTTTTTTCTGAAAAATATTATTTCCTGACCCTGCCATTTGTCCAAAACGCCTGCAAACCTGTTGATGTCAATTTGTTTTGTGATACGGTGACCCCGTTCAGTCCTTCTGAACTGAGTCGTTAATGGGTCTCTCTCTCTGTGTGTGTGTGTGTGTGTGTGTGTGTTGTTTTTTGTTCATTTAGCAAGACTATATCTGTATAAAAGGCCCCAAGTTCAAAGGATAATTCTATTTGAGTTCTTATACAGGTGTTTGTAAGTTTATATACTGTTCATTTAATGTTTAAGCTTCTGTTAGTTTGAGCCAGCCCACCGTCAGGTGACGTCATCCAGTTAGTAAGGTGGCCAGTTTAGTGTCGGACGAGAGGTGGATTTGTCGATGGGATGTGATGTGTGCGTGAATAATAACAAACCACACACGCACACCCGTGTTTAGAGCCACAGGAACTGAGTCGTGAGAATAAAGTGCCTCAAACCAAACCTCAAGCTGTTTCTTCTGTACTCTGGGACAATTTGGCCTTCAGTGGTGTTCTGGCCGACACACCAGGGTGACCATAGTGCTAAAGAAGGAATCAGTGCCATAATGCTGTGTATTTCTGATACCTCCACTACAATATCTGTTTTTGGCTTAGTTGAAGAGGATGGTGTGAGATTATAGCATATTCTTAGATTGCTATTGATATTACTGATTATGCTTTTGCACACTAGTAATTCTCTTCGCATCTATTTTCCAGTCATGGTTGTGAGTCTACTAGTCTCATACATATAACAAACGAAGATCTGTAAAATCATTCTGTCTTTGTTAAAAGTAAACTGTGGTACTTACACAGATTAGGCCTAATGACCAGCTGCCAATTATGTTGTGTTGGTCCCCGTGTTGCTGCCAAAACAGCAAACATCTGTGATGCACTGTGATTCTGACACCTTTCTATCAGAACCAGCATGAACTTTTTTCTGCAATGTGAGCTACTCTATGTTGTGTGTTGGATCAAAGCACACGGCCCAGCCACTGTTCCCCACATGCATCAATGAGCCTTGGCTGTCGCTGTCACTGGATCACCACTATTACTGTTACTGAGGTGTCAGTACTGGTAAACAGTCCCACAAGAGCTGCAGTTTTGGAGATGCTCATTGGAAAAAACTGACCTTTAAGTGTTTGAAGGGCGGAGCCCAAAGGAAGCGGGGTATTAATGTGATTGGTCACTTGATGGACCAGTGTACCTCAGTTTGTGGCAGCAACATTGAGCTCTGTTAGAAACTATATCTCTTTACATTTTGGAAAATGAAGTTAGCCAAATTAACTGTCAACACGTATTGTTTTCTGCGTAGCAGTGGAAATGCTGACAGCTGTTACTGGATTACTTTAATGGTAAACTAGAGGTTTTTCTTCGTTTGGGCACTGCTGTCCGAAAAGTCTAAATTCAGTTGATTGGTGCGTGCAGGATTCAGCTTCAAGAGCAGGGAGTTACTGCAGGAGTGTGCATCTGTTGCAGTGTTCACAAAGCAGACACTGTCGCATGCAACATGGCTTGTTTGCACACGTAGCTGTTGAGCTCTACACTTGTTGAATTAGCACAATGTGCTGTTGATTTCTTTCCCGTGTGGAACTTTTGACATTAATAGAATTTCATGCTCCCATGACAGATCTAAATTACTCACAAATGCATGCTTTTGTGAGTAATCCACACACAAATACAAAGTAATTCAAACACATGGAAAAATGTAGCCTTAATTCCATAATGCCCCAGTTTGAATTTGACCTGTGACCCTTTGCTGCATGTCTTTCCCGCCCTCTCTTTTCTGTCTATTCTTCACTCCTAAACTGTTAATAAATGAAAATAAATAAATATGATTTTAAAACTTACACAAATGATTGTATTTTTCAATCTTAGTTTCCAGTTCTGGATCATATAATAGAGATATGTGAGCCTTTCAATGTAATAATGTATACTTTATTGATCCCCTTTATTGGGGAAATTCCTCTCTGCATTTAACCCATTCACTCAGTGAAGCAGTGGGCAGCTATTGGGCACCCGGGGAGCAGTGTGTAGGGACTGTTCCGTGGATTCGAACCATGGAGCCACCACTCTACCTACTGAGCTATCCCTGCCCTGAATTTTACCTGAAATGAGTTGGCTGGCATCCAGATCAGTGGAATCTGATGATTTGACTTCACAGTCCACCTTCAGCTCTGCCACCTGCTCTTCTAAAGATGTGCTTAAACCCCAGGGAGTAAACTGCAGACTGCTCTGTAATACACACAGAAAGAAATTCAAATTGTCAAAAAAAATCATCAAAGACTGAACATTCATTCCAAAGCTGTGTGCTTCTATTTGTGTTCACATTTTATGTCACATTTTCTTCCCATACAGAAGCTACTCATCGCTGTGGTGTATATTAAATGTAACAGTGGCTTTGGCATTCATGGCTTTGGGCTGCCACAGCAGCTCTACATGTTTACTTTGCTAGTTTTACGCTGAACACCCTTCTTGATGCAACCCCCAAGCAACGTCCCCTCTAATGTTTCATGTGTGTGAGCGAACACACAAACTCCCTGAGCGTCCCTTGGACCACTGTGAGCAACAGCAGACGTGTGCACTGTGGTCACGCCAGCATCCAATCCATCCAAGTTACATGTTTATTAAAGTAATCAAATTACAGCATTTATGTTAGACTACTCTTAATTACCTGCTTTAGCCCACTTACAATGAAAATTTAAATAAATCTAGTTCATGACCTGTGCAGCATGTTAACACTATTGGAAGGAAAAATAACCTGAACTCCAAGTTTGAAAACACAACTTCTTCTTTTTTATTTTTTTATAAAGCTCTGACTGTATTATGAGTCTGTGGTCTGGGAGAGAGTCCTGTAACTCTGTCTGCAAATACAGTAAATAATGACCAATGTTGGGCAATTAATTATATAGTTACTTCTTCAAAAAAGTAACTGAGTTTTGCAAACAAAGTTTTTTGCAGCTGTTTACCTAAAAATGCAGCCAAAGCGTTTTTTAAACAAACATTTCAAACTATTTACAGAACAATCAGCTGTTCTGCATCAAATCTGATGCCACACAAATTATTTGTGCCGCTCCAAAAAATAATTTCTGTCCACTATGAGATGAAGGAGAACAACAGCCTGATACCTGCAGGCCTGACAGCAGCAGATGTGTCACTGCTGTAACACCTGTAACATTCAGCAGGCGCCTCATTGTTCTGACACACAACACAACTATTGACTACACTACACACTAACTACACACTAACTACACAAGATTTGTGCTAAACGTCTCAAATCTCTCAAAACACGCCATCACTCCTAAAACTTCCCCCTCCCTAAACAACTAAATGCCATGTTGCCATGTCATTTTTCCACCAATAGGAAAGGCTGGGGGAGGGGGGCTGTTTTGCTCACAGGCTTTCCAGCGTTTTCCTTATAAAACGCTGTTTTTACCGTTTCTTCCTGCAGTAAATAGAAACAACGACAGTATTCAGGAAGAAAAACAAACATTGCAGATATTTTATCATAACTCTGGTTTTACGTGGCCGATCAACACAATTTAAAAACTGGTATAAAGTCCACACTTTGTCCGTCAGTTGTTCCGTCTGTCCTGCTCACATCTCCAATGGTTGGACACGTTGTCATTAACGTGGCTTCACTCCACATCAGCCGCTTTGCTAAAACACCGGTGTCGCACATAAGGACGCTGTCATAGCCTGTCAACCACGTTGATTAGCTGCATACGAATGTGAATCGCATCATTGGCTGGACTGTGGGATAAGGCGGCATCGTTCTGATCCCATACGGGAGCAGCCAGTCACTGACTAACATGCAGAACAGAATTGTTAAAGTTTTCATTTTCATTTCAATTCAGGTTAGTTTTTTTTTGTGTGCAGAGAGCGTGCCAGCAGTGCACAGCTTAGAGGGAACATTCCCCCCAAGGGACCCTATAATCATTAATAATATAAGTAAATGTAATAATTTAATAATTCGTTGAAGTTGACATCATACATACTTTTAAATGAAGTCATAGGAATCTCTTGGAATCTCATACAACTACTCCCTAACTGCACAACTGTGTGAGCAGATGCAAAAATACTTTCTAGTCGTTCCCGGGATGAGAGTAGGTAGAAACAGACAGAGCAGTGACCTAGACATTAACAGACAGCTACACCCACAAACACTTACTATCACAATTAAACTACGTCATGTACAATAACAGGTACCTTATAGCTTAGCAAGTGAACATGCAGTTCACTTGTTAAGCTATAAGAAACATGGTTTATTCACAGGGAGTAAACATTTAGCCAGTATGCCACTGTAGGCCGCAAAATGCAATTTTTGAATTCTAAAGTTTATAGTTAATTTAGCTTTCACTATAAATAGAGGCCCTAATAATAATAATGCTGGCAGTAAACAGAGTCTTTCCTATTTTTGCAGTGCATTTATACAGATTTGAATGTGTCCCCCTACCTTAAGAAAACTGTCCTTCCCATATTGTTCTGGTGGTTTATTGAGGGAGGAACACAATCAGACCTTGTATTCAGTTATGATTAACATAGTTGTTAGATAATGCAGAGTGCATTTATGAAGCGCCTAGAGGCGACTTTTGTTGTGATTTGGCGCTATATAAATAAAATTGAATTGAATTGAATTGCATTCACACAGACACACTACACATTATGCATTCACATTGCCTAATACCCTCTCATTAATCTCTTTACACGCTGGAGGCCACTGTGAAGGTTGCTCTGTTTCCCCACCTGCTGTCAGCTGTCAGCAACTCCTCACTAATAAACACAGATACCCTCTCTTCATGCATACGCATCATTTTTTTTTCAGTCTAGTTGTCTTTGTTCCCACATTGCAGACATAAGGCCTTTTTGTCCCTTTTTTCCAGTACTGCCACACACATAAACAAATACAAGGGAGCAAGGGGTGAATGACTAATTTCAGTATTAACCTCTATAAGTCCCAACCAGTCCAAATTATATATGAAACCAATATGAAGCCATAGTGCCACTGCATTAGGTGTCATGGTTTAGGAATTAACCGATGAGCTACATAAAAAACAGAAAGAAAAACCAAGAGGCAAATGTTCCAAGTCACAATATCTTCTCTTGGGGTTAGGGCAGAGTGTTGTGTGCAACCTTAAGAGTAGTTTGGACATTTTCTAAATTCTGTAGATAGAGAGAAAGTCACAAGATGGAACTATTTGTTTCTTTACAATCAAGCCCTGTATTCCCAGTGCTCCTAGTGTTGTGCAAAGTCATATAAAAAGAATTATATGGCATAGTTGTAACATTTAAACTATTTATCCCGAGTCGGACAAACTCCACCATTCACCATGTAGCACGTCTTACACTGTTCACTGTCACAGTCAGCAGCTCATCTGCTGCATCCTTTTACAGGAGGACATTTGTCTCACTCATGTTTTAAGCGCACACTAGATTTATTGATAGAAATGGCAGCTACTTGTCTTTCAGATGTTACCTCGTTTCAGTAAGAGTTTCAGATTTGCACAGAATGAATATGGCTCTTTATAATGTGAAAAACAGTGTCTTATACTTCAAACTACAAACTGTTGTTGACATGGTTACATTTTTTAAATTGCATCTTTATTTCTGGAAGTGAAAACCAAGACAAAGTGCAGCATCCTTGGAGATAATAATAGTGTATTAAATTCCAAAACTGTAAATGATTATCCCATGCTACATTGTGCTGCAATATATAGCATAATGTATAATTTACAATGATATAAATATATAAGTTGATATTTGAATGAGAATCCGAACTGCATCCTGAGGCCACAGAGCAACTTCTTATCTGCTGTTGATTCGTGGAATTCATTTTAAAGAGTCAAAGATGGTTTGGTGTAATGCCAAAATAATGACCTCAGTCTTCATGTGAGAAATGATTCAAACTCAACAGACAGATCTCTGGATAAGCCACTGTGTTCAGCATAAAATGGATAATGTAATGAAGCTCCCCCAAACTGACCAAAAATGGTAATGTATGCCTGGCTCTCCACGTTTTCATGCACTAACCCCGCACAAAGAGCAGCCACCGACATTTTTCGCGTTCTAGGTCGTTATAGTTACCATCGTAATGTAAAAGCAAGAAGCTATTTCAAAGCCAATCAATCCCTACAAGTCAGCGCAAGTCAATGCTAAGAAACGAGGCACGGGTATTAGCACTACACACCGCTACCCCCCCCCCCCCCCCCCCCTCACACACACACACACACGCACACACACACACCCTTATGTATGGGATCAGCTGTCTTCGTATGCGAACTTTTGGAAAACGGATCAACTGAAATTTAAAGTAGCTGGCTTTCACGTCGGCTATACTAACTTTAATATTAATTTGGCTAATAAGCTAGGACAAATAGAACTTACATGGTGGAGATTGAGACCACAGCTTTCCTTCCCTTTTGGTGCGTCCATAGCACAAAGTTCCGAGCATAGAGCTCCCCAATCCGGGCCCCCGGTTGACGAAGGGTCCTTGATCCCAAGAGCGCGCAACACCCTGCTTTCCTGTCTCTGTTTGAGAAGCCCAAGCTCGCATAACCCGGCCAGGCTGGCTTGCAATCGCTCTTTATTCCGACTGCGCCCCGTTTTCATGTATTGCGAGAACGTTTCAAAAGAGTCTCGAAGGTCTTGGAAAGACATCACAGAATACCGTTTTCCTAAAAATTCAAGCTGAATGAATTCCCTAAAAGTCTGGCTGTCTCTTCAAATTCTTCGAATACCTGTTGTGGAACGGTATCCGTTGTGTGTTTGTCCTGATGAACTCACTGCTTTAGCTCTCGGTCCCATTCCCCTCCTCTAGCCTGCGCTCTGCCGGACAGTCTCACTTGGACAGCTGTTGGCGGAGCCTACAGGAATGCTGCTGGGAATCCTGCACAACCACAACTTAGTCTCATACTGCTCAGTGAATGCCTCATTCCAAATAAAAACGACACTCCAAGATAAAGAAAAGACATAAACACGTTATATTACTGCGATGTATTCCCGTGAGTATTCCAGTGTATTTTAGGAGGATGATGAGGTTGTATACGCCGCACTAGTTTTGCACACTCAAAACATCTGGAGGCAGGCCTTTGGTATAAACTGTAAGCACTTTGTCTAGCTTAGTGAAGAGCCATCAGCTCAAATTCGCAGGACTTTGGACTGTGGGAAAAGGGCGAATATTTGGAGCAAATACACGCAGGCAGACGGAGAACACGCAAATGCCCCACAGATATCCACAGCAGACATGGAACCATAAAGTTTCTTGCTGTGACAGCGCTAGCTGCAGCGCCACACTGCGGTGTGACTTTGGATCGCCTTCTTAGTAATATTACTGTTTACTGTTAATACAGCTCGTATTCTGTCTGGCACTTATTATAGATTCATGCATACACAGATAATCAAACGAGTTTGTTCTTGTGTGTGTATTTCTGTGTCTCAATATCCAAAAGGCTGGGATATAAAATGCTGTGTAGTCCCAAATAAAGCAGGGCAACGTTTCACCCGTGTAATATCTCAGGAAAAGACTGAACTAAATTGAATAATACAACATATTACAACATTGACAAAATATAAGAAGTAGCTCTAAATGTATACGACTAGCTCAATTACAAATATTCAGAATATTACAGGTGAAATATATATGTAACTCTTGTAACTCTCAAGCTTATGTATGTATTTTTGTCTCATTTTTATATCTATTTATTAGCTTGCTTTGCACTGATGTAACTAGAGCCTTGTCGTCTCATCTCTCTGTATGCTGCACTGGATATAGCAGAGATGACAATAAAGTTTACTTTGTCTTGACTTGATATGATTGCCATTTCACTCTAACCTGTCAAACTTTATTCATTGTTATTTTCACTGTATTTTAATTGATGGCAGAAAGCCATGGCTTAATTCCTTTTATTTAATAATTGCTTTTTAACATGTATGAAGAAGCATATCAAAATGAGGCTCTCACTCTGAGACAGGCAATGGTTACTTTGAAACCTCATCATGTAGACCAATAAGTCAGACGGGTTTGGACACTGAAATACTTTGTAAAGTTTTAGCAAGAAGATTAGTATCACACATTTAGTTCATAATGATTAAAATGGCTTTGTACTAGAACGTCAAGGGTTTCACAACATAAGAAGGGTTCATGAGAAATTTGATGCTAAGGATACAGCTTTATTATCACTGGATGCTCGTCAGGTCTTTGACAGAATAGAATGGTCATATTTATGTAATGTTCTCCCAAGAACAGATGGATGTGGAAATAATTTTCTCAGATGGGTTAAACTTTTTATACAAATCCCAAAGCCAGTGTTTTAACAAGCACCATTTCAGTCACTTCATCTGCCTCTTTTCTGATAAGTTCAACAGATTAAAAACATGTTTAAGGAGGAGAGAGAGCAAATAAATCTGTTCAACATCTGATCTTTGGGTTTTTGTTCAGTAATCAGCGTGACCTGTGTATAAACACATAAAAGAGATAACGTTGGTGTTTCTGTCATGTAGTAACTGCTGGCTTTAACTGTACAAAGGTTGTTCGACACTATGAAACACATACAGACTTCATGATGTTCGGCTAATATTTTTATTGTGAATATTAATCATGCTGACCTCGCTCTGTACACCACGCAGCGAGGTCAGCATATCCACGATATCCTCAGCTCCATGAGTTAACACAAAGTTTCCCAGCTGACTATCTAACTGCCAACTATTCCAGAGACGTGAAAATATACAGCATAAAGAAAAGTGTAAGAGACTCAGCAGCAGATTAGAATAACAGTTATACATTTAATAAATCACCAAATGAATCCAAGAAACGAGCAAACCTGTTCCGACAGTTTGAGTTTGTATTCCCTCAGCTGCAGACTCGCTGCTGTTTAAATGTTTGAAAAGGAAGATTAGATATAAACAAACGTCAAACATAGACTCAGTCTGCCTTCACATTTGATATGAGGCCAGCACGTATAGTGGCCTCAGCAGGCTATTACTGAAATACACGTGCTATATCATAAACTATGATATAAATAGGGAGGTCCTATTAACATGTTTAGTTTTAAAGGACACCTTCCTGCCTTTAGTCTCATTCATGAGCAGTATTAGTTTTCTTCTAACATCCAGAAGTCTGCACAACGTGTTTCATAGTTTGTAACAAGCCTTTGACAGGTAAACATAACATGACCGAAAAAGCAAAAAAAAAAAGAGAGAGAGAGAGAGTATTGACATAAGAAGAGAAAATGCTCTCAATTATGGAGACAGACAAATGGTTCATTTATGTTTGACGTGTGTTTATTCCTCCCTAAATATCGTCGGTGAAGTTTGCCATGCACGTCAGATTTTCCTGCGCATTTTTATACCTCTGCCAACAGAGAGAGAAAAAAAATCACATTCTAACAGACAGCTGGTGCTTAGAATACAGTTGAATAACTATTAAAAAACAGATGATATTTAGATGATAGTTCAGTCTAACACATGTGCCAGTGAACCATTAAACGTCTGTGAAACTATGCAGTTATGAAACGTAACTTTAACCTCAGCCAAACCGATTTGCTCAGTTGTAAATAAAACAGCGAAGTAAACGTGACCCGACAGACAGAACCTGAGTGAATGAAGTCCAGCGTTTAACCACTGAGAGCTAAAACTCAGCTGAGGTTTCAAAGCTGTGTGCCGGTGATTGGACATCAGCCGCTGATAAAGCTGTTCGCCTATAAAGTGCTCTGTAAGGAAACGAGCTCCAGCAGCTCTGCGCTCGGGGAAAACACTATATTTACTTATCTTGTGCAGAAAAATGCGCTGACATTGCTTTATATCGAGCACCGGCTGCCCAGTTAAACTGTGACTATCACCAGGTAAGGTAGGCGTGTTTCTTGAATTAGCAGCAGGTGTTAAACAGCTGACAGATGCATGCAGGTAAACTGAGGGTCTGTTGAGCTGATCGCTGGTTTCGTGAGAAAAATGTCAGCTCGTTCTTTATGTTACAGAAGCACAGAGACACAAGACCAGGCGGAAAGAGACGATCGTTCGGTGAAAATGAGAATCTGCGAATGCAACATGTGGAACACGGAGAGTGGAATATGTAAACAAACCGGTTAACGTAACCCCCTGGGTGCACTCTGCATGCTAATTGTTAGCAGAGCTAGTGAAATCTCGGAAAACATCTGAGCACTTTTGCAAACATGTTCTATGTTGACAACCTGACCAGACATACGGCGCGACAGTCGCGGCTAAAACACTGTTAAAAGTGTAGCTGGTGACAGAAAAACGGGGTATTTTAAAACTACACCACCACCATTGCTGCCTGTGATTTGATCTGCATTCTGGGATACCTGGCTGCCCCAAGTCTACACAAGCAATCGATTATCTAGGATCGACCTGTTTTGACTTACTTTGCACGGCAACCAATCAAATGTTAGAGAAGCTGCATGGGCAGCGTTAACCCCGCCTCCTGAGTTTGATGGGTGAGGCTGACAGATAAAATTATTTCATGATGAGAGCCAGGCGTCAGGACTGCCAAAATGAAATAAATAAATATATCATTAAATAATTAATTAAATGTGTCAATAATTAATTAAATGTGTCAATAATTAATTAAAATCAAATCAAATCAAAATTTATTTATATAGCACATATTAAAAACAACAGTGTTGACCATAGTGCTTCACAGTCAATAAAAACATGAGACAGTTAAAACAAACAATAGAAGAGGACAACAAACAATAGGTAACAACGCAACAAGCTAAAACAGCCAACTAGACAGAATCAAAAGCCAAAGTAAAAAAATAAGTTTTAAGACGTAATTTAAAAGACTGGATAGACTCGGCAGTGCGAATATGAACGGGGAGGTTATTCCAGAGTCTGGGTGCCACGGATGCAAAGGCCCGGTCGCCTCTCGACTTGATTCGAGTCCTAGGTTGTGCTAGGAGCCTGTGGTTGGATGATCTAAGTGCCCTGTTGGGATTGTATGAATGGAGTAAATCAGAAAGATAACTGGGCGCTAAATTATTCAAAATATTAAAAGTGAACAAAAGAATTTTAAAATCTATACGATATTTAACAGGGAGCCAATGTAATTTGGCTAAAATTGGAGTTATGTGTTCATAAATTCTCGTACCTGTTAAAAGACGCGCCGCTGCATTTTGAATTAACTGGAGCCGGCAAAGAGAGGAGTGTTGGAGGCCCGAGTAGAGGGAGTTACAGTAGTCCAATCTGGATGTAATAAATGCGTGGATAAGCTTTTCAAGGTCCTTTAAAGGAAGGAACGGCTTTGCTTTGGAAATCTGACGCAACTGGTAAAAGCTGTTTTTTACCACAGTGGACACCTGTTTCTCGAGTTTAAAAGAGCCATCCAGGAACACTCCGAGGTTTCTTACAGTGGACGAAAGATAGCTAGCGAGAGGGCCTAGGGCATCAACTAACTGGTCTAGCGGAGTGTGACTACCAAAGACTATGATTTCGGTCTTATTCTCGTTCAATGTAAGAAAATTATGTGATAACCAAATTTTTACTTCATGCAAACAGTTGAACAGAGGTTGCAAAGAAGCAGTCACATCAGATTTCAAAGGTAAATAAATCTGGATATCATCGGCATAACAGTGAAAGGAGATGTTGTATTTTCTAAAAATTAATCCCAACGGCAACATGTACAAAGAGAAAAGAGCAGGACCGAGCACGGACCCTTGAGGCACACCACAATAAATAGGGGCAGAAGCCGAGGAGTGTTGCCCCATAGCAACAGAGAACGACCTCTCTGAGAGATAGGATTTAAACCAAGATAAAACCTTTGAGACCAACAACATGTTCCAATCTTGATAGAAGAATGTTGTGATTAACCGTGTCAAAAGCAGCAGACAAGTCAAGTAAAACTAAGACCACAGAATATCCAGAATCAACAGTTAAAAGAAGATCATTAAAAACTCTAAGTAAGGCTGTCTCTGTGCTGTGGCGAGGTTTAAAACCAGACTGAAACTTTTCATTAATACCATTTGCATCTAAAAAGGCCTGAAGTTGTTTTAGAATTACCTTTTCCAATATTTTGGAAATAAAAGGGAGTTTAGAGATCGGCCTGTAGTTAGTGAGACCAATTAGGTCAAGATTTTTCTTTTTCATAATAGGTTGCACAACAGCATGCTTAAAGACAGACGGTACACAACCTGATGACAATGATGCATTCAGCAGAGATAAGATACAAGGACCAATAACATGTAAAGCTTCCTTAAAGAAACGAGAAGGAAGAATATCGTGCGGGAAACCAGAGATTTTGAGATGATCAATTATATCTTTTAAAGCAGAATAAGACACTGGCTCAAACTGTTGAAAGACAGTCAAGCATTCAGGAGCTGGAACTGGGTCTAAAACTGATGATGGATGAGATGGATGAGAAGCCCTTAGAGCTGAGATTTTATCAGAGAAATACTTTAAGAATTTATCACAAAGAGCAGGGGAGGCATCCCTATAAGTGGTAGTGCGAGGGTTTATCACAGAATTAAAAGTATTAAAAAGTGCTCGGGGGTTGTGGCTATTAGTCATAATAATGCTAGACAAAAAGGCAGATTTGGCAGCTTTAACAGACTTTTGATACTTAGATAGACAATTATGGAGGATGTCCAGAGAGACGTGGAGTTTGTCTTTCCTCCATTTTCTTTCAGCACGACGACATTCACGCCTAAGGGCGCGAGTAGTATCATTTAGCCAGGGTTGTGAGGATTTGGCACGTTTAATTCTCAGAGGTGCCACAGAATTAAGGATGTCAGCGCATGTAGTATAAAAGAGGTTAGCAAGCTCATCCGCTGATAAAACCCCATTACAGTTAGCAGCAGAGAGGGGACAGTCAAGGAAAGCATCAATGAAGTGGGCGATTGACTGGGAGTTAATCGTGCGCGATTGCCGCACAGGACCATCACTGTTCAAATCCACAATCCTCGCTACAGTATTAAACAAAACCGGAAAGTGATCTGAAATCCCAAAGTCCTCTATGTCCGTGATGCAAATATCCAGACCATAAGACCAAATCAAGTATATGACCTTTAGTGTGAGTTGGTTCACTTACCCACTGGGTGAGATTGAGGGTGCTAATAAGAGCGAGGAAATCCTTAGCTAGCGAACTGTCCTCACAGCAAACATGAATGTTGAAGTCACCAACAATTAATATACGGTCATAACGTGGCACTAGGCTCCCCAGTAGATCAGCAAATTCTGGAAGAAAATCCTTAATAAGTTTCGGGGGACGATACACCACAGCGCAGAGGATGGAGGGGACGCAGTTCACTTCCAATAACTGCACCTCGAAACTGCGGTACAGAACAGGTGGCAGCTGCCGACATCGAAGTTTGTTTTTAAAAACTGAAGCTAGCCCTCCACCTCTTCCAGTGGTCCGGGGTGAGCTAATAAAAGCATAGTCAGGTGGGAGCAGCTCCGAGAAGGGAAAAAGTTCGCCGGGGCGAAGCAAAGTTTCCGTCAGGAATAAGAAATCCAGTCCCGACGATAGAATAAGGTCATTTAAAATAAAAGTCTTATTCGTCAGTGACCTTGTATTTAATAAGGCCATACGGAGAGTGGTCACACTGTTACTGGTAGGAGAACGCCGCAGCAGGCGAAGGTTGCCGAGATTCAGGCCTCCTCTGGAGGACCGCACCCAGCACCGACCGGGTGGAAGATCAGCTGGGAGGTCCAGGTAACCATAAGGTCCGACAGGGCGAATCCAGCGATGACAGAACAGTGTGAAGTTAGCATGGTCTCGGAGGGCAGAAATACATGACAAAATGTTTGTAGAATAGCGATCATTTATTGCAACATAGGACTTTAAAAGGGCCTTGATACGAACACGGATGCCGCCACGTTTACCCCGTCTCCGTGAACATTTCCTTTGAGAGAAGGTAGATGGTAAGTGGCGGAGGTAATCAGGAAAGTCCTTCGAAAGCGGAGGAGGATCGTCAGATCTCCATTTAAAATCTTGTGTCTGGTAGTCCAAAGGCCGGAGATTCAAAAGAGTTTGGCGATCATAGACAAGTAACGTGGAGACATCAGGGCAGCACATAGAGAGAAGGACAATAAACAACAAACAAAAACGGAGGAGACGGCTTGCCGTGAACACTGGCGCCATCTTGTGACTTATGAAATGTGAAATACATAAATAATTAATTAAATGTGTAATTAAGTAATTACTTACATGTGTCATAACTATTTATTTAATTAATTCCAATTTTAATTAATTATTGACACATTTAATTAATTATTTAATGGTGTATTTAATTAATTCATTATGGCAGTCCTGGCATTCCATAGACATGGGGTTAGTATCTTGCCCAAGGATATTTGGCATGCAGCCAGGAGGCAGCCTGGGATCGAACCATCAACCTTCTGATTAGTGGCTGACCTGCTCTGCCACCTGAGCTACAGCCACCCACAACACATGATAAGGAACTCACTACTGATAAGTTGTACAGGAGGCGGACTGGGAAACTGCATGTTTAAAAGCCCAAAGGTAATCAATTAATACAAGGATGAAACTCCTCTGATATAAGTGGTTGATGAGAACTTACATAACCCCAGTCAAACTGAACCACTGGTCCCCTGTCATCCCATATAGCTGTAGTAAATGTTTAGACAGAAAGTTTAACCGTGTATGTAGCTGTCCAATATTACAGCATTACTGGAAATCAATTATATAAACTCTAAGATCATTGCAAAAATGTGCATATTGGATCGAGAGAACTGTGTTTTTAGCTCCAGACAGCTAAAACTGATTGACTCTGGACTCCTGCAGGCCACGTGGTTCATATCTTTGTTTTGGAAGAAAATGGATGTACCCTCAAGTCATATGTAGGTGAAGAAGATGGCATCATGTATTGTATTGGAATGACTTGTATTCATAGCTGGACTGGCCATCGGGCATACCAGGCATTTGCCCGGCGGGCCGCTGGCGATTTTTTGTTTTTATGGGCCGATGGATTTTTAATTTTTTTTTTGGAAGGGTATAAATAATGAAAGGTGCTGGATTGGCCAATTGGTCATGATCGACTCTGGGCTGGACCAATTACAGCCGAGGAGGTCGGATGCACCCTCCCCCTTGTTTAGCAATCTTATAGACGAACTAAAGAAAATGGAGAACAAAAAAAGGAAAGGAGGTGAAGAAAAAATTAGGGCCAAAAAGAAACAAGCCCTTCAGGCAGACGCTGCCAAATGTGTAAAAATAATTGAATTGTTTGGCGGTAGCTATGGCAGAGATTCCACAGATTTAGCAACATCAGCAAGTGGTGGAGGCCAGCAGGTGGATGAGGGAAAGGTGAGGCAGGAGGAGAGCCCCGAGGCGGCCGCCGGTCTGACTGTCAGGTGAACTGAACTTCAGGTAAGAAGTTATGACCTGCAGTCTATCTGGGTCAGATATAAACCAAGTTTAGTTGTTGTTTATTTTCGTTGTGCTGAGTTTTTACAGTCGCTTAGAATAACTCGTACTGCGTACTAGCTAGCATGACGGAGTTTCTATAGTGCTGGGCGGGTGCTATGAAGTTACTGATAGTGAATTTTATTTTATGCTTATGGTTGGTTTCTCAAACTCTTCAAAATCTTAACAAATTGTGCCAATCCTTACATGTTGCACCAGGCTGATTTATCATCAAAAGTGGAGAAGTCTGTGACAGAGGAGACAGAAGAGCAGCAGAGAGAGAGTTGGAAGAGCAGGAGAGTGAGAGCCAGGGCATAGATTACTTTGCTCGCCCTGAACCTGCCATATTACAGGCCTTCTTAGATTACCAACCACAGCAGAACAGCAGCAGTGCAGTTGTGATGAGGGTGTTCAGCTGTAAAGATGGCACCAACAGAAGTGGCAAAGAACACCATTTATTGTTCAGCTTTGTGTGTCTGGCATTTGCAAGGCGGACTGACACCAGCACACAAAAAATTTCCCCCAGGGATCAATAAAGTATTCTGATGATTTATAACAGGCATGAGTGACTGGCGACATATACATCTGCACACAGAGGAGCATGAAAAGAGCACTACACACCAGACCTGTGCTGAAGCTTTTTTCTCAAGGTGCTCAAAAGGCAACATCAGGAGCTTGTTTGCTGGCAGTCAGCTCACAGAGCACAAGTGAAAAAGAGACGGCAAGTTTTAGAGCGTATAGTGGATGTGATCAAAGTACTTGGGAAGAGGGGACTCAGCTATAGGCATGTGGAGAATGAGGCTGCATACACTTTGGGTGATAACACCATCGATCATGGTAACTTTCTGGAACTGATAGGCAAGTATGATATGTGCCTTGGAGAACATTTGAATGACTGCATTGAAAAAAGCAAGAAGTTGCATCAGACCAGTGGATCAAGAGGTAGAGGATCTCTCATCACCCTACTCTCCAAAACAACTGTTAACTCAGTGATTGATGCACTTGGCCATCTCATTCAAGAGAGCATCGCCAGTGATGTCCAGAAAGATGGTGTCACAGGCTGGGTCTCTGACCCAGCGCTCTGAGTTCATTTTGTATTTGTCTCATTTTAGATATGTGATTAGTTTGTGTCATTCCTATTTAGCTTTAGTTAAGGAAAGGCAGTTATTATTTATTGTTTCCTTGGTTTCTATGTTTGAGTTCTTGTATCGTTCATCACGTGTTAGGTCTGTTAAGCTTGTGTTGTCATGTCTAGTTTCAGTGTTTCCTGTTTTATTTTGAAGGAGTCGTGTGTTCTTTGTTCATTGTATTTAGTTTCACTTCCCCTGTCCTGTCATTAGGTTCATGTCAGTCAGCTGTTCCTCCATGTGTTCCCACTTCCCCTAATCACCTCCTGTGTATTTAAGTCCTGTGTTTTCAGTGTGTCATTGTCAGATCGTCTGCTTTGTTTGCAAGCCAAGAAGTTGCGTCAAGTTTCCTCATGTCAAGTCCATGTTCCTGTTGTAGGTTTTTAAGTTAATTTAGCTCACCCAGTTTAGTTTGTTAGCCTTGCATTTTGCCTTTTGTTTACAGTTATTTTGCCAGCCTCAATAAATGGCTCGTTTTCTGTTATTCAAGTCATGTTTCACATTTTGTTTCCGTCTGCATTTGGGTCCACCCTTCACTCTACACACAGTCAGCCCTGCTGATTGTGACAGCTGGGGTGTTTTCTGTTCAGCTAGACACAACCCAAGACATCACAGGTTATGATCAGTGTTCAGTAATCATCAGGTGTGTTACTGAGGCTGTGCAGGAGAGGCTTGTCTCCATAGTGAGGTGCGAAGCATCCACGGGGCAGTACTTTGTAAACTTGCTTTCCGGAGTTTTAGAGCATCTGAATCTAGACAAGGCCATGTGCATTGGGAATGCAACACATGGTGCTTCAAATATGCAGGGCCAGTACAAAGGCTTTTCAGCACTTATGACTGCCCAGTCTCCAACTCATGTGCATGTGTGGTGCTATGCACACATACTTAATCTTGTGCTTGCTGACACAACACAAAGTGTCATTGAAAGTGGATCACTCTTTAATTTACTTAATGACATAGCTGTGTTCATCAAGGAGTCCTATCACAGGGTTAATCTGTGGGAGAAGCAAACCCAAGAGACAAGACACAGACGCCTCAGTCCAATAGGTGAGACACGGTGGTGGGCCAAGCATGATGCCCTCCAAAAACTCTTTGGACATTTTGGAAAACCAGATGATGGCCTCTTCGTTGATGTAGTGCTGACGCTGGAAGCCATTGAAAAGAGGGAAAAAGAAAAGCCAGCTGTTCGTGCCAAAGCACGAGGCTTTAAAGAGTGTCTCTTGAAGCATGAAACTGTGTTAACAGCACAGATATTTCTTAGAGTGTTTGAGCAACAACTTCTCTGTCGAAGTACCTCCAGTCAAAGGGGATGGACATTATCTCTGCCCATCATGTGGTGACTGCCGCACAAGATAGCCTCAAAAGTATCGCCAGGGACTTTCCAACTGTGAAGGCAGCTGCAGACACATTTGTGAAACAGACAAATCAAAAACTAGAGGAGAGGGAGAACAACACAGACATGGAAGTGGAGGCTGAACTACCTGAAAAGAGAGCCAAGAAGAGAAAAGGCCAGAGAGATGCCTGAAGATGAGTTGCAAATCAATGCTGAGAAATCATATGAGGTGAAAGTGCACAACATCATCCTGGACAGTTATTCAAGCAATCCACAGACGATTTGTCATACATGGCCCTCTTCTTGCGGATTTGGCATGGTTGGACCCCAGGAAGTTTAGCCAGGTCAGAACAGTTTCTCTTCCAAGTAATGCATTTCAAAACCTCAGCACCCGTCTACTTAAATTTGACAGCAGGGCTACAGTTAATAATAATAATAATGATAATAATAATGATAATAATGGATTGGATTTATATAGCGCTTTTCAAGGCACCCAAAGCGCTATTCATTCACTCTCACATTCACACACTGGTGGAGGCAGCTACGGTTGTAGCCACAGCTGCCCTGGGGCAGACTGACAGAGGCGAGGCTGCCATATCGCGCCATCGGCCCCTCTGGCCAACACCAGTAGGCGGTAGGGTAAAGTGTCTTGCCCAAGGACACAACGACCAGTACTGTGATCATCTGAGCAAGTCCATCAATTGCCATTCACTGTTCTTTGTCCTTTCACTTGTGTCCTGTTTTTCAGGTTCCCATATAATTTCTTCAGAAGTAAGTACTGTATATGATGCCAGTATTTTCCCATATTTTCTAGATACTGTATTAGTACTGTGTGTAAAATGCCATCAAAAACTCAATTAAGTGTTATTCTTATTCTTCTTTCTCACCTTTCTTTCTCTGTCTCCTTGTTGTGTTAAAAAAATATATTGTGCTACCATGCTGTTTTGTATTGTTTTGGTAAATAAATAGTTTATGAAAATATCACTAAATCTGTCATTTATTAATTTTAATATTAATTAATGATCATGTCTCACCTCTAGTGTTCTTGGTCTTAATTTCAGGTTTCTACCATGTGTTGTAGATAGTTCAGGAGGTTAACTCTACCAAGCAGTCTTTTTGTTTCCGCTATGTACTGTTTAAAATCCAGAATAGGGAGGATGGTGTAGGTTTACGTTCATTAGATTGCCTTGTTGGTATATATGTGTGGCGAGACGGGGTAGAAATAAAATAAATACTCTTCACAGTTTTTCTTTTTTTAAAAGAGACAACACCACCCTGGGAATTCCGCCCAGAGAATACTGGAAATAACACTAAATCACCGAAAAGGCGCCTAGGTTCGCTATACTCAGTCCAGAGACGAGGTTCAATGATAAACAAATTGACAATTTATTAATAATTATTTAAAACACCAAATAAAAACACAATCATAAATATTCACGTACAAATATGCTTAAAAAGGTATTCAGAGCCGAGGCTTACCAGTGGAGGGGCAGGGATGCCTCACACAAACTAAAGAAAGAAAACACACCAACACACAGGTGCAACACACTATCACACTAATAAACTAAACAAGGCGGGTGTGTACACTCAAGGGATCCCACCACCAAGGCACCCTAGTCTCCTCCACGTCGGCACTCCGCATCTGAATAAAAGAAACAAAGAAAATTTTAATATATTACAACAAACTAATGTGTAGCACCGGGGGATAACCCAACTGCAAGACCACACTGGTGATCTACAGCTAGAAAAAGGGCCTCCCACCAGTGGTGTAACAAAAATCCAAACTACAAATCAAAAGCAATAAAACAACATACAATCTGGATAAAACTCTAAAATCTGGAGCAAACGGAATCGCCGTACTGCTCCAACTTGCCGTCACACGACGACAAGTTAACAGTCAATCAATATGCACGCCAGCTGACTCCGATAACTGGCATGCATATGGCCGTTGTCCACGCCGACGTCCACTGTAAAAGCTGACAGCAGCAGGGAAAGAAATCTCACAACGGGAACAGACGGTAAAAGCACAGCAAGGCAAAACAGCAGCACTTCAGTTCGCGTAGCTTGGCGCAAAACTAAGGCCCACACTTCCTGCGAAACATAATAAATAATTACTATAAAAGAACAATAGAAGGCAGAGAGCGTAACAAAAGTTGATTACGTACCAAGTAAGCCGTGTCATAGAACGTAAGCAGAATAGCTCAGAGGAGGCTTCTATAGCTACGACCAGCCGCGATGGAGACTTCAGAAGAGTAACCCGCAAATGATCTCTACCACACCAAGGGGGAAGTCAGGTGACCGAAAAGGAGATCACAGGCAAGCGACCCAGGGACACTCAAATGGGTACTATTTATACCAGCGCCCCCTAAGGTGCCAGGCTGAAAGTGGGTTGGACCGAGGGATAACATTCATCCTGCCACATTCTACCCCTCCTTCTTGCATCGTCGCCCTGACGATGAATTACAAAGACACCCAGATTAGTCCCAAGGCCTAAAAGATGCAGAGACAGCATGTACCCTAAGCTCAGAAATAGAGTTAGCAGCCCCTTGTGCCACCTCCCCTGTTGGTCTTGGGAGACGATGGATGTTTGAATGCTGGCCAGCTGTGGACCGGGTTGTTTTTCGCACCACCACAATTCTTGTATCAGAACTCGTAGAGGGAGCAGGAAGAGAGCTAGATGGAACTGGTGCTACACTCGGAGTAACTGTACAAGTGGCTGGGACATCGAATGTTCGGTCTTCTGGCGGGAGCAACAACTCAGGGCTACTTGGAATCACTGCCACTGGGCTGTAAGATGGTGAAACATTTACTTGAGGAGCTCCTATGCTCAGGAATAACAGGTCACTGTCACTTGATGAGTCATGTCCTGGTTCTGGGGAGGATATTTCTGGGCCATGTGGGCTACTGCTTGGAGCAGGCCCTTCTGATGGTGTAGCTGCCGTTACCACAGCCTTCAACAAGGTACGATGAACATGCTTCACGCTGCTGGGATCATCTGCAGGTGCAATGGTATATACTGCCCCACCTCCTTTAGGTGCCCTCAGGATTCTATATACCACTGGTTTCCATCGATCTTGGATTTTACATCTCCCTCTTCCACTCAAATCGCGCAGGAACACCAACTGGCCGTCGTTCAATGGTGCCTCTTTCACCTTTTTATTGTGGTGCCTCTTTCTGCGGTCGGCAGCCAATTGCAATCGTTCCTTGGCTCCTTCATGTACAACCTGTAGCCGGGCTCGATGCTCCTGAATCCACTCGTGCACATCTCCACTGATGGGGTCCGGTACTCTGCCCAACAGAAAGTCCACTGGCAACCTGGGTTCTTGCCCAAACATCAATAAAAATGGAGTTTCCCCAGTAGCCTGATGGGGAGTGGTATTATAACAGTAGAGTAACTGGGGCAAACATACATTCCAGTCTCTTTTTCTGGATACTGGCAGGGTCCGCAACAAATTGTGCAAAGTCCTATTAAAACGTTCGCACTGACCATTTCCAGCCGGATGATAAGGAGTAGTGTGGGACTTCTCAATACCATAAAACCTGCAGAGCTGCTGGATCAGGGAGCTTTCAAAGTTACGACCCTAATCGGAATGGATACGCGCTGGTACACCAAACTTCGAAAACCACTCAGTCACGAGAACCTGGGCCACTGTAGCAGCACATTGGTCACGACAGCCAATGTATACTTGCTGAAAACATCAGTCATCACCAAAACGTTCTCCAGCCCATTCCGGGAAGGTTCGAGCAAGGTGTAATCAATGGCCAAGATTTCATTTGGTCGAGAAGCCAACAGATGTCCCATGAAACTTTGAGCTGCTGGTTGGGTGTCTTTTGCAATTTGGCAATGTTCACATCTCTGACACCAACGAGCTACCTCAGCAGACATACCTGGCCAGTAGCACCGTGAGCGGAGAAGTGCTAGAGTCCTTTCCACACCTTGATGGCCGTGCTCCTGATGAACATGAGTCAACACCTGCTCAATTAGTGCACTAGGCAGCAAAAGCTGAAGTACCACCTCGGCACCGTCCGGGCGATGAACCTGACGATACAGAACTCCTTCCCTTTCAATCAGACGATCCCATTGTCGTAGCAGCACCAGAGCAAGTGGAGCAAGCTGCTGCCGCTCCTCAAAGCTGGGTCGCTGCTTCCGTCTCCAGAACACCAAAATCTCTTTTATCACTGGGTCGGCCTGTTGGAGGGTATGAAGATCAGGAGTAGTGAGATGGGGCAAAACTGTAATGGCAGCTTGTGATACCTCAGCTGGTCCCAGCCGCAAGGCTTGTTGAAGAGGTCCAGGCAAGGCTGTACCAGGAACCATGGCTTTAATCTCCTGAGGATCAGGTGGATGCTGGCGAGATAAAGCGTCTGCATTCTTATTACTCCTTCCTGACCTGTACTTTAAGTCGAAGTCAAACGAAGCGAGCTGAGCTGCCCAGCGCTGTTCAGTAGCCCCAAGTTTAGCAGAAGACAAGTGACTAAGAGGATTGTTGTCGGTGTAAACAATACACTTGTGGCCCAACAAGTACTCTCTAAATTTCTCAGTCATGGCCCACTTAAGTGCCAAAAACTCCAGCTTCATTGAGCTATAATTTAGCATATTGCGCTCAGTGGGCCTCAAACCCCAACTGGCATAGGCTATTGGCCTCACCTTACCCCCTTGCTCCTGGGAAAGCACTGCCCCTAGGCCGGCATGGCTGGCATCCACTTCTAAAATAAAAGGCAAAGAGAAATCTGCATAAGCAAGCACTGGTGCTGTTGTCAGTTTAGTCTTTAATGTCTCAAAACTTTGAGCACACTCTGCAGTCCAGTTCTCCGCGACACCATGCTCTGACCTCTTCTTTGATTTTCTGCCTCCCCACTCTGCCACCAGTCTATGCAGAGGTGCCGCCAACTTGGCAAAACCCTCTACAAAACGGCGATAATAGCTGGCAAACCCAAGAAAGGAGCGTAGTTCCGAGACAGTCTTAGGAGGCTGCCAGTTAGCCACCACTTCCACCTTGCTAGGGTCCGTGGAGACACCTTGATCGGAGATGACATGGCCTAAGTAGCGAACCTCCCGCTGGAAAAAGGCACATTTGGCAAGCTTTGCTTTTAAACCCTCCTGCTGAAGCCGACCTAGCATCACATCCAGCCGCTCAAGATGTTGCTGTACTGTTGATGAAAAGATTACAATGTCATCAAGATAGAGAAGCAGAGACTGGCACTGTTGATCACCGAAAAGGCGTTGCATTAGTCTCTGGAAGGTGCTAGGGGCATTACAGAGCCCAAATGGCATTCGGTTCCACTCAAATAGGCCGAAAGGAGTACAGAAGGCAGTCTTGGGCCTATCCTCTTCCGTAACTGGGACCTGATTATAGCCACTTGCTAAATCCATGGTGGAAAACCAACAGGCACCAGTCAGCGCATCTAAGGATTCTTCAATGCGCGGCAGGGGGAATGCATCTTTCCTTGTCTTGTTGTTCAATTGCCGATAGTCAACACACATGCGCGGGCTGCCATCCTTTTTCTTAACGAGCACAATGGGAGAAGCATAGGGGCTGCTACTCTCTCTAATCACCTTGGCCCCTAATAACTGGTTAATATGCTCTTTCACAACCTCGTACTCTGAAGGGGGGGATACGCCTATAGCGCTGCCGCACGGGGATATCATCTAAGAGTGGAATGTCATGGGAGATCAAGTTAGTGCAAGCCAAATCAGTGTCATGAGCAGAAAAGACAGAGCTGTATTTCTTAAGGAGAGACCTCACCTGTCCCCGTTCCTCCGCTGACAGTTTAGACAAATCAATCCCTTCCATCTGATCCTGCACAGTAGGAGTGGCGATGTGAGATGCCATTGTGGCTACATTAGGGGGTATTTCTGTCACACCAGCGGGCAAACTGACCACATGAACATCTTCCAGGGTCCCTATAACGGTCCTGGGGTAAAGCAAGACCGCCGTAGTCCCCACATTAACAACTGGTATGTATGCAGTACCTCTAACCACTCGAACCAACTAAAAGTCCAGCAGGCAAGTTAACATCAGTAGGTTCAAATAACACGGTGGCACCTGAATATTGCTCAGAACAGGTGGCGGCCACTACTTTCATTACACCACCCAGAATGCAACATGCTCGCTTACCCCTCACTCTCACATGGCCAGACAATTCCAGTGGGGCTCTTATACTAACGTCATGGCACTCTTGCAGCGCCTGCACAAGGGGTTTAGGGGCCTCTGTGACAAAGCCCAAACTAAACAATGCTTCACCGTGTTACCCAAAAAGCTTGTGGTAACACTTCCGAATGACATTCATCCCCAATACACCCGGAACCGTGGAAGGTCCTGCACCTGGAGGATCTTTAACGATCAACACGCCACACTGTGGAAGAAACTTGTCACAGAGCTCTACACTTAGCTCGATATAGCCAAGGTAAGGAATGGACAACCCATTAGCCGCTTTAAGCTGCAACCAATGACAAGCTTGGAGACGCTCTTGACCCCAGGACTCAAAATGCTGGCGGAAAAAACTTTCAGTAATGGTGGAGACCATGGACCCCGTATCAACCAAACAAGGTACTTTTATACCGCCCATGTCCACATCTATATGAGGACAGGATGAAATTAATTTGGAGACTGCCTCTGGACCATTAGAAGCAACCCTTGAGCCAATAGACACCCCACCCGAACTGTGGCTCGGCAATACGGAGGGTGCTAGTTTTCCAAAGCCGTATTTAAAGGAGAGTGCCTGCGATTATGCAGAGGGGCCTGCGAAGGAGGCCGGGAACGAGGAACGCGTTCCCCATCACACTCCCGAGCAAAATGTCCAGGTTGCTGACAACGACGGCATATAATGGAATCGCCCCGTCCTGAGCGAGGCATTCGATGGGGGCCCTGCAATCGAGCAATGCTCTGAGTGAGCTGATTAAGTTGCTCCTGCTGGCACTTTAACAATTCCTTCATCTCGCTCATCTCAGACAAATGGGTAGACTGGGCTATTCCTGAAGGACCGCTATGGACCCCATACTGAATGCCATAAACAGAAGGGACAGAACTGCTTCTATGCCTAACGCCACTAGGCAACCCTTCACGTTCCCACCTAATAGCTTCCCCTCTAATCTCCAGCAATGTCAGTGTTGGCTGCCTCCTTACTAGCTGCTTTAACTCCCGCCGCAAGGTACTATCTAAGACCTGTTCAACAAATTGATCTCTTAATAAAACGTCAGCATTGGGCATGCCATTGGGGGCACTCGATTTAACTTTTTCCATAAGACCCAAGAGAGCGAGGGAAAACTCTTGCAGTGTCTCACTTTCCTGCTGTTTTCTAGAGAAGAAAGCTTCCTGCAATGCTACATAGGAGTCTGAACAGCCATAAAGTTCTTGCAATATAGTAATTATCTTAGCAGGATCAGTCCTCTCTGCACTAGAGCGATATTTGATCTCCTCACGTGCTTCCCCTTCTAGGTGGTCAAACAGGAAAAATGCTTTATCAGCCAAAGACAAATGACGTGCTCTAGCACAACCTTCTATTTCCTCCAACCATTCATTCAACCCTATACCTGATTTTCCTCTAAACATAGGGCATTTTCTGTCACGGGGCACAAAAACTAGTCTCTCTGCTACAGAGACACCAGCCGTTGGGGGGTTAACAGATGATGCAGTTGAAGTAGAAGGTGTAGCACTAGTACCTGACCCAACAGCCCTCTCCTGGCGCAGCCTCTCATTGTCTGCTTTCAGCTGCGCAATCAAGTCCCTGAGTTCCTGTAACTCTTCCTCCATCTCTGTAACACAGCTGTGAAACCCCACACCAAAGTAGCTGCTGCTTTGCCTTTATTCTGTACAAAATAAAATAAAAAACAGTTTACGTTACACCAGACAACAAAAAAAGAACACACGTCTCTGTGTTAAAGAGTATATCCTGTCGACAACGCCAAGTTTGTGGCGAGACGGGGTAGAAATAAAATAAATACTCTTCACAGTTTTTCTTTTTTTAAAAGAGACAACACCACCCTGGGAATTCCGCCCAGAGAATACTGGAAATAACACTAAATCACCGAAAAGGCGCCTAGGTTCGCTATACTCAGTCCAGAGACGAGGTTCAATGATAAACAAATTGACAATTTATTAATAATGATTTAAAACACCAAATAAAAACACAATCATAAATATTCACGTACAAATATGCTTAAAAAGGTATTCAGAGCTGAGGCTTACCAGTGGAGGGGCAGGGATGCCACACACAAACTAAAGAAAGAAAACACACCAACACACAGGTGCAACACACTATCACACACTCACACTAATAAACTAGACAAGGCAGGTGTGTACACTCAAGGGATCCCACCACCAAGGCACCCTAGTCTCCTCCACGTCGGCACTCCGCATCTGAATAAAAGAAACAAAGAAAATTTTAATATATTACAACAAACTAATGTGTAGCACCGGGGGATAACCCAACTGCAAGACCACACTGGTGATCTACAGCTAGAAAAAGGGCCTCCCACCAGTGGTGTAACAAAAATCCAAACTTCAAATCAAAAGCAATAAAACAACATACAATCTGGATAAAACTCTAAAATCTGGAGCAAACGGAATCGCCGTACTGCTCCAACTTGCCGTCACACGACGACAAGTTAACAGTCAATCAATATGCACGCCAGCTGACTCCGATAACTGGCATGCATATGGCCGTTGTCCACGCCGACGTCCACTGTAAAAGCTGACAGCAGCAGGGAAAGAAATCTCACAACGGGAACAGACGGTAAAAGCACAGCAAGGCAAAACAGCAGCACTTCAGTTCGCGTAGCTTGGCGCAAAACTAAGGCCCACACTTCCTGCGAAACATAATAAATAATTACTATAAAAGAACAATAGAAGGCAGAGAGCGTAACAAAAGTTGATTACGTACCAAGTAAGCCGTGTCATAGAACGTAAGCAGAATAGCTCAGAGGAGGCTTCTATAGCTACGACCAGCCGCGATGGAGACTTCAGAAGAGTAACCCGCAAATGATCTCTACCACACCAAGGGGGAAGTCAGGTGACCGAAAAGGAGATCACAGGCAAGCGACCCAGGGACACTCAAATGGCCACTATTTATACCAGCGCCCCCTAAGGTGCCAGGCTGAAAGTGGGTTGGACCGAGGGATAACATTCATCCTGCCACATTCGTATCAGTGTACATCAAAGCAGTTGTTTTCATGCAAAGGCTTTATGGCTTTTCCTATAATGCCTGATGGGCCGGTCTCTAGTCAAAATGCCCGGGCCAATTTTTTGTCTCAGTCCAGCCCTGCTTATATTCTCAGAGGAAAGGGAGCAGATTATAAAAGAAATGTGGTCACATTTTATGGAACTCCAAAGTGTTCAAAATTAAATAAATAAATAGGTCAAGATGAAATAAATAACTATGTGAATAAATAAGACACAGATATGTAATGTGAGAATGATATTGTGAAATAATGGAACACATTTTGAAAACAATGCTCATTATTGTGAAAAATATTACATTCTGCTATATAAATTTTCTTATTATTGTGAAATATTATTTCATGGTCATTATTTTTCACAATAACAGAGATTATTCCTGAGGCATTTTATTTATTTCCAGCCGATTATATTCCAAAATGACCTTTTTTCAAAGTCAGTCTTTATTTCAAAATCCCGTTTTTCCCGATGGTCTATTTATTTCATAATGCGACTTTTCAGCAGAATGACTTTGTCTGTCAATCAAGACAGACAGGGCGGAGCCAGTTGTGTGATTGGTTGCTCCTTTACTAAGACATAAGTAATAGCACATGAATTGTCGATTTAGGTTTAATGGTGCAATGCGTCTCCTATGCAGCTGGCGGCAGTATGCAGCTCAAAATAAAAATTAAGGCACCGACAAATGCAAAACACTGGGCGCGAATAACGTTACAGGTGTATCAATTCTTGTGAAGGGCATGGCTGCAGGAAACAAGTCCGTTTCTGAGTTACTCAGAGAACTTGCTAACCGCTTAGATTGAACGTCTTCACCTCAGTCTGCGTATTGCAGCAGTGTACTGGAGATGAAGTGGTCCCTGGTCCAAGTTCTCATCACAACCGCACAGTGTTAACGTTAGCAAATGCTAACGCTATCACAGCTAGCTCCACTCCACGAAACGCTGTTCAGGGTAAGTAACGATATGTTATTATTGCTTGGTTAGTCTGTCTGTCTGGCAAAAATGAGCTTTTTAATCAGTTTAGTCACAGATTTTTTTTAATACTGTTTTTTATCATAGCAAAGAATTCTATAAATTAGGTAAGAGAAAATAATTGTCTTCTGGGTTAATGTCTGTATTACTATTTACATTGTTGTAGGTAATAGTTATTCATGACTGTTTTAAAGTGGCTTATCTTCTGTGCTAATATGGAAGACAAGTAATCTATGTGAAAGAAAAGAAAGCAATTTTAGTTCAACGTAGTGATTTTGTAAGTGGGTATAATTTGAAAATGCTTTTACTAGTATAGTGGATGTTCTTTAAATATTTAACATTTAAAGTGTGTGTCACTTTACAGACTCCAACTTCAGTTTTGGTTTGGTCTCACCGTTGTAGGTCATAACACAAACAAGTCGTCAAGTCAAGCAGCTGAGGAAAGGGCTTAAGGAAACCATGGTATGGCCGCTTCTGACAGAAAGATCAGACATCATTCCTCCTTTCTTACCAAGGGAATCAGAGACTGCTCCCTGTTGTGAGGTAAGGTCAGGTCACATCTTTTAACATCTGAATAGTAAAGCTATTTGGTTAATTTATGAAGGATGAACATTAATTGTTGACACAAAACACCAATATACTGTTTTGTATGCGTGGGTTAGTTGAACAGCTGGGTTACATTTAATAAAAATACACCTAATGTTGCTGATGCTCTTAAGACTACAAGATAAGTAAAGCTATAAAATGACTGTGGCCTGCCACAGAAGATGAAGATGAGGAAGAAGAGGAATGCTCTCGAGGATAAATGCAGAGTGGCAGGTTACCTTCGGTCCTTCATTGAAAATGGTAAGTCTGCTGCGATAGGTATTTTGCCATTGGTTTTCTCTGATTATACTTTGGTAAATTACATACAGCCCAGTGATCTTGGGTCATTAACAAAGTACACTATAGTAGAGCTGGGCGATATGAGATTTTTTCATATCACGATATTTATTTTTATTTATTTTTTTATAAAAAGGACAAGAGCGGTGAGGTCTATCGCAATAGTTTAATTTTTCTATTGAGAAAAAGTTATTTCGCAATACATATCGTTATCGTTCTATCGCCCAGCTCTACGCTATAGTATAATTTTGTTTTGTTATTTGCTCCATGCAATACATAAGAGTGGTGGCATTATCAGTTGCACTAGAATTGTATGTAGACTACTTTTAGCTTTGTTAACATAAAAATATCTATAAAAGCTACAACAGCAATTTGAGTGGGGCAAAAATGTCTGGTGCCCTGTATGTAAGTGGTCATCTTTATGGTATTTCTCCATAAAAGATTCAAAATAATGAATATAGGATGTCATTATAGTTTAAAACAATCTTCTGTTGCAGCATCTTGTGCACAACAAAAAGCCCTCATCAAGTTTTGGACAGGATGGGAAGTCTTGCCGAGAAATGACTGTGGAAGTGGTCAACAGCAATCTTCCAAAGTCTTCCACCGGTTTTGAAGTACTACGTCTTCCTGCACACTACTGTACCTATGAGTCATTTCTAATGGACATTCAGGTGTGTCTCAACTCTACTGACTCAGGTTTTGGTCTGGTTTACGATTGATTCCATAACCACATGGTAAAATTAGACCATTTCTTCTTTCTTGCATCACATTACTGTACTCGGTGTTCAAAGAAACGGACAATCTAGTGAGTTCTAGTTCTTTTTAATACACTTGACAGTGAAAAATACAGAGTACAGGTGTGCATTTATGGCTTTTTTAATATAAACTGATGAAGAGTTCAGATATCAAAATCAGTTGTTCACTGTACATTATAAATTACACAATATGTTTTGTTTATACTCGCTACTGATACAAAAAAAATTTCTAGAAAAAATTATTTGAATTAAGATGTTACACTACTCTGTGTTCATTGTATTAAATCTGCTCAGAGTTGACATGTACTGTATATCCAACCAAGAAATGAATATCATTAAAGTGACAGCTGTATAAAACAAATCCTGTTTTATAGCCACTCACTGTTTTGTTGAAAATGAAATTGGTTATGCTGTTTTGAGTCAGTATTAGCTACAAAGCTGTAGAAATTAAAAATAAAAAAAATCCTCCTGACATAGAAACTGATTAAATGTAATAATGTCTTTCTACAAGTGATTTTGAAGTATTGGTAGCACAGCAGGGTCTTGTTCATTCAGTGCATCTGGGAGCTGAATCTCAGGAATGGTGATCTCATTTGATGGGCAGCGATTATGTTGTCCTGTCCAGTCCACACCATAATCCTCATCAACCTGAAAGAGCATGCACATGTTTTAAATCTAAACTGAAGAGCTGTTTCCTGCAGCTGTTCCTAGATGGACTTATTGAGTCTGCCAGGGCCTATGTGAGTTGCTTAGGCATTGGCTACCAACTAATTATTCATTCACCCATTCTAGGTCAGGATTGGTTCTCTTCAGGTATAACAAATTTAACTTTGTTTAAAGTATTGCCATCTATACCTGACAGGTGGGATAAAAGAGAATGGCTTGGGAGGCGCACAGCAAATCTCAAAGTTTTCCAATTAATGCTGAAAGAACCAAGGATGTAAATGTATTCTTGTTTTAGCTTTACCGAAGACACCAGAGAAAGTATATCTATAATGCTGCTGAAATAGACAAAACCATTTCAATAAACTCGCTATTTAACATCAACCTTGTTATGCGTTATCAGAGAACAATCAACTGCAAACAGCAATGAAACATTCAACTATGTACTATTTAAAGCACTAATGACCCTGCTGTCTAACAAGATGTGATAAGTAAGTAGACTGTGGAAAGCTGGTGGGTCTACTCTCTGTGTAAAAGGTTCCTACAGGCTCCACTGACCCCAGTCTCCGAGTTAACACACTAACAGCTAACACTGCTAAACGTGTCTCAACGCCGAGATGGCGCCGATAGCTTTAGCCGTAGCTGCCCCACTTAGTTTAGACAGTAACAAAAAAAAGTAAGCGATAATATTTCATTGTCAAACGTCATAATTAAGGTCAACACCTAAACAATGCTGTGTACAGAATCACACAGGTGCTCAATTACAGCATAAACTTACCTTAGACCATCCTCCGTCATTTTCCTCCTAATTGTGCTCGGAGACACAGAAAATGTATCGGCAATTACCCCGACGGTTATCCCGGACAGCACTAAAGTCCTGAGTGCTGCACTGGGATTTCTAGACGTGGACGGCCAACATTTGAAGACTGTTCTTCCTCGGCGTATTCCAAACGAACACGGTGCTGAATTGATCTTAAACCTTTGACAATGCTGTCATCGATGCGAACATCTTGAAGAGCAATTATCATCCCAAGCATTTCAGAAACATCTAAACGACTCAAAACAGTATCTACAGGTAAATGATCCCTCTCTATCTGATTTGCTTAAATGAGCAGAACTGGCTGAAGTTCACACCAGTCCGCCATCCTCCGTGACTTTTGACCTAGCACGCTGTTGCTAGCTGCAGTAGCCGTCCCGCGGAGCCGGTATCCAGGAAAACTAGTCGATGGTAAACGATAAGCCAATAGGTGCAAAGGTCCAGCCCACTTACATTGATTGACAGACAGTCATTCTGCTGAAAAGTCGCATTATGAAATAAATAGACCATCGGGAAAAACGGGATTTTGAAATAAAGACTGACTTTGAAAAAAGGTCATTTTGGACTAAAAACGGCTGGAAATAAATAAAATGCCTCAGGAATAATCTCTGTTATTGTGAAAAATAATGACCATGAAATAATATTTCACAATAATAAGTAAATTTATATAGCAGAATGCAATATATTTCACAATAATGAGCATTTTTTTCAAAATGTGTTCCATTATTTCACAATATCATTCTCACATTACATATCTGTGTCTTATTTATTCACATAGTTATTTATTTCATCTTGACCTATTTATTTATTTAATTTTGAACGCTTTGGAGTTCCATAACATTTAACTGAGATTTCGAGACATTATGAAGGGCATTAATTTAGAAAACGATGCTTGGTGCTAAGTTTTTTTCTAAATCTTATTTTAACTGTACTATCATTTGCTTGTTTTGTGATATAAAAGAACTCAATAAATATATTGTTAACATTTAAAAAAAAAAGAATATAATAATATATATATATATATATATATATATATATATATATATATATATATATATATATATATATATATATATATAATAAAATAATAATGTCCACAGATTATTTTAGCCTATATGTGAAGTGCATCTATGTAACTGTATGGTTTATTAAGAATGTAGTTTAAACTTAACTCAGAAATGTATTTATTCATTTTATTATTTATTTATTTGTTATTTATTTTTAATTTATTAATCTATTAATTTTGCCTTGATGACTCTCAGGTTACTAGAACAAAATTTTCTTAATGAGTAGATTTTTTTTCTTTTAATTCTCCATCATTAAGTTTGAGTTCTGATAAATTGCACTACAACTCTATACTGTATTCATTGTATTATCATTTTTACATGTAAATAGTTAGTGTTTGCCCCCTGACCTTTTTGTTTGTTTCTTTTGCATATTTGTCACATTTAAATATTACAGATTGTCAAACGAACTTTAAAACTAGTCAAAGGCTGAGTAAACATATCAGTAAGTGCATATTTCTTTTAATGATGATTTGATTTATTAAGGGAAAAGAGTTGTCCAAAGCGACTAGGCCCTGTGAGGGAAGTAATTAACTACCACAGCATTTCAAAACAAGAACATCATACCAGCAGTAAAACAGTGGTGATGATGTCATGGTCTTTGGTTGCTTTGCTGCTTCAGCCTGCTCTTTACCAGAAATTCCTTTAGAGAATGTGTGGCTATCAGCTCCTGACGGATGGATTATATGGTATCAGTCACTAACAATAATTAGCAGGGCAGTCATGTATTCTACAAACAATGATTAACTACTTTGCTTTAGCTGTACTATAAAGGAGAATTAAAAAATAAATATCACAATTTAAAGTTACAAGGTTAAAGTTAAAATACCATCGTCTTCACATTTGCATTCAGAAATGCTTCAGAAACGACATTTAAAGGTAGAGGAGCAGCAAACGCTTGAACAGCAAGTGATAAAATTCCTTCAAACGAAGAATGTAAGTATTCAGAGCCATCATATTGCAGCATGCCACACGCTCCCCAGAAAAGACAGTAAAACAAAGCCAGCAATCATTCTTCGGTTTGTGAGTCGCAAAACAAAGATTGAGTTACTGAAACAGGGTAAGAAGCTAAAAGGGACTGGTGTGTATTTAAATGAACATTTAACGAAAAAGACTGCTGAAATTGCAAGACAGGCACGCATCCTGAGAAAACAAAATAAGATACAAGCGACATGGACGAGGAACTGCAAAGTAATGATAAGACTAAATGGCAATCCCGAAGAAGCGAAAGTTGTGATGATAAGAGAACTCAAAGACTTAGAGCAATATAAATAATCAGGAATCTGCTATGGAATCTATTGGAAAAGTGACGATTGGATAATGAACAATGGGTATGGAAAGTATTTCTGGCCTTATGGCTCAAAAACAATGGAAACAACAACAACAAAAACACATAAATGACAAGTTTGGACACAGATTATAGGTTTCCATTCGGAGATATTGAAGAGGAAGACTTTGATTATGAAAAGGACTGTCAAGGTGGTTATTTTGCCACACACGCTGAGAAAACGAACTTCAAAACGTTTAACTATGCAGAGCACAACATGAATGACCCTGAAAGTAGCATTGACCCAGATACCCACTTCTACAATAACACCAATAATACTTGTGAGTACTATACAGATGACCAATTCAATGTGAATATTAAAATGGCAAATGCATTGTCGGTCATACATTTCAATAGTAGAAGCCTGTGTTACGTTTCGGTGTTGTCAGTGTGTTCTTTTTGGCGTGACTGTTATGTGTTTCCTGTTTTACTTTGAAAGTCTGTGTTATCTTAGTCTTTTCAGTTTACTTTTCCCTGTCTCGTCAGTTCTGAGTTGCCCCAGCTGTGTTTCCCTCTTGTTGTCCATTTTCCTGATTGCTCCCTCTAGGTATTTAAACCCTGTGTTTCAGTGTGTCATGGTCGTGATTTTCCCCCCGTTGTAAATAGTTTGACGTTTTGTGTTTTGATGTAAATAAATATCGTATTTTGCTTTGAAGAAATAGTTGTCGATACTTTCGTTTTGGGATTATTTTTGTGGAAGCCCGTATTAGTTTTTTCTCGTGTGTTTTTGCCTTATTTTTATTTTTCCTGCGTTGCACACCGGTTGCCTAGGCCGGGGTGTAACATATGGGGGCTCGTCCGGGATTGCCATCGCTGAGGGGTCCGAGGACCGCTTCAGCCGTCCGCCGTCGCTGGAGGGTCCGAGGGAGGGACCGCTTCAGCCGTCTGTCTTCGCTGGAGGGTCCGAGGGCCGGTCCAGCCTTCATCCGCCTTCGCTGGAGGGTCCGAGGGCCGGTCCAGCCTTCATCCGCCTTCGCTGGAGGGTCCGAGGGACTGCTCCAGCCTTCGTCGTCTGCTGGAGGGTCAGTGGGACCGCTCCAGCCTTCATCATCTTCGTCTGCCTTCGCTTCAGCTGTCCGTCTCCGCTGGAGGGTCCGAGGGACCGCTCCAGCCTTCATCCGCCTTCGCTGGAGGGTCCGAGGGACCGCTCCAGCCTTCGTCGTCTGCTGGAGGGTCAGTGGGACCGCTCCAGCCTTCATCAGCTTCGTCTGCCTTCGCTGAGGGGAGGGTCCGTGGGACCGCCCCAGCCTTTGTCGTCGCTGGAGGGTCCGTGGGACCGCTCCAGCCTTCATCCGCCTTCGCTGGAGGGTCCGTGGGACCGCTCCAGCCTTCGTCGTCTGCTGGAGGGTCAGTGGGACCGCTCCAGCCTTCATCGGCTTCGTCTGTCTGGATCAAACTTTTCACTTGGTGTTAAATGTTTGATTTTTGGGTGTTACGCCCCAGTCTAGGGGTACAGGAACGCAACATAAGTTTGAAAAGACTGCCCCGCCCTGGTCCCCAAAACCATACACAGAGGGAAACCAATTCCTTAGTGAATCGTGTTTTATTATCTACACTGCAAAAATGAAGCTCCAGGGTGAACAAAGGCCAAAATAACAAACAAAACAAGCTAAGTCAGGAGGAGGTGCTATCTAAAACCCTATGTGAAATCAAACATCAAACAAAAGACAAGCGCTACACCTAACTCCCTAACTGAAATAAACAGGAGAAAACAGTGCAAGGAAAAACAATACGGCAGCTCACCCCTTCTGTTGCAGTGCTATTTACAATGTGCTATGTACAATGAAAGCTAATATACACACTATATACAAAACTCAGAGAAGCCGCACAAATCACAAGCACAAAAGTCTCAAGTTTTGGAGGCCAGGGTCAGGTCTGCTGCTGCTGTCAGTGGCTGCCCCGGGACAACTGCTGGTGAGGGATTTGAAGAAGATCACATGGCCAGGGGACCAATCAGCAGCCGTCAGCTCATCCACTCCGGGACCTGCAAAGACTTAAAGGAACAGACAACAACAGCCACCAAAACAGATTATGGACAGGGCCATAACAGCCTGTATAAAATTTTTTCTAAAATTACAGAATGTTTAAGTAAGTTAAAAAAGTTTAATATAATTGCAATATCAGAAACATGGCTCGATAATGAGAAAGTTAGTGAAATGGGACTGGAAGGATACGAATTATTTACAATGAACAGGGTGAATAAAAAAGGAGGTGGTGTTGCTTTATATGTAGATAAAGTTTTGAAATGTAGTCTGATTGAATGCATGTCAAGCACCATAGATAACATATTGGAATGTGTCACTATTGAAATTCATGTTGAAAAAGCTAACAATATAATTATAAGTTGCATCTATAGGACACCAGGTTCATGCCTTGAGATATTCAATGAAAAACTTGCTGCTATGTTTAGCAACCTAAATGATAAAAAAGTGCAAATAATTTGTGGTGATTTTAATATAGATTTGCTAAACCCAAATGGACATCAGAAAACAACAGATTTCATAAATACAATGTATAGTAACTCCCTTTTCCCTGTAATTATAAAACCAAGTAGAATAACAATTGATACAGCTACATTGATAGATAATATATTCACAAATAAAATTGACCATGAAATAGTAGGTGGACTTCTTATAACTGATATAAGCGATCATCTTCCTGTTTTTGCAATTTTTCAAAATTATTTTGGGATTAAAACTAAACAAAAGAATCAAATATTTGATATGATACGACATAGAACAACAAGAGCCATTGCTGCCCTCCAGGTGGACTTAAAGGAACACAATTGGAATGAGGTTTTTGCAAATGAAGATTCAAATAGTGCATATGATGCATTCTTATCAACTGTAATTTCACTATATGAAAAACATTGTCCTTTAATGAAAATCACTAGAAAGCATCACAGATCAAATAAGCCATGGATCACAAAGGGGATAGAAGATGCATGTAAAAAGAAAAATAATCTATATAAGAGATTCATAAAACAGAGGACAAAAGATGCTGAAATAAAGTACAAGTTATATAAAAATAGATTAGTAAATATTATAAGAACAAGTAAGAAAGAATATTACCACAAATTATTGGAGCAAAGTAGAAGTAACACACAAGAAACATGGAGGATATTAAACAGTCTAATCAAAAAGGGCTCAAAAAATAAGAATTATCCAGATTATTTTAAAAAAGATAAAGATATTGTGCTTGATAAAACTAAAGACATTGCAAATGAATTTAATGATTTCTTTGTAAATGTTGGCTTTAATTTAGCAAAAGAAATTCCAGAGTCAAGAAATAATAACGACCTAAATAAACATATTACTCAGAATGTGTCCTCCATGTTTATTGGTGCTGTAACTCATAGAGAAATAATTAACATTGTGAAGACATTTAAAAATAAAAAGTCCACTGACTGTTTGGTATTGACATGATATTAGTTAAAAGTATTATAGAATATATAGTGCAACCTTTCGCATACATTTGTAATCTGTCCTTTCAAACTGGTGTGTTTCCCTCACAAATGAAAATAGCAAAAGTTATTCCAATCCATAAAAACGGAGAGAGATGTCAGTTTACCAATTATAGGCCAATATCACTACTCCCACAGTTCTCAAAAATTTTAGAAAAGTTATTTGTTAATAGACTTGATAAATATATTGAGAAGCATAATCTCCTAAGTGATAACCAATATGGCTTTAGAGTGAAAAGGTCCACTTCAATGGCAGTGATGGAACTTGTTGAAGGGATATCTAATGCAATAGATAATAAGGAATATACTGTTGGTGTTTTTATAGACTTAAAAAAGGCGTTTGATACAATTGATCATTCTATATTAATGAATAAACTAGAGAGATATGGCATAAGAGGGATAGCATACAAGTGGATGAAAAGTTACCTGGATGAAAGATATCAATATGTCGAATTCAATAATGTAAAATCTAAGCAGTTGAAGGTAACTTGTGGTGTTCCTCAGGGCTCTGTGCTGGGCCCTAAATTATTTATATTATATATAAATGACATATGTAGTGTTTCCAAACTGTTAAAATGTGTATTGTTTGCTGATGATACGACTCTGTACTGCTCAGGTAAAAACTTAGAACAGCTTCTGACTACAGCGGAAAAGGAGTTAAATATATTAAAAAACTGGTTTGATGTAAATAAGTTATCATTAAATATAAAGAAAACAAAATTGATTATTTTTGGCACTAGACAAGTGAAAAATGTATCTAAAATAAGGGTTAATGGAATTGAAATTGAAAGAGTGTACGAAAATAAATTTCTTGGAGTGATAATTGATGATAAGCTGAGTTGGAAGTCTCATATAAACCACGTGAAAACAAAAATGTCAAAAACCATTGCTATTCTCTATAAAACAAAGCATGTCCTGAACAAAAAATCATTATACACACTTTATTGTTCTCTGTTGCTTCCATATATGACTTACTGTCTGGAGATATGGGGTAATGCATATAAAACGAACACTCTTCATATTTTCAAGTTACAAAAAAGAGCTATAAGAATTATAAACCAATCAAACTATATAGAACCAACTAACATTTTGTTTATTAATCTGAATACCCTGAAATTTTATGATTTAGTTGAATATAAAATGGCACAGATAATGTATAAAGCACAAAATAACTTGCTTTGCCGCAGTACTCAGAAGCTGTTCAAAGTCAGAGAGAGTCAATATGACTTAAGGGGAACAGATTTCTTTAAGAAAAACAAGATGAGGACAAATATAAAGCAGAGATGTGTTTCTGTTAGAGGAGTTAACCTGTGGAATAGTTATGACAGTGATTTAAAAAGGTGTAGTTCATTTTCCTTGTTTAAAAACATGTTTAAAAATAGAGTATTAGAAAAATATATATATCAAGAATGAAAAGAACAAAAAGGAGAAAAAAAACAACAACCTCTTGATTCTTTACTTTGATGTAGTTACTTATCTAAGGTGGAAAGTTTTTTTTTCTTTGTTTTGTTTGTTTGTTTGTTTGTTTTGTTTGGTTTTTGCTTTGTTTTATTATTTTCTTCAAGCCCTGTGTACAGGAGCTGCATACAAAAAGATATTTTGTGAAAAGGGTTGGCGTAATAAGCAAATGCTTCAGCCAATACCTTTTGATTAGCCTTGTCTCATGCTTTCTTTCTTTATGGTAGATTTTTGTTCTGTTTTCACTGTTTTTTGTTTTTTTTTTTCTCACTGTTTTCACTGAGATTTGAATTTGAATGCTAATCAATAAAATCAAATCAAATCAAAAACATTAAACTGGTAAAGTTATTAGTAAACTTACTAACTCCTCGACCCAGACTGGGCACTGAACCTTTTTCCCACTGGGAACCATGGTATCTAAGTTGGAGATAGTAATTTTCATTCTTGCCACTTCTCATTCAGCTTCAAATTGAACAGACCTGATGACAAAGGGGAGCCACCGAGTCCAACACTCACCGTTAATGAGTTATTGCCAGCAATATGAACCAAGCTCTCACTATGGTTGTACAGGAACTGAATGGCCTATAACAACAGGCCAGACGCCTAATGCTCCCAAAGCACCCTCACACTCCTCACAGGAGACCCTGAGAGATCCGGGCTTTTCCAAACCTACAAAGACACACTAGGTACTGGATACATGTTCTAATGAATGCAAACAACTATTTGACTAACATGTGTGTCTCACCGGCTCTTGTTCCATCTCTGTTCTGTCCTCATTCTCCATCTCCCTCTCTGTTCCTCTTTGTGCTAACTAAAAAGCCAAACACCAACATCATCAAATATTTCTAAGCTTTTCAGGGCCGAGTACAATAACCTCAGTTTGATCTGAATTAAGAAGCAGAAAGTTAGCGGCCATCCAGGTCTTTATGTCTTTAAGACATTCCTGCAGTTTAACTCATTGGTGTGTGTTATCTGGCTTCATGGACAGATAGAGCTGGGTGTCATCTGCATAGCAGTGTAAATGTATGCTATGTCTTCTAATGATGCTGCCTAAGGGAAGCATGTATAATGTAAACAGAATTGGTCCTAGCACTGAACCCTGTGGAACTCCATAATTAACCTCAGTGTGTGAAGAGGACTCTCCATTTACATGCACAAACTGGAGTCTATTAGATAGATATGATACAAACCACTGCAGCACAGTACCTGTAATACCTACAGCATGTTCTAATTGCTCTAATAGGATATTATGGTCAACAGTATCGAATGCTACTGTCACGGTCAGCGATGGCCGTGGAGTTGAGGAAAGTAGGGCCCAAACGCTAGACTCTTATAGTGAAGGACAGTGGATTTATTTATGGTGAGTGGACAAAAACAACAACTATGTCCAGCACTGTAGCTCCCGTGGCGATTCCTCTGTGAATCCCATACCGTGCACGTGTCCATAAACAGTGAAAAAGTGACGACTCCAAAACCCAGTTTCCCCTCGTGACGACACTCCTCGCTCCCGACTCCTGGTGACACAAAACACACACAGCTCAGCAGGAAACACACAGTAGCGATGTCGTTCACATAAACACTCATCAACGGAGGTACTTTACAAGTTTAATATAGAATAATCCCGTGCTGACTGGAGCTCGGCCACCTTCTTAAATAGGATGCTCTTGATGAGGCCATCGGCTGCAGCTGGTGAAGGCTAACGAGCAGCACGTGTGGCAGCTTCCAGTGCGGGAACACTTCCGGTTCGCAGTCCCCCTCAGCAACCCAAAACATCCGGGAGCACACAGGGAGAAGGAGGACAAAAAAGGAGAGAATACCACCAAAAACACACATAATAACAATAATCATAGTCCACACTGCTCAAGGACCCTGGGTCCCTCAGACCCAGGTCCCTGACAGCTGCACTGAGGTCTAGCAAGACAAGCACAGAGATGAGTCCACTGTCAGAGGCCATAAAAAGATCATTTGTAACCTTCACTAAAGCTGTTTCTGTGCTGTGATGAGCTCTGAAACCTGACTGAAACTCTTCAAATAAACCTCTGCAGATGATCTGTTAGCTGTTTGACAACTACTCTTTCAAGGATGTTTGATATGAAAGGAAGGTTGAAGATTGGCCTATAATTAGCTAAGACTGCTGGGTCTAGAGATGCTTTTTGAGTAAAGGTTTAACTACAGCCAGCTTGAAGGCCTGTGGTACATAGCTGATTATTAGAGATAGGTTGATCATATTTAAGATGGAAGAATTAATTAATGGCAGGACTTCTTTGAGCAGTTTTGTAGGAATGGGTCTAAAAGACACGTTGATGGTTTGGAGGAAGTAATTATTGAAGTTAACTCAGAAAGATCAATTGGAGAAAAAGAGTCTAACTTAACATCAATGGTACTAAGAGTAGCTGTAGATAATATTACATCTGTGGGATGATTATTGGTAATTTTTTCTCTAATGATTAAAATTTTATTTGTGAAGAAGTTCATGAAGTCATTACTAGTTAACGTTAAAGGGATGGTTGGCTCAACAGAGCTCTGACTGTTTGTCAGCCTGGCTACAGAGCTGAAGAGAAACCTGGGGTTGTTCTTATTTTCTTCAATCAGTGATGAATAGTAAGATGTTCTGGCTTTGCGGAGGGCTTTCATATAAAGCAACAAACTATTTCTCCACCTAAATTTGTGACACGCCATTTCCTCTCCAGCTTACGAGTCATCTACTTTAGGCTACGTGTTTGAGAATTATACCACGGAGTCAGGTACTTCTGATTTGAGACCTTAGTTTTCACAGGAGCTACAGTATCCAGAGTCGTACGTAGTGAGGAGACAAAATTATTAACAAGATAATCGACCTCTGTTGGGGTAGTGTTCAGATAGCTGCTCTGCTCTGTGTTGGTACAGGGCATTGAAGATGATAACAGTGGGTGGATTATATTCTTTAACTTAGTTACAGCGCTTTCAGAAAGACATCTACTGTGATAAAGTCTACTCTCCACCGCTGTGTAATCAATTATTGTAAATGTAAATGTTATCAGGAAATGATCAGACAGCAGAGGGTTTTCAGGAAACACTGTTAAATGTTCAGTTTCTATGTCATATGTTAACACAAGATCTAGAGTGCGATTAAAGTGGTGGGTGGGTTCTTTTACATTTTGACAGAAGCCAATTGAGCCTAATAACAGATTAAATGTCATGTTGAGGCTGTCATTTTTAGCATCTACATGGATGTTAAAATCACCCACAATAATTATTTTATCTGAGCTCAGAACTAAATTAGATATAAAGTCTGAGAAATCAGACAGAAACTCTGTGTAAGGCCCAGGTGGACAATAGATGATAACAAGTAAGACTGGTTTCTGAGTTTTACAGCTGGAAAAGGCTAAGCATCAGGCTTTCAAATGAATTGAAGTCTGTCTTGGTCTTTCGTTTCGGCTGCACCAGCTACAGGGGCCTGGCTATCTACGGGTGAATGAAGGGTGCGAAGCCGAGTCTCCAATTCAGTAATCCTGGCCTCCAGAGCTGCAAATATGGTACATGTGTTACAAGTATCACTACTACAAAAGGAGGCCAAGGAGTAACTAAACATCTGACACAATGAGCAGGAAAGTGCAGGAGGGACAGGTGAAGAGGCCATGCTGCTAGCGAGTCGGCTACAACCTAAGCTAAGCTAGCGAAACAGTAAAGACACGGTGAGTGAATACTTTGGCTATAAATTAGGTAGTGAGTACACAGAAAGTGTGCTTCGGATGAAGCACGTGAAGATTATGCTATGAAAAAAGAATGTATCTAAAACTTTTTAATTAAACTGCTAAGCAGATAAGCTACTCAAAGACACCACTGTGTTTGAGCAGGAACAGTAAGTGATGCTCTACCGCAGAGAGAGCGAACACCAAGTGACCTTCTTGTTGCTCCAAACTTCTCCAAGGCTTTTAAGATTGGGGTTAGAGCACGTCATCTATTAATTAGAAAGTTGGAAGGTTGATCCCTGGCAGCTCGTTTTCATGCCAAATATCCTTAGGCAAGAAACTAACCACAAATTGCTCTCTGATACCTCCAGTGGAGTTGGAATGTTAGATAGAAAGCACTTAAGCATAGAACAAAGTGCTTGTGTGAATGTATGAATGAGGCATATTGTATAAAGCGCTTTGAGTGCTCAGACAGAGGAAAAAAGCGCAATAATAATAACGAGCCTTAGCATAGTCTTTAGTATTTAGGGTAGTAGCTCATTCTTTATGAATAGAGGCACCATTTCCTCAAAAACACTCATTGGTATAGAAATGCTTAATCATAGATTAACCTGTTAGCCCTGTAAAACCACATCCACTTAAAGAGTGCCTGGTCCCAGACCACCAAAAAAAGAGAACAATATAGTACCCAAATAGTAAAAACTATGACTATTAAACATTAAGTCTTTCTCTCTTTTAAGTTCTTGTTAGTACATGAATTAATAAATGATAGACATACTGATTTACTCTGCCTTATTGAAACCTGGTTAGAGCAGGATGATTATGTTAGTTTAAATTAATCGACACTCCTGTGTTTAATCTAATTAGACAGAATTAGACTAAGTTTGTTTTTCTCAAATTGTAAAAGAACCCACCACTCTAGATCTTGTTCTGACATATTTAACAGTATTCCCCAAAAACACATCATCCAACATGCAATCAACATGAACCTACATTAAACTACAAGATTAGCATAGCAGTGAAGAAAATGACACAGCATTGATCAAACATCTGTTAACGACATCAACCAGTAGTCTGTGAGCACAAAGAAAATCTGCGCCTTTTCACCAAATGTTTTGATGGGGGAGCCATTAGCCGCTGCTAGTAGCTGCACACAGCCCTTAGCTAGCCTCTCAGAACCAGCCGAGGGCAGGAAAATGTCTACCCAAGTGTGAGTCTTCTATGAAGAGCAGCCATTCCTGGTCACGTCTGCTACAGACCACTGGCGGGCTCATTTCCCTGGGTCTTAAATCTTCACTTTGGCGCTGAAACGTCGTGCCGTGATCCCAGCCACTGTCACTGAGCCAGAGGCCTCTGGGAGAATTAGTGTGGGTGCCAGCCCACACAGAAGCGGACAGTTGTCGGAGATAACCATGTGTGAAGAGGAACTCCATGTCATCCATCCCCAGTAAGCACAGCATGTTCTCCATGAGCTTGAAAGTGGTACCATCACCTAAGCCTGAGAGAGAGGAGCTTCTTTTCTCTGTGTCGGAGTGGGAGTGGCACCGCAGCAGCAGCGCCTTGAGAGCGGTGTATTTCCTTTGGCCAAGGGGATTCTGGAGGAGGGTCATTGGACAGCGGAGTCCAATGAGGCCAATGAGGCCACCACATGTTTTTCATGTCTTCAGATAAAATTCCACAAAGAGCAAACTGAGCTTCGACATGCACGAACCATGAAGGAGGGTCGTGAAGCCAAAAGTCCTGTACTTTAACTACCAAAGCAAACGCAGGTGCAGACAGAGGTGGGAGTCTGGCAGCCACAGATGCTTCTGGGAAAGGGCCGGTTTCCTCTTCAGGCCTCAGCATGTTTGTCTCAGGGGTCACCAATGTGGAGGTACGTAAGGATGACACAAGACCTCATCACGTTTTACTCCAACTTTAATTTCAGCTTCACACAACTGAACTCACAAGGCAGAAAACACCTCCTACAACCCAAAAACATTACCCCTCCCTCTTCCCTTATTGCTGGATGTGAGTGGAGTCCCCTGGTGGTCCCACACAAAGCAAACAAAAAAAACTCTCAGACGGAAGTTTTTAGGTCCTGTGACTTATGCAAGCACCACTACGTAGTTCTTTCTGCAATGGAGCTTGATCCAACTAAAAAATACAATATTTAACGTCCATGGCCACAAATTAGTTTGTGGCCAACAGTATTTTACAAACTGCAATCAGACTGTGTTGCAGGTATTTTTGCATTTTCATGTAAAAGTGAACAATGGTAAGAACTGGTCCATGAACCTGAATTAAAAATTTTCAATAAGTACCTCTGAGACTGTGCATCATATCCAAATCTATAAAAACCTAAACTTTTGTCAGAAAGTAAAACTACAGGTGTTAACAGATGTATGTGAGATTGTTAGGTTGTTAAAAGTATACTGAAATATACTTTTAACAACCTAACAATCTCTCTCTAAAACCTACAGAGGTGACTGTGTACAAATAAATGACACCAGAACAAAACTGTTTTTATATTGCAGAAATTCTTCAAGAGTTAAGTTGCTGAAAGTGTTTTGTCACAGTGTGAATGAAGTAAGTTGAGGAACTGGATTTTTCTTCTACACGGCTTGGAAGGCCCTGGTTTGAGCTGGTTTGATCATAACAGCAGTGACTGGGTTTGGAGTGAGAGGTAGACATGGAAGTGGGTGCAAAAGATGTTCAGGGATCTTGGGAATCTTCTGATGGCATTCAGGTGGAGACTGTGGGAAAGCCTGGCAGTTCTCGTTAAGGGCAGCCACAGCAGGAACAAAGGCACACTGACATTTAGGTCCCATGTTGTGCACCATGGACTGGGTGGAGGAGGTGCCCGAATGGGAACTGCCAGAGCGAGATGAGGAGAGGGAGTTGGGCTTCACTAGTTTGGCTTTGGGAGCTTCTGCATCCTCCCTGAAATGAGAACATAGCTGCATGATTTACTGGCAGGACGAAACTGAAATTGATCATGAAAGTTTAGCTTTAGTAAAGTAGAAAGTATACTTTTAGTAGAAAAGTACCAGTCAAAAGTTTTAAAACACCCCAATTTTTCCAGTTTTTTATTGAAAATTATGAAGTTTACTGTCACATTGCACTCTGTAATGAAGCATAGTACAAATAAGCAACTGGAGTCAAAAGAAAAAATTCATGGAATCAATTTGTAGACCAAAATGTGTTCTAAACCAGCGGTCCCCAACCTTTTTTGCGCCACAGACCAGTTTATGTCCAACAACATTTTCACTGACCGGACTTTAAGGTGTCATGGATAAATTCACCAAAATAAAACCAGTACCGGTACCAAAAAAAGAAGATTTATTCATGACACACGGGAAAAGACGGAGGAGGAGACGGACGAAGGGAAACCAAGTTAATGATAAAAATGATTTAAAAAAAAAAAATGATAAAAATGCCTAAATTTCACACCCAAGCCTCAAATCTCACCGCCCAGTACCGAAAGATTCAAGGGCCAGTACCGCTGTTCTAAACTTTTGACTCACCAGAGTAGCCTCCTTTGGCAGATATAACAGCTGAACACACTCGTGTTATTCTTTCTACAATAGAAATCAAATATTCTCACATATCTGTAGCAGAAGTTCCCATAAATGTGGACCTTGTAGGCTGCTTTGCTTTCACTCTTCTGTCCAGTTCATCTCAAACCAACTTGATGGGGTTTAAGTCTGGAGACTGTGCTGGACACTCCATGTTTTCAAGTTTTGGGTCATCATCTTGCTGTAGGATGAACTCCTGATCAGCTAGGTCCATACCAGAGGCTACTGCATGGAGCTGCAGAGTGCTGTGGTAGCTGTTTTGGTTCAGGGTGCCTCTCACTTTGTACAAGTCACCGACCCTGGATCCAGCAAAAAGCCCCAAACCATCACACTTCCTCCTCCGTGTTTTTTTTTTTTTTTTGGATAATTTAATTTAAAATTTTTAAAAATATAAAACAAAAGCTGTCGTGCTAGCAATGTACCAGGTTTATCCCCAAACTCAAAGTGCTTTTGTTGCAAAATCCAGAGTAAATTGCTGACTAGGCCACTCATAATGCCATTATATTAATATTTTAATTTCAGTATCTCTTTATAATCCATAGACGATTTAGAGGTTTGATACATTCTTTCCAGGACAGGAAAGCTATTGATTTCCGACAGACGTTTCTCTCTTTCTCTTTTAAGAGCTGAAGTGTAAGAAATTATCGCACCCCTCAAAACAGTCTTCAGTGCTTCCCATAAAGTACAGGGTGGGCCATTTATATGGATACACCGTAATAACATGGGAATGGTTGTGAGGGGGCAAACTCCTCAAGATGGGTGGTGACCATGGTGGCCATTTAGAAGTCGGCCATCTTGGATACAACTTTTGTTTTTTCAATAGGAAGAGGGCCATGTGACACATCAAACTTATTGGTAATGTCACAAGAAAAACAATGGTGTGCTAGTCACGTGGATGATGTATCTAAGAAGGGGTCAAGATAACAGTTAAGGTCTCCAGCCACTATTATATTAGAATCGTTGTTATTAGTGATGGGATTTCCGGCTCTTTTTAGAGAACCGGCTCTTTCGGCTCCCAACCCGCTCTTCAGGTTGTTTTGTTGCTTTAATTAATTTATTATTAACAAAAATATAAAAGATAAAAAAATATATAAATATATAAATGCACAAAAGGAATTATTCATGTAAAAAAAAAAAACGTGATTTTATTTATATATGTTTATATATAAATATATACGGTGGCCCCAAGAGACAAAGCACGTACAAACTCCAAAACACATTTCTAGCGTTAACTGAACTTCCAAAACAGAGCTACCTGGATCACTTAAATTATACAATTGAAAGCATATGTGTATTGTTTGTGTATTTGTACACAAGCACTCAGATACATTCAAATAATTTAAGAAAAAACGTTCATTTACCTGTTACTACCACACACCAAATCTGGTCGTTGGTACTTCCTGCCTTGTAAATATACTTATATTTATTCATTCCACATAAAATGTAATAAATAAATCATATTATACAAAAACCAACTATTCACATTTCAACTTTTATCTATTTAAATTTTCAGCTTTTACCTTTTAAACAAATTTAAAGTGAAACAACACAAAACACTGCAAACCACAACACAATTAAATATAAATTAAAATATGAAAACAAAAAAGATGCACATTCTCTGTCATATGGGCCTGCATGAATAAACTTTCTGAATCCTTTATCATCCGTTTCATCCGGGCATTGTGATTCCTTTAAGTGAGGTTCACAATTTGGCCAGCAGCCTCGGTTTGGTTTACTAGGGGATAGATGCATGTCATTTTTGGGAGCAGCGGTGTGGGCGGGTGATAGGCGCTGGGGTATTGTTTTGTTTTGTGGCTTAGATGCGTGTATTCTATTGCACTTACTTAACTAATATAATTATATAACTATGACACATTACCAGATGATCTTACTGAACTATGTGCTTTCTGGAAAAGCTGATCGGCGCCAGTTTGTATGCAAACTGTGGATTGACAGTTAGCATACAGATAAAGAAAACAAAACATTTTTTAAAAAGTCAGAAATTAGGAGCAACACAGTGCAGTCTGTTTGATAGTCCACAGCGTGAGGCACAACACAAACTAAAAGCTCGCTCACCTTATTAGACAAAAAGAGAGAAAAAAGAAGAAAAAAGAAGACATGCAATCACAGCTGATACGCAAGTTACTCCTTCTCTGTAGCACTATAGTTCTAACGCTGGCGAGCCACCTCTGCTTGTTCTGGATCATTGAAAACCTCCGGAATATCCTCATCTTTCTAGTGCACACACAGCTTTGTTGGGTACCATAGCTGGAATTTAATTCCATCTTCTCTCAGGGCTTGCATCACATTCCGGAAGGAACAGTGCTAGCTCATTACTTCGCTGGTGCAGTCTGGGAAGATCAGAACTTTATTCCCCTTGTACTCCATCGGTTGCATCCTGGCGAGGCATAGAATAAGCTCTTTCATCTGAAAGTGATGTATTCGGGCGATGGTGGTATGCGGTTTCTGTCCCACTGCCAGCCTAGGCCATAGGGATCGATGAGCGTGGTCGACCTTAAGTGGATGTGGGAAGTGTTGCTTACCCAATAATTCGGGGATGAGGTTGGAAATAAACTCTTTCGGACTCCCTATCTTCTGAGCACTGTTTTATGCCAACAATTTTTATATTAAGTCTCCGAGTACAGGCCTCCAAATCCAATAGTTTGGGTTGAATCTTTACAAGCTTTGCCAGGTCCTCGCATTTGGCTTCAAGCGTTCCCATTCGCTATTCCCGGGGCGTTGACCGCTAATTTCCTGACCTTCCATGCGGTTCTGTAAGTCAGTCTGTATGGATAGCACCAACTGGAACTTGGCCTCAAAAGCATCAAACTGCTCATCAAGTTTTTCCAGGATTGATTCAGATATTGTCTTACATGTTTCCTGGCATATCTTATTCTACCTTGGTGTTCATCTGAACAATAGACTGGACTGGACTCATAACTCAGACGCCCTCTACAGGAAAGGGCAGAGCAGGCTGTACCTGCTGCGGAGACTCAGGTCGTTTGGAGTGGAGGGCCCACTCCTGAAGACCTTCTATGACTCTGTTGTGGCTTCTGCTATCTTTTATGGCGTGGTCTGCTGGGGCGGCAGCATCTCTGCTGGGGACAGGAAGAGACTGAACAGGCTGATCCGAAGGGCCAGCTCTGTTCTAGGATGCCCTCTGGACCCAGTGGAGGTGGTGAGTGACAGGAGAACGGCGGCTAAGCTGTCATCCCTGATGGACAACATCTCCCACCCCATGCAGCAGACTGTGACAGCACTGAGCAGCTCCTTCAGTGGGAGACTGCGGCACCCACGGTGTGGGACGGAGAGATTTCGCAGGTCTTTCCTCCCCACTGCTGTCAGACTCCATAATAAAGACTTTAACTGATCAAGCACACACATCCATACATATGCAATAATACTAAGTGCAATAATCCTTTCTGTCATCGTTGTATTTTTACTCAGTTGTATATAGTATTTGTATTTGTATTCTATTTTTATCTTATTGTATATTTATTTTATTTTATTCTACTGTATATAGTATTTTATTTTATTCTATTCTGTACAGTTGTGTACTGTATTTATTCTTATTGTATTCTAATTTTTGCCTCATAACTTTTGCACTGTCCACTTCCTGCTGTGACAAAACAAATTTCCCACGTGTGGGACTAATAAAGGTTATCTTATCTTATCTTATCTTATCTTATACATTTCACTCTTGTCATCCGGAGTGACAACTTTAGGCTCAGCCAAAGCCCTGCTGGTGCAACTATCATTAGCATCAAGCTCGATGCTCGACCATTTGTCGATGGTCTTATTCTTGCCTAGGTTCGAGGCTTTCTTTGGCGGAGACATTTCAGATATGCTGGGCAATGATTAAGCCAAAGGTACAAATCGATTATTTCAGCTCCTGAATGGTTTTATCGTGGTATCTTGCGTTTTGTGGAAACTGGGGTGTTTCTGAGTGTCTTTGATGGTGAAGGAAACTGTACTCACTGACACCTTGACTTTCTTTGCAGTTTCTTTGTAGGACAGACCTACATTTATAAATGTTATGATGGTCTGTCTCTCTTCCATTGTTAATTCCATTTTTCTCACCATTTCTGTACAACACACTACTTTCTGCAGTACAGTACTGTTCAAGTGATGCTCACGAGGGTACATCAGTGTGCTCCAACACTGCTTTTATGCAGACAGAGGGAGCTGGAAGTAATCCAGAGAAGTTGGAACACCTGTAGGAATTAGTAGCACCAGCTTTCAAGGCTGGATCAACCTCCATTGTTGCAGAACAGATTTAAATTGTTAAAACCATGTTGTGTTCCCTGAAAAAGGCCATTTTTCTGAAATGTACATTATTTTTTAGTGTTGGGTAACCTTACCTTTTTTTTAAACCTCTGGCAGTTCAACACTTACCTTTGTACCATTTCAAGCTATTCATTGGATTTGAACGACTTGAATTGCAATAAATAACTGGAAGGATTAGAGTGTTCTAAGTCTTCTGATCAGTAGTGAATACTTTCAACTTTCTTGTTCTGTAACTGGTTAATTAATAGAAAAATTCCACAACAGTCTGAATTATTGCAATTCAAACTAATACAATCACTTTGTGTAAAAAGTGAGAAAAGGTAACTGCTGTTATAACCAATACAGCCATAAATTGAAACTATCATTTTGGGATTCATCTATTTGAAGTTTTTATTTCATGCAGAAACATTGATGGATCAGAAAGGCAGTCCTACAGGTATACAGGTTATACATATATTTCAGTGATTCTGGTAATGAGATGGCTGAAACGATGAAATGAATGATTGTATAACATGCAGCAATTATATTAATATATTGAATAAAACTGTAAAAGTAAAGTTTTTTGTCATGGGTAGTTAACATGTGCAAAGAAATATTCTAGGCATTGTCTACCTGATTTCATTGGGCGTCTCCTCCTCTTCATTTTTTTCCATGTCCTTTTTGCAGAATACCAACCAGATGATGAGTAAGATAAGCAGAATGGCGAAGGACACACCAACCACTACACCTGCTACCACACCAATTCCCTTCACATCTACCAAAAATAACAAAAAATATTGATGTAAGACACACTATTATGCTACAACCACCAATGCATCAAATTCACCATTGCTATTTTTCAGTTGCATGCAAGTTTCAGTAAAATACTTGTCTCCCCGTCTTTATCATTTTCAGAAACCTATATAACACACCCCAGTATTATAAAAGCTAAAGCCAGATAAAAAAAAAACCCAATTTATCCCTTCAGCTATTATATATTATAGCTATAATATAAAATAATTGAACCTTGAAAATCAATACATTTTAAAATTGTTTTAAATAATGCTATTCCAGAAGTTCCAAGTTGTCGACTATAGTATTGTGAGAAAGTCTTGAGTCATCACTTTTTATTTATTGAAAAGTTGGAAATATGTTCAGTGATTTACTGAAGTATGTGCAAATATAAATGCAAATACTTATTCTAAGAGGTGGTTGTGGCTCAGGAGGAAGAGTGCATTGTCTACCAATTGGAAAGTTTGTAGTTTGTTAAAGGCCTGCCACCTCTTTTGTCTTCCACTTGTCCAGTTTCCCTCAAATTATTTTAAAGACACACAGCACACCATATTGAGCTGTAACAGATTTTTGGCTGTCTTTTTAAATCACCTTGTTGTTGATTCAAGGTGTGTTTTGCACCAGGCTGCTAGTAACAAGGTGTCTAAAGATTCCATTTAAAATGGGTTCTTTGATAAATTGTTTGGCTGGCACTGGTTCTGTCACGGTCCCCGTGTCTCTCTGGCTGGCTCACGCTGGCTACAGGTTTTGTTGTTGTTGTTCTTTTTTGTTTTTGTTTTCTTTGTCTCTCCTCCTCCTCTCTGCCTGGGTGGAGCTCGTTACGGGCTCTCGCTCTTGGCCCACGCACCTGTGTGATTGTCTCCACCTGCTGCTGATCTGGCTGATTTCCCCAGCTGCTATTTAAGGCAGTGGCACAGAGCAGCTCACCGCTGGAACGTTGAACCGCCTGAATTCGTGCTCTCGGCATTATCAAAAGAATCCCGTGTGTATTTTGTAAGTATTTGTATACTTGAATGATTCAAGCATAAAACACAAAGGCTTAAAAAATATTAAACAGATATGCTCTCTTCCATTTGCACAATATCTAAAATTAGAAAAATCCAGTCTTAAAATGATGCTAAAAATCCTGTTCATCCAGTTAATCTTCTAGACTGGATTACTTTAGTTCATTATTATCAGGTTGTTCTAAAAACTGACTGAAAAGCCGTCACTTGATCCAAAATGCTGCAGCAGGAGTACTGACAGCGACTAGAAAGAGAGAGCAGATTTCTCCTATATTGTCTGATGAGCTTGGAAAAGAATGAACCTGGACTTTTTAAAGTTTCTTGAAGACACTTCACCTCTCATCTGAAAGCTTCTTCAGTTCTAAAACCAAATGGTGGAAAGTCTCAGATATTTAAACCCTAGTGGGGGTTGTCCATTAAGAAGGTCGTTGAACCACTATTGATGATGTGCCTTGTCACATGAGCCAAGATGTTAAAAAAGCTGTAAGTCATTAACAGCAGAGTTCATCAGCAGAACAAACCTTCCCTCACCCTATATCATGTGACCCATTGAGATCAACTGACGCAAGATGTAAGTAGGGCTTGAGGCACCTTGGGAAAGGGATCTCAAAACTGCATTGTAGGTGGCAAGCAGTTGGTGTGATAAGCCACCTCCTCTGTTGAAAGATGGCTGTTCACAGTGGACATAGAAGGCCTCTTTCACTTCTCTGTCAAACTATCTGTCTTGTCTGTCTAAAATGTGAACACTGACATCCTTGAAAGAGTGATCTTTATCCTTTAGATCGGGGTGTCCAAATCCAGGCCTCGAGGGACGGTGTCCTGCAGGTTTTAGATCTCACCCTGGATCAACACTCCTGAATCAAATGATTAGTTCATTACCAGGCCTCAGGGGAACTTCAAGACATGTTGAGGAGGTCATTTCAATCAGATCTCACAGGTATAGGAATGCTTGGCACTATACAAGGCTTAAAGTACACTAGTAATGTTCCTTAGGAACTCAGTGCACTGGAAGACAATACTGGAGACCAGAGATGGGCAGTAACACATAATCCAATTACTTTTTAATGTAAGGGATTGCTATTGCAAAAAGGTAATTAGATTACTGTTACTTTCCAACGTCCATGGCACCAACAGACACATGTGTAGATCAAGAATAGAAAACATGGGGCGCGGGATAGAGCAGCACCATGCAGCATTTAATGTTGGGAAATACTGACATTACTTTGAGTTTGACTCTTTAAAAAGTGACTAAGTAACTAATTACTTTATTCAAGTAATTTGAACAACACTGCTGGAGACCAACTCCAGGCTACTGCACAAGCCACTGTCAAGCGTGTAATATATGTAGGACAAATATGTCCCACAGATGACAGTGCTGACTCAAAGTCAGAGGGAGGACTGGGAGAGTAGTTTATGTCCTGTGCCAGAACATTTCCCATGTGGCCACTGAGGGTTTTTATTATGTTCAAATCAAAAGAGCTGCATTGCTAGTGGTATGAGGAAAAGAATGGATTGGTACAGCAGATCCGGGAAAGTACTGACAAGCACTTAAGTTGTTCCAGGTTTTCTCACAATATTCATATTCATAATGGATGAAATTCATTTTTTACCTCAAATACCTACACACAATATCTCATGATGTTTCTGCCCATAGTTATTCCCTCATTGTCTTCAGTTGTGTTTTGATCCTTGTCTGCTCCAGTCTGCATGCCAAATGTCCTTGGGCAAGATACTAACCCCATGTTGCTCTCCGAAGTAGGATTTAGATAGAAAGCATTTACATAGAGCATAGAAAAGCACTGTATAAGAATAAGTCCATTTGCATTACATTAAAGTTTGAGGGAGGCTTTGTCACACCAAAGCCCCAGCCAATCTAAATTTAAACCACTAATGCAAGGTGATAGGGTGAACCAATGCACCACCTTTCCACTCAGAATCAACAAAAAAACACTATCATATATGGAGTCTAGTGTTAATTGATGGATCTGATCAATAATGAGTGTAGAAAGCCCCTTCAAGTGTGAGTTTACAATGCAATGTATTATTTTGAACTATAGAGAAAAGACTGTCTTCCCATCCACTTCAACAAATTTCATCCACATTTTTGCTAAAAGAAAAATGATCAATGATTTTAGGAAAATAACTGAGATTCCACTTAAGAAGCAGTGAACTTAAGGTTGAGAAGCACAGACAGACCACAAATTTTGAGAGATGTTGTGATCTGCAATTTAAAAGAATGTCACGTTCACCTACAGTTTCACTATAGCACTTCAGGCAGTGTGTATGAAAATAATTTGCAGATGAGCTCTACAATGACATGAAGAGGGGATTTTATTCTGCAAATCAAAAGCAGCAATTGTTAACTTATTCAGTGTTCAAAAAAAGTTCTTCACTCACAGTGTATCTTGACTTCCACTGTGCAGCTCTCTTCTCCCACATCATTGCTGGCTGTGCATTTGTAGAGTCCGGCATCGTCCTTGGTCAAATTCCTCAGTGCCACAATCTCTGGGGTTTTGAAATCTGATGTACCAAGAATGACAAGACAGCATCTAAGAGTGCACTACTGTTTTATGGTGTTGTTTGAAAAAGAGTTGATTTCTAGTGAAATAAATGTACCTAAAGATGAGTTAACATAAAGAAATAGCCATGGCCTTTGTACAAATCTTTGCTGTTTTTAAAAAGTAAATACTTTTGACAGATTCTTTATGCAAGCTAAATGTACTTGAAAAAGATAAAAGGAGAACAGAATAACTTAGATTAGTCAGAAGTCTTCATTTATTTAAGAGCTGAAACATGACTATGCAGTAAAACGAGTATGTAATCGGTTCTGTTTGTTTGTCTTTATGTTAGCATGCACAGCATCTAGTGTCCACAGTTTAGCATTTTTCAGATTTGGCATCATGGTAGAATTTTTTTGAAAATTGAAGGTCAGTAACACCAAATGTGAAAATCATTAAACAGTTTATATTACCTGCAATTTTTTTATAGATCATCTTCAAATTCCAGAACAATACACTTGACCTTGGGGGACGTGAGTACCGAGGTTGGATAAACAAAGGTCAAAGTTGACCAGATCGAGGTATATATATTTTGGGCATGGAGAGAGCTGTACAACACACTTTTTATGTTTTCATTATGATGCCCTACCACATCACAATGATGTGTGTGTTTTGTTCTTTTTTGCTTCGTTTCAAGGTTTAAATTTTTGTTTTAAAAAGCCCTAGGTACATCTGACAGACTTACCTATCAGTGTCAGTGGAGGCAGCTTGTCTACATATTTGCCTTCGTCCAGTACTTTTTCCCATTTGTAATGGATAGGATCAGAGCCATCAGCGGACTTGCAGCTCATCTTAACATCACTGCCTTCCAAGAATTTGCCCTCCATCCAGCACTGTGGCTCAGATGGCTTCACTGTGGACATACAGTCAGACAGACACACAGACATTCTCAAAATGCTGTTGAGTCATGTGGCAGGGTGTGGTTTGTGGCTCAGCTGCAGGGGAGGGGTGGAGCAGAGGGTTCAGGGTGCGGAATCAGCCTCAGGTGTGAGGCTGACTCAAACTTGAGCTCCATCATCTAGTCATGCCTCCTCGATAAAAGATGTGCTGGGACCTGAGGTGGGACCTAGGGCTACAAGCAGGGCAGATGAAAAGTTGTCCAGTTAAAAACAGTGCAAATAAAAACGTGTGCAACTGCAAACGCTGTTGGCGGGTACATCATTTCCACAGTGGTGCCAAAACCCAGCGCCTCCACTGGCAGAACCAAGACCGGCCCAGCCAGTGGAGGCGCTGGCCTGGATGGTGGGTGAGCTGGTGGGTATGCAGTAGGAGCAGGAGGTGGTGTTTAGCCACCAGCTGGAACAACTGCAGGACCAATCTGAGCACTGGATGGGGCTTTTGGGAAGTCTGGTAGCTTGGGCTGGCCCCCGCCAGTGTCCCTCTACTGTATGGGGGAGGGAGACGACCAGACGACCACCCCCCGCCTTCCTGGAGGTCTTGCGGGCCATGGCGATTGTGTACCATTGGTTGGAGGAGGAGTAAGTGCTGATTCTGCTCCCGCTGCTGTCTGGCAAAGCCCATGCAGTGGCTCTCAGCCTGCCCGCGTGTGAGCAGCAGCTTTGCAGATGTCCAACAGGGCCTTGTACCACAGGACTATCGCTGGCGGTTCTGGGAGGGTCGGATGGGGCCGAAGGACTAGCCTTTCCCCTACGCTAGTCAACTCAGCGAGGCTGTGGCTGTAACCCAGGTCCGCTCAAGGGGAGGCTCGCATCATGGAGCAGGAGATCCTGGAACTGTTCATTGCGGGCTGCCCATGGAGACCACAGGATGGATCTGCTGCCATCGCCCAGGCAGCTTGAGCGCCTCGATTTATCTCTGCACAACTGGGGGAGGCGGCAGGGCAGCCCCCTATGCCACCTAGTAGCTGGCCTGGCTCAAATAAACCCATCTAAAAACAAAATTGATCAGTTTTTGGACAACATAACTCCTCCAAAATTATTAGACACTCAAGCAATGGCACTGGATTCGCCACTGACACCAGGTGAACTCCAGGAAGCCCTGATAAGTATGCCCAATAATAAGGCTCCAGGTCCAGACGGCTTTCCTGCAGAATTCTACAAAGAATTCTGGACGATTCTAGCACCATTTTTTTTGCAGAACGTTGTTGGAAATCAAAGAAAAGGGCAGACTTCCATCAAATATGAATTCTGCAAACATTAATCTCCTGCTAAAACCAGGCAAAGACCCTGTATATCCCTCAAGCTATCGTCCAATATCCCTTATACATGTAGACCTTAAAATAATCTGCAAAGCTCTCTCAAAGAGACTAGAGAAAATAACCCCCCTCTTACTTCATCCTGACTAAACTGGTTTCATAAAAGGTAGGCACTCATCAACAAATACAGGTAGATTATTTAATTTGATAGACTACTCATACAGTAAAAACATCGAAACTACAATATTTTCTTTAGATGCAGAGAAAGCATTTGACAGAGTTAACTGGAAATTTCTGTTTGCAACTTTACACAAATTTGGTTTTGGATCCTCTTTCATTAACTGGTTAAAAATATTATACAATTCCCCAACAGCTTGTGTCAGAACAAATGACCAAACATCCTCCAGCTTCTGTCTCCTGAGGGGCACCAGGCAGGAATGCCCACTCTCCCCTTCACTGTTTACAATTTTTATTGAACCACTAGCAGCAGCAATTAGACAGAATACAGTAATTAAGGGCATAAAATACAAGAACGTGGAACATAAAGTCAGCCTTTATGCGGATGATGTGTTACTTTTTCTCCAAAATTCACAAACCAATATCTCTGGTGTGATTGAATCTACAGTCCTTCCGATAAATTGCTCCTTCCATAATTCTTCTTCTACACCACTGCAATCGGGAAATATAAAATATTTAGGTATTAATGTTTCTCCCAAGCTTGCAGATCTAACTAAATTAAACCATATCCCACTTTTAAAGAAGGTAGAAGGTGATCTGGCTAGATGGAAATCTCTACCCATATCACTCATGGGAAGGGTTGCCGCTATAAAAATGATGGCCTTACCAAAAATAAATTATTTATTCTCAATGATCCCAACTAAACCACCACAAGATTGGTTCAGATCCCTAGATTCATACATGTCCAAATTCCTTTGGAAAGATAAACCCCCACGTATAAGCTTAAAAACACTACAAAAGACCAAGGATAAAGGAGGATTAGAACTACCTAACTTTCAGCACTACTTCTTAGCCAACAGGCTTCAGTTTATCTCAGGATGGCTAAAACATACCCTCTTAGATGAACCTTGGCTAGATGTAGAACAAGCACTTTGCAATAATCTAGAGATTTCAGACCTACCATTTATCAGCTCAAACATCCAACGAAATGAATGCTTCAAAAGCGTCAACATCAGCGCTTCTCTGACAGCATGGTGGGAGTTTCTAAAATTGACAGCGTCTTCATTAATCCCATGCAAAAAATAATAATAATAATAAACTAATATAATCATATTGCTGTAAGCGGGTTTCTGTAAGGCAGACTAAATCAATATGTTGATCAGCTACTTAATCATTTACTAACAGGACTCTTCTATGACAGCATGGTGGGAGTTTCTAAAATTGACGGAGTCTTCATTAATCCCATGCAAACGTACACCTATCTGGAACAACCCTGACATATTACAAAACAATAATATGATAAACCTTTCAGATTGGTGTTGTAAAGGAATCAAATACTTGGAACATATATTAGAAGGAACAGAATTTATTCCATTTGACGGACTAGTTACACAATATAGGATCAACAAGAAAAGATTTTTAGAATATCAACAAATTAAATCCATAGTAAAAAAGAAATTTAAACCGGGTCAAGTTGAACTACAAACACCACCAAGTGTGGTTCAATTTCTTACTCTTAAAACCCCCAAATTACTATCCAAAATATACAGAATGCTTTCTAAAACAGATGAATCAATATCACTTCCTATTGCAAAATGGGAAGCAGATTTATCAGTTAACTTAGACCAAAACTTCTGGTCTCAGATTTGCTTAAAAACCTTTCATTTAATTAGAAATCCCAGTCTTCAATTAATTCAATACAAAATACTACATAGAGTGCACTATACAGGTCATCGGATGTTCAAGATAGGCTTTATGTCTATCAACAACTGCTCACACTGCCAAACCAATTCACCGGACAATTATATCCACGCTCTTTGGTTCTGTCCACCAGTTCAGAAGTTTTGGCGCGAGATATGTGAAGACTTATCAAAGTGTCTGAAATGTAACATTCCAACTTCCCCCTTAGTGTGTTTGTTGGGCAGCTTAGATAATGTCACTACAGATAAGAATATGGCCCATATGGTTTTCACTGCCCTATGCATAGCCAAGAAAACAGTCCTCATGAACTGGAAAAATAAAAATGATCTTAATTCTAACCAATATAGAATTTATCTAATAGATTACATTAGTCTTGATACAGCCTCTGCCACCACAATAGATCAATTGCTCTGGGCTCCTTTGATCAGCTCCATCACCTAGTGGGGGTGGGGGGTCATAGTTTGGTCCCACCTTTGCTGTTGTGATTGGTGTGGGGGTAGGGACAGGCTTAGGGCGTCGGGGGGTTCCCCAGGAGCATCTTCCTTGGGGGGCTCAACCTGGGGTTGCGGCCATGGCCTATTAAGGGCTCGGTTGGCTCTTAGGTGACGGTTTCCTCGTGGCTGCGTGCAGTGGGGCTAGGGGAGGGTCTGTGCTGACGGACATGGGTTACTGACCTGGTAGCCTGGCTGCCCCTGGGTGGGTCCGGGACGGGCGTGGGGTTCTGGGGGTGCTCCGTCTCTTGGCTGGGGCCCTGGCTGGGCCTTGGGGGCTTGGGTCCTGGTTGGTGTGTTGCCGGGGTTGTGGGTGGGTGGGTGTATGGGGGCCCAGTTCTGGCGCAGGGTGCTGCCGGTGCATTGAGCCACCTGGGGGGCTCTTCAACTGGTGGGGGAGGCTGTTACATCTTGCAGGAGGTCTCCTATCTTCAGGAACTCACTCTGCAGGAGGGGGAGATACAGGAGAGGTGGAGGAAGATCTCAGCCTGGCTGTCTATTGTCTTGCGTAGTCTGGAAGATGAGTGGATGGTGGGGTGGGTGCAGTTTTCTCTGTGGTGGGGTCGGGAAGGCTGTCCCGGGCTCTGTGGGGCCAGGCGGCGCTGCTGAACTGGGCCCCGGTCCGGATGGGCCTGGGCCCCCTTTCCCTGGCGGGTTGCAGAGTATGGGGGGTGCCTACTGGGGTCAGCGGGGGAGCTGGCCCCAGGGAGGTGTCACTTGCCCCTCCCTTCCTTCCCTCCCCATCTCCAGCTGCCTCCCTCTTCCCGCTCCACCACAACCACCCACACATGCAGGGCCTTGGGGTAAAGGTGTGTCACCAGGGTGCAGGGGAGGCATCCCCCCCTCCCCCCCCCCCTCTGTCCCCTTCTGGCTGCCTCTGCCTCAATTTTATCTCACAACTTAGACATTCACATTACTCACACTCTCATTACACATACATATAGGATCTTGGGGGTGGGCACGATACACAGAATCCAAATTACCATCAGGGTGTACACCTCACCCCTGGCGCCGTTGCCCACCTCTCAATTTTAAATGCATGTAGACATTGAGGGCTATCAGGAGGGGCTATGCACTAACCAGCTGCTCTCTGGCAGGTAGCTCCATGCCCTCCTGGGTTTTAAATGCACCTTAGGACACACATGCATCAACACTACATACGAGCGGGCGGAGGGAGGTTTGGAGTCTTCACACACCCCCGTTCTCTGCGGCCTGCTGGAGCTAGGAGGAGGAGTTTGCCATCCGATTGGGGTCTGGAATGTGGGGCCTCCCTGCTGCTGCCGAGTCAAGGCAGTCTGATTCTCTCCACCCCAGGGAAAAGGGTAACACTACCTGGTTCTGGGTGCAGTTTCCCCCTCCAGGGGCAAGGGTACCTAAACCCAGTTCTTAGAGTACACTTGGGGAGTGTGATCGTGTGTACAGTGTCTCTCTATGTCTGTCTCCACGTTGGGTGAGTGTGGAGTAATTGCATATGAGAGCATGAGGGTGGGAATGGATGTTTGCATCTGTGTGTGCCTGTATGTCTGTGTCTATATTTCAGGTTGGGTATCAGACGCTACCTCTCTGGGGACATCTCAGGCCCTCCAAGGTATGGAGGCCTATCTCCCCCAACACCTTCCCCTGCCAGTGGCAGACGCCCTCAGACATCGGTGCGTTGGTGGTTCTTTGTGTCCGGGGATGGGCGTACAGGTACACACCGGCTCACTCGTCGGGGCCTGGAGCCTGGAGCTCGCTCGGGCCACTTCGGGGGTGGGGTGCCCTCATCCTCTCGGCCTGGGGCTCGGTCACTCTGGCACAGCTGGCTGCTGGCGAAGCTCACGGGCATGTCACTGCAATCCCCCCTGAGTGCGAGTGTAACTACCGCCCCCCCGGAGTGAAGCGGAAAAAAAGTGCGAGAGAGAGGGTGAGAGAAAGAGGGAAAAAAAACCACGGCTCGGAATAAGGAGCTGGCTCGCGTCGTTCACTTCAAAGAGTCAGCTCTAAGAACCGTTTTGTTCGCGACCGACACATCACTACTGTGTTGGCTAAAGAAGCTGACGCTTGCATGCAATGCTTTGTTGCCAGCACAAACTAGACAGACCGTGGTTGGTTTTCTGAAAGAGCATTTAAATGGCCCGCCCCTCCCTCTTCTCCTGCCTCCAAAAATGAGAGAGCAGGCTACTATGGGGAACATGGCTGCCACTGCTGTAGACACCAGATAGGCAGGTCATGGGCTGGGTCCCCTCCCACACCTGTTGCTGATTCACTGCCTGTCCCTCCCACAGCGTCCTTCCCATGGCTCCGCCTCTGTGAGGCCCTGGTCGGTGGAGGTTGACTATCAGGTGGTGGATGTTGAAGAAGCTTCCATCCTCTCCTCCGGTGTTGCCCACCTGTCCCTGGGCTGCCCCCTGCTGGTCCCCAGGCACAGTGTCGGGTGAGATGGGTCCCTTCAGCCCTTGATTGGAGCATGCCAGGTGTGGGAATTAGCCCTTCCTGAGGTGCCATCTAGTAGAGTGGACCTCAAGGTTGATGCTATCATGCAGCCTCAGCACCTCCTGTCTCAGGTGCCGCTGCTGCGGCCTGATTGGTCTGGTTGCAGGCAGTCGTGTGCCCTGCCTCCCAGCATTTATGGTCCCCTGCCCGCAGTTGGTTGCTGCCGTGCATGGCGGGAGTAGTTGCCTTGCCTTTGGCCCCTCCTCCAACGCCCCCCCGGACAATGTTGATTGTCAGGAGGTTGATGTTTCTGACGCTTTGCTCCGGTCAGACAACCAGGGTTGCCTGATGGGACTGCCTGTCTACCCTGCGGCCACCTTGCTGAGGGGCCTATGCAGGCATGTGGAGATGGCCATGTTCAGTTGAGGCGGGGAGGACGCGGAGCCTAGGCTCAGCTGTCCTCCAGCCGCCCTCCTCCCTCCTGACATCCTTTGAGTTGGGCCTAGCGGCCAGCACTGCTGTAGGCTGTGTTCCCCAGGCGTATTGCCCGTGCTTCGCTGGTTTTATACGCCAGTCGGACCTCGCTGCGTCTGATGGATTGGCCAGCGGTTGACAGTTCTCCGGCCTGCGGCGCTGGCTCTCTCTCTGGCAGATTGCCCAAATGTTGTGGCTCTACGTGGCCGGCAGGGCCAGCTTAGTGAGCTGACACCCCCGACAAGCCATGTCCCTGGCTGCACTTCCCATGGGTGCTCACAGACAAAAACTACACCCTTTTTGGCTCCTACCTGTGCGCTGTCGATCCTACGTGCTGCACAATAATATTCAATATTTAGTATTTACTGTTATATTCACATAGATCATCGCAATGATGTTGTTTATTATACTCTCTTCTCAATCGAGAATCTGTGACAAGATCTGAAAACTGCTGTTCAGAAACGCTGTCCATCTAATCTGACTGAGCTGGAGCTGTTTTGCAAAGAAGAATGGGCAAGAATTTTAGTCTGTAGATGTGCAAAGCTGGTTGAGACAGACCCTAAAAGACTGGCAGCTGGAATTGCAGCAAAAGCTGGTTCTACAAAGTATTGACTCAGGGGGCTGAATAATTACACACACCCCACTTTGCAGTTATTTATTTGTAAAAACTTTTTTGGAATCATGTATAAATCATACATGATTCCACTTCTCACGTGTACACCACTTCCACTTTGTATTGATCTTTCATGTGGAATTCCAATAAAATGGATTTATGTTTGTGGCCGTAATGTGACAAAATGTGGAAAAGTTCAAGGGGGCCAAATACTTTTGCAACCACTGTATTAATCTCTGTCTCTCTTCCACAGCATGTCTTTATCCTGTCTTCCTTCTCTCATCACAGCAGATGGCCCCGCCCCTCCCTGAGCCTGGTTCTGCCGGAGGTTTCTTCCTGTTAAAAGGGAGTTTTTCCTTCCCACTGTTGCCAAAGTGCTTGCTCATAGGGGGTCATATGATTGTTGGGTTTTTCTCTTTATGTATTATTCTAGGTTCTACCTTACAATATAAAGCGCTTTAAGGCGACTATTGTTGTGATTTGGCGCTGTATAATTAAAATGAATTGCATTGAATCCAATGCACAGAACTGTATAGACCCATCTTTCCTCACCATAAGAACTATGGGGCTCCACTAGACACTGTGTGACACTTCTGCCACTCCCATCTCCAGCCTAGCAGCTGATTCTTTCTCATCTATTTGTCTAGTTATCACAAAAGAGTGAGAATGGAGTAGTGGAACCTACACCGATTTTTCAAAATAGTCAGGTTGTCCTACGCAACATACACATCTCTGGACTGCTACCAGGCCTGCTACATAACCTTAATCATCAGGCAAAGGTGAAAATTTGTTTTTTCAATATCCTTGTCATTTCCTAGGCTGTTGTCTTCACTCCTCAAGTCCAATATCTTGTTTGTTGCTGGCTCTATGTGCTGTAGGCATTTCAATTTCCATTTTTAATTTCAAACCTATGGTTATATTTCTGCTTCTTTGCCCGGGCCAAGTTAGGGTTACCTAGAACCTTTTGTTGCTTCTTGGTCACCACATGGTCTCAGGAATCTGCTTTGTATCAGGGGAATTATGCGTGGCTTGCTGCCTCCCTCAAGTCCCCAACAATGTCTTTTGATTCAGCATCTAGAGAGTTCCTGATTATATTAGGGATGGGTACCACCTCACCTCAAGATTCAGCCACACCTACTTCCAGTGATGGCCAATCCATCTGACTTTGGCAATGGCATGATTCCAGGAGACAGCAATTCCTCTCATGCTAGAAGATACTTGAATCACATTGGCCACACAATGCACATCTACATATGAATGGGTTCTTCTCTTTCAGTGACTAATTCCAGCCAAGTGGCCTATCTACCTCTATACCACTTTTTGTTATGGCTGGCTGTAGTCCTTGGCAATCCAGATACCAGCGATTCCAACCTCTTCTGAGTTACTCTTAGGTGTGAATCCTGATTTTTGAAGATGTAGTGATCTCCACTCCATTCACATATCTTTACTTCCTGATTTATGCCAGGACTGTTAGTCCATATCACATAGTTTCCAGTCAAATCCTAACATACAACCCACCAAAATGGATGAACAGCCCCTTTGGTTCCTGGTTTAGTTTGTTGGCCACTTTGATTCCTGGTTCCTTCTACCTTGGAATAGGCTAAACTGCTCTTCTTTTACCTGCACATCCCTCTTCTTTAACAAAATTGTCTCCAGTATGTCAAACTCATCACAACACTGCAGTGTCCTTTTGATGGTCACGTGCCTTTATCCACACTCTCTGCCCTGCATGGAACTGGTCCCACCCAGTCTTTCACAAAAGTGCATTGATTTAGCTCCTCTATTTGGGTCTTGAGACCGGTCTCGAGACCACTTTTACGTGGTCTTGGTCTCGCTGTCTTGGTCTTGCATTCTCAGATCAACATCGTCAGATGCCTGACTGACAACTGTATAAAACAAAAACTACACACAATATTCGAAGCACATAGCGCACAGTCGTAAATTCCCCCTAATTTTGGTATGATCCGAGCTCAGGCACTAGGCGACTGAGCACAGCACTTACGCATGTGAGCGAGGGGGGAGAAGCTGCTGCCTGCGAGTTTGCTGTAGGAGAAGCGCAGACAGGCAGACAGAGGAGAGCTTAAGTTTGACCAGGTACCAAAGCAAATCATTCGTACTGTACAAATAATGTAAATATGGCGGTGTATCACAAAAGATTGATATCAAACTATCACTTGACCCATATTACGTTACTTGCTCTTCAAGTGAATCAACAAATGGCGAAATGAAAAGCTGAACAACAACAATGTTGGTTTTTTTAGAGAGTCTTAGCTCACATGTGTGTGTTTATTTCATATTTTCAGTTGTTTCCCTCCACGGCTAAACAAACTCTCTAAATTGGTTTCAGTTATGTACTGATGAATACAACAATGGACATAAGGGGCTTCTTTCAAAGAAAAACTCAGGTAGATGTTATTTTATATATTATGCTTTGTATGTTGTTCAGTATATTTCTATGCAAAACAAGAGGAATTTCAATACACAGCAGTATATTCACAGCTGAAACCAGATATTTTAGACACTGTTGGAAAAAAACATCAAAAAATTTTTTTACTGTTAAACATGAATTTAGAGTAAACTTGTTTTGTTTTAGATAAATAAATATTGAAATATCTTTTGAATTAGTTGAATGTCAGAATAAAGAGAGAGAGAGCTGTCTATTTTTATCACTTTCATCAAATTTAGCAGTACATATACACTAAGTTTATTGTTAATTAATAAGAAACTCCAGACGATTCCATTCTGAGCTGAAGAAGCTTCTGATTGGTTTGTAGAGTCCATGTGAGTAAACTGGTGGCACAGCTGTGGATGCATATAAGGCAAAACACAGAGCCTGTTTCTGTGACATGGGAAAATCAAGAGATGTCAACCAAAACACCAGGAACAGAATTGTGGAGCTCCATAAGTGTGGCTCAGTTTGAATACAATTTGGTGCCATTTATAATTAAGAAATACAGATAGTTTCTCTCTTTACTCTTAAAGTTAACAAATATGTTAACAAATCTAAAAAAATAAACATTTAGTCTGATTTGATGTTACAATTAAAAAAGTGTTTTTATCTGAAGAGTAAATATCTGGTTTCAACTGTATATTTGATGATGTTGGTGTTTGGCTTGATTGTCAGCACAAAGAGAGAGAGAGAGAGAGAATGAGGACAGACCAGAGAGGGAACAAGACACACATGTTAGTCACATGGTTGTTTGCCAAAACTCATCAGAACATGTATCCAGTGCCTACTGTATCTTTTTAGATACAATATGTTACTTTCAAATTCTATATTTATTACGTTTTGCAGGCTTGTTCGCACAACAAGGCTAAGTTATTATATAAACATTTCTGAATCTAAATAGTGGACTTTGGTAGAATTAAAAAATAAGTGTAGTGCAGGTCTATGAGGATTTTTAGGTCCTCAGTAGTCCTGATTTTGAACTGTTGTAGTCCTGATTTAATTCCGGATCAGTTCTGGGTCTGGTTGAATTGGGGTTTAGTCCTCGTGTCTTGATACAGCCCCGACTTTGTTCTGCCTCGCTGCTTAATTAAAAAGCTAGATTAAGGTGTCCTGCATATGTGATATATATTTTTTTCCTATATGAAGTCATTCTTTTTTGAACAAAACTCAAAACACAGCCTATTAATCTTTCAGTAATTTCTACCCTCACTTAATTTCCTTACGCTGCTCATCTCTCACACAGTGGCTCAGCTATGCTCCAATCCCTCCATATTGTGGCCAAGCGTGCGTCTGTCCTCTTGGTTTCACTCTCGGTCTTGGTCTTGGTCTCGTCTCGACTTGGTCTTGTCTTGGTCTCGGTTTAGGTGGTCTTGACTACAAGTCTAGCCAACAGTGCTAATCGCTGCACTACCATGCTGCCCAGAAATCAGATAAGCAATGGAAATTATTCTAACGCCTATATTTTGCTAAATGAATGATAGCCTGATTCTTATTTAGCACTTTTCTACTCTCTAACACTCAAATCACTTTATACAACATGCCTGACTCATTCACACTCTGAAAGATGCATCAGAAAGCAACTTGGGATTAGTATCTTGCCCACAGATATTTGGCACGGAGACTGCAGCAGTGGTGCAGACTGAACCACCAACCTTCTAATGAGTAGATGACCTGCTCCACCTCCTGAGCTACAGCCACCCTGTCTTTGTGCGCACAGACATGATCCAGCTTCACACTTGGCAGATTAGTGTCTGTGTGGCTGCAGGAATATGAAAGATAACAACGCATTATTACACATGATTCTGAATAAAACAAATGGTACTAAGTGTTGTAGCTGAACAGAGAACCATATATGATTTTGCTGAAATTATTTTTGAAATGATATGATTTTTCTGATCTGAATATAATAAATAAAAATATATAATCTATATAATAATTCTAATAAAAGGCCTTTCACTTAGATTTCATATGGAGTGGCTTGTTTTTGCAAAGATGACCTTGGAAGTTGTGTGTGCATGTGTTTATGTGAAAAGGATGGGAGGGGCAAGTGAGCGAGTGACACCAAGGAGCCACTTATCTAAAAGAACGTCTGACTTTTAAAATGTGTGATTTAATGAAAGTAATTATATTGTGTTGTGTGATTAGTAAGCACAGAGTTTTGAAGAGAAAAGGTGAGAGAAAGTATTTGAATGTGTTTAAAACAAAAAGGGATTTTGAAGAAATACATTTTCATATTAGAATGAGCTAACGATAGATCTAGTTAAAGTAAAATAGCATAAACTAAATTAAAGTATTTTCATATGTGACTGAATGTTCATACATAATGGAATTTTCTCTGTTCAGAGTATTAGAAATAAGGTATATAATGTAATGAAGTGATTTTAAAGTTTAAACTTTTTTTTAAACCATGTATGTGGAGCAGTCAGGTAGAATGAGAGAGGAAGATAAGGACATCAGCTGATTGGATGTCACAGTGGGTGAGGCCAGATGTCATTTCAGAAGATATCCAGAAAGACAGGGGGGGCAGGTATGAAAGTTGAAAAGACACAGAGGTTCTTTCCTTTCAGGTGCCAGAGGGATCAACTGCTGCCCAAACTGTAAACCTGCAAATTGGTTTTGGCTTTTCTCTGCTCATTTTTGACAAGTTAGATTATGGGATAAAGAGGACTTTCCAGTCAACACTGAACACGGGAATAAATGCAGGAATATTAATGGTAGCTCCTCTATTGATCATGGCAATTGTTATTTCTGGGATGATTTTAGTGGCCTGGAAAGGAGGCTCCAAGGAATTATAAATTTATTAATATAGCTAGGATAACCTGTAAGAGCTATTTGCACCAATAAAGAAGAATCCTCAGACTTTTTAACCTTCTGTGAAACAGTAAAGTATATGTCCACCATTTAGACTTTGTTAAAGCGATTTAACAGGAGCAAAGCAAAAACAAAATGAAATAATAAAAACATCATTAAACAATTATTAAATACTTTAACTATGTTTATCTAACAACCTGCTCCGAGCTAATGCTGATTTTGTTCACCCAACAGGAAAGCAGATGGGCATTTAGTGGAAGTATGATGCAAATCAAAATACTTTTGAATGAACCATCAAACAGCAAAAATGAGCAGATGAAAATCCAGAAATTCAAAAATCAATTCACAGGTTCAGAGTTTGGACTCTATCTGCTGGAATCGTCTGAACTGCTCACAGAAGACGAAAGGGAAGAACCCAAAATCTCTTTTACATCTGCTCACCCTTTCTCCCTCATTTCCCTACTGGATGTCACATTTTGCATTTTGGACAGTCTAACTGTTGACGTTTAAATACCTTATCTATCTCTCTATCTGACTTACATGATTTAAAACAAAGCTTTTATTTATTTTTATTTTATTGATATTCAGCATGCCAGCTTTTACACTTTAAAATCACCTCATTACATTTTCTTTGTTATTCTTAACATAAAGAAATCATTTAAATTTAAACATTTAACTACAAATGGATATAATTCACTTCCTGCACACACACACACCAAGATCAGACTCTGTGCAGGCTCTCAGTGAAGCCTGTTATTAGAATCACTGTTACTGTATTTTCTGATTCATTATACTGGTTAACTTAAACATATTTATTTTATTTTATTGATATTCAGCATGCCAGTATTAAGCAACTAAGAATAATTAACCCTTAAAGTAAAGTAAAGTAAAATTGTATTTGTATACCACCTTTCAAGACAAAAATCCCAAATCCCAAAAAAGATCGGTTTTTAGCTGTTTTTTAAATGAAACCACTGAGTCCACAGATCTCGGGCTCAAAGGAAGGGAGTTCCAGAGTCTGGGGGCCACAGTTACAAACACTATCGCTTTTAGCCTCGTATGTTGGACGACCAGCAAGTCCTCATCACCTGACCTCAGGGACCTGCTGGGGATGTACTGATTTAAAAGATCTCTGATATAGGTTGGTGCTGAATGTCAAAGTCAAAATCTTGAAGTGGATTCTTAATTTTATGGGGAGCCAGTGCAACTGGATCAGCAGAGGTGTAACGTGGGAGTATTTAGAAGACTTGGTCAGAAGCTTTGTGGCAGCGTTCTGAACAACTTGGAGACGATCCACGGAGGCTTTACATAAACAAGTAAACAAAGAATTACAATAATCCAAACGAGATGAGACAAATGCATGGATGACCATTTCTAGTTCTGAGCGTGATATAATGGGACTCACCTTAGCAATATTTTTTAAATGATAAAAACAGGAGCGAACCAATAAATTAGCATGAGTGTCCAAAGTCAGAGCTGAGTCAAAAGTTACACCAAGGTTCCTGATAGAAGGTTTGGCAAATGTAGCGAAGTTTTCCCTCACCATAGGTACCAGTTTTTTGGGAGCACAAACAAGGACTTCAGTTTTCCCCTCATTTAGCTGAAGAAAGTTATCAGCCATCCATCCCCTAATGGAATCTAAGCACCTTTGTAAAATCGGTAGTTTGGAAAACATCTTGGGGCTTAAAGAAGATATACAACTGAATATCATCTGCATAGCAGTGATAAGAAATATCTTTAAAAGTGCTCAATAAGTGCTGAAGAGGGAGTATGTACAGCAAAAACAATAAAGGCCCCAAAACAGAGCCCTGTGGCACACCATATTCAAGAGAAGCAGAAGAGGACCTGTATTTAGAATTAGCCACAGATCATTTTTCTGTGGCTGATCCTTATGTATTTGCATTTAATATGTTATATTATATTAGTTTTAAGTGCAACTGTGTTAACCATCAGTACAACCACATATAAATCATGGTTTTGTGTTTTACACTTAAAAAACCTAATGCTATGGTTCTTCAGGATTATTTCTATGATGAGTTGGCAACACAGTTCTTATCTTCCTTCATTCCTTCAGACACACACAAGGTTGAGGCTGGCTCATGTGCACACACACAACTCTGACATTAAAACAATCATTTTCACTACTTAAACTATATTTTTCCTTTATATACTGATCAAACCTGTATTTTGAATTAACCCATTATTAACAATAAAAATGCTTTATAATTAGGAAATAGAGAAAATCCCTCTTTTAGGACTCTGGCTGGGAATTAAAACCTTTTACTTTCTCTTAGCTGTGATGTAGAGGGACCAGGTGTCACAACAAGCTCTTCAGCAAAGGCCAGACCTCTCTCAGGTATTTCACCATGCTCTCTCCTGGCTTTTTCAGTCAAACCAGGCTCTTTAAGGTCAAGGTCAAATTTGTTTAACTTTAACTTTTTGAATTCTGGGAAATCTTGGGTCTCACTTTGAGTTACCAGACCACTTTTTTGCCGCTGGTCCTAAAGACTGCAAAGCCGATTGAAATATCCCTGATGTAGCAAATCCACTTAGAAAAGTGTACTTTATTGATCCCCGTGGGGAAATTCCTCTCTGCATTTAACCCATTTACTCAGTGAAGCAGTGGGCAGCCATTGGGCGCCCAGGGAGCAGTACCTTGCTCAGGGGTACCTCAGCCGTTTAGTGGATTCGAACCACCGACCTTCTGATCATGGGGCCCGACTCTACCTACTGAGCTATCCCTGGTCCTATCCCTTAGCCAAGAAAACAGACAGGATATCTGTAAAAGAGACGATAGACTTTATATGAGACTTTAAAATGGTGGACAACATGAAACACTGAACAACAGAAGAGCACAAATTATAATGGCTTCCCTCATTTTTTTTCTTACTGCAAAGGATCCTGGAAAATGCTGTCTTCTAATGACAATTGACAGGATTGTTTTCACTCAGCATCCTGAGCTAACTGTATATTCTCTTGGTATCATGATGATTTAGTTACTGTTTAAAAATAGTTTAGTCTGGTATCATTTTCTGATATATTTGAGTTTTGTGGTTTGCATTCATTATGATTTATTCCTTGAGCTTATGTGCTTGTCTCACCTGTTGCCTGCCTGTGAAATCAAATGACTTCGTCTTTTATCGGCCACTCTAGTGGCAGAAACTGTTTACGTTTACCTCCCCGTGTGTCTTTGGTCTTCATGTTTATGTTTCCTGTTTTATTTTGATAGTCTTGTGTTTTATGTCCAATGTGTTGAGTTTTGCTTCCCCTGTGGTGTCATGTTCATTTGTGTCAGCTGTGTTTCCCATGTGTCTCCTCTCTGTGTATCCAGTGTGTGAGTTTCCTGTTATTCGTTGTCAGGTTATGTTCACACCATGTTTCCAAGGTTACCGTATCCTCGCCAGGTTTCATCTTCATGTTCAGGCCTTCAAGATACACCACAGCACTTCAGAGTGATATGTTGCCTCGGTCCCACAGACTCCCTCTTCTCAGAGGTCCACGTGTCAACTTCAAACAGTTATTCCACTTGAGTCTATGTCTCCTGTGAGTAGCACTGCCACCCTTTCAAACCCTAGTCTGCCAGCATAAAGACTCTAAATTCTTTCCGTGTCAGTAGCATTGGTTAAGACTGTGAACTCTTTTATCGGAGGCAAATTCAAGATGGGTTAGCAGTGGAGTTTCAGAGCTGCCTAATGAACTTTCTAGTTTAGTTACTATTAAACCATGTAGTGAACCTGAGGCAACAAGCAATAAGTCAGTGTGTCATTTTTCTACAGCTGTGTTGGACTTTGTAAAGACTTATTCAGCACCTCAGCATGTTCCTGTCCCAAGGGCGACTGCGGTCCAGCGTTTTTCTACACCTGTTCTAGTTCCCTGGGTAAAGGTGGCTAGGGCCCGGTCATTCCCTGTTCCTGCTACAAGGGTAGCAGTGAACTATGTTTTGGATGCTTATGCTCTTGTTTTTGGACTTTAGGCTCCTATTCATTTTGTTTTCTTGTTGATCCGTCTTATACCACCCAATTCCCTGGTGGGAATGTAAGTGGCTGCCTCATTTTCCTCATTGTGCACAAAAGTGAGAGGTCTAGAGTTCAGGGTAGCTTTGACTTCTGTTGGTACAGTGCACATTTCTTCAAAGCTGAGTGAAGCTCTTCCTAGTACGTTCTTGAGACAGGTTTTCACCAACTGGACAAGATGATCCCAATATTCACCCCACCAGGCTGTTTGCTCTGCAATGAACTTCCAGGTGATGCCCCTTTTTGAGAAAAACTTCAATAACTGCAGGACTTTATTGGTCTTTTATAGCCCTTTTAAGTCTTGGTCTGCTCTCTTAAATTTTGTCGAAATAGATAACGCCTCTCAGAGCAACAAATCTCTTCAATGCTACCAAAAATGTCTCAGTTGACTGATTCCAGACCAGCTCTAAATGGAGTGCTTGGATTGCAGGATGGGTAAATAGGGCAATGTTAGATTTTTTCACAGAACCATATGCTTTTACATAAAGCGGCCCCATCCAATATCTAATATCTCTCTCTTATTTGTACGAGAGTGCATCGTGACAGTCCTGTACAAGCATTTGTGAGAATCTGTGTTTGTTTGGCAGAATCCAAGGATATTGCCTTCTGAATGTAAATTCTGACTGTTCCAACCTCCCTCCAACACTAAGCAGCTCATGTGGAGGAATGTGGATGAACATGTGGAGTGGTCTGAAGACCATCGCAGACTACAAGGGAAACAGCGGCAGAGTGAGGAAGGTAACTGCTTCTCTACCCTAATAAGCTTAACACCTTCTATGCACGCTTTGATAAACATCTATCTCAAGAGCTTTTGCTGGAAGAGGACAGCTGCTGCTCTCTTCAGATTTCTCAGGCAGTCGTGTGTAAATACATCAGGAAAATAAACACTCGGAAAGCTCCTGGACCAGGCTGCTGTCCCAAAATGTTTTAAGAGGATCACCATCACCCCTGTCCCAAAGAAAACTAATGTGAGCTGCCTAAATGACTATCGAACAGTAGCACTCACCTCCATTGCTATGAAGTGCTCTGAGCACTCCAGTTTGCCTACAGGCCTAACAGATCTACAGACGCAATAGCAAGTGGACTTCACATTGCCCTCTCCCACCTGGACCAGAAAAACACATATGTGCATATGCTGTTCATTAACTCTAGCTCCGCCTTCAACACCATCATATCATCCAGACTCGTCCTGTCTGGATGATATGACCAGTGACCCGAACATCAGCTCCTCCCTGTGCAGCTGGATCCTGGACTTCCTGACAGACATCCACACTCTCACTCAGCACAGGTGCCCCCAAGGGATGAGTGCTCACCCCCCCTGCTGTACACCCTGTTCACCCACGACTGTACAGAAACACACAGCTCCAACACCATCATATATTGCAGATGACACCACCATCATCGGCTGCATTTCTGATGGAGATGAGATGGCATACAGGGCAGAAGTGAGAGCCCTGACATCATGGTGCCGCGACAACAACCTGCTGTTCAACGTCAGCAAAACCAAGGAGCTCATCGTGGATTACAGGAGACTGCAGAGAGGAGGCCACACTCCCATCCACATCGAAGGAGCAGAGGTGGAGAGAGTCATCTGCTTCAGATTCCTGGGCATCAGCGAGGATCTGAGCTGGTCACACCATGTTGGTGTGATCACAAAAGCAGCAAGACAGCGGCTCTTCTTCCTGCGGCGCCTGAGAAGATTCGGCATGAACCCCAGAATACTAACAAACTCATACCGATGCACCATTGAGAGTCTTCTGACTGGCTGCATCACCACCTGGTATGGAAGCTGTAACGCTCAGGACCAAAGCTCTGCAGAGGGTGGTGAGATCAGACAGCGCATCACCAGGACTGAACTGCCAGCCATGCAAGGTTTCCATAGACAGCGCTGCACGAGGAAGATGTAGTGGATCCTCTGTGATCCCAGCCACAGACTTTTCACACTCCTGCTGTCCATCCAAGCAGTTTAGGAGCATCCAGACCCACAATACCAGACACAGGGATAGTTTCTACCCACAAGCCATCTGGCTTTGGAACTGCTGACATTCTGCACACATCATTACACACTCACTATAGCTACTAGACTCTACACAGTGTCACTTTAACCACTTTAAATCCTCACTGCACAAGATTTTTGCAAAAAATGTAAATACCAAACAACTATCTTAAATTCTCTTATTATTTAATGCTTAAGTATTTTATTGTTGTTGTTATTATTATTATTATTATTATTATTGTTGTTGTTGTTGTTGTTGTTGTTGTTGTTGTTGTTGTTGTTGAGGAGCACGAGCCAAAGAATTTTACGCTGTTTATCTTTATATGACAGTAAAACTTGAAACTATTGTAGAACGACTGCTCTAATTCATAGGTTATGGATTTCATGGCACTTTATGTATCTTCTACCTATATATCTCTAGTTTCTGTGAACCAAGGGCTGTCTTTTACTTACCTAGCACTGTGAGACTGATGGTACTCCAGTGGTACCGTGGCCCAGTCTTGACTTTGCAGCTGTACTCTCCTGAGTCTGTGAGTGACAAGTCACTGATGAGCAGAGATGCGTCGCCTTTTAAGTACTCTCCAGCAAAAGCTACACGACCGCGTTGTCCTTCGTTGGGGTCAAAAACTCTTCCAGAAAAGTAGGTAATCACCTGGTAGGAGGATGTGAAACAGGTGGGTAGTAATGGTAGTGGTTTTGTAACATGTCATGCAAGATAATGCATATATAGAGGAACAACAATGTCCAGTTTATCTACAACAATGAGCAAATATATCAGAGAGAGAGTCGAACTATATGTGCTTAAGAATTTTAATATATATGTTTTTAATTATTTGAAAAAATAATTATTTAAAAATGGAAGGATGCTGATAAAACACTGCTTTGTTGAGCCTTTGCATACTACCAATGTCAAGAACCCAATGTTGCCATTTCTTTGCTTGTTCGTTTGATTGCCTGGAGTAGGGTTACACAAAAACTACCATACTGAATTTCATGAAATGTAGTGGACAGGTAGACCATGTGGAGAGGAAGAAATCCTTTTAAATGTTGGTGAGGAAGGTTCTGGAAAAATATCAGGTTTTAATGTATTTGATTGCAGAATTTGCATCATAGAATAGCGAGCTGTTGGCTATGAACAGATCTTTGAAATGCTCTTTATTTTCTGTCTGTGCATTTAACAAGGCAATGCAAAATACATTAATTGCAACAGCTATGGATAAATGCTGTTTTCCATTTGCAAAAGGTATGCACTCTTTTGTAGTTTTTTTATGTACTACAAAATCGCTAAAATAGTTTTATATAGAAAAACGACTATAACTACAACTTAACTCATACAACCTTTGTGTGAAACTTTTCATGATGCCTAGAAAACCTGTGCAACTGAAAAAATTCAAAGTAACTTAAATATTAAAATATCAATTAAAAAATATTAATAAAAATAATATTTTACTAAAATAATAGTTTAAAAATGACTATGAGACTATGGAAGAGAACAGGTAACAGTAGGTTTGTTGTTGTCTATCCAAAATGGGCAGTGAACCTCATGCATTGAGAGACACATACCACTCTCTGCCTGTTGGTCGGCTTGAGGAGCAGCCACTCAATGTCCAGAGTGGGATGATCACCAACCCAGAAGTGATGGTGGCAGGGCAGCGTGGCATTGTCTCCAACAACCCTCTTCATCACTGTCTGGGCACATGTCATTAGCACACCCAGCAGAACTGTAGAGATACAGGCTTCTTCAAGATCATTGTTCACTGCATCAGATATCAACATAAATATAATAAATAATAAACATTCATGAATCCTAGACAGAAATGTGATTTGAAGATATAGAAATTTAAAAGTGTAACAATTTAGCCAGCTTGCATATTTATGTTCTTAGTCCTTATTGTAAAATCTGAAAATGAACAAGAGTGTCTATTCAAAGAAAATAGATGCTTTAGCAGTGTAGTTTTTGACTTACATTAGATATTTTAAAACTCATGTCATTCAGAAACTGGTCAAGTTATAATGATTTGTTCAAAACTTATAATTGGATAGTCAAAGCCTTGGTTTTAATGTGAGATTTTAAGTGAGATCTGAATAACTATTCAGGCAGGTTCATTAACTCCACAAACATGGCCTCTATCAGCAGAGATGGGCAGTAACCAGAGGTGGAAAGAGTACTAAAATATTTTACTCAAGTAAAAGTACTATTACTTCGCTGAAATTTTACTCAAGTAGAAGTAAAATTACCTGTCTAAAAATGTACTCAAATAAAAGTAAAAAGTAGCTCATTTAAAATGTACTCAGAGTAAAAGTTACATAGTTACTTTTCTGTCAGCAGGAGGACAGCTGCTTCTGAGTAGCGCAAAAAAAAAGACAGTGGGATATAAATCTCAAAGTAGTTCTTTTTTAGTGAAAAGAAAAACTTTACATATTAAAGAGCAGTGGCAGTTAAACTGCAAGTCTATACATGAAAATAGATAATGGTCACCAAACCAATCAACCAAACTGTCAGGTATCACAGTGTTTTCAATACAAAACCATATCATTCTTTCACATGAGAATGTGTTCTGAACTGTCAAATAAGAGAACAAGTACTGAACTGAACGGCAGCTGCTTTAAAAATGTTTTTTAATTTTTTAAACTTGGCCCTTTTATTTATTGGACAGTAACAGGCTAGTTAACGGGAGGTTGCAAGTGCTAATTAACAAGTAACAGAAGTCAGCTGTCTTTGACTAATCTAAGGTAAGTGAGCGCTCTGTTATTCTTTTGCCTGCAGTGTGAACATATGTGGGTTAAGTAAGAAAGTAGCCGCTTCTGTCTTTAATTAAACTATTTTTTTAAATAAATTATTATTATTAATAAACAGGAAAAACGTAGGTAAACACATTTTCTTTTGGCAATTTACCAACCCAGTAAAAAAAAAAAAAGTAAGTTGCGTGGACAACAACGATTACAGCAAGTTTCTAGTACCAACCAACGTTATCTGTGTTCTTCACAGATGTCTTAACTTAATGTGATTAATTTGAACCCAGCCTTTTTGCTACCATAACGGTACGAGTTGTATTTAACTTACCTCTACATGCTTGTGCAGGTTTGATGTGGAATTTTTAAAAGCTGCTAACTCGGTCTCTCTGGGCAAACACAGCTTACACTGCATAATAAAGCTGTTGCCTTTCTTGCACTTAAAGCCGAAATGGTCCCTTAAATACGGCCAGGGGTTTACATCCGTTTCTTCGAGTTCAGGGTCAGCCGAATTCGACGGGGCTTCTTTTTTCACTGGATCCATAACACCGATGTCAGACTCCATCTTTAACGTGACCTTAGCGCCAATTTTTTCTACTACCCATCATTCCCTGCAGTATTTCCAAAGCGCAATGTTGTGGTTTTTTTTTAAATTTACTCAGTAATGGGTGTGATTGAAAACGTAGCGAACTACAATACTTTAAAAAATATATACTTAAGTAAAAGTAAAATTACAGACTTGAAAAATGACTTTAAAAAGTACAAATACACAAAAAAAAACTACTCAATTACAGTAACGCAAGTAAATGTAATTCGTTACTTTCCACCTCTGGCAGTAACGCGTGACAAGTAACGCGTAACTGTAATCCGATTACTTTTTCCGAGTAACGAGTAAAGTAAGGGATTACTATTGCAAAAAATGTATTTAGATTACTGTTACTTTCCCGTAAGCACGCTGCGTTACTGCGTTACTAAAACCATGATTTTTTTGCGAGAGTGTCTCATGACAGTGACGTAAGCGAGTGCGACATTCATGGTAACAGCTGTGTGCAGATCAAAAATGGATCATATATTTAGTGCGGGAGAGAGTATGACTGCGCAGCGTTTAAAGCGTGGAAGTACTGACCTTACTTTGAGTTTGATTCGATAAAAAGTGACAAAAACATTAGTGTCCGCTGCTCACTGCTTGGGATGAAAACTTCTTTTTACAGCAAAGAAACCCCTAAATGTCCAAGCAAGCACCAAATATGCTGCGGCTGGAATGTGAAATTCACAGTAGTGATGTTTCAGTCGCGAATGAAACAGCTCTCAGAGCCGACTCTTTGAAGTGAACGACGCGAGCCGTGGGTTATTTTTTCTTTCTCTCACCCTCTCTCTCGCACTTTTTTTCCGCTTCACTCCGGGGGGCGGTAGTTACACTCGCAGTAGCACAGGAACAGAGCGGGAGGGAAAGAGAGCCAGGGACAACAAGAGACAACATTAGAAAGGTATAGTAATCATCCACAACTATTTTCAGTTGTGGATGATTAAGGATTCAGAACGTTTATTCATGCAGGCCTATATGACAGAGAATGTGTATCTTCTTTTTGTTTTGCATATTTTCATTTATATTTTATTGTGTTGTGGTCTGTGGCGTGTCCAGCGGGGTGGCCTGGGGGGGCACATACCACCCCCCCCAACCAGACTGGCCACCCCAGGTGCCAATCCGAAGCTAAAACAATAAAATTCAATCAAATATCAAATGCTCGATTATGTTTTCACAGTGAAGCTCAGATATCCGAGTGTAAGTGAATGCAGCATCGGCTTCTGTACTATGAGCATCACATTAGCAAAAGAAAGACGGCAGGGCAGAAAACAAATTTTCGGCGAAAGAAAATGAGGAGAGAATAAATGTCCTGGTAAGTAATATTAAGTTTGTTGAGTTTAGTAAACTTTGGTGAAATTAGAATACCAAGGAAAAAATAACACTTAATAATAATGGATTGGATTTATGTAGCGCTTTTAAAGGCACCCAAAGCGCTTTACAATGCCACTAATGCGATCTTATAAATCGTCATAAAAATAATTCAAGAATTCTATTTGATACCATCAACAGTATTGTTTCTCCTCCAACCCAGCATGCTCTGTTGCTTTCTGATGAAGATTGTAATACTTTCCTTAATTACTTTGTAAATAAGGTGATGGACTTGAAATCTAAAATTTTCTCAAGTGCCTCCCCTTATGAAGATACCCCTTGTTGTCCTGGATCATTTACCTCCTTTTCTCCAATCACACTAAATGACTTAATTATAGTTTTAGGTAAAATGAAATCCTTGTCATGCTCTGTAGATATATTACCTCCCTCTGTCCTGTCCAGGTCTATCACCAGCATTGGTCCCACATTACTATCCATCATCAACAGTTCACTGAGGCAAGGCTGTGTTCCATCTTATTTTAAACATGCTGAGGTAACCCCTCTGTTAAAAAAACAGAATCTTGATCCTAGCTCTGCTAGTAATTACCAACCTATTTCAAAATTGCCATTTGTCAGTAAATTACTTGAAAAAATTGTTGAAAATCAGTTCAGGTCTCTATTATGTCAATTACAGATTCTTGACCCTTTTCAGTCTGGCTTTCAAAAGCAGCACTCTACAGAGACCGCTCTCTTAAGAGTCTATAATGATCTATTAATGGCATCTGACGCAGGGAACTGTTCTGTGATCATTTTTCTTGATCTTAGTGCAGCCTTTGACACCATCGACCACAAAATCCTACTTAACAGGCTCAAGGTTTTGGCTGGTGTATCTGGCTCTGCCCTAGACTGGTTTTCTTCCTACTTATCAGACAGGACCTTTTCTGTTAGGACTGATAGGTTCTCCTCTAACACTGCTGCCCTGACCTGTGGTGTCCCACAGGGTTCAGTTTTAGGTCCATTACTATTTTCTTTTTATATGCTTCCTTTAGCTGGTATCATTCAATCTTTTAGCGACCTGTCTTATCATTTTTATGCTGATGACATTCAGCTCCATATGTCCTTTAAGCCTCATCAGCTGGATAGGCTGTCCACCCTAGTCCAGTGCTTAACCCAGGTTTCTGATTGGCTTTCAAGCAACTACCTCGTTTTAAATACTAACAAGACCGAGACCATGATCATAGCTCCTCCTGAGCTACATTCTAAAATCAGTCAGGTTCTTGCCTCTTTCTGTCCATCTGTCAAGTCAAATATTCGAAATCTTGGAGTAATATTTGACTCTTCTCTGGGCCTTGACTCTCATGTAAAATCTTTGTCTCGTTCCTGTTTCTATCATTTAAGAAACATATCTAAACTGCGACATATGGTTTCCTCAGCTGAACTGGAAAAACTCATTCATGCATTTGTGTCATCACGCTTAGATTACTGTAATTCCCTGTTTACTAGCTTGGATAAATCATCTCTCTCTCGCCTCCAGACAATACAAAACGCAGCAGCCAGACTACTAACTAGCTCTACCAAGCGTGTTCACATCACTCCCATCTTATACCGGTATTCTTTACATTGGCTCCCAATAGAGTTTAGAATTTGCTTTAAAATTCTTGTTTTAACATACAGAGCACTAAATGGCCAGCCTCCAGATTACTTATCCAAGCTTCTTTTAAAATACACTGCTGCTCGTCATCTCCGCTCACAGACTCAGAGTCTCTTAGTTGTTCCCCGTACACGACTGAAGACAAAAGGGGACAGAGCCTTTCAGTCTGTTGCACCAAGGCTGTGGAACAGTCTACCACTACAATTACGTTTGCTTGACTCTGTGGATTCTTTTAAAAAGCAGTTAAAAACTCTTCTGTTCAAACAAGCCTTTTGTTGATCTACATATTTTATATTTTTTTACATTATTTACATTTGATCTTTTACATTGTATATAATGTCTATTGATTTTATTGTTTCTTTTATTATTTTAATATTTGTGTACAGCGCTTTGTGATTGCCTGTCTGTGAAAAGCGCTTAATAAATAAAGTTTACTTACTTACTATTCATTCACTCTCACATTCACACACTGGTGGAGGCAGCTACAGGTGTAGCCACAGCTGCCCTGGGGCAGACTGACAGAAGCGAGGCTGCCATATCGCGCCATCGGCGCCTCTGGCCAACACCAGTAGGCGATAGGGTAAAGTGTCTTGCCCAAGGACACAACGACCAGGGCAGAGAGCCCAGGGATCGAACCGGCAACCTTCCGGTTACAGATACGCTTCCCAACCCCCTGAGCCACGGTCGCCACTTAAAGAATTATTGCAACCGTCAAATATTTCAGACAGTAGGCTACTGGGGGAAGCTAGCATAAGAGTTATGAGTTATAAGTAGGGATGGGTATCGAAAACCCACTGTTTCAATTCCTTGGAGTTGTTTGCCATTTTTGCAAACGATTCCCTTATCGATTCCAGTCGCCCCGAATGACGTCACCACGTTGCTGAGCGTCATTTACCTGGCAGGAAACATGGCGCCTAAGCGGCTCAAACGCTCAAAAGTTTGGTTATACTTTACGAGAACGGATGACAACAGGGCAACTTGCAATACTTGCAAAGCAGATATTTCATTTAAGGGAGGAAACACTACGAATATGCAAAAGCATTTGCTCACAAAACACGCGATGACCTTAAATGAATGTCATGTTTTTAATTCCTCTCCGGACTCGTGAATCTCAACCCAGCAGCAGCGGTAACGTTTGCACGTCCTCTCCCGTTAATGCGGCAGGTAAATAATCAATAACAGTGCATATTATGTTAGCGCGATCTGCCTTATTACAAAACCTGCCATTACTGTGCATTTAGGTGACCGTGATGATGAGACAGACAGAGTCTGGCTCAGACGCTGGCAGTTCTCGCTGCAGTCTGCCGGCAGCGTCTCCTTTCAGGCCAGGATAGACGAATGTCACCGAGCAGAGACTCAGTTTGTGGTCAAAGGCTTGAACCCATTTGCTACAGCAGATGATTTTCAGTAAGTGAATGTGTTTAATTGTAGGCAGGGACATTACTGTTGTGTAATTGCTACAGAATAATTTATGTTATACTTTGTTATTGCTACAGAAGAATATTTATTTTATTATTTTACATTTACAATTTTTTTCCTGGGCACCCTGTGACACCCCATTGAAGAGCCGTAGGCTGTGGATCTCTTAAGATCTCACTGTTGGGTTTGTAAGGCCATATTACTCCTAAATTTCTACCTTGTTCAAAGAGAAGATATAAAACAAAGTTCTAAGCTAATCGAACTTAGTGTTCTCCTTTTTAAAAAGAATCGATAAAGAATCGAATCGTTAAACAGAATCGAAAATGGAATCGGAATCGTGAAAATCTTATCAATACCCATCCCTAGTTATAAGATATAATCCAAGTCGTAACATTGCTGTATGGAGCTGCAGAATTGGTTGCAGGTTAATACTGGCAGTGTCACCATGCCAGCTGATTGTATTTAATCATCAGCCAGTGTTGTTCTTTATACATCAATATTACTAAAGTTTACCATAAGGCAGCACTTACACTACACAGTGCGGTCTAGCTAATTTCTCTCATTACTTATCCTATCTTCCAGCTCCATGTTATGAATAGAGTGTAAATCACCGCATGAAACGGCTGTGCCATGTTCAATGCAGGGATGTGCAGTTCTGGTTCTCAAGGCTCCTGTCCTCCCGGTTTCAGATGTTTCCATACTTCAACACAGCTGATTTAAAGAATCATTTACAGACTTGTGCACAGATTATCTTCTTTTTTTAATAGGCAAATAAAGTTTTGCATTGGCATTGGCTAATTTGCCAATTGTATGTTAAAAATGTTCGTATTTTAATATTCAAAAATGTTTTTGCCCAAAACATATGTGCACTATATGTCAGTAAAAATACTATGAAAACATTGCTGTCCTTGAATGCTTAATAAACACTGACAAAGCACTGATTGTATCTCTTGTACTTTATCAACACAGTATCTAAAAACTTTGCACCGTAGTGGTTAAAATCTCATTCTAATAAGAGTTAAAAGCGCATTCGGTTATTAGGTTTACAGGGTTATTGAATTATGGTTAACGGTTGGTAGAATTTTTTTTAACACTATCTGCCAATTACATCTGCCACCCTTCTCCAAATCTGTGCCCCTACCTGCCCTGCCCCCCCCAACAAAAATTTTCTAGACACGCCACTGGTTGTGGTTTGCAGTGTTTTGTGTAGTTTCACTTTAAAAAATTTTCCAAGGAAAAAGCTGAAAATGTAAATAGTTAAAAGTTGAAATGTAAATAGTTGGGTTTTGAATTTTATAATTTGTTTATTACATTTTATGTGGAGTGAATAAATAAAAGTATATTTACGGTGGCCACTAGAGACAAAGCGTGGACAAACTCCAAAACACGTACAAACTCTGAAGCACATACAAACTCTAAAAAACATGCAAATTTGAAAACACATAAAAATTCCGAAGCCATGTAAGGTCTTAAAAACAAGTGTTAAAATTTTTAAATCAATTCGAAAGCTGACTGGTAGCCAATGTAATGATGCAAGTACGGGAGATATGTGATCCAGTTTGCATGTCCCAGTACAGTTTAAAATGGTAAAAGATACAATATCGACGTTAGCCACACTTTTTTAATTTGAGCTTGTGGCGGAGGGGTGTGTGTGGTCTATGGCTCCACTGCAGGGGAGGGGTGGTGCAGCAGTGCAGGGGAGGTTGGTAGGGCAGCTGCACTTTATTTCATGCTCTCCCCTTCTTCAGTGATGTTGGAACCTGGAGAGGATGCGTGGTGCCAGCTGGAAAGTTGCTCAGCTGAAGACTGAACGTCAACAATTGAGACAATGCCTCGCTTAACTGTTCCAAAATATTAAACTCTTTTTGAATTCAAACATGTCATGTGCAGCAATGTTAAAAAGAAGGATCATGGTCTGAACACTGTGTTGTGCCAAACACATTTGCTTTACCAACAAGAGCTCTATCTGTAGGTTCCTCTTGTTAGATAATTTTATTATTTTTATATTTAGTGTAACAATGCCAGAGCTGACAGGCAGAAGAAAAGGAGTCTTTAATGAAGAACACTGTGTAATTTGTTGATAATAAAAGATGTAACAATGTCAGTGGAAGACAAAATCACTAACCCTTTGAGGGCTGGATTAAAAAAAGTTGAAAACTGTTACTGAAGGAGCTACTCATAACTGTTCTAGCCACATCTCAGTCTGATAAGATGGAAATGCAGCCGGTTGAATTAAAGGTCATATTTATGACAGTATCAATGCATAGTAGTGATGTTGCCATCACAGCCTTGAGGATGTTGTTGTGATTTGGCGCGATATAAATAAAATTGAATTGAGTTCAATTGAATTGAACAGCTTTAGTCCTGTCAGTTTGGTGAAATAGTATGCCTGCACATCCAAATATGTCTTCCTTTTAAAATAATGCAGAACAGCTGAATCGCTTGACATCAGTGTCGCTCTTGGGAGCTTGCAGCTTCCCCTTGCAGCCTGCCAGTAAATGTGCAGTGATGAGTAAAAGTCATTGGTGTGTTCACAATATGGTCTTACGGTCAGTACCTGCTGGTAGCAATGACTGGGCATGGATCTTGACTGCTGCAGAGTTTGAAGTTATTTGTTAATCAGCTAATGGTAATTCAGTTTTCTTGAGAGACTCAATTATATTTGAGTTTTTTTCCCTTGTTTCTTTTGTCTGTTTCAGGGATTTCCTTCCTCCTCCCTTCATTTCTTTTGCTGCTTGTTCAAGGACAAAGTTCTTTTTTCAAGCTCCTTTAAGTCTTCATATAAGTTGGTGGTATGGCCACAGTAGAGAAACATGCATCATGTTTGCAGTGTTTCATTTAGAGTACTTCAACACGATGCTCTGCTTTCTGACTCACTACAGTATGTTACTGCTCAGTAAGGCTCAGTCACATGAGTGCAGGACAACCAATCACAGCAGATTATGGAAGAGGGGGTGGAGCAACGTGAGCCTGCTTGAGAAGAATGGTGTTTGCAAAGACGTCTCATTTTGGATGAGCGGCAACAATGTACTGAACCTAGAGGAGAGAAAGTATCTTTCCTATTGTCCTATTGCAGGGGTCGGCCGCATGCGGCTCTTTAGTCCTTATACTGCGGCTCCGCGTGGTTTGGGAAAATAAATTAGAAGTATTTAGCTGAAGTGTATTTTATATATGTTAGTTCTTTTTTAACTTTTTAACTTGTAGTTCTAAATTGGAAGATTATTGTGATATTGAAATATAAAAATAAATATAAAATAAAAATAAAATTATATTTTATTATTTTTTTCATCGCTCAAAATAAGGGTCACACTAGCGTAAGCCGGTGTACCCCCCGAAACGCCGTGCAGACTTTCAACCCCAGGTAGGCCAATTATTGATCTTCGGATCCACATTATGTCAGCAGCTCCACCGTGAACTATGTTAAAAACAAACACTGCTCACGCCTCACAGAGGTCAGCTTGCTCCTCCCCTTTTGTGAGTGTGGACGCTTCATCTCTTTGCTCTTAAATGCTTTGCTTCTTTTATTGTTTTTCATTGATTTTTATGCTGATTTTTTCCGTTTTTTCCGTATGAGCTTACCTGCGATAGCTTCTGGACACTTATAGATCATTAGGACTAAAGTGTTCTTAACAGAAACAGCAACATTTTTATAGTTACCTTATCCTCAGTGCTCCGTGTGTCTGTGGCCTAGACACAGCTGAAGCCTGATTACAGCGTCTGGGCACCGAACAGCCTCAATAGCCTGGAAAGGTGCTAACCGCTAGGCTAACTAGCAACAAGATGCCTTCCCTCTCCACAGATGACTACCACAGCCTCCTGCAGAAGATTGCAGTACTGGAGACAAAAATTCATCGCTTAGAAGTAAACGTGGAGGTAAATGGACTGTGTGGAAATGAAACAACCTTGCCTTTGATTCAAAACAATGGCAATGAGCAAGCTAGTACACAGCTAAGGAGCACAGATAACATGACCAAGAAAGTAGACTCTGTGCATTATTATAAATCCTCAAGTGATAATCCCCCCTTGGACTGTCTTGGTGCAAAACCAAGACATAAATCATGTCTCCTGGAAGGGGGAGGACGTATCACGGGCAGAGCACAGCGAGCTGAAATCTCTGAAACTGACTGGCCTTCACTTCCTACGAGACAGAGAAGCTCTTCTACCCCTGTATACGAGAGGAAACAGGACTGGACAACCGTGAATAGGAAGAATAACAACAAACCTCCAAAACAACTGAATGTGAAACTGCAGAACAGATTTGCTCCACTATCAAAGGACCCTGGATCTATATCAGACAACCATCCATCTAAAAGCAGTGAAGTAAGGTCTGAAAATCTGTTGAAAAGTGAAAGGCCACAGGGAAAGCTAAAGGCTAGGCCTGAAACTCTGATTGTGGGTGACTCTGCCGTAAAGGATGTACAAAGGATGTGCGGTAAGAACACTAAAGTCCTCTGCTTTCCTAACGATATGGTCAACAACCTGAAGGAGAGAATTCTTCAAATTGCAGATGAATATCCAACTGTGACAAACATTGTTCTGCATACAGGGTCAAACGATGTGTCCAAACAACAGTCGGAGGTTCTGAAACGGGACTTTACTGGATTATTAAATACTGTAAACTCTCTGAATGCAGTTGTATTCATCAGTGGACCTGTACCGCCCGTCAGAGGAGGAGACGAGAGATTCAGCAGGTTGTTTACACTGAATAAATGGCTTATATCAGCATGTGCTGACCACTCAGTGCATTTTATCAACAACTTTAATATTTTTTGGGAACGCAGGCATCTGTTTAAAGCAAATGGATTTAATATTAACAAGTCAGGGGTGAAACTGTTCACCTCCAACTTGTTTTATTCCATACGTCATCCATCTGTGCTTGGTGCCAAGGCTGAGATAAACGAGGAGTTATCTCATAAAGAGGAACAAACAGTACTCCAAGAACAGACAAAGCCCAGCAGAAACCTTGAGGAGGAGCTCCATCTGCCCACACCCGGGAAGAGCCTCAGAAAGGAGAGACATCTGAGGCAAGAAGAGGGGTCTCTATTTGCCTCCAACTCTCTTAACAACACCAACGACCAGGACCAGGGACCACGATCTTCCCCAGTCCCCCAAACCCCTGACAGGCCATCACCCTCCTCCCCTCCCTTTCTCCCTCCTCCCCACACCTGAAATTCACTGAGGAGATGATGGAGCGGGTCAATGCTGGGCTCAGATCTACCCCCGGCCCAATCCCTTTTTGTCCCCCATAAACCCCCCACCAGAGCGGCCAAAGGTTCGCCATCGAGCCCCACCCTCAACAGAGCAATCGAAGTCACATTGCCCAGCCTCGCCCCCCTTAGTTCCTCTTCATGCCCTGTCTCCGCAGTCTGATGCGTGATGTGTGAAGGGTCCGGGCTGCGAGGATTATGGCAGTGATGACTTTTCCCAGGAGAAGCTGGGACCCTGTTCACTAGAAGGTTTTAAAATTTCTGTACTTTTAGGTGACAGGAGACATGTGGCCTGGTCAAAACACAGAGAGCTGCACTCTAAAAGATCTTTAAACATAGTAAACATACCTTGTGTGCCACAGACTGCTCCCAAACACGAGGGGACAAGTAATACCTCTAAAACACTTAAGTTGGCTTTATTAAACGTTAGATCTTTAGCTGGGAAAACATTTTTAATTAATGATTTAATCACTGAGCACAGCCTTGATTTTATGTTTTTAACTGAAACTTGGTTGGACCAAAGTAACAGTGGAGCTGTTCTCATCGAGACGACCCCTCCTAACTACAGTTTTATCAGTGAGGTCAGGGCGAGCAGGAGAGGAGGAGGGGTTGCTGTCTTATTTAATGAATCATTTCAATGTAAGCAGCATCTCCTGGAAGTTTTCAGTCTTTTGAATATGTGGCTTTACAGCTGAAGGCCCCATCCAAAGTTGTGTTTCTTAATGTTTACAGGCCTCCCAAATACTGCACAGACTTTTTTAATGACCTCAGTGAACTGCTGTCTGTGATCTGTGTTGATTTTGACTGTGTAATTATTGTTGGGGATTTTAACATCCATGTGGACAACCCTCAGGACAAAGGGACTAAAGACCTGAGTAACACTCTGGGCAACTTTGGGCTGACTCAGCATGTAACAGAGGCCAAACATAATAGAGGACACAATCTTGACCTACTGATATCCAAGGGCCTGAGCATTTCAAAGGTTACTGTGTCTGATGTGGGCGTGTCTGATCATTACTGTGTTTTCTTTGAAAGTAAAATCTCAGCCCACATAAATATATCAACAACAGTGATCACAAAACGGTGTATAACTGAACACAGTAGTGCAATTTTTAACCAGGTCTTCCCATTAACACCTGACCTGTCCAGAGGGTCAGTCAATGAGCTCGTCAATAGCTTCAATGCTAACATGTTAAATGTAATGTCCCCTTCTGGCTGCCTCTGCCTCAATTTTATCCCACAAGTTAGACATTCACATTACTCACACTCTCATTACACATACATATAGGATCTTGGGGGTGGGCACGATACACGGAAACCAAAGTACCATCAGGGTGTACACCTCACCCCTGGCGTCGTTGCCCACCTCTCAATGTTAAATACACGTAGACATTGAGGGCTAGCAGGAGAGACCATGCGCTTACCTGCTGCTCTCTGGCAGGTAGCTCCATGCCCTCCTGGGTTTTAAATGCACCTTAGAACACACATGCATCAACACTACAATGAGCGGGTGGAGGGAGATTTGGAGTCTTCTCTCACCCCCATTCTCTGCGACCTGCTGGAGCGGGGGGGCTAGGAGGAGGAGTTGGCCGTCCGACTGCGGTCTGGAGTGTGGGGCCTTCCTGCTGCTGCGGAGTCGGGGCGGTCTGCCTCCCCCCACCGCAGGGAAAAGGGTAACACCACCTGGGTCTAGGTGCAGTTCCCCCCTCCAGGGGGGAAGGGTACCTAGACCTGGTTTGTAGAGTACGCTTGGGGAGTGTGATCGTGTGTACAGCGTCTCTTTCTGTCTGTCTCCACGTTGGTTGAGTGTGGAGTAAGTGCATATGAGAGCATGAGGGTGGGAATGGATGTTTGTGTCTGTGTGTGCCTGTATGTCTGTGTCTATATGTCAGGTTGGGTGTCAGACGCCACCTCTCTGGGGACATCTCAGGCCCTCCAAGGTTTGGAGGCCTATCTCCCCCTACCACCACTTCCCCTGCCAGTAGCGGACTCCCTCAGGTGTCGGTGCGTTGGTGGTTCTTTGTGTCCGGGGATGGGCGTCCAGGTACACACCGGCTCACTCCTTGGCGGCCGCTTATCGGGGCCTGGAGCCTGGGGCTCGGTCGGGCCACTTCGGAGGTGGGGTGCCCCCGGCCTCTCGGCCTGGGGCTCGGTCACTCAGGCACGGCTGGCTGCCGGCGGAGCTCACGGGCGCGTCACTGCAACTCCCCCTGGCTTCTGCTCCGCGGCTGCTGAGTGAGCCCTCATCTGGGACTCTCCTCAGCTCTTTCCGGGACAGTGGCGCGGCTGCCCCTCTGTTGGTCTTCCTTGGTCTCTTGTGTTCTGGGGGCCTCTGGATGTCTGGAGTTTTGATCTCCTCCACACCTGCTTCATGCCCTGGAGGACGGGGCTGTGGCCCCCCCACACCCTCTAGCAGATCATTACATGAAGGAACCTTTAAAAAAAAAAAACAAGCGCGTCCATGCTCACAGGTGTACACACGGGTGATCACACCCATAAACTACACCCTTTTTGGCTCCTGCCTCAAAGCACACTGTGTTCTGTTGATCTTATGTGCTGCACAATAATGTTTAATATTTAGTATTTACTGTTATATTCACATATATCATTGTGATGTTGTTTATTCTATTACTCTTGTTCTCTTCTGCTTGTTTTCTTTTTTCTTTCTCAGCAGGTGATCCAGGTGATTGATATATGCATTTTTTTTCTTTTTTTTTCTGCTCATTCTGTTGGTTTTTGTCTTTTGCCCTTCTTCCCCGTCCGTCTTCTCAGCTGTTTCTCTTTCCCTCTTTCTTTCTCCCCTTCTTTCCCCCAGTCAAGTCTGTCCCGTATTCAGTAAGTGAAAATAAAATAAACAATAAAAGGTGAATCAAATGGACCATTACCGCAAGGCTGGGATGGTCAATTTGGTAAAGTAAATCCGTTGGGCATCTTTCTTTGCCTTTAGACAACAATTCTGATGGCAAAAGAGCCAAACGGGACAGGCAAAAAAAAAAAAAAATGTAATGGATACAATTGCTCCCATTAAGGTGAAGGTTATCTCTGGAAGGAAAAAGTCTCCATGGAGAAACTCCACACTAGTGAAAAATGAAAAAAGAGAGTGTAGGAAAGCTGAGCGCAGATGGAGAAAAACAAACCTCCAGGTTCACTATGACATCTATAAAGAGAAACTTCACAATTATAATTTACAACTGAGGAGTGCAAGGAGGTCCTACTTCTCTGACATCATCACTAAAAACAGCCATAATGCTCGGGTCTTATTTTCTACAGTTGACAGGCTAACAAACCCTCCTGTGTCAGTGGCAGCTGAACTTCATTCGACCATGGCCTGCAATGACTTTGCCAAATTCTTCACAGAAAAAATCCAAAAAATTAGACAAGCAATTGGTACATCAACAGCAGATCCAGGATATGTACTGTGTCTACCGAAAAACTGTTTAAACACCATGAAACAGTTTCACCCTATTAACAGCAAAGACCTGGAGGACATCTTAGGTCAACTGAACTCCTCCTCTTGCTGTTTAGATGTCCTGCCAACAAGTTTTTTCAAAAAGGTCTCAAAGACTTTGGAGTCAGACCTGTTACAGATCGTCAACTTTTCTTTATTATCAGGTGTGTTTCCAGAATCACTAAAAACTGCTGTAATCAAACCTATACTGAAAAAGGACAATCTTGACAAGACACAAATGAACAACTACAGGCCGATCTCAAATCTCCCGTTTTTAAGTAAGATCATTGAAAAAGCAGTTTCTCAACAGCTCAGTTACTTCTTAAAACAGAATAATTGCTACGATGCCTTCCAGTCAGGTTTTAGACAGAACCACAGCACTGAAACCACTCTGACCAAAGTGTTTAATGACATATGTCTGAATACAGACAGTGGAAAAATGTCAGTCCTAGTTTTACTGGATCTCAGTGCAGCATTTGATACAGTTGACCACAACATATTACTCAAACGACTGGAGAACTGGACAGGTCTTTCAGGAACTGTACTAAACTGGTTCAAAACATACTTAGAAAACAGGAAATACTTTGTATCAATAGGTAACTTCACATCTGAGCAGACAAGTATCACATGTGGAGTTCCCCAAGGTTCCATCTTGGGACCCCTTCTGTTTAACATTTACATGCTCCCACTGGCACAGATTATAAAGAACAACAAAATAAACTACCACAGCTATGCAGATGACACACAAATATATATCACAATGTCACCAGGAGACCGAGGCCCTGTACAGGCTCTTGGTAAATGCATTGAGGAAATTAATGACTGGTTGTGCCACAATTTTCTCCAGCTAAACAAAAACAAAACTGAGGTAATAGTCTTTGGCGCCAAAGAAAAACGATTACAGGTCACCAGAGAACTTCAATCTATACACCTAAAAACCACAAACCAGGCGAGAAATTTGGGTATAGTGATGGATGCAGACCTAAACTTAGAAAAACACATTAAGACAATAACAAAGTCAGCTTACTATCACCTCAAGAATATTTCAAGGATAAAAGATCTGATGTCTCAACAGGACCTGGAAAAACTAGTCCATGCATTCATCTTTAGTAGGCTTGATTACTGTAACAGCATCTTTACAGGTCTACCTAAAAAATCAGTCAGACAACTACAGCTCATTCAGAACTCTGCTGCTCGAGTCCTCACTAAGACCAAAAAAGTGGACCACATCAGTCCAGCTCTGAGGTCTTTACACTGGCTGCCTGTCCGTCAGAGGATAGACTTTAAAGTTCTGATGCTGGTCTATAAAGCTCTGAATGGTTTAGGACCAAAATACATCAGTGACCTCCTGACCCAGTATGAACCTTCCAGATCCCTCAGGTCATCTGGATCCGGTTTTTTATCAGTTCCCAGAGTCAGAACCAGACACGGAGAAGCTGCATTCAGCTTTTATGCTCCTTATATCTGGAACAAACTCCCAGAAAGCCTCAGATCAGCTGAAACACTCAGTTTATTTAAATCCAGGTTGAAGACTCACCTATTCTCAGCTGCATTTGAATAAAGCACCAAATCCACACTTTTAAGCTTAAATTTCAAAACTTACATTTAACTACTGATTTTATCTACTGTTCTGATTTTATCTGTTTTGATTTTATATACTGTTTTGTTTGTTTGTTAATTTGTTTGTTTGTTTGCTTGTTTTAATCAATTTTAAATCATGCTTTTTATTTGTTTTTGTTTCTAATGTCTCTGTAAAGCGCTTTGAATCACCTTATTGTTGAATTGTGCTATACAAATAAACTTGCCTTGCCTTGCCTTACTGTCCTGCATAAAGATGAAGTGACTTCGTACAGCCCCAATTTGCAGAGGTTCAGCAGCAGAAGTCCTATTGTAAACATATCACGGCAGACCCGACGATGTTTGCATGAACACGCTTTTCAGCATCTCTTTATCGACCGCTTTTCACACACGGTTGCTGTACGCATACAGCTGGCTGTAGCTTTTCAGCTCACAGCCCGACACACACCAACAACAATACAACAGTATAGATAGCACAGACGTTAAGGCGGCGAGGCTTGATTGGGGGTGCCGCTCAGGTGCGTCCGCCTCCCCTGCAGCGGCGCTGCAGACGATGCCCCGCCACACACATTAACCTGGTAAAATACATATTTAGGGTCCAAGGACTTGCCTGTTAGGACTGAACGATGAGCTACCTGCCGGCTTTCGCAGCAAAGATCTCCTTCACATACTGCTACACTACGCTCGAAAGTGCATTATGGTACTGTGGATTTCTGATAAGGCCCCATCTGTCAACCAGTGGCTACAGTCTGTGATATGTATCATGCCAATGGAAGCCTTCTCTACAGCACTTAAGGACAAACCTTTCCTTTTCTATCGCATATGGGACCCTTTTTTGGCCCACTTGAACACTCCTTCTGCTCAGAGGTTGAAATCGGGCTTACGGGATTTAGCCTGGCAACAAAGGGACGATTGTTAACCTTTTTCATTGTTTATGAATATTGCTGTTGGCTTTCTCTTTCTGCCTCCCACGTCCTGCTATACATGTAGATGCATCTTTGTCCTGTGTGTATATGCTGGTGACTGCTGTTTCCCTGCTTTGCAATTAAAAGTTCAAAAAATAAAAAATAAAAAAATAAAATAAAATACATATTTAGGCAGAATTTTGCAAATATCTATTTTTCATTTTTTAGCAGCATAGTGCTTTTTTTCCAATTATTTTTTAAAAGTCAGTTCAAGGCTCCAAAAGTCCAAAAGCGATATAAGGGGGGTGGCTCACAACAGTTTTTGTTTCCTTTTGTTATATTTCTTTAAGAGTTCAAAATGTGTTAATTACATAAATAAAATGTAATTTTCTCTGTAGCACTTCATGGATTTCATAAGCAACACACCTTAGTTGTTCACACAAAGCATAAAAGTAAAAAACAATATATACAGTGTTATCTTCATTTTAGATGTCAAAAAATATTTGCAGCTCCCAGTGTTTTCTTTTGCATGGAAACTGGGTCCAAATGGCTCTTTGGGTCTTAAAGGTTGCTGACCCCTGTCCTATTGTCTCAATGTTATTGATATTTGGATGGACACACTGACCCTCACCTCAGATTCTGACAGTTAGTATGAGTTGAGGGTGCTGATTCGTTTAAACTAATATAATCGACGCGGCTTCATCTAGAAGGGCTCCCACGCTGTCATCGCTGTGGACCGGCTGTACGTGGACGGACAGCTCCACCGCGACCCCAACATCACTCCGTGGCTGTATTAACCTCACACCAGATAAGAATCAGCTACACCATTTCCCTATCCACTCACACTAACTTGCATTAACATCTGTTTAACTTACCAGTATCAAATCGCATCTTAAAGTGTGATTTCATAGCAGAATTAACACCGTCACTCTCCGTCAGTGATTTAATTGGAATGTTTACGTTTTGTTTTGTGTTTTTTTTTCTTCTCGTTTTTTTTTCCTCTCTTTCCCCCCCTCTTGGTTTTATGCTGCTCACCCCTGTCCTTGGTTTCTTTCTTTATTCCTTTCACTGCCTCGATCACCTGCTTCGACACTCATCCACAAACATCCTTTATTTCGACACATACGCACCATGCGCTCAACGGCAGCACATTTACATCAGTCAGACAGCGCACACAGTCATATAAGATACACACACACTTAAGCCAAGCCTACTCATATTAGTAACTATGCATACACAAAGTCAGACTCAGGGAGCATCTCGCCACACATTTTTTCTCTCTCTCCTTCTCTTTATTTATGAACAAGTGACATATTCTCTCCACCTGGCTAAGCGACGCACACAGCATACATCCCTAGTTATACACAAACATCTATGGGTGCACTAAAGTTCGTTACATGGAATATAAATGGAGCTGGCTCCAGAGAAAAGAGGTTAAAAATATTTAACCAACTCAAAAAACTACAGGCAGATGTTGTCCTTTTACAAGAGACCCACAGACCTCTTAGAGGTTCGAATGAACTTAAAACACCTGAGTTTCCCAATATGTTCTCAGCTTGTTATAATTCTAGACAAAGGGGAGCAGCAATTTTAATACATAAAAATATTAATTTCATGGTACTCGATACAGTTATAGATCCAGAGGGCAGATTCTTAATCATTAAACTATCTATACGTGATAAAAAGCTATGTATTGCAAGTGTATATGGTCCAAATGTTGATGATCCCTCATTCTTTCACGGTTTTTTCAGTGCACTCTCTGAACACTTAGATGGCACACTTGTTCTTGGAGGCGACCTCAACCTTGGACTAAATGAAGACATGGATAGGCTCAATACAGCGTAATTGGCAGTCCACAAATATAATCAAACAGTATATGAGCGACTTTGGTCTTTGCGATGCATGGCGCTCCCTTCACCCCACCAGTAAGGAATATACTTTTTTCTCACATGTCCATCACTCCTACTCTCGTCTGGATTATTTTTTGGTCAGCAGCTCACTGCTGAACGACATTTCAGACACTGAGATTCATCCTATAGCTGTCAGCGATCATGGTCCTGTATCTTTAACACTAATGCACAAGAATAATACTACGCCAAGAAAAAACTGGAGATTTAATATATCACTACTTAAAGATGAAGACTTTATTAAATATTTTAAAAAAGAGTGGACTTCATATTTGGACTATAATGACACTCCCGAAACATCAGCTTCTGTTCTATGGGAAGCAGGGAAAGCTGTGATGAGAGGTAAAATAATTTCTTTCTCATCACATAAAAAGAAAAAAGAAAACAAAAATATTCAGGAATTAGAAAAAAACATCAAATCACTAGAAGAAGCCTACGCGTCCCACCAAGATCAGGAAACATTGAACAAAATACGCAAAACAAAACTAGAATTAAATGAGATAATTGATAAAAAAACAAAATTCTTAGTACAAAGACTACGCCTACAAAATTATGAACATGGTAATAAATCCGGTCAATTTCTAGCAAACCAGCTAAAAATAAAGAAAGAAAAAACAACTATATGTGCTGTTCAAGATTCATCTGGGAACACATTATATGAACCGATACAAATAAACAACATTTTCAGGGATTTCTATAAAACGTTGTATTCACCACAAATAAACCCATCTAAAAAAGAAATTGATCAGTTTTTGGACAACATAACTCTTCCAAAATTATTGGACACTCAAGCAATGGCACTGGATTCACCACTGACACCAGGTGAACTCCAGGAAGCCCTGATAAGTATGCACAATAATAAGGCTCCAGGTCCAGACGGCTTTCCTGCAGAATTCTACAAAGAATTCTGGACGATTCTAGCACCAGTTTTTTTGCAGAACGTTGTTGGAAATTAAAGAAAAGGGCAGACTTCCATCAAATATGAATTCTGCAAACATTAATCTCCTGCTAAAACCAGGCAAAGACCCTGTATATCCCTCAAGCTATCGTCCAATATCCCTTATACATGTAGACCTTAAAATAATCTGCAAAGCTCTCTCAAAGAGACTGGAGAAAATAACCCCCCTCTTACTTCATCCTGACCAAACTGGTTTCATAAAAGGTAGGCACTCATCAACAAATACACGTAGATTACTTAATTTGATAGACTACTCATACAGTAAAAACCTAGAAACTACAATATTCTCTTTAGACGCAGAAAAAGCATTCGACAGAGTTAACTGGAAATTTCTATTTGCAACTTTACACAAATTTGGTTTTGGATCCTCTTTCATAAACTGGTTAAAAATATTATATAATTCCCCAACAGCTTGTGTTAGAACAAATGACCAGACATCCTCCAGCTTCTGTCTCTTGAGGGGCACCAGGCAGGGATGCCCACTCTCCCCTTCACTGTTTGCAATTTTTATTGAACCACTAGCAGCAGCAATTAGACAGAATTCAGTAATTAAGGGCATAAAATGCAAGAACGTGGAACATAAAATCAGCCTTTATGCGGATGATGTGTTACTCTTTCTCCAAAATTCACAAACCAATATCTCTGGGGTGATTGAATTGATAAACTCTTTTGCAAGAATATCAGATTACTCAATTAACTGGTCAAAATCTACAGTCCTACCGATTAATTGCTCCCTCCATAATTCCTCTTCTACACCACTGCAATCGGGAAATATAAAATATTTAGGTATTAATGTTTCTCCCAAGCTTGCAGATCTAACTAAATTAAACCATATCCCACTTTTAAAGAAGGTAGAAGGTGATCTGGCTAGATGGAAATGTCTACCCATATCACTCATGGGAAGGGTTGCCGCTATAAAAATGATGGTCTTACCAAAAATAAATTATTTATTCTCAATGATCCCAACTAAACCGCCACAAGATTGGTTCAGATCTCTAGATTCATGTATGTCCAAATTCCTTTGGAAAAATAAACCCCCACGTATAAGCTTAAAAACACTACAAAAGACCAAGGATAAAGGAGGACTAGAACTGCCTAACTTTCAGCACTACTTCTTAGCCAACAGGCTTCAGTTTATCTCAGGATGGCTAAAACATACCCTCTTAGATGAACCTTGGCTAGATGTAGAACCAGCACTTTGCAATAATCTAGAGATCTCAGACCTACCATTTATCAGCTCAAACATCCAACGACATGAATGCTTTAAAAGCATCAACATCAGCGCTTCTCTGACAGCATGGTGGGAGTTTCTAAAATTGACAGCGTCTTCATTAATCCCATGCAAAAAATAATAATAATAATAAACTAATATAATCATATTGCTGTAAGCAGGTTTCTGTAAGGCAGACTAAATCAATATGTTGATCAGCTACTTAATCATTTACTAACAGGGACTTTAGAGAGAGAGACCTAATGTTTAATCATACACGTTTAACTTTTTTACTCTTTGGTTCAGTTGACAGTGTTTGTTAAGTATGTGTATTAATTATTCTGTCTGTGACTTTTTCATAATTAATGTCTTATTTGCTGATTTTTGGTCTGGGTTTGGTGGTCTGGGAGCAGAGAGGTCTCTGTGGGGGTGGGGTCATGCTTTCCTGGGTTTAATAACTTTGGCCAGATTTGTAAAAATGAGAGCTGCTACTTCCAAAGTGGGACGGACCAGGTTTCCCCCAGAAGGTCCCACCTCCCACCATTTCCTCTTTTCTTTCTCTTGCCTGTCCTGCCTTGGACGTCGTCATACCATACCACATATAATGTAAAATCTGAAATAAATAAACAGCTAACAGATTCACAGGAACAAGAAGAGCCTATAGAGATTCTATATAGCTGTCATAAGTGCCAGACAGGGCAAGAAAAAAACAGACAGCGATTTAAGATGAATACAGTATGCTAAACATGGTAAACATGTTCTAATGACCTTTGACTTCTGGCATCACTGCCGATGGGAAATATCAGTAACAGTTTCAGGGCTTCTTTAGTGCCGCCTGCTCTGGCCCATGGAAGGCAATAAACAATGCTCGGTCATGTGTCTAGCATTATGCTTCTCACGATACAGTTGCCATGTTTTTTCTTGGTGTGTTGCTGTGTGGGGAAAATCAATTTAAAGTGTGCAGAGGCTGGTGGTGTACAAGGGGCTTCTATTTAGGGCTATGCTTCCTGCTCATAGTCACCCAGCTGGACTGATTTTCAACATCATTTGCTGGCTAATACAGCTAATAGTGGCTAAGCTACCTTCACTCACTCTGACTACAGCAGCCTGGTGGAGGCCAGGGCCAATGGTGTGGAGCTGGTTCTCTAATTCATTCATCCTGATACCCAGAGCTGCAAACTGGCTAAATTTCTTACAAGTATCGTTATTATTAAAGGAGGCGGTGGATTAGCTAAACTTTAGTGATGGGATTTCCGACTCTTTTTAGGGTTAGAACCGGCTCTTTCGGCTTGGCTCTTTCGGCTCCCAACCGGCTCTTCAGGTTATTTTGTTGCTTTAATTAATTTATTATTTACAACAATATAAAATTCTGCACAAAAGGAATTAGTAATGTAAAAAAAAAACGTGGTTTTATTTACATATGTTTATATATAAATATATACAGTGGCCCGTAGAGACAAAGGACATACAAACTCCAAAACACATTTCTAGCGTTAACTGAACTTCAAAAACAGCTACCTAGATCACTTAAATTACACAATTGAAAGCATATGTGTATTGTTTGTGTATTTATACACAAGCACTCATGTATATTCAAATAATTTAAAAAAATGTTCATTTACCTGTTACTACCACACACCAAATCCGGTCGTTGGTACTTCCTGGCTTGTGTAGCCACTAGGTAACAAAGCTCAACACTGCCCCCCTAGCATCCTGGAGCACTTCTGTTGTGTTTTGTATGTGTTTTGGAGTTTTTACGTGCTATGGACTTTTTACGTGTTTTGAAGTTTGTATGTGCTTTGTCTCTAGGGGCCACCGTAAATACAGGGAGTGCAGAATTATTAGGCAAATGAGTATTTTGTCCACATCATCCTCTTCATGCATGTTGTCCTACTCCAAGCTGTATAGGCTCGAAAGCCTACTACCAATTAAGCATATTAGGTGATGTGCATCTCTGTAATGAGAAGGGGTGTGGTCTAATGACATCAACACCCTATATCAGGTGTGCATAATTATTAGGCAACGTCCTTTCCTTTGGCAAAATGGGTCAAAAGAAGGACTTGACAGGCTCAGAAAAGTCAAAAATAGTGAGATATCTTGCAGAGGGATGCAGCAGTCTCAAAATTGCAAAGCGTCTGAAGCGTGATCATCGAACAATCAAGCGTTTCATTCAAAATAGTCAACAGGGTCGCAAGAAGCGTGTGGAAAAACCAAGGCGCAAAATAACTGCCCATGAACTGAGAAAAGTCAAGCGTGCAGCTGCCAAGATGCCACTTGCCACCAGTTTGGCCATATTTCAGAGCTGCAACATCACTGGAGTGCCCAAAAGCACAAGGTGTGCAATACTCAGAGACATGGCCAAGGTAAGAAAGGCTGAAAAACGACCACCACTGAACAAGACACACAAGCTGAAACGTCAAGACTGGGCCAAGAAATATCTCAAGACTGGTTTTTCTAAGGTTTTATGGACTGATGAAATGAGAGTGAGTCTTGATGGGCCAGATGGATGGGCCCGTGGCTGGATTGGTAAAGGGCAGAGAGCTCCAGTCCGACTCAGACGCCAGCAAGGTGGAGGTGGAGTACTGGTTTGGGCTGGTATCATCAAAGATGAGCTTGTGGGGCCTTTTCGGGTTGAGGATGGAGTCAAGCTCAACTCCCAGTCCTACTGCCAGTTTCTGGAAGACACCTTCTTCAAGCAGTGGTACAGGAAGAAGTCTGCATCCTTCAAGAAAAACATGATTTTCATGCAGGACAATGCTCCATCACACGCGTCCAAGTACTCCACAGCGTGGCTGGCAAGAAAGGGTATAAAAGAAGAGAAACTAATGACATGGCCTCCTTGTTCACCTGATCTGAACCCCATTGAGAACCTGTGTGTGATATTCTGGATTAGGCTCTTAGAAGGATCAGGACAGAAGGACGTGGATAGGTGCCTTTATTGAACAGCAGGACATCACACACTAACTTGTTGTTTCTTAGCGGTGCAGAAAACTACCCTTTTTTGTTGTTATATATTGGTCAACCAAGAACTAGCCCTGTAACAGGCACTTCTGTATTTTACCACTGGGGGGCAACAATTCACTCTATTACATTCCTCCCCTTTTAGATTTGTAATTGAAGTAAGCAACCCTTTAAAGAATGTATTTCACTGCCCCCACCAAAAAGAAATATTCTGTGGCCCTTACGAACAATGAACAAATGTAGCCATTACTTCCATTATTAACTCTTCACTTCTAAAATAACTGGCAGTAAATAACTAAAACATAACTCTGCATTTTCAAAGATTCAGTCTCTTTGGGGGAACTCTGCGTCTCTCTGGGTATCTGCGTTCCACAGATGGGCTTTGGGTGGTTTCTGGGTTGGATACTGGTGGTTCATCGGTTGTCTGTTTAGGTGGTTCAGGAGGTAAGGAGTGTGATGTTAAAATCCCAGGTGGACTTGGTGGTATCTCTGGAACAACACTGTCCATAATCACTTCTGGCCGTCCCTCTGAAACCGGTGAAAATATAACTGGGGGTTTCTCCACAGTCTGTCTCCATGGTAACAGGTGGTCCACATGTATTGTGCGTGTTCTCTGTCTGTCATGACTCGCTGTGTGGCAGGCAGGAGGAGGACCCAAACGCAAAACTCACAGACACGGGGATGAACTCAAAATCACAGCTTTAATGCTGGAATGGCAGAACATAGGAAATACAAAACTAAACTGGGAAAAGTAAACTAACATACGCAGAGAGACACAGGGAGATCCACACAACATGAGGGAGAACGCGACGCCGAACAGAGGAAGACGCAGACAGAAATACACAGAGGGTTAACGAGGAAAGTGGGAACACACGGGGAACACAGGTGACACAGATAACCATAACGAGACAGGGCGGGGTGAACATAACGCTGACGGGTACAGGCACAGAGGTTCAGACAGGAGGAGAGAGAGCACGGGAAGAACGCAGACATAACGGGCTAGGGAAAACATAGAATAAAGCACAAAGAGAGACGAGGGCTCATAAATACACAGAGGGGCACACAGGGGGTAAGAGTCACGAAGGGAAAACACATGAGGAACAACGTAACAGATCAACCCAGGAAGCATGGCCTAAATAAAGAACAAAATACAAAAACACATGAAAACTAAGAATACTGGGCCCACATGGCCCAGGACCATGACACTGTCCCTCTTGTATCAGGTAAGTAACACTTCCCATTTTCTTCAGAACTGTTCCCTGAGTCCATTTTGTTTCCCCCCCACCCTGAAGTTTCGGATACGCACAGCGTCTCCCTCCGAAAAAACACGAACAGGTTGGGTTTTGTAATCATGGTGTCGCTTCTGCTCAGACTGTTTCTGTTCAATGTGTCTGCTTAGTTCAGGTTTCAGCAGGCTGAAGCGAGTCCGGATCTGACGTTTCAGGAACAACTCTGCTGGTGTACGACCCGTTACAGTGTGCGGTGTACTGCGATACATGATAAGGAAGTTTGCCAAACGATGACTGAGTGGCAATGTGGCCTTACCATCTGCTTCCAGCACATTTTTCATCAGGGATCGTTTCAGGATTTGTACTGACCTCTCTGCTGCCCCGTTTGATGCAGGATGATAGGCAGGAACAGCTGTGTGTCTGATCCCATTTAACTCCAGAAACTGATTGAATTCCTTTGACACAAGTTGAGGTCCATTGTCTGAAACAAGCTCTTCTGGAAGTCCATATGAAGCAAATAACCCTCTCAAAACCTCAATGGTGTTGTGTGAGGTAATGGATGGCATAGGGAACACTTCCAACCATTTTGAATGACTGTCAATGACAACTAAAAAGTACTGCTTGCCTTTTTCAGCGAAATCAATGTGAATCCGTTGCCAAACTCTCTCAGGCCACTTCCACGGATGGAGTGGTGCAACGGGTGGTGACTTCTGTACAGCCTGACAGACTGAGCAGCTTTGAACCAGTTCTTGTATATCACCATCACAGCCTGGCCACCACAGGTAACTGCGAGCGAGTGCTTTCATACGACAGATACCTGGATGTTCATGATGCAGGTCTTCCAGCACTTTCTGTTGGTAAACCGGTGGAATGATGACCCGTTGTCCCCAAAGAACACATCCTTGTTCTGCTGACAGCTCGTGTCTGCGTGTAAAGTAAGGCTTAAGTGATTCGTCTTGCATATAACTTGGCCACCCATTCATGGTGTAGCTCCAGACCTTGCTGAGGATTGGATCCTTCATGGTTGCTCTCTCAATGTCTTTAGCTACTATTGGTAGCTCTTCCACATGTGAGAAATAGAAGATACTTCCCTCAGCGGCAATGTTGTCTGGCGTATTCCGAGGTAGACGTGACAATGCATCTGCATTAGCATGTTCAGCTGATCTTCTATATTCAATGTCATAATTGTATGCCATTAGAATAAGAGCCCAGCGTTGCATTCTTAGTGCAGCGAGTGTTGGGACAGCTGACTTTGGCCCTAGTATAGCCAGCAGTGGCTTATGATCTGTTATGAGGGTGAATTTCCTTCCATACAGATATTTATGGAATTTCTTTACTCCAAAAATTATGGCAAGGGCCTCTTTTTCTATCTGGGCATACTTTCGCTCAGCTTCAGTTAATGTTCTTGATGCGAAAGCCACAGGCCTTTCCTCTCCATTTTCCATGACATGAGAGATGACTGCGCCCAATCCATAAGGTGATGCATCGCAGGCTAACTTCAATGGCAGATTTGTGCTGTAGTGCACCAACACTTTGTTCTGCAGCAGTAGACTTTTTGCATCCCTGAATGCTTTTGCACATTCCATGGTCCAAATCCATTTAGCATCTTTTCTCAACAGGTTATGCAAAGGCTGAAGAATGGTGGATGGATTTTCCAAAAATCGACTGTAGTAATTTAGAAGACCAAGAAAGGACTTCAGTTCAGTGACGTTTGTTGGTTCTGGTGCATTTGCTATGGCTGCTACCTTTTCCTCTAAAGGATGCAGACCATCCCTGTCAATACGATGTCCCAGGTACTCCACACTGCTCTGAAGAAAGTGGCACTTGGAAAGCTTCACTCTGACACCATGCTTCTCCAGACGTGTGAGTACTTCCTCCAACCTCTTCAAATGATCCCTTTCAGATGAAGCAGTGATGAGGATGTCATCCAAAAAGCAGGTGACATGCTCCATCCCCTGAAGGATTTGATCCATCACAGACTGGAAAAGAGCCGGAGCACTGGAAACACCATAGCTGAGGCGATTGTACTTATAGAGACCTTTGTGTGTGTTGATGACCAGATACTTCTCTGATTCTTCATCTAACTGTAGCTGCTGATAGGCATGAGAAAGGTCAAGTTTACTGAAGGATGTTCCTCCAGCTAAAGTGGCAAACAAATCTTCAGTATTTGGAAGTGGATATCTTTCCTCTTCAACACACTGGTTGACACTGACTTTGTAGTCACCACATATCCTAATTGTTTTGTCTGCCTTTGGCACAGTAACAATAGGGGATGCCCACTCACTTTTCTCAACCTTTGAAATAACCTTCACCTTTTCCAATCTGTCCAGCTCCTTTTCCACAGCTTCTTTTAGTGCATAAGGAACTGGGCGAGCTTTACAGAAAATTGGTGTGGTGTTTGGTTTAGTGTGGATTCTAGCTTTAAATCCCTTTATGCAGCCTTGGTCATCCGAAAACACTGCCTGATGGCGCTGAATCACTTCTAGTACTCCTGGCTTTGCTTCTTTCTGCACCAGTACCTTGTGTACTGTGAAAATCTGTTTCCAGTTCAGCTGTAGTTTCTTTAACCAGTTTCGTCCAATCAGAGCTGGTCTGTCTCCCTGAACAACGATCAGTGGTAGGGTGATGTTTTGAGTCCCATACTGTACTGGTAACATAATATATCCACGCACAGCAATGTGTTGGCCTGAGTAGGACTTGAGCTTTAGCCCACTGGCTGGTTTTATAGGGAAATGAGTGAGATGCATCTGATAATACTTGTCTGATACTACCGACACTGCTGATCCTGTATCCAGCAGCATGGTGGTGTTCTTGCTCCCAAGCGCAACATCCACTGTGTATCCTTTTTCACTGGAGGTGATGGAGTACATTGAATAAACTCCAAAAAGTTCAGCTTCATCATTCCTACTTGAGCATTCATCCTCAGTTTCCAAATACTGAGTTTGCTGACTGAATTTTTTATTCCTGCAAGCACGTGCAATGTGTCCTATTTTTGCACAAACATGACACTTTTCGCTCTTAAATTTGCACTCACGTGCTGAATGCTTTCCACCACAACGATAACATGGTTGCTTCATTCCTGTGTCTTTTTTAGGTCCCTTCCAGTTCTTTGGCTTGTTATTGCCCTCTTGCCTGTTCTGTCCTTTCCATCCTTTGTTGAAAAAATTTGGAGCATTTGTCAAGGCATTTACGTGGTGAGGGTCCTGGCGTCCTGAGAACTCCATCGTATTTTTCGAAGCGAGTTCCATGGATACGGCAATCTCACATGCACGTGGAAATGTAAGATCCTTTTCCGATAGTAGCTTGCGCTGCACAGCATCAGAACGCAGCCCACTAACAAAACGATCCCTCAGGGCCTCATCCAAATATTGTCCAAAATCACATGTGGCTGACAACTGCCTCAGGGCGACAACATAGTCAGAAACTGCCTCCCCTTCTTTCTGGTTACGTGTCTGAAAACGAAAAGGCTCAGCTATCACCACTGGAGTCGGCTTATAATGCGCACTTAACGCCCCAGTCAGCGCTGCATATCCCATGGTACTCGGTACCCTCGGAGACACAAGATTCTTTAGCAGCCTGTATGTATCTGCTCCGATCACAGAGAGAAACGTGCACACTTTCTTCTCATCGGAAACATCATTTGCCAACATCCATTGCTCCAACCGCTCCAAATATGACTCAAAATCTTCCTTCGATTCATTATACTCTTCAACACGACCCACATGCATCGCCATGTTAGCTCACCAAAAGCTGTTCCGCTGCAGCCGTGAAGAAAACGTCTTGATTTGTCTTTTTCTTTACATGTGAACACAACCCTCCTACAGCCTCTGTCACGCTGTGGAAATCTTTAGAATCCTCGTCGCCAGTTGTGATATTCTGGATTAGGCTCTTAAAAGGATCAGGACAGAAGGACGTGGATAGGTGCCTTTATTGAACAGCAGGACATCACACACTAACTTGTTGTTTCTTAGCGGTGCAGAAAACTACCCTTTTTTGTTGTTATATATTGGTCAACCAAGAACTAGCCCTGTAACAGGCACTTCTGTATTTTACCACTGGGGGGCAACAATTCACTCTATTACACTGTGGTCCATCATCAAATGTGAGATTTACAAGGAGGGAAAACAGTACACCTCTCTGAACAGTGTCTGGGAGGCTGTGGTTGCTGCTGCACGCAATGTTGATGGTGAACAGATCAAAACACTGACAGAATCCATGGATGGCAGGCTTTTGAGTGTCCTTGCAAAGAAAGGTGGCTATATTGGTCGCTGATTTGTTTTTGTTTTGTTTTTGAATGTCAGAAATGTATATTTGTGAATGTGGAGATGTTATATTGGTGTCACTGGTAAAAATGAATAATTGAAATGGGTATATATTTGTTTTTTGTTAAGTTGCCTAATAATTATGCACAGTAATAGTCACCTGCACACACAGATATCCCCCTAAAATAGCTCAAACTAAGAACAAACTAAAAACTACTTCCACAAACATTCAGCTTTGATATTAATGAGTTTTTTGGGTTCATTGAGAACATGGTTGTTGTTCAATAATAAAATTATTCCTCAAAAATACAACTTGCCTAATAATTCTGCACTCCCTGTATACTTTTATTTATTCACTCCACATAAAATGTAATAAATAAATCATATAATACAAAAACCAACTATTCACATTTCAACTTTTAACTATTTAAATTTTCAGCTTTTTCCTTTTAAACAAATTAAAAGTGAAACAACACAAAACACTGCAAACCACAACACAATTAAATATAAATATGAAAAAATATGAAAACAAAAAGAAGATGCACATTCTCTGTCATATGGGCCTGCATGAATAAACTTTCTGTATCCGTTATCATCCGCAACTGAAAATAGTTGTGGATGATTACTATACCTTTCTAATGTGACGTTGTTGTCCCTGGCTCTCTTTCTCTGTCTCTCCCTCCCGCTCTGTTCCTGTGCTACTGAGAGTGTAACTACCGCCCCTCCCCCCTCTTCCCAGCGCAAAGCACAAGGAGAAAAAGCGGAAAAAAAGTGCGAGAGAGAGGGTGAGAGAAAGGAAAAAAAACACGTCGTTCACTTCAAAGAGTCAAATTCGTAGACTCCCCCGAATGCAGCCGACAAATGCGTCCTCCTTTTTCCCGAATTTGAAGGATGGGTCGGGTGTATCCTTTGTGGCCCACCATATCCCAGAATGCATAGCACGGCCCAGCCAATTCCAGTTTTCAACAATGGTGGCTACTAAGTTTTAACTCTCTGGTGTCGACAGACGTGCCGGCGCATCAAAATCACATGACCAATTTAAGATGACACAGCTACAATATGCAGCGACTCAGAGTCTCCATTTCAACTTGGGTCGAAAGTGCGGACTTCAAACTATATACCAGTTTTGTGAATTGTGTCGATGGGCCACGTAAAACCAGAGTTTTGATAAAAACCTTTTAGAAATGTACAATTTCTATTTGCATTTCAAGTTATGAAAATGATTCGTTAAACATGTTTGTGGGTTTTACAGTAAAAAAAATATAACTTTTTCCTACTCAGATGTTTTATTTTTTGTCTGAATTTAGATCAATTGTGCTAATATAGTATGCCAAAATGAAAAAAAACTCAAATTTCAAATATTTGAGGTTGTGCTGAAAATAATGACACCAAACAAGGCAAGATAAACAGTTTTTAAAGGGGAAATATAGAATATAAAATCAAAAATAGTCAAAAACGGCCAATTACACCCTGGACCCCAGAGGGTTAATATTACTCTTTTTACTCTTTCTGGGTCACAAAATACACTTTCAACATATTTTCAGGTGAGAAAGTAGCTGTGTAAACTTCAAATATCTGCTCGGTTTATCAAGACATCACATATTTGCAAAAGTGCTCCGACGTTTTCAGAGACGTCTGTTATCCACCAGCTTGATAGCTAGCCGGGAGCTCGAGGGTCACTAGAGCCAGCGAGAACTCCCGGCGGATCATTTTCAGATCACCGTGGTCTTGCACTACTCAGGTTAAACGTGATATATAAGTCACTTAGATAACCTAAAAATGTTATTGTTTGGCTTTTTTCAGTGTTTTATTTGTTCCTGAGTAAATCGGTTTGGCTGAGATTAAAGTTCTTAGATTAGATTAGATAAAATAAAACTTTATTAATCCACGTCAAACAGAAAACTGATTAAACAGAAGTGTGAGATGGTCGAGAATTTACACCAGTGTCCTGTTATATTTTAGATAGCAAGGAGCAGACGGACGAGTTTATTAAACTCCACCGAGACAGCGGTGATGCAAATCTGAAGGCTAGACCGTCCAGTTTCACAGCCGCTCGCTTCCTGTCTACCTGACCTTCTGAGGACCCAGCCCACGTAGACCGTGAAGGACGGGTCCTCAGGAGGATTCAGCCTATGAATTTGGACACCCCTAACATGTCTTGAAGTTCTCCAGAGGCCTGGTAATGAACTAATCATGTGATTCAGGTGTGCTGACCCAGGGTGAGGTCTAAAAACCTGCAGGACACCGGCCCCCGAGGCCTGGAGTTAGACACCCCTGGCATGAAGTCTGTCGGAGAAGGTCTTCATTTTCAGATGTTTGTGTTTGTTACTGCTGTGATGACAAAGCAGCCTTTTATGCCCCATTCTTTTACACAGCCTCAACATGAGAAACAGGTTGGGAGGGTAGCATTTAATAACAAGTAACAAGTATCAAGTGCAAGTATCAGGCCATTTCCCCAATTTCCATGAAACAAACTGGCCTAAATAAACCTAATGTAAGGCGATATCCTTACACATTTAGACAATATATCTTATTTAGATGATATATGGTACCTAGTACTGCATATCATGTATTATATACAACACTGGAAACTCAGGAAACACTGGGGACTTTTTGCACTTCCTCTTGTTTTGAAAGGACTTGTGTCCTAAATGCCAAACTTCACCACAAACAACCCTAAAGTATGTAGCAAGAACAGACATACAGCTGGTGAGGATGTACATGTCTGACATGGGGTGTGTAAAACAAGAGCAAAACTAAACGTTAGTTGGGCTTTTGTAATGTACCTGAATGAAAAGACACTGCGATTTAAAAGTACACAAAGTAAAAATGCTGTCATGAGTCATGGAAGTAATGGGAAAAAAGCCATTCTATATGACAATAACCTCTACACTATAACAATGCAAACCCTCTGCACTAAATGAATAGGAACAACACCTGCAAATGAAGGCGTCTTTATTAATGCTATAGCTGCATGTGGAATGAAAACTAAACTGTGGCTATTTACTGATACCACCAGTGTCAACTTCACACAGCATGTGATTTCTGCCAGAATGTAAATAAACCACTCACCATCTTAATCAAGCACTTGAAATATGACACAGAAAATGAACATTTAATGTTTAACAACTTGTTTATAATCTTTACGTGACTGTATTAATATGTAGTGTCATCTTCTCTGCTGAAGTTACTCCAAACAAGACAAGCCTCTCATTTTTCCCTAAGCACCTTGTGACCAGTTAGGTCTGTGATTCACAATTATGTTATTATTTACAATAATGCACTTTTTGGACGATCTTGTTAGTAGTGCTGCAGACCGCACTGGGTGCTGTGGCATCACAAAGCTCCAATTTAAAGCAGAGAACCCATAAGCCTGAAGTGAAGTGTACTTGCACTAATTAAAAATGATTTCAGTTGGACTGGAATGATTTAATTTATCACAACAAACCCACTATCTGTCAGCAAAAGAAGAAAAGGCCCACTGACAAAGAATTTTTCTGGGCCTCATAGTCCTTCAGTAAGCAGTAAGGACTTGATGAATTTCTGTACAGATAAATAAAACTCTCACAACCTTTAGATGAAACATGGGAACAAGATGCTGCAGGTGTAGCTAACTGTGAGCAGCATGGACAGCACTAAAATACAAAAGAAAGAAAGCAATATTGACAACAGACAGACATGTTAATAATGACACAAGGAACACTCTAGACTCAAGGGAAGCATATTATAGGACTCATTTTTTATTTTGCTCACGTGTCTGAATCAGGCATTGATGCCACACAGTCGCACCAGGTTAAGGATGTCTGTGCTGGTCCATATACGTGTAACTCATAATACTGCACCACGGTACTACTACCACAGTAGGTGAATGAATTGATGGGGTTCTCCTACAAAGGAAGTGGAACTATTTGTGAAATCAGCTGGGGTAGTCGTGCATTTTAATGCTAACCTACGTGTTTGCCCCACCTATTTCATCCGTGCTTTTATTATGTTTTGCAATCTCTCTGTTTATTGCCAACAATCCCATGCAAGATTGTAAGTGCAAAATACACTGAACAAAAATATAAACGCAACGCCTTTGTTACTGCTCCCATTCCCCATGGGATGGACGTAGAGACCTAAAATTCATTCCAGATACACAATATAACCATCCCTCCCAAACAGTGGTCACAAATCAGTCCAAATGTGTGGTAGTGGGCACATCTGCCATATTGAGATAATCCATCCCACCTCACAGGTGTGCCACATCAGGATGCTGATCTGACATCATGAGTAGTGCACAGGTGTACCTCAGACTGCCCACAACAAAAGGCCACCCTGGAATGTGCAGTTTTGTCTCACAGCAAAATGCCACAGATGCCACAAGCAATGAGGGAGCGTGCAATTGGCATGCTGACAGCAGGAATGTCAACCAGATCTGTCGCCCGTGCATTGAATGTTCATTTCTCAACCATAAGCCGTCTCCACAGGCGTTTCAGAGAATATGGCAGCACATCCAACCGGCCTCACAACCGCAGACCTCGTGTAACCACACCAGCCCAGGACCTCCACATCCAGCAGGTTCACCTCCAAGATCGTCTGAGACCAGCCACCCAGACAGCTGCTGGAACAATTGGTTTGCACAACCAAACAATTTCTGCACAAACTGTCAGAAACCGTCTCAGGGACGCTCAACTGCATGCCCGTCGTCCTCATCGGGGTCTTGACCTGACTCCAGTTCGTCGCCGTAACAGACTTGTGTGGGCAAATGCTCACATTCGATGGCGTCTGGCACGTTGGAGAGGTGTGCGCTTCACGGATGAATCATGGTTCACATTGTTCAGGGCAGATGGCAGCTGAGAATGTCCCAGTTCTTGCATGGCCAGCATACTCACCGGACATGTCACCCATTGAGCATGTTCGGGATGTGCTTGACCGGCGTATACGACAGCGTGTACCAGTTCCCACGAATATCCAACAACCTCGCACAGCCATTGAAGTGGAGTGGACCAACATTCCACAGGCCACAATTGACAATCTGATAGACTCCATGCGACGATGTGTTGCACTGCATGAGGCAAATGGTGGTCACACCAGATACTGACCGGTTCTGGGTCCCCAGACCCCCAATAGCGCAAAAAACTGCACATTCCAGGGTGGCCTTTTGTTGTGGGCAGTCTGAGGTACACCTGTGCACTACTCATGATGTCAGATCAGCATCCTGATGTGGCACACCTGTGAGGTGGGATGGATTATCTCAATATAGCAGATGTGCCCACTACCACACATTTGGACTGATTTGTGACCACTGTTTGGGAGGGATGGTTATATTGTGTATCTGGAATGAATTTTAGGTCTCTACGTCCATCCCATGGGGAATGGGAGCAGTAACAAAGGTGTTGCGTTTATATTTTTGTTCAGTGTATTTTAACTGTTCTAAACTGAAACAGCTTTAACATTTTCTCTGTACGGTAATAATTTTTCTTTTTGCAGAAGTATACTCATTTCTTCAATGAACACCACCATAACAGGTCACACACAACTTTTGTTGAACACAAACAAACCTGTCTGCATTTTTAAAACATTCATACTTATTGTGAACCACATTTTGGTACAGTGACAACAGGTGAGAATGAGAAACAGACTCAGTTTTAGTCAACTGTTTGGCTTCTTAAGAGGGGATAAACTGAAGAAGCTGGGATCAACTTTTTAAGGTTGATCCCAGCTTCTGCTGATAAAGGTCAGTCGCAGCAGCACCAGTAGGTGGAACGTGCTCGGGAACCTTTGCAGGACACACCCCACAGGACGGTTCATTTGGTATTCCTTTTCCTGCAAGACACAGTGTGTTTTTACAGTTGCATGAGTTAAAATTTACTTGGTGTAATCAACATAAATATAACTGCAAAAAATGTATTTAGTTTCATATATGATCTTGTCCTATTAGTCCAGTGCCCCTTCAGCTTATGTATCAGTTGATTAGATCTCGATGCAAATACTCAAAAACAAAAGGAAATATACATATAATAGCAAGATATAAGATAAGATAACTCTTTATTGTCATTGCACAGTCATACATAGTACAATAGTACAATGAAATTGGAAAACTGTCCTACGTCGGCACCACATATAACACGACACAATACGACACATCACAATGCAACACAAACAACACAGCACAGTATATTAACTTAGTAATAAAAAAGAAGAATACGTGTATTTGAATTGCACACTGTTATTATTACACATTAATTGTTATTGCACCTTGTTATAAATATAAATATTATTATTGTTACTGTTTTTACCGTTGTTACCTCCCCCCCAAAAAAGTCCAGGGAGGTATCCAGTCAGGTCAGCTGTTAGCATTGATCAGGGCTGTTGCCCTGTTGTAAAAGCTGTCCTTGAGTTTATTTGTTCGGGACCTCAGCAGCCTGAACCTCCTGCCAGACGGCAGCAGCTTAAACACCCGGTGTCCTGGGTGTGTGCAGTCCCGTAGGAAGCTGCGTGCCCTCCTGAGACAGCGAGTGCTGTACAGGTCCTTCAGGGAGGGAAGAGGATGTCCAACGATTTTTTGGGCCATATTGATGACCGTCTGGAGTGCCTTTCTGTGTGCTGTGGTGCAGCTGGAGAACCACACACAGATGCAATATGTCAGCACACTTTCAATGGAGCAGCGGTAGAAGACGGTCAGCAGCTCCTTCAGGTCCATTTTTCTGAGGATTCTCAGAAAGTGGAGGCGCTGTTGGGCCTTCTTTCAAACCACAGAGGTGTTTGAGCTCCATTGGAGGTCTGTGTCTATGTGCACACCCAGGAACATGAAACTGGACACCCTTTCTACCCGCTCCCCATTGATGCTGACAGGCTGCAGCTCAGACTTCCTTCTTCTGAAGTCACTACCAGTTCTCTTGTCTTGGTGGTACTGAGGTCCAGGTTGCTATCTACACACCAATCTGACAGCCTCTAAACTTCAGCTCTGTACGCCGTCTCATCTCCCCCTGAGATGAGCCCCACCTTTGGGGGAGATGAGACATATCCAAATAATTCAGGCCAAACTAATGAGGTGTTTTATAAATTCAAACTGTCCCATCTGTTGTAAATGTCAGCATTTACAACAGATGGGATGTGGATGTGCACATATGCAATTAATTACACATTTGTGTGTGTAGACTGTCAAACTAAACATATGCAGCGTTCCAGATAGCTCGGAACTCAGATGTCCTGATGTTGCTGTCATTCAGTATCACTACGGCCGTCTTCTTCTGTTTGTCTACCACCACTATGTCCGGTTGGTTAGCCACCACCATTTTGTCCGTCTGTATCTGGAAGTCCCACAGGATCTTAGCTCGGTCATTCTCCACCACCCTTGGAGGCGTCTCCCATTTTGACCTCGGGACTTCCAGGCCACATTTGGCACAGATGTTCCTGTACACTATGCCGCCCACTTGGTTATGGCGTTCCATGTATGCCTTGCCTGCTAGCATCTTGCTCCCTGCTGTTATGTGCTGGATTGTCTCTGGGGCATCTTTACACAGCCTGCACCTGGGGTCTTGCCTGATCCACCCAAACCTCTATGGATCTTGTACTCAGAGCTTGTTCTTGTGCTGCCATGATTAGTGCCTCTGTGCTGTCTTTCAGTCCAGCTTTGTCCAGCCACTGGTAGGATTTCTGGATATCAGCCACCTCCTCTATCTGCCGGTGGTACATACCGTGCAGGGGCCTGTCCTTCCATGATGGTTCCTCCTCTTTCTTGGGTTTCTGCTGCCTGAGGTATTCACCGAGCACGCGGTCGGTTGGAGCGATCTTCCTGATGTATTTGTGGATGTTTGTTGTCTCATCCTGGACTGTGGTACTGACACTCACCAGTCTCCGGCCTCCTTCCTTCCACTTAGCGTACAGCCTCAGGGTGCTGGACTTGGGGTGAAACCCTCCATGCATGGTCAGGAGCTTCCTGGTTTTGATGTCAGTGGCTTCTATCTACTCCTTTGCCCAGCTTATTATCCCAGCAGGGTACCTGATCACAGGCAGGGCGTAGGTGTTGATAGATCACATCTTCTGGTGATGGCCAGAGGAGCCGATGGCGCGATATGGCAGCCTCGCTTCTGTCAGTCTGCCCCAGGGCAGCTGTGGCTACAACTGTAGCTGCCTCCACCAGTGTGAGAATGTGAGAGTGAATGAGTAGTGGAATTGTAAAGCGTTTTGGGTGCCTAGAAAAGCGCTATATAAATGCAATCCATTATTATTATTATTATTATTATCTTGTTCTTACCGTTCAGCTGACTCCTCAGGACTTGCCTGACCCTCTGCAGGTACTTGGTGATTGCAGCTTTCCTAGTGGCCTATTCATGGTTTCCATTTGCCTGCGGGATCCCCAGGTACTTGTAACTGTCCTCTATGTCTGCAATGTTGCCTTCTGGTAGTTTGATCCCCTCAGTTCTGACTACCTTCCCTCTCTTTGTTATCATCTGACTACACCTCTCCAATCTGAATGACATTCCAGTGTCATTGCTGTGTATCCTGGTGGTGTGGATCAGTGAATCGATGTCTCGTTCACTCTTGGCATACAGCTTGATGTCATTCTGATGAACTCATTATGGGTTCCCTCTTTTGGCCCACACACTGGTAATTGATCACTCACCTGCAGCCTGTTAACCTGACTCTTCTAGCCACTACTTAAGGCGGCTGCTCAGTGTCTCTCGTTGCTGGATCGTTGTGCAACCTGTGTTTGTGTAGCCCCAGCTCTATTCTGCTCTCGTGTTCTTTGTGATCTCATCATATTGTTTCTAACCACCTGTTTCCTTGTACATAGATCTTTCTGGACCTGTCCTTGTCTCCCTCCTGGATTCCTGAGCGTGAGTTTGGAAGATCACGTGGATGAGAAGCTTGTCATGTTTGGAGTAACTTGCGAAGGCTTCAGCAAAGAAGATGTGTTACGTGCGTGTGTTGTTGGTTTGTTTGTTTCTTAATGTGTGTATGCTAATTCACCTGTGCAGGGGCTCGGCTGTGATTGGTGGACGGAAGGCACGGCCTGATGTAACTGGCTCCGGCTCTGGACGTAATCCATAAAGGACGATTGAAGAGTTGCGAAAGGGGTGTGTGTGTGAAAACTTCCCATGCACTTGCCGCCGGTCCAGATGGAGCGGCCACAGTTATAGCTACCTAGTTAAATTTGGCCGTGTGTGTGAAGTGCGGAGCAAGTAAGGGTGAGCTGCCGATTATTTTGGGAAGCCTCGTTTTCTCCTGTGTTGTTAGACCAGGGAGGTCAGACTGTGTCATTTCTTTGTTTATTTTCTTGAAGAGGTAAAAGGGGAACCGAAGTGTAACCCACATCAGATTTGTGGGTTGTGCTGCTGAATAAGGCTGGAGGTGTAATTTTCCCTCCCCGCCACTAGGAGGCGAGTATGCCTTGTGATGACTTTCTGTCAGTCAACATTTCCTGTTTTGAAAGCCATTACTCATGAGGCAACCACCAAATTAGCTGAAAGATCCGGTAAGAAAAGCTAAAATAAAAGTTAAATTCACAATTTATCTTCACATACTAGTAGGGGCGGGCGAGCTATCTCACCACGAGCTCCGGTAAGGGATGCTACATGAATGTTAGCACCATAAAGACATGTAGTTGACTGCTGTTAATATATTTTCTGCTTTAAAAAACAAAACCAGTCGGAGTTGTGATATTTATGTTTAAAGCACTGTAGCATCACTGATGTGCAGATGTTTAATTTTAAGTGCTAAAGAATATATTAAAATGTGCCCAGCTAACCGCTAGTATTAAGCTACTGCTTAGCGATTTCTGTGTATTTCTGTGTATTCTAACATTACTGTGATTCATCAGTTTGTTAGCTTTCCAAAACGTTGGAGAAGCAGTAATATTGTCGTGTAGTGCTTAAATGCACCCTTTCAGTTTTGTTGACTTAGAAGTTAATTCATTTAATAAAGATGCAAAAAGTTCATAAAATGTGATTATAAAATGTGAGGGATCTCATCACTCTGTTGAAGTATTAATGTTTTAAGAAGTTGATATATTTTTCTGAGAAATAATTCAAGTTGAAATATCTTAAAAAGAAGAACAGTTAAAAGCGAGCTGTTAAAAGGATAAATATGGAAGAGTGTATCTTACAAGTTTATTTATTTTAAAAAGGGTAAAACCTTGTGTGATGTAACTCAAGTTATTTCATGATGGTTGAGACATTGTATAACTAAAATAATTTGTTATACTTGAGCAATACTTGACTGAAAGATGAGTGATGGAAGAAGTATAGATAAAATAGTAATGTATGCACTCTGAACTGTGTGCATAGATTGGTTTTTGACCAGGACTGGATCATTCGAGATCTGAACCCTTTGGGTTCAGTGGCTAGCCAATCCCAAGAGAGTGACGGTAGACGGACCAGAGTACGGTGTGGCCAGCCGTGGGATCCATCTTCAGCAAACCTCAGGACTATAACTACATTCCTTGACACAGATAAGACTAACACATTAAAAATCTACCCGGGTAGTGTTAGAACCAGTGGACAGAAACACACACACGCACACACACACAAGGAACTCTAATTTCTCTTCCCAAAGAGAAGTGGACTGAGCAACAGGAGCGGAAGCTCTTTAATTGAAACTCTTTGGAGAATTTCCTTAAAGAGGATGTTTGGTTTTGATTTTAATGTGCGTTTGTGCACTGTAGGAAGCCGGCTTTAGACAGGCAGGGTTTGTAAACTTTACAACTTTCAATACAGTTTCTATTCAAATCACATCTTATCTATCATTGTGTGGTTCCTTCTCTGCTGATCCTTTCAAGGCTCCATAGTCTTACCTAGAACTTTCTGATACTAGTCCAAAGTTGTCGAGACAATAATTTAATGTGTATCTCATATTATTTAATTGTAATACCTGTTACAGAAGCCTAGGTTGATTTTTGTTTGTTGTGTTGGCCTAAGCTCACCCTGAGCTAATCATACACTCGCACTACCATTGTATTGAGCGCCATTGCTGTGAATAAATTATTCTTAAAAGTCCGATGCTGTGGCTGTGTCTGTTTGGGCATGGGAAGTCGCGGGACACCCCGCTCCTGTCACGGTCATTCTGAGCCAGGTTGTAACATGATTTGGGGGCTCGTCCGTTTTGTCTGTTTTTTTTCTGGCTGGTTTTGTGGTCTGTAGTTTGTTCAGTCAGCTTTTCTTTTGTGTGTGTGTGTGTGGGGGGGGGGGGGGGGGACGTGAGGTGTGTGTGTGTGGGAGGATGGAGTTTTCTTTAGATGACTTTGTTACCTCGCCTTCCTGGGATAAGATAGAGTTGTGTAGAAAGGCAGATTTGCTTATTATAGCAAGTTTTTTTGGTATTAAAGTGTCCTACAATGCCCGTAAAGTGGAGGTGAAGGTTGCTTTGTGTGCAGGTTTGGTGCAGCAGGGCATTCTCCCTTCCCTGAAGGCAGCTCTAAAGCAGCCTGGCAGGGGCGGCGTGGAGGTGCCAAAGGGCCTGCTAATGTGCTCCCAGCTGAGGTGGAGCCTGGTGTGGCTGAGGTGGAGTCAGGGTGGCTGAGGAGCCTCAGGCAGTAGGGTCTACGGAGGACCTCTGTTTGACCCTCCGTATTAGGGAGGTGGAGGTTCGCGCTAAGGAGCTTGAAGTGCAAGCTATGCACCTCCGTGTTAGAGCTTTGGAGTTAGAGCGCAAGCCCGCCGCTGCCTCAACACCTGTTTCCGCTGCCTCCACACCTGTCTCGGGTCGCCCTGACACATCCACAGTTACTTCAACAAGTTTTGACATCACCAAACATGTTACACTAGTACCTCCGTTTCGGGAGGCTGAGGTTGATTCCTATTTCAGTGCTTTTGAGCGTATAGCAGCTACATTGAATTGGCCTAACGAGTTTTGGGCACTGCTACTCCAGTGTAAGTTAATCGGCAAGGCTCAAGAAGTATGTACTAGCCTTTCCGTTAATGACAGCCTCCAATATGATATTGTGAAAAAATCCATTCTGCGCGCGTATGAATTAGTTCCTGAGGCTTACCGTCAGAAATTTCGTAAAAGTGAAAAGACCGCTGATCAAACTTTTGTGGAATTTGCCCGTGAGAAACATCGCTTGTTTGAACGCTGGATGCAAGCCAGCAAAGTGAAGGATATTGAGGGATTGAAGGAATTGGTACTTTTAGAAGAATTTAAGAAGTGTCTCCCGGATCAGTTAGTAGTTTATTTAAACAAGCAGAAAGTGATGTCCCTGGAAAAAAGTAGCAGTTTTAGCGGACGAATTTACCCTCACACATAAAAACATTTTCTCACATGAGGCAGCACGAGAAGTGAGGGGAGGGCAGGAAAAGAGACAAAAATCTCCTAAACAGACCCGAAGGGCGAGACAGGAGGAAACTGAAAGGCGGGAATGTTTTTATTGCCGTGAGTCTGGTCACCTGATTGCCTGTTGTCCTGCACTGCGGAAGAAGGAGCAGCGCAGATGGTCTAACGGACCCGTGGGGCTCATTAAAGTAGTTTCCCCACCTATATGTCCTGATCGGATACAGGGGTGTGACCCAGAAATGGAGGGAGAGTCACGTTTGAAACCATTCCTTTCCCAAGGCTTCGTTTCGGTAACAGGAGAAGAGAAGGACAGGATCCCTATCACTATTCTCCGAGACACTGGAGCACATCAATCTTTTATGTTAGATGATGTGTTGCCACTGTCGGATAAAACCGCCTGCCACACGGATGTGTTGGTGTGGGGAATTGAAATGAGTGTTCTGCATGCGCCACTCCACAGCATATATTTACACTCACCGATTACAACCGGCCCTGTGAAAGTCGCTGTACGGCGACAGTTGCCGTTTAAAGGTGCGTCATTTATTTTGGGCAGTGATTTGTCCGGGGGAAAAGTGTTCCCACCGCCTGAAGTGGTGGATACCCCTGTTGCTACCGCCTCAGATGGTACTGATCTAAAAGTGACAGTATTTCCCGTTTGTGCTGTTACGCGGGCGCAAGCGCACAAATTTGCTGATGTCGTTAGTTTTGCAGATACGTTTGTGGCTATGGAGCAAAAGCTTTCTGTAGTGGGGAAAGACGGTGTGAAAAAAAATGCAGTGTGCTACATTTAATGCCGGAATTGGGTGGAGATGTGAATAAAGAAGCTTTGATAAGCACTCAGGAAAATGACAAGTCTTTAAGTTCCTGTTTTGCAGCCGTTGTTACGGCCGGGGAAAGCCCCCTTCCTCGTTTTTTCCTGCAGGATGGCGTGTTAATGAGGCGGAGGTCCTCAGATCAGAGTGGAACATCAAATGTTACACAGGTGGTGGTATCATCTCAGCATCGTGATCAGGTGCTAAGCTTAGCACATGATGCTGGCATGGCTGGGCACCTCGGAATAACTAAAACTTATTACCAAGTGTTGCGTAATTTCTTTTGGCCTGGCTTAAAAAAACATGTAGCTTCTTACTGTTGATCTTGTGCTACCTGCCAGTTGGTGGGCAAACTCAATAAACCCATTCCACCTGCGCCGTTATCTCCTATCCCTGTAATGAGTGAACCTTTTGAAAAAGTAATACTAGACTGTGTAGGACCGTTGCCGAGAACAAAAGCCGGCCGTCGGTATATTCTTACGGTAATGTGCTCAGCAACGAGAAAGCAGTAATTAAAGCTTTGATCAAATTCTTTTCTGTGTTTGGGTTGCCGAAAATCATTCAAACAGACCAAGGCACCAACTTCATGTCCAGAGTCTTTGCACAGATTGGGCAGGGATAGCTCAGTAGGTAGAGTGGTAGCCCCATGATCGGAAGGTCGGGGGTTCGACTCCACTGAACGGCTACCCTGAGGTACCCCTGAGCAAGGTACCGTCCCTACACACTGCTCCCCGGGCGCTGCATTGGTGGCTGCCCACTGCTTCACTGGGTGAATGAGTTAAATGCAAAGGAACTATTTCCCTATGGGGACTTACACACACTTTACACTTTACAGATTGTTAAAGAACTACATGCCAAGCATGTTACATCTAGTCCATATCACCCCGAAAGTCAAGGTGCTTTGGAAAGGTTCCACCAAACTCTTAAAGTTATGTTACGTAAGTTCTGTTTGGAGTCTGGTAGGGGGTGGGATGAGGGGTTGCCCCTATTGTTGTTTGCTGTTAGAGAGGCTAAACAGGAGTCCCTGGGATTTAGCCCCGCTGAGTTGGTTTTCGGACATGTGATCCGAGGCCCTCTCCAACTTTTGAGGGAAAAATGGCTGTCGGAGACCCCGGACGTGAGTCGGCTTCGAGACAGGCTTCGCCTAGTGTGGAAAATAGCTGGGGAAAACCTAAAGCAAGTGCAAACTAAAATGAAAGCTCGATTTGACAAAAAGTCTGTGGTTAGAAGTTTCCAACCAGGGGAGGAAGTGTTGATGTTATTGCCCGTGGTGGGGTCCAGTTTACTAACGCAGTTCGCTGGTCCTTACAGTGTTGAATGTAAACTCGACAATAACCACTATGTGATTCGCACTCCAGATCGGCGGCGAAAAACCAGGGTTTGTCATGTGAATACGTTGAAACTATTCCATCCACGTGCACAAAATACAACAGCGCCCCCGGTGTGCGCTGTTGCCATCCTCCCCACTTACAAACTGTCGGATGACGGATTATCTGGGAGGGATGATGCATTAGGTAGTGGGCATCTGAAAAACTCTTTCATTTTAAATGATCTTGAATCATTTGTTGCCGACTTACCTGAAACTGCTCGAACTGACATCATTACTCTGATAAAAAAATAACTTTTCACTGATCACCCATGCCAAACCACTGTCTTATGTCATGACATTGATGTAGAGAGGCATAAGCCAATTAAACAACATGCGTACCAGGTGAATCCATTGAAAAGGGAAATAATGCAGAGAGAAGTCAATTATCTCCTAGAGCATGGCTTAGCCATTCCAAGTGCTAGCGCATGGAGCTCTCCATGTGTGTTAGTGCCCAAGTCTGACAATACTCCTCGATTCTGTACGGATTACCGAAAGGTAAATGCGGCCACTAAAGCAGACTCTTTCCCATTACCTAGGATGGATGACTGTGTTGATGGTGGGTGGGATCCGCTACTTATGTGACCAAACTGGATTTATTAAAGGAATATTGGCAGGTTTCTTTAACTGCTAAAGCATCTGAGATCTCTGCATTCGTTACCCCCAATCACTTCCTTCAGTGTGATGCCCTTTGGCTTGCGTAATGCACCAGCCACATTTCAGCACCTGATGGCTAAGGTTTTGGCCGGGGTCCCTAACTGTGATGCCTACTTAGATGATGTGGTCATTTATTCTGCTTCCTGGAGCGATCATCTCCAAACCCTCTTAACTATTTTTAAGCGTTTTGAGGAAGTATCGCTCACTGTAAATCTGACCAAATGTGAGTTCGGGAAAGCAACCATCACCTACCTTGGAAAGCAGGTGGGTCATGGGCGAGTGTGCCCCGTGACCGCGAAGGTAGAGGCTGTTATTGAGTTTCCGATTCCACAAACAAGGAGGGGGTTACGCCGCTTCCTCGGAATGTGTGGCTACTACCGAAGTTTCTGTAAAAACTTTGCCTCCGTAGTCGCTCCCCTAACTGACCTGGTCAGCCTGACCAAACTCTTGATATGGACTCTGGCGTGCCAAACTGCTTTTGAGTCAGTGAAAACTCTACTGTGCAGTGCCCCAGTTTTAGCAGCACCTAACTTTGAATCCCCTTTTAAGTTGGAGGTGGACGCCACCGCAACTGCAGCGGGTGCGGTTCTGCTGCAGGCAGATCAACACGGAGTGGACCGTCCAATCTGCTATTTCTCGAAGAAATTCAATAAACACCAAGTGAACTATAACACTAACTAATAATGCAATCACTATTAAGGAGGCAAGAGTGCAGCTGAAGTGTTAATAGTTATCATAATAAAGTGACTGAGATAGACAATTTTTCAGCTGGCAAATATATCTTCTTTTGATAAATTTGATCTGTGTAGTCCTACTATCAATATTATTTCACATATCCAATTCAGGGTTGGGGGGTTCAGACTCCTAGACCTAAAGTTGTGCTCCCCCCCCCCCAACTTTAGTGCTCTCTGTCAAAATTGACCAGTCTGTTTTAACAGCTCTGAAATTAGCATGACAAACATTTTTCACCAACAAATTCGGTTCAGTGGGTGGTTCAATGGGTCATTCACTGGGCCATTCAGGAGTCAGAGGCCAAAGGGGGGGGGGGGGGGATTCCCATTAATTTCCTATGGCAGTCACTTTCGACCGGGAATATCCCAGATGTAACAAGGTTGATTAAAACACTCAAAGTTCAATGAAAAGAGGTGCTCATCACTTTTATATGTTCAAGTGCATAGTGTGGCGGATGTCATAAGGCCTCGAGGCAATCGGATGTAAAACACAATATTTATGAGTTTTTTAAGTTGGCAAATTTGCCCTGCACGTGACAGGAAGGCTAGAGGGTCCGAGCTGCAGTACTCCCTGGACAGGTCACCAGTCTGTCACAGGACTAATGTTGCATATTAGCGACTCAGTTACATCTGTAATTGCACAAGACTGCAGGTTTATTTGTACACGGTGGACTGACCAATGGGAAAGTTATTACCCACATATGAAAACAATCAGGGCAATCACAAAGCATGTAGTAAAACTAGAGCACAGCATGTAAAAAACACGGTTCAAAGTAAGGCAGGAAATGCACTATCAAGACTAACATCAAACAAAGGTAGGAGTGGAGGTCAAAGACGAGACAGCATTCCCCAGCAGACCCCAAGCAGCTGGGGAAAGAGGGTGGCTGGGTGACGGTGAGGAGGAAGCATAGTCTTAAACGGAAGCCCCAGGTACACCCCCAATCTGTTCATGTGTCTAACCATTTTTACCCACTCTGCGACACACCCGCCGGGGGTCAAACTCTAGTAATTGGTGATTCTGTTCTTAGACATGTGAAGCTAGAGACACTGGCAACCATAGTCAATTGTCTTCCAGGGGCCAGAGCAGGCGACACTGAAGGAAATGTAAAACTGCTGGCTAAGGGTAAACGTAAATTCAGTAAAATAATAATTCACGTCGGCAGTAATGACACCCGGTTACGCCAATCGGAGGTCATTATAATCAATATTGAATCAGTGTGTAACTTTGCTAAAACAATGTCGGACTCTGTAGTTTTCTCTGGTCCCCTCCCCAATCAGACCAGGAGTGACATGTTTAGCCGCATGTTCTCCTTAAATTGCTGGCTGTCTGAGTGGTGTCCCAGAAACGATGTGGGCTTCGTAGATAATTGGCAAACCTTCTGGAGGAAACCTGGTCTTGTTAGGAGAGACGGCATCCATCCCACTTTGGATGGAGCAGCTCTCATTTCTAGAAATAGGGACAAATTTATTAAACCCCCCAAAATATGACTATCCAGAGTTGGGACCAGGAAGCAGAGTTGCAGTCTTACACGCCTCTCTGCAGCTTCTCTCCTCCTGCTACCCCCCAAAAACTCATCTCCATAGAGACTGTGTCAGCTCCCAAACAGACAAAAAACAAACTAAAAACCAGCAACAAACAACTTAAACATAAACAATCACAAAGAAAGAACAATACAGTATCCACATCTGAACCAAAGAGTAAAACAGTGAAATGTGGATTATTAAATATCAGGTCTCTCTCCTCCAAGTCTCTGTTAGTACATGACTTAATAATCGATCAACAAATCGATTTACTCTGCCTTACAGAAACCTGGTTGCAGCAGGATGATTATGTTAGTTTAAATGAATCAACACCCCCGAGTCATTCTAACTACCAGAAATCTCAAAGCACAGGCCGAGGGGGAGGTGTGGCAGCAATTTTTCACACCAGCCTATTAATCAACCAAAGACCCAGACAGACTTTTAATTCATTTGAAAGTCGGATGCTTAGCCTCGTCCACCCCACCTGTGAAACTCAGAAACCCGTCTTACTTGTTATCATCTATCGTCCACCTGGGCCTTACACAGAGTTTCTCTCTGATTTCTCAGACTTTTTATCTGATTTAGTTCTCAGCTCAGATAAAATAATTATTGTGGGTGATTTTAACATCCATGTAGATGCAAAAAATGACAGCCTCAACATGGCATTTAATCTGTTATTAGACTCCGTTGGCTTCTCTCAAAATGTAAAAGAACCCACCCACCACTTTAATCACACTCTAGATCTTGTGTTAACATATGGCATAGAAATTGAACATTTAACAGTGTTTCCTGAAAACCCTCTCCTGTCTGATCATTTCCTGATAACATTTACATTTACGATAATTGATTACACAGCAGCTTTTGGGAAGTCTGACCACAACGCCATCTTCCTCATTCCCCAGTATAAACAAAGCATACGGAGGGAAGAAGTAACCACGAGGGAGGTAAAACGGTGGACTGCCCAATCAGAAGCTACGCTACAGGACGCACTCAACGACGTCGACTGGGACATGTTCAGAGCATGCGCAGTCGACATCAACGAGTTTACGGAAGTAGCAGTATGCTTCGTCAATATGCTAGCGGAGGAGATTATCCCCACTGCGAGAGTCACCACATTCCCAAACCAGAAACCATGGATGGACAGATCGATCCGCACTGCAGTAAACGCCAGGACTGCCTCCTACAACGCGGGTCTCGCCACTGGCGATATGAGCGCCTACAAAGCGGCCTCATACGGCGTGCGGCGCGCGGTGAGAGATGCCAAACGCCGGTACCGGGAACGTGTGGAGTCCCACTTCCACCAGGGCGACACACGGAGTATGTGGCATGGACTACACACCATTACGGACTACAAAGCCAGGGACACTGCGCTGATCAACGCTGACTCTGCATTCACCAACGAGCTGAATCAGTTCTACGCCCGTTTCGAGGTTAGCCAGGCGGCTAATGCTATCTACCGCCTGACTACCGAGGACAGTAACGTCATCAGCGAGAGACCGGTGACCAGCATCGCGGAGCATGACGTCCGAGCGGCACTGAGGAGAGTGAACACAAGGAAAGCGGCGGGGCCAGACGGCATCACCGGCCGTCTGCTGCGCTGCTGTGCTGACCAGCTAGCAGGTGTGTTCACTTACATCTTCAACGAGTCCCTGGCGAAGTCTGTGGTCCCCACATGCTTCAAAAGATCCACCATCATCCCTGTGCCCAAGAACAGCAAACCCTCATCCCTGAACGATTACCGGCCAGTTGCACTGACCTCGGTAGTAATGAAGGTGTTTGAGAGGCTGCTGAAGAACATCATCTCCTCCTCCATCCCAGACACCACAGATCCGCTGCAGTTCGCCTACAGATCCAACAGATCCACAGAGGATGCCATCGCCCACGTCCTACACACCACTCTCAGCCATGTGGACAAGAAACAGGGTAACTATGTGCGAATGCTGTTTGTTGATTACAGTTCAGCGTTTAACACAATAGTGCCCTGCAGACTGTTCACAAAGCTGAGGGATCTGGGACTTAACAGCCGTCTGTGTGCATGGGTGTTGGACTTCCTCACTGGCAGAACTCAGGTGGTGAGGGTGGGCAGGTGCTTCTCCAACAGCATCACCATCAACACAGGAGCACCTCAGGGATGTGTCCTCTCGCCACTGCTCTACTCCCTCTACACTTCAGACTGTGTGGCCACCCATGGCTCCAACACCATTGTGAAGTTTGCTGACGACACAGTGGTGTTGGGTGCCATCTCCAACAACGATGAGACGGCCTACATGGATGAAGTGAAGAATCTGGCATTGTGGTGCCAGGACAACCACCTCCAGCTGAACGTCAGCAAGACCAAGGAGCTGGTGGTGGACTTCAGAAGGGGTCAGCACAGAGACTACAAGCCCATTATCATCAATGGAGCTCCAGTGGAGAGGGTGCAGTCCTTCAAGTAGCTTGGTGTCCACATCTCCTCAGACTTGACATGGGCTGCCCACATTCAGGTCCAGACCAAAAAGGCTAGGCAGCGCCTGTATCACCTACGACAACTGAGGAAGTTCAGGGTCTCTCCAAAGATCCTCAGGATTTTCTATGGAGAGCATCCTCACACAGAACATGACATCGTGGTTTGGGAACAGCTGTGTGAAGGACCAAAAAGCTCTCCAGAGAGTGATCCGTACAGCAGAACGCTGCTGCAGGATTGTTCTCCCCCCGCTTCAGGACACCTACACCAGGAGATGCCGGACTAGAGCAGCGCAGATACTGAAGGACCCGTCCCATCCTGGCAACAAACTGTTCCAACTTCTGCAATCTGGTAGAAGGTTCCGCATCTTCCGGGCAAGGACAGAGAGACTCAAGAGGAGCTTCTATCCCCAAGCCATCCGTACCCTAAACACACACACCCGCCCTCTCACATCATCTATAATTGACTGAGACAGGACTCTTCCAGACACTAAACCAAGGCACAATGTACATTTCAATTCCTTTAATTTTAAATATGTTTATACTGTCTATCCTGTAAAATAGTCAGATGTCTATTCATATTAATGTACAGAATTCACCTGCTTGCTGCTACTACTGCACATTCACCCAATGTATATACTACATATATATATATATATATATATAATGTTCTTCCTCTACACCCCCCCCCCCCCAATTTTTTTGCACATGTCGAGGAGCGTGTCAGGCTACATTTCACTGTGTGTTATACTTGTATAACTATGCATGTGACAAATAAAGAACCTTGAACCTTGAACCTTGGAGAGTAGACTTTATCACAGTAGTTCTCTAGCATATTGAGACTATATGTCCACACCGTTACATATTTCATATGTACGGGGTACAACCCCCTTGGTCATGGCGTGTGGATATTTCTTTAAGACACTCTGGCACACCCGGCTACGCCCCACAGCTCACGTATAAAACAGCTGTGCAGACGTGACACCGGTGATCATTTGATCTCCACTTGTGTTGTGTGTGTGTGTGAGTGCCTTGAGAGTGCTGTATGTATGTGCGTCCGTCAGGAGCGTTTTTCGGCATCCTCTGTGGGCGCTGCATCTCCCCTGGTATTCCCCTGGTATTCCTTAGCTTGGTTCCCCTTAGCTGGCCCTTAGCTCTCCCCTTGGTTGGTCTCCCTTTGTCACGGTTCTGGGTCAGTGTTGACCCAGCATTTTGAGTTTCTTATATTTTGGTTTATTTTTGCATTATGGATTATTTTCTGATGTTCTGGTGCTTTGTTTATTATTATTATTATTATCATTATAGATCTGTTTCAGTTATTCTTCGTGAGGTATCAGTTCTTAGGTTTTGGGTTCTCATTGCAGTTTCTGTTCAGTGTCTAGTCTGTCTCTGTGTCGTGTCTGCATCTTTGTTTAGTGGTTTCTTGTTTCCTGTCTTATTGTGAAAGTCTTTGTCTTATGTTAGTGTGTGCAGCGTAGCTCCCCATCTCGTTAGCCCTGATCTCTCCCAGCTGTGTCTCCCTCCTGTTGCCCATTCCCTGATTTCCACCCTGTGTATATACAGTAAGCCCTGTGTTTTCGCGTCGCGTCGTCCCCTCAGATTATGCCTGTGTGTCTTTGTGTCAGCATTCTAGTGTTCAGTACCTTTGCTCTGTTTATGTTTTGTTTTCATGCCAGCAATAAAGCTGAGGTTTTGATTTACAATTCTGTGTTCGAGTCCTGCGCTTGGATCCTCCTCTCCGCCTGCCCGCACACAGAGCCCTGACACCCTTCTCCGGCTTATGGCCTCGAAAAATAGGCTTATGCGCTGGTCGGACCACACTGTGCGGCTGCCGGCTAGCCAGTAGCTCGGCTACAGTGAGGAAACACAGCAGGGACATGGCTTCAGCGTTTAAGCATACGCTGTCGCCTGGGCACTGTGCAGCTTGGCTGTGAAGTATGTAAACACAGAGGGGACACGGCTTCAGCGTTCAAGCATACGCTGTCGCCTGAGCACTGTGCAGCTCGGCTGCTATGTGTGTTAACACAGAGGGGATACGGCTTCAGCATTCCAAGTGTTCGCTGTTGGCCTGCTTAACACTGGGGAATAAACAGTGGGGAATTAGGCTACGGTTCGTGGCGGCTAATCGTTAGCCGGCCTGCGAGTAGCATTCCAGCCAGTTAGCCTGTCTGGCGTGTTGCCCGCAGCTCGCGGGTTAACGCGGCCAGCAGGGCTCCGCTCGTAGCTCGGCTACATTGGGGAACTGTGTCAGAGTTCCAAGCATATGCTTTTAACTGTCAGCACTGTGACGCAGGAGCTAGTAAACAGTGAAAGGGGAATTCAGGTTGCGGCTAGTGCCGGCTACCTGTTAGCACTTCGTGGTTAGCATGTGGCCCCGCCCCCTTGCTTGATAGCAGAAGTATGGCAGCTTTCCATACATGTCTGTGTATGGCATTTTTGCCTTTTGACGATAGGCACGAGCAGTGTTGCTGTGACTGGGCGAAAAAGGAAAAATAAATAACAATGTTAAAGCAGCCTAGAACATGCTGTGCTGTAGTGATGGGAATTCCGGCTCTTTTTAAAGAACCAGCTCTTTCGGCTCGGCTCACTAAAAAGAGCCGGCTCTTTCGGCTCCCAACCGGCTCTACAGGTTGTTTTGTTGCTTTAATTAATTTATTATTAACAACAATATAAAATTATGCACAAAAGAAATTACTAATGTAAAAAAACATGGTTTTATTTATATATGTTTAGATATAAATATAAATGGTGACCCCTAGAAACAAAGCACGTACAAACTACAAAAAACGTACAAACTCCGAAGCACGTACAAACTCCAGAACAGAGCTACCTAGATCACTGAAATTACACAATTGAAAGCATGTGTATTGTTTGTGTATTTATACACAAACACTCATTTATACTGAAATAATTTAAAAAAAAATTTAATTTACCAAATTCGGTCGTTTGTACTTCCTCGCTTGTGTAGCCACTAGGTAACAAAAGCTCAACACTGCCCCTAGCATCCTGGAGCACTTCTGTTGTGTTTTGAAGTTTGTACATGTTTTGGAGGTTTCACGTGCTTTGGAATTTGTATGTGCTTCAGAGTTTGTACGTGTTTTGGAGTTTGTACACGCTTTGTCTCCAGTGGCCACCGTAAATATACTTTTATTTATTCACTCCACATAAAATGTAATAAACAAATTATAAAATACAAAACCCAACTATTTACATTTCAACTTTTAACTATTTACATTTTCAGCTTTTTCCTTTGAAACAAATTTAAAGTGAAACTACACAAAACACTGCAAACCACAACACAATAAAATATAAATTAAAATATGCAAAACAAAAAGAAGATACACATTCTCTGTCATATAGGCCTGCATGAATAAACGTAAACTGAATCCTTAATCATCCGCAACTGAAAATAGTTGTGGATGATTACTATACCTTTCTAATGTGACGTTGTTGTCCCTGGCTCTCTTTCTGTCTCTTTCCCTCCCACTCTGTTCCTGTGCTAGTGCGAGTGTAACTACCACCCCTCCCCTCTCTGCTCAGTGTAAGCACAAGGCTCACGTGCGGAGTGAAGCGGAAAAAAGTGTGAGAGAGAGGGTGAGAGAAAGAAGAAATAAAAACACGGCTCCCAATAAGGAGCCGGCTCGCGTTAATCACTTCAAAGAGTCGGCTCTGAGAGCCGTTTCGTTTGTGACCAACACATCACTACTGTGTTGGCTAAGCTGATGCTTCCATGCAATGCTTTGTTGCCAGCACGAACTAGACAAACCGTGCTTGGTTTTCTGAAAGACCATTTAAATGGCCCGCCCCTCCCCCTTCTCCTGCCTCCAAAAATGAGAGAGCAGGCTACTATGGGGAACATGGCTGCCACTGCTGTGGACACCAGATAGGCAGGTCATGGGCTGGGTCCCCTCCCACACCTGTTGCTGATTCACTGCTGGTCCCTCCCACAGCGTCCCTCCCATGGCTCCGCCTCTGTGAGGCCTAGGTCGGTTGAGGTTGACTATCAGGTGGCGGATGTTGAAGCTTCCATCCTCTCTCAGGTGTTGCCCACCTGTCCCTGGGCTGCCCCCTGCTGGTCCCCAGGCACAGTGTCGGGCGAGATGGGTCCCTTCGGCTCTTGATTGGAGCATGCCGGGTGTGGGAATTAGCCCTTCCTGAGGTGCCATCTAGTCCCTCAGCATGTCCTGCCTCAGGTGCCGCAGCTGCCTGATTGGTCTGGTTGCAGGCAGTTGAGTGCCCTGCCTCCCAGCATTTATGGTCCCCTGCCCGCAGTTGGTTGCTGCCGTGCATGGCGGGTGTAGTTGCCTTTGACCCCTCCTCCAATAGCCCCCCCCCCGGTCCCTAGTTGCCACTTCGGGCCTTCCCTGGGCAGGGCGGCATGCCCTAACAGGGCGTGAGGGTTACTTATGCCCTGCTGGTGGCTTGACATGACAGCTGCAGGCGGCTGGGCATGGAGTGCCCGCCCCAATCCTGTGCCTCTCAGGCTAAATGGGGATGATGGCTGCAGTGTTCCCTCCCATGGCCCCGCCTCTGCGAGGCCTGGGCCGGTAGAGATTGATTATCGTGAGGTGGATGTTGAGGAAGTTCCATCCCCTCTGGCTACCACTGGAGTGGGGCCCGGACGAGTGAACCCATGTCTGGGTCGCCTGATATCAGGCCCCTCCCACAGCATTACCTCCCATGGCCCTGCGTCTGTGAGGCCTGGGCTGGTGAAGGTTGATTGTCAGGAACTTGATGTTTATGAGCAACCAGGGTTGGCTGATGGAACTGCCTGTCTACCCTGCGGCCACCTCGCTGTGAAGAAGCTGAGGGGCCTATGCAGGCGTGTTCATGTTCAGTTGAGGCGGGGAGGCTCCGCTGTCCTCCAGCTGCCCTCCTCCCTCCTGACATCCTTTGAGTGGGGCCAAGTGGCCAGCACTGCTGTAGCCTGTGTTCCCCTGGCATATTGCCCGTGCTTCGCCGGTTTTATACACCAGTCGGACCTCGCTGCATCTGATGGATCAGCCAGCGGTTGACAGTTCTCCGGCCTTCGGCGCTGGCTCTCTGTCTGGCAGATTGCCCAAATGTTGCGGGTCTACGTGGCTGGCAGAGCCGGCTTAGTGAGCTGACATCCCCGACGAGTCATGTCCCTGGCTGCAATCCAGCTCTAGGCTGTCTTCTCCTGGCGTGTTGCCCGCATTCGCCGGCTTATGCGCCAGTTTGACCTCGCTGTGGCGAGTAAGCGTTCACCAGCCTATTTTAGCTGGATTATCTCTGGCATATCAGCTGCTGCAGCTCCTGGCTGTGTTCCCCTGGCATATTGCCCGCATTCACCGGTTTACACGCCAGCCGGACCTCACTGTGTCTGATTCTTCAGCCGGCGAGTGAGTGTTCTCCAGCCTGTACGGTGCAGAATGGCTGCTATGCCCTCGTGACGAACCTTGGGTCACTCATCACTTGGGTCCTCTGTGGCCTGAGCCACCAGCCCTTCCCCTTTCATGGATGGTGCAGGTCAGCTGCTCTGCTCCTGGAACAGGCCCAGAGCCTCGTCCTAGCCCGGCCATCCACTGAGTGGGCGAGCTGCTGCAAAAGGCTCTCTCTCCCTGGCACTATGTCACTGGCTAGAGGATGGACGGGTCACATCCCTAGCTTGACCTGCGGTTGCTGGCTGTGTTCCCCTGGCATGTTGCCCGCTTTGCCGGCTTACACGCCAGTCAGACCTCGCTGTGGCGAGTGAGAGTTCTCCAGCCTGTAGCGCCGACTCTGCCTGGCATTGCCCGCATGTCGTAGGCCTATGCAACCAGCAGGATGCTACTTGACAGCTTGGTGTGCTGCGTTCCTTGACGGTCTGCCTCACGGTTCCTGGGCTGACCTTGAGCGGCCCTGCGTCACTTGCGGTCACTTGCAGTCCAGCATCCTGCATGACCGGTTCAGGCCAGTCTGGCGTCTGCAGACTGCTGCCTTCGCCCCTTGGCTCGGCCTTTGCGTCTGCGAAGCCCTGACCAGGGTGGTGTGCCTATTACGTTGTCACTGACTCCCGGCACCTTCACTCTCGGCAGTTCAGTTGCACTGTCTCCTCGCGGGGTGTGTGTCTTACAGAGTTACCCCGTACATATGGAATATGTAACGGTGTGGAGAGATAGTCTCCTGAAAGCGCTGTAACTAAGTTTAAGAATATAATCCACCCACTGTTAGCATCTTTAATACCCTGTACCAACACAGAGCAGAGCAGCTACCTGAACGCTACGCCAACAGAGGTCGATCATCTTGTTAATATTTTACCTCCTCACTACGTACGACTCTGGATACTGTAGCTCCAGTGAAAACTAAGGTCTCTAATCAGAAGTACCTGACTCCGTGGTATAATTCTCAAACATGTAGCCAAAAGTAGATAACTCGTAAGCTGGAGAGGAAATGGCGTGTCACAAATTTAGAGGATCATCATTTAGCCTGGAGAAATAGTTTGCTGCTTTATAAGAAAGCCCTCCACAAAGCCAGAACATCTTACTATTCGTCACTGATTGAAGAAAATAAGAACAACCCAGGTTTCTTCAGCTCTGTAGCCAGGCTGACAAACAGTCAGAGCTCTGTTGTGCCAACCATCCCTTTAACGTTAACTAGTAATGACTTCATGAACTTCTTCACAAATAAAATTTTAATCATTAGAGAAAAAATTACCAATAATCATCCTACAGATATAATATTATCTACAGCTACTCTTAGTACCATTGATGTTAAGTTAGACTCTTTTTCTCCAATTGATCTTTCTGAGTTAACTTCAATAATTACTTCCTCCAAACCATCAACGTGTCTTTTAGACCCCATTCCTACAAAACTGCTCAAAGAAGTCCTGCCATTAATTAATGCTTCAAACTTAAATATGATCAACCTACCTCTAATAATCAGCTATGTACCACAGGCCTTCAAGCTGGCTGCAGTTAAACCTTTACTTATAAAGCATCTCTAGACCCAGCAGTCTTAGCTAATTATATGCCAATCTCCTTTTTGCTAAAGCATATAGTTAGGGCTGGACCAGGTGACCCTGAATCCTCCCTTAGTTGTGCTGCAATAGACGTAGGCTGCCGGGGATTCCCATGATGCATTGAGTTTTTCCTTTCCAGTCACCTTCCTCACTCACTATGTGTTAACAGACCTCTCTGCATTGAATCTGTTAGGATGCCTGGGTCGTCGACCCAGGGTTTTTGAGTTTATGATATTATTTATACTGTCTAGTTTTTGGTTTCTTTGAGTTCTGTCTTATGGCTTAGGTCTCTGTCTTCTTTAGTTGCTCTGTCTCCCCTATCACCTGCATCCCCTTGTCTAGTTCGCGTCTATGTGTATCTTAAGTTCCTATATCCCCGTGTTCAGTCAGTGTTTTGTGTCTGCCCTGTTCCCACGTCTCTGTTCCCTTTGTAGTGCCTGCTTATGAGCCTGTGTCTTTGTTCAGTCTGTGTTATGCATTTCCTGTTTTACTTTGAAGGTCTGTGTCTTATCTCAGTGTGTTCAGTTTACGCTTCTTTGGTCTCGTCAGTTCTGATTTGTCCCAGCTGTGTTTCCCTCCTGTTACCCATTCCCTGATTGCTCCCTCTGTGTATTTAAGCCCAGTGTTTCTCTGTGTCTGTGTCGCGATCTACCGTTTTCCTAGCTGTGTGTTCTGTCATTTCTCTAGTTTAAGTTTGTTTTGAGTTTTTTCAGTTATGTTATATTTTGAGTATTAAATTAAAGCCTTTTTTGAGTTCACGTCTGTCTCCGGAGTCTGCACCTTGGGTCCTATTCCTGCCTGCACACAGCCATACCTAACAGAATCATATCTGTTATTAATCTCTGCCTCTCTTCCACAGCATGTCTTTATCCTGTCTTCCTTCTCTCACACCAACCAATTTGCATTCAGTCATTAGTTACTATTCATCTCTGGCTGTGTCCCCTCTTCCTCCCTTCACCCCTAACCTGTTGTGGCAGATGGCCCCGCCCCTCCCTGAGCCTGGTTCTGCCGGAGGTTTCTTCCTGTTAAAAGGGAGTTTTTCCTTCTACTGTCACCAAAGTGGTTGCTCATAGGGCTTCATATGATTGTTGGGTTTTTTCTGTATATATTATTGTACGATCTACTGTGCAATATAAAGTGCCTTGAGGCGACTGTTGTTGTTGTGATTTGGCGCTATATAAATAAAATTGAATTGAATTAAAAGTTAGTAACTAAATTCCACAGGGTTCTGAGCTGGAACACATATTCTTAATATGAACAGTGAGGGACTGACACACACACCTTCATACACCAAGTTACTTTTTGCACAATACTCAGTCTTTTGCACTTTTCTATAGCACTGTTGTGTCTGCACTGTCTTGTGTACTGTGTACAGCTTCATTCACTTCCGCCTACTTGCAAAGGGGAAGCCATTTCTCTGCTTCAGAGACTTTGAGAAAGCAATCCATGCCTTTATTTCACCTCGCCTCGACTTCTGCAACAGTCTCTACTCTGATGTTACTTCGTCGTTGTTATGTTATTGTATGGTTGATTGTCATTTATGCTTAGAAATATCTACTCATATATGCTTAGAGTTGTATAATCAATGTCATGTTGGTAGAGGTTTGATCCTTAATAGTCTGCAAAGGCTTGGTGTGCATTCCAGAGTGTTCTGGCATTCACACCTACATCCTGGGAGCATGAGAGAGGTCGTACCTTGTCTTATTGTTTTTTGGTAGGATAAACGTAGCTATGTCAGCACCAGCTTTGGGGAGTCTTCACAGGGTCACATCTTGACCCCCCCCCCCCCCCCCACCCACACACACACACACACACACACGCACACACACAGGCAAGGTGCTCTTTGTGTGTATGTAGACGTCATATGTTAATGAACCTATGTATATTCATGTGAGCGCAATAAAAGAACAATGTTATGGGGGAGCGGACGAGAGGGACTGGGGTCAAGCGAAGGAACGGCACTTGTCGTGGTTCTCTCCCTCATGCATGAGTAACACGAAGAACTTTGCCTACTTGGTGTTCAATGCTTTTGTTGTGTAATTAAATTGTCTTGAACGTTACAGCGAATAGGTTTATGTGCTAGACAGACCTAACAGTCATCTATTGGCTGACTACAGCTGGTTCAAAATGCTGCAACAAGGCTTCTGACTGGCAAGTGGAAGCGAGAGCACATATCCCCTATACTTGCCTTGCTACACTGGCTGCCAATAAGTTTTCGAATTGATTTTAAGATCTTGACACTTGTTTTTAAAACATTGCATGGACTAGCTCCTATATATCTTTCTGATCTTTTAAATTGGTATAGGGCTTTGGAGCATGATGTCATGGGAGGGGACGTGACTGCCGAGGCACCATTTTAGCAGGCCAAACAAAGGGCTAAAGGAGCGAAAGCATCAGCAAAGGTTCGCCCTTGCTGTGTTGTAAGTTGTTAGATCACATGACCGGGAAGGGAATAAGCTGGAAAATGGGCTCGCTTTTTATTCTTTACCCACTTAGAAGCAACGTGCGGGAGCTTATGTATCGGATGTTACCAAAAGAGGGCATCTAGCCTGGATAGCAGCTGTGAGACGAGTAGGATCTAAATAAGTTCATATTACTCTTTATAGCCTATTGGTTTTATAGGTCATAGCAAATTAGAACAAACATCCTAATGAGTGATTTTGTAGATATACGTTCTATAGAGTTCCTAATTGTTTTTCATTATTGTAGCAAACCAGCCTATGAAATGGATAAAACAAATCCTGACTGGGTTCCAACGCTACACATGGGGCACTACGAAATCCCTGCTTCAAACCACATGCTACATACTAGAGATGGACCGATCCGATATTACGTATCGGTATCGGTCCGATACTGACCTAAATTACTGGATCGGATATCGGAGAAAAATAAAAAATGTAATCCGATCCATTAAATATCACGAAAGCACCTCAGAAAACTTGCAACACGCCGTAACTCACCTCAGAACGTTAGCACGTCGGAGCAGTATGCATCACGTGATAGAGCGACTGTGGCATGCGGGACCTGTGGTGGTCTGGATAGCATGTGGAGCTTCGCTAGCTAGAGAGAAGTAAAGCAAGTGTGTAAGTCCATCTCTGAATGTTTGTAAAGCATTCCTGCGTTAAGCTTAACAAGCGATATATGGAGCGACTGCCTCTTCTTGCTGCTACTTCAATCATGAAACTGATCAATGATCAGCTGATCAGCTTTTCTGTCGCGAGTCCGTGTCTCTTGTTTGCTTTTGGCCCACTTTGCACCAGAAAGAGGAAACCAGCGGCTGAACAACAGCAGCACGTTTAAGCTTGATCAGCTGTTGTTAGAATTTATTTAATATTACTTTCTACACCAGGATCTTTTTCTACGTAGCTGACGGCTGTAACTGTGCAGGGGCGGATCTAGCAAAGTTTAGCCAGGGGGGCCAATAGGGCATTAACAGGGAAAAGGGGGCACAAAGACATACTTTTCTTTCTTATTCTCATTTAAAATGTCTTGTTTTTAATAATTAATTATCTGACACCCAAAGTTTTAATTTGATGTAAAATGAATAGAAGTCAATTACTGTATATAGTGACTATTAAGTCTAATATACCCTAGTAAGCTATAGTACTTTTTCCTTTGGGAAGGTACCATCTGTGCAGTCTGCAATTTTGTTGAAGAAAGCTGTTGAATCTATTTAATATTTCTTGAAAAATAATTGATTTCTGTGCATTTTTTTTCACACTGCATCAAATTAAGGTTGATTACGTCGATTAAGCATCATGAGGTGGCGCGTGAGGGGTGGTTCCCTATTTTTTATTTATTTATTTTTGTTGTTGCTGGGAGTTGGAACCCTATTAGTTAGGTTGCTTAATATTTATGCTAAGTACTCTTTAAAATACCAGAATAGGGAGGATGGTGTAGGTCTAAGTTTATTAGATTGATCAGTATTGCTGAACTATGAAATATTCTCTTTTGCATATAGGTATAACAGAATAGCTTTAGTGTAGTTGTTGTTTTAAACTTGAGTATGAACTTATACAAAATGCAGCAAGATATTTAAAAAACAGTTTTGTTGATTAAAAAACACTATATCGGATTCATATCGGTATCGGCAGATATCCAAATTTATGATATCGGTATCGGACATAAAAAAGTGGTATCGTGCCATCTCTACTACATACCAGCATGCCAATCAGATTACTTCTTCCATGTGAGGGTGAACATGTGCCCCAGTGTGGTAGTAAAACCAGGGAAACATGCTCTTGTTAAATACTCTTAAAAGTCTTGTGCTGTATATGTAGTGTTAAGTTTTCAAAAGAGAGTAAATTACAGAATGCTAGTAGTGGGTGATATTATTTAAATGCTGTCATGATTTTATGTGAACATTTTGTCGTTTGTAAACTATTAATGACATTGATTCTACATTGTTACTGATGTGATGTTCTACAAAGTGGTTTTAATTAAAAAAAAAAAAGGCAAACATTTATTTGTTTCTTTATTCAACTTTTCAACAGTGTTACTTATATGTAGTAAGTACATATTCAGTAAATGCAAATTATTTACATGGCAATGCACGTCAGGCACAAATGTAGACCCCCTAAATCAGGGGTGTCAAACTCAAATACACAGTGGGCCAAAATTCAAAACTGGAACAAAGTCGCGGGCTAACATTAATATTTATTGAAAAGAAAAAAATCTTCCTCCAGATATAAGAATGAATCTCTTCTTATGGAGTCAAACAAGTTTTGCTGAAAAACTGAATATGGAACAAGCAAAGCTTAAATACTAGACAATATATATATATATATATATATATATATATATATATATATATATATATATATATATATATATCAGCTGGATAGTGTAGACTACACGCCTTTGGAGCAGAGGGTCGCAAGTTCGATTCCTGCCTGGGGCGTCTGTATCCAGTAAGGGTCCTAAGGCTAGACCCCCTATGCTAAGCAAGCCTACCGCAGACATGAGCGAGACAGATAAATATGAAGGCATGCCGGCTCGGACGTCGCCCGGATCAACAAGGTCCGCGTCAGGTGTTGAGGAACCAGGGCACCCTGACGAAAAGTGGGCTACTGGAACAAGAAGGCATCGGTGGGCAAGAGACGAAAACAGGGCGTTGTTGGAATGCTACTACGCAAGTAACCCCGGCGGAAGGGGCTACATGAATAGGATGCGGGACCTATGGATTCTTCGATATCCAACATCCACAATGACGGCGAAACAACTAGTAGCTCAGTGTTCCAACATTCGAAAGAAGGGACTGCTCTCACAGCTAGAGATTGACGAGGTACAACACAAATGCTATGGCAAGGAGGAGTCAGGACGCCAGGTCAGGGGGGAGATATCATCACCCCCACCCGAGATTGGGTACATAGCCCCAAGTGCGATAGGAGAAGGATCGTTGAGTGCGAGAGGAACTGACCTGAAAAATAGGATCATGGCCAAGCTTGAAACCTGTATCCCCCGTAGTCGGTTACCAAGATTACGTGAAGTACCCTCAGAAGGTCTGCTAGATGATGTTAATGCAGCACTACGGACGATACCTACAACCACGATTACCGACACTAGCAAGCTGATCTACAATACGGCAGCAGTGATCAGTGAGATGCTTGGCTACAAGTTGAACAGCCACAAGGGGCAGTACCCTCCATGGAGAAGGAGGCTAGAGGGCAAGATCAAAGTAGCACGGAGGGAGGTTAGCCAACTAACGGAGTTGCAGAAAGGTGCGACAAAGAAGATGCATAAGAAATACAGCAAGCTGTCCATACCTGAGGCCTTGGAAACTGCCAAGCAAAGACTCATAGCCTTGGCCAGCCACTTGAGGAGGTACACCAGAGAGATAGAAGGCAGGAGAATAAACCAGCTGTTCTCCACAGAACCAGCAAAGGTGTACTCTCAGTGGCAAGGGAACAATAATAAGAGAACAGCACCACCAAGGCTGGAGACGGAGCAATACTGGAAGAGCATATGGGAGAAGGACGCAACCCATAATGGCAATGCTCAGTGGCTAGTGGATCTGAGGGCAGACCACAGCGACCTCCCTGAACAGGGTCCAGTAACCATCACAGTGGCAGATATCCAAGAAAGGGTCTCCAGTATGAAGAGTTGGACAGCACCAGGGCCCGACATGGTTCACGCCTACTGGCTAAAGAAGCTGACTGCACTCCACGAGCGTCTGGCAGCACAAATGAACCAGCTGCTAGTTAACGAGAGACACCCGGAATGGCTAACCGAAGGTCGGACGGTCCTGATCCCCAAGGACCCCAAGAAGGGACCGGTCCCCTCCAACTACCGACCAATAACCTGCCTCAGTACTACATGGAAGCTCCTGTCAGGCATCATATCGGCTAAGATGAATAGGCACATGGGTCAATACATGAGCGGCACACAGAAAGGGATTGGCAAGAATACCAGAGGCGCAAAACACCAGCTACTGGTAGACAGAACAGTCAGTCGAGACTGCAAGACCAGACTGACCAACCTGTGCACTGCCTGGATTGATTACAAGAAGGCCTATGACTCAATGCCCCACAGCTGGATACTGGAATGCCTAGAATTGTACAAGATCAATGGGACCCTAAGAGCCTTCATCAGGAACTCAATGGGGATGTGGCGTACAACACTAGAGGCCAACTCCAAGCCCATAGCACAAGTCACCATCAAGTGCGGGATCTACCAAGGAGATGCTCTGTCCCCACTGCTGTTCTGCATAGGCCTGAACCCCCTCAGTGAGATCATTAACAAGACTGGCAGATGGTAGTCGGATGGTAACAAAGAGAGGGAAGTTAGTCAGAACTGAAGGGATTGAACTACCAGAAGGCAACATTGCAGACATAGAGGACAGTTACAAGTACCTGGGGATCCCGCAGGCGAATGGGAACCATGAAGAGGCCGCTAGAAAAGCTCCAACCACCAAGTACCTGCAGAGGGTCAGGCAAGTCCTGAGGAGTCAGCTGAATGGTAAGAACAAGATCCGGGCCATCAACACGTACGCCCTGCCCGTGATCAGGTACCCTGCTGGGGTAATAGGCTGGCCAAAGGAGGAGATAGAAGCCACTGACATAAAGACAAGAAAGCTCCTTACCATGCATGGAGGGTTTCACCCCAAGTCCAGCACCTGGAAGGACAGGCCCCTGCACGGTATGTACCACCGGCAGATAGAGGAGGTGGCTGATATCCAGAAATCCTACCAGTGGCTAGACAAAGCTGGACTGAAAGACAGCACAGAGGCACTAATCATGGCAGCACAAGAACAAGCTCTGAGCACAAGATCCATAGAGGCTGGGGTCTATCACACCAGGCAAGACCCCAGGTGCAGACTGTGTAAAGATGCCCCAGAGACAATCCAGCACATAACAGCAGGGTGCAAGATGCTAGCAGGCAAGGCATACATGGAACGCCATAACCAAGTGGCCGGCATAGTGTACAGGAACACCTGTGTCGAGTATAATCTGGAAGTCCCGAGGTCAAAATGGGAGATGCCCCCAAGGGTGGTGGAGAATGACCGAGCTAAGATCCTGTGGGACTTCCAGATACAGACGGACAAAATGGTGGTGGCTAACCAACCGGACATAGTGGTGGTAGACAAACAGAAGAAGACGGCCGTAGTGATCGATGTAGCGGTTCCGAATGACAGCAATATCAGGAAGAAGGAACACGAGAAGCTGGAGAAATACCAAGGGCTCAGAGAAGAGCTCGAGAGGATGTGGAGGGTGAAGGTAACGGTGGTCCCCGTGGTAATCGGAGCACTAGGTGCGGTGACTCCCAAGCTAGGCGAGTGGCTCCAGCAGATCCCGGGAACAACATCGGAGATCTCTGTCCAGAAGAGCGCAGTCCTGGGAACAGCTAAGATACTGCGCAGGACCCTCAAGCTCCCAGGCCTCTGGTAGAGGACCCGAGCTTGAAGGATAAACCGCCCGCAGGGGCGTGCTGGGTGTATATAATACCAGTAGGCCAGCTCTAATAGTAATGTGGTATGGCTTCGCGGGCCAAATGTAATTAGGCTGCGGGCCAAATTTGGCCCGCGGGCCAGAGTTTGACACCTATGCCCTAAATAAAACATTATGGGTTATTCAGAACAGAACTATGCTTAGAGAAATATTTTCCCATCAGTTGATCCAACTCCTCCACAGTAGCAGGTGGAATTTTTCTTTTTTGAGGACGGCTTCTTTTACCTGTCACTACGGATGGTCTGTTTATGTTTTGATTGAGAGCCTTTTTTGGGGGCAGCTGAAGAGGAGAAGTCTATCTTATGGCCAACCACTGATTGTATCTTGGTCATATTACCCAGCAAAACCCAGTATGCAGGTTCATCTGTAACAGTCCTTGTGCCACAGATCAACACTGTTGCTTCTACACTCAACAAAAATATAAACGTAGAAACCTAAAATTCATTCCAGATACACAATATAACCATCCCTCCCAAACAGTGGTCACAAATCAGTCCAAATGTGTGGTAGTGGGCACATCTGCTATATTGAGATAATCCATCCCACCTCACAGGTGTGCCACATCAGGATGCTGATCTGACATCATGAGTAGTGCACAAGTGTACCTCAGACTGCCCACAACAAAAGGCCACCCTGGAATGTGCAGTTTTTTGCGCTATTGGGGGTCTGGGGACCCAGAACCGGTCAGTATCTGGTGTGACCACCATTTGCCTCATGCAGTGCAACACATCGTCGCATGGAGTCTATCAGATTGTCAATTGTGGCCTGTGGAATGTTGGTCCACTCCACTTCAATGGCTGTGCGAGGTTGTTGGATATTCGTGGGAACTGGTACACGCTGTCGTATACGCCGGTCAAGCACATCCCGAACATGCTCAATGGGTGACATGTCCGGTGAGTATGCTGGCCATGCAAGAACTGGGACATTCTCAGCTGCCATCTGCCCTGAACAATGTGAACCATGATTCATCCGTGAAGCGCACACCTCTCCAACGTGCCAGACGCCATCGAATGTGAGCATTTGCCCACAGAAGTCTGTTACGGCGACGAGCTGGAGTCAGGTCAAGACCCCGATGAGGACGACGGGCATGCAGTTGAGCGTCCCTGAGACGGTTTCTGACAGTTTGTGCAGAAATTGTTTGGTTGTGCAAACCAATTGTTCCAGCAGCTGTCTGGGTGGCTGGTCTCAGACGATCTTGGAGGTGAACCTGCTGGATGTGGAGGTCCTGGGCTGGTGTGGTTACACGAGGTCTGCGGTTGTGAGGCCGGTTGGATGTGCTGCCATATTCTCTGAAACGCCTGTGGAGACGGCTTATGGTTGAGAAATGAACATTCAATGCACGGGCGACAGATCTGGTTGACATTCCTGCTGTCAGCATGCCAATTGCACGCTCCCTCATTGCTTGTGGCATCTGTGGCATTTTGCTGTGAGACAAAACTGCACAACCAGGGTGGCCTTTTGTTGTGGGCAGTCTGAGGTACACCTGTGCACTACTCATGATGTCAGATCAGCATCCTGATGTGGCACACCTGTGAGGTGGGATGGATTATCTCAATATAGCAGATGTGCCCACTACCACACATTTGGACTGATTTGTGACCACTGTTTGGGAGGGATGGTTATATTGTGTATCTGGAATGAATTTTAGGTCTCTACGTCCATCCCATGGGGAATGGGAGCAGTAACAAAGGTGTTGCGTTTATATTTTTGTTCAGTGTACTTTAAACAGAAGAGCAGCGACATGGCTGCAGGTCTCCACGACTCCGGCCTTACAGGTGCAGTGGGTGGCTTCAACCTTCCCTGTGATGCTCACATTGACCCATGGCTGCAATGCTGGTTTATTCAGTCTTTGAGAGTGCAGGACCTGAAACACACACAGACAAAGTTCATTTAAAGACAAGAATAAAGTGTTTAGAAAGTTAGCACATACATGTAGGGATGGGTACCGGTGTCCGGTGCCATGATGGCACCGGTTCTGACATAAACGGTAGTAACCAGACCGAAAAGCAGCGCACATTTCGGTGCTTTATTTCGGTGCTTTTTTTTCCTGAGCTGTGATACACTTCTAGCCAATCATTTTACGTTTCCGAGGATAGTAGGCGGGTCCAGGTACGTACGTTCTTTTAGAGCAGAGCTACAGATTAAAAATGCCCAAGGCGAAGCGGTCAAAGTCTGGTTGTACTTCACAGCAAAAGATGCAAACTCAGCAGCAACAAGTGCTTTAAGCTGATACTGTGATACTGTCAAAGGAGGTAACACCTCAAATCTGATGAAACACCTGGCGACATGCCAGCGGGTTTTTTTTAAAAGCCGAGAAATGCGCCGTATTTGATAGCTTGCTGTGGGACCTCACACCGTGCACATCTACTGTGGGTGTAGTGCCTGTTATCTGACCCGGATTTAGCAACATCCCCCAAAAACCCGAAGAGGAGAGTCCTGGCCCCTAGCCCTGCCAGTGTAGCAGAAATGATGAGGATGATGATGCAGCAGCAGTCGTTCTTCTCTGCGTAAGTAGCTTAATGTTGTTCGTGTGTAATTTATGTTGGGTAGGCTAACCACGTTATTACATTAATGCATGTAAGGTGAATTAGCAAACATCATCATAGCTACATGCGGCTGTCTTCTTGTTTGATGGCAGATACTCCCTTCACCCTGGACAAAAAGGCTAAAACGACCAAAGAAAAAGTGGAAAACAGCTAAACATGAGAGGTTTTTGGACAAAGTTTGTGTTTTTTCCATTGTTTAAGCACTGCTTCCAGCCAAGAGTGATACCATATATGCCCCATAGCTGCAGAAAAGGCTAACATTGTTATCTTTTTACAAAAAAAACCAGCTGAACATCAGAGGTTTTTGGACCAATTTTGTGTTCTCCATTCTTTAAGCACCGGTTTGAGCACCGTTTGAGTACCGGCACCGTTTCTAAAGTACCGATTTGGCACCGGTATCGGATAAAACCTAAACGATACCCATCCCTACATACATGTAATTTTTTATCTTTTTATGTATCCATCTATAGAACGCTGCATGTTACATTCTAAATCTGCCAACAAAAAATGATGTAATCACTTTAGAGATGGAGAAAGTTTCGTTTAGTTTAGTTTAATTATTTATATAGCACATTTAATTACAACAGGAGCGTTGACCAAAGTGCTGTACAAGAATACAACATACCTAATAAAATAACTTAGAGTATTGATAGCAAACACCAAATATGAATTAACAAATAACTCTCATGCTGTATTAAAAGCCAGTAAATAAAAATGCGTTTTAAGATAAGATTTAAAAAGATTGACCGTGGGAGCCTGTTATTCCACAGCTTAGGCGCTACAACTGCAAATGCTGGATCGCCTCTATGAACCAGCCTCGACCTTGGTGCAGCTACAAGCAAAAAATCACTTGATCTAAGAGATCTAAGGGGGGTATAAGTCTGCAAGACGTCAGACAAATACCCGGGAGCCTGTCCATTCAGGGCTTTGTAAGTCAACAATAAAATTTTAAAATTAATTCTGAAGTGGACAGGGAGCCAATGAAGGGAGGCGAGCACCGGGGAAATGTGTTCACATCTTTTAGTACGTGTCAGAAGACGAGCTGCAGCATTCTGGACTAACTGCAGCCTTGCCAGACAGGTCTGGCTAACTCCAGCATATAAGGAGTTACAATAGTCCAGCTGGGATGTAATGAAAGCATGAATCGCCCGTTCAAAGTTTTTAAAAGATAAAAATGATCTCACCTTAGATAAAAGCCTCAGTTTGAAGAAAGACCACTGTACGACTGAGCTAATTTGTTTTTCAAAGGTGAAATTGCTGTCAAATATAACCCCCAAATTTTTGGCATGTGATTTGACAAAAGGCTCAAGACTGTGCAGGTTAACATTAGAGGTGCTGGGATTGCCGCTTGGTCCAAAAATTAGCACTTCAGTTTTGTTCACATTGAAGTTAAGGAAGTTAGAGGCCATCAAAGATTTAACTTCACAGAGACACTGAAGTAAGGGATCTAGTGAGGCAGGACTGTTTCCCTTCAGTTGAAGATAGATCTGAGTATCATCGGCATATGAATGAAAACAAATGTTACATTTTCTAAAAATTAGACCTAGAGGCAGCATATAAATGGAGAACAATATTGGCCCCAGTATAGATCCCTGGGGAACACCACAAGTAAGGGGAGCTGAGGAAGAGATAAAATCGCCAAAGCTCACAGAGAAGGTCCTGTCAGACAGGTATGACCTGAACCACTCTAATGGGGTGCCCTTTACGCCACAATGCTCCAACCGCGAGATTAAGATGCTGTGGTCAACAGTATTGAAGGCAGCGGTCAGATCTAAAAGCAGAAGCACAGCTGAGTCACCTGAGTCAGTGGCTAATAAAAGATCATTAAGAACTTTTAAAAGTGCAGTTTCTGTACTATGAAGAGTTTTAAAACCAGACTGAAACCTCTCAAGAACATTGTGTCTGTTTACAAAAGATTGCAGCTGTACAAACACAATCTTTTCCAAAATTTTCGACAGGAAGGGGAGCTTTGAAATAGGCCTGAAGTTAGTGAGGACAGAGCAGTTGAGATTAGGTTTTTTAAGTACAGGCGGTACAATAGCATGTTTAAAACAGGCTGTACAACACCTGAGCTAAGGCTGCTATTAAAAATAGCTAAAATGTCAGAACTGACAACCTTAAAAATCTTTTTTAGAATGTGTTGGAATAATGTCATTTGGACACGATGATGTCTTTGTGCCATTACATACTTCCTCCACCTCATCAAGACACACAAGCTCAAACTGATCAAAATCAGCAAAGCAGGTGAATATTTTAGAAACGTCATGTGAAGGCAGGGCGATCATAGATCGAAGCTGTTTTATCTTATTGATAAAAAAACTGCAGGAACCTTTCACAGGTGTCTGAGGAACTATTAATACAAGAAGCTGGGGAAATATTCAGGGCAGAGTCAATAATTGAAAAAAGAACCCGAGAATTATTGGAGCTATTCTCAATAACATTAGAAAGAAACCTTGACTTTTCAGCTTTTACAATGTCCTGATACCTGATAGGACACCTGCAGCCCATCTTTTTTCCACTTACGTTCAGCCTTCCTGCACTCTCGTCTGGCTGAACAAGTGGCCTTATTTATCCATGGGTCTGGTCGTGGTTTCGAGCTTATAGTTTTAAAAGGAGCAAACTCATCAAGGATAGTTTTACATATATCATAAAAATTAACTGTCATTTCCTTCGTACCAAAGCCAAGGGGAGAACTTAAAACTTTTTTAAAAGCAATAGAAAATCTGTTGTAGATTGGTTAAAGACACGACAACGACGTGTTGAAATAAGAGGTGTAAAATGGCGGAGAGATAAGTATATCAAACACAACAGGACAGTGATCAGAAAAAACAGCATCACATATTTCCATGCTTAGGACCGGTAACCCTAAAGCCAGCACAAGATCCAATGTATGACCCTGTTTCTGGGTTGGCCCAGACACAAGTTGAGCAAGACTGAAGGAGTCTATCAAACTTAAAAAGTCTCTGGCCAATGAATTGGAGGGACAACACACATGAATATTAAAATCTCCAACGATTAAGATTCGATCATGGTTTGGCACAGTTCCAGCTAAAAAGTTTGAAAAGTCTTGGATAAAATCCTTGTGATATTTTGGAGGCCTGTATACAGCTGCAACGAGTGTCGGGTGGGGATGCCTCAATTCAAACGTCAGAAGTTCAAAACTAGAATACGAGTGAGTTAAGAGTTGTTTGCAAGAGAGCTTCTTCCTAAAAACAGCTGCCACTCCACCACCACGCCCAGTCATCCTCGGCACATTAAGATATTCACAGTCAGGCGGTAAAAGTTCAGTAAAACAGCTGGACTCACTGACTCTCTGCCAAGTTTCCATTAAAAGCATTAGATCCAGTCCCCGATCAGTAAAGAAGTCCTTAAGAATAAAAGTTTTGTTTGCTAGCGATCAAGCATTAACAAGACTTAATCTTAGTGGTACAGGTGGCTCAGCGGTCGATGTGGGTGCCCGACCTATCGGCCGTAGGTTCTGAGGGTTTACTCCACCTGAGCGAAGACGGGGGGACGCTGGCGCGGGGTTATTGTCGTAAGCCCGACAACAGGTGTCAGGCAAGTGTAAGCCATGTCCAGAGAGTGCCAGTAGTTGACGCGGTCAAATCCAGTCGGGATAGGGTGAGGTATTTTTCGAAATCGTGTCCAGGTAGCCTTCATTCTCACCAATAAGCCACTGCGTTTCCCATGGCGTCTACGGCGCCCTCTCAGTTGAGGTAGCGCCGGAACACAACGGAGACAAGCTGGAACTCCTGACAGGAGCGGTGGGGAGAAGGTTCCCTGATATCCACGATTGCAATAACGAGTTTTTAACTGAGAGGATCTTAAAGCCAGCAGCATTTGGCGATCATATACAAGCAGAGAGTTAGCATGGTTTAACACAAAGTAAAAATAAAACACTAGTACAAACAGAGTCAGACGGCAGGCTGTACACACTGGCGCCATCTTGATATTACGGATATCACGGAAAGCATAAAGTTCGACTTTTATGAATCACTTAATATGATAAGGAGATTCTGCAGGTCATTAATCAATGTATAAAACCAAAATAGAATACATTTTGTCACACAGGACACAAACACGGAAGCAAGGTGTATAATTAGGATTATTTAGAATAAATATGAATTAATTAGTGCAATTTCTTTAACCATATAGAATAACTACATCCTTCAGGACAATGTCACATCAATGCACTGATCTCACTATGTTATCCATCTAACAGAGCCTCCACATGTTCTCACTGTAATTTCCCCTCATGAATGCACTAACTTGAATGTTCAGGGGGAAATCAAACGCATTTTACTCGCAGTACTCAAGCTGACTTACCTTTGTTTGAATGACGCCGAATTCACAACGTGGAGGCTTAAAAAAAGCCAAATCTTGTACCCAATCATTGGTGAATTGGATGTGTGCCTCCAGACATTTATAATTGCAAAATTGGTTCGCTGTGTATGCACTGACTCCACAGACAAGGTACGAAAATATATCAGGCTAAGTCAATAGCGGTTGGTCTTCAGGGTTTCTACTCCACAGCCGTATTTCATACGGGTCTACATTTCCAATACACACTATTTTTTGTAAGTACCGTCTCTTTGCATCTGGACGCAATCTGTCTCTATAACGTCCTTTTTCTTTTGAGCTGCTTTTAAGTGTGGTTCGTAGCAATCTTCCTTCCAACACAGTGTGTTTGTTTTGATTCGTGGCCTGCTAAAATGGTGGTGCGCTCCCATAATGCATTGCGGCGTGACAACTCCAAAGCCCTATACTCCAGCAAGACCTTTGAGGTCTGCGGACCAAATGCTTCTAATTGTCCCTAGGTCCAGATTAAAACACAGAGGAGATCGGGCTTTTGCTGCGACTGCTCCGAAACTGTGGAATAAACTGCCTTTACATATCAGGACCTCACCAACACTGGATACTTTTAAAACTCGTTTAAAGACCCATTTTTACTCTTTGTCTTAATTCTGTATGAATCTGTCATTATTTTATTCTTATTATTTTCTTATCTTTTATTTTACTTTCCTTTTAAATTTTATCTGATTATTTTATCGTACAGTTCTTTGGTCAACAGTTGTTTTTAAAAGTGCTATATAAATAAAATTGATTTGATTTGATTTTTGTTTTTTGCACACTTGCACTTTATGTAGTCCCATGTTGATTGTCTGTTATATGTAGCACCATGATCTTGGAAGAACATTGTTTCCTTTAATAAATAATTTAATGTTATTAATTTAATTAAATTTAATTATTTAGAAAGAGAGAAAATACATATTAATGAACATTTTAACAAATATGCCAGATTATAGCCTTGGGCTAATTTCCATCTGCAGACCCTCTGGCAGGTTGGTCTTACACACAAGTTAGTAAAAACATACAGAGACACTATTTACAGATCATGTGACAAGAACAAAAACAGTAATCACATCATATTAGAACAAACAATGACAAGAAGAATGGACAACAGAGGACAATAGAGAACAATAACGGAAACACATCAATTATATTGCACAAACCCCAGGATTACACATGCTCTGACTGTCCTGATATTGCACTGACCCGTTACACTAGAGTTGGTCTTGGTCTCCAGACCGGTCTCCAGACCACTTTTACGTGGTCTTGGTCTCCACGGACTTTGGTCTTGGTCTTGTCTTGGTCTCGCTGTCTCGGTGTTGCTGTCTCAGATCGACATAGTGGTTGGGAGATTTGGAGTGACACACAACGTAACATTCGATAATGTGTCATGTGCAAAAGCATCAGCTCTACGAGCCGTGCTTAGAGAGTACTTTGTAGTGAATCAGAAGAGTCGACTCCCATTGAGCGAGAGCCACTCCTCACTTAATTTCCTTTCGCTGCTCAGCTCTCACACAGTGGCTCAGCTATGCTCCAATCCCTCCATATTGTGGCCAATCACATGCGAGGATATAGGATAATATCATTATGTGAAAAACAGAGAGGGTGAGAGACGCGACAGTCAAGTGGAGCGTGCGTCTGTCCTCTCAGTGAGTGGGTGAGACAGTAGACAGCGGTGAGGAGGGCTGTGCAAGTGCATCGCAAAAACACATGAATATGCCTGACACCCGTAAACAAAGCAGCATCTGGCTGCAGTTTAAAGGCTTTATTGTCTCGGTCTTGGTCTTGATCTCATCTCGACTTTGTCTTGGTCTTGACTCGGTCTGTCTTGGTCTTGTCTTGGTCTCGCTACCCTCTGGTCTTGGTCTTGTCTTGGTCTTGGTTTAGGCGGTCTTGACTTCAAGTCTACGTTACACTAATAGTTGTTTCCCTTTTTCTAATACACTAACTCTTTGTCACGTCCAATATAAAGCATGATTAATTATGATCACCACTGCACATGGTTGGAATGACAGTGAAGCCACTTGACTTAACTAATATGCATCTTTACAAAACACCACACACTGGGTATCTGCTGGTTTGTAGAAGATACATCGTTACATTTGTTGACAATATCAGATATAACTGAGCTCAAATCAATTAATTCAATTCAATTTTAGATGGTGCCGAGCATTGCAGCCTTGTCGCGAGCTCCCCCAAGCAACAGCTGGTTTTTGTGTTTAATTTTACTTTTCCTTTATTTTTTCACGAGTAGCACATGTCTCTCTGTGTACAACCGACAAACCTTACTGGACATAAGAGATGGACTTTCTCATCACTTTCCGGAGTTCAAGTTTTGCAACGCGGAGCCTCCGTTTGCAGACCCCCCATTCATCTCACCTGAGACGCCTTTGTTCTGGGCCCCTGGAGGCCGCAAACGCTGACACAGAGGAAGAAGATCTGGCGTTCTGGTTCGACTGAGACGGCGCACTAACAGACCACCGTTACCCAGTTTATTACTGGCTAATGTGCAGTCTCTGGAGAACAAGCTGTGCGAGCTTCGGGCACGGATCTCATTCCAGCGAGAGATGCGGGACTGCTGCGTGATCTGCCTCACAGAAACCTGGCTATCGGACAAGGTACCGGACTCCGCAATACAACTACCGGGGTTCTCCGTGCATCGCGCGGACAGGTCACAGGATCTTACTGGGAAAAGCAGAGGCGGCGGTGTGTTTCATGATCAACAACAGCTGGTGTGATTATGCGAACGTGCACCCGGTAAAATCCTTCTGCTCACCGGACCTGGAGTGCCTGATGATTAAGTGCCGGCCATTCTGGCTACCGAGGGAATTTACAGCAGTGATTATTACGGCTGTTTACATTCCCCCACAAGCCGACACTGACCGAGCACTCAGGGAACTGTACAGCGCGATCAGCAGCGAGGAAACCGCACACCCAGAGGCAGCGTTTATCACGACCGGGGACTTTAATAAGGGAAACCTGAAGAAAGTCTCACCAACTTTCTTCAGGTTTTTCACCATCCATTTCAACACTCGTGGAGACCGGCTACTTGACCACTGCTACACCTCTTTCCGGGATGCGTACAAAGCCCTCACCCACGCCCCGTTCGGCCAATCAGGTCACCGCTCAATCCTGCTCCTGCCCGCCTACAGGCAGAAGCTGAAACAGGAAGCTCCAACCCTGAGAGCAGTGCACCATTGATCGGACCAATCGGAGTTCACGCTGTGGGACTGTTTTGATCACGAGGACTGGCAAATGTTTCACGTGGCTGCTAATGACATCGATGAGTACACAGACTCAGTCTGCGGATTTATCAGGAAATGCGTGGAAGATGTCGTCCCATCCAGAACAGTTAAATCCTTCCCAAATCAAAAACCGTGGATTAACAGAGATGTTCGCACAGCACTGGCGGCACGGAGCACCGTTTTTGCCTCCGCGAACACATCGGACTACAAACACGCACATTACCAACTCCGGAAGACGATAAAAGCAGCCAAACGTGAGTACAGGGACAGGGTGGAGCAACAGTTTGACAACCCTCGGAGTATGTGGCAGGGACTAAACACGATCGCAGACTTTAGAGGGAAAACCAGCACACCGCAGACCACGGCCTCTCTGTGTGAGGATCTAAACCATTAAATGTCTTAATGGTCTTGGGCCTTCTTATCTCTCAGATCTGCTTTTACCATATGAACCCTCGCGGACCCTGAGGTCCTCTGGTACTGGCCTTTTGATTGTCCCTAAAGTCAGGACACATACTCACGGAGAGGCAGCTTTTCAGTGGTATGGTCCTCGTCTGTGGAACAGCCTGCCGGAGGAGCTCAGGGCCGCAGAGAACGTACATGTTTTTAAGAACAGGCTCAAGACCCACCTTTTTAATTTAGCTTTTACTTAGCGTTTATTTATTTTTTATGCTTATTTATTCTATCCTGTTATTCTATTATTAATTTAGGATTTACCTAATATTTTTTGATTTTATTCTTATTCATTTTTTAATCTTCTTACTCTATTTATATTTATATTTATATTGTATCCTGTTCTTATTTATTTTATCATTTTACCCTGTATATATCGTATTGCGTCATATCTCCAGTGTTTCCTCGGAGGGCGCTCTCTGCACCGGGGCTGTTATTGACCGTGGCTGCTGGGTCTCTGGGGTCCTCTCAGCCTGGTTGGGGGGCTCCTTGGCCTCCCTCCTGCTGTGTGCCCAGCCCGGAGGCTGCGGTCTGTGACCAGCTCCCGGTGCAGACGGCTCTCTGTTATAATGTTTCCTCACTTGGCTCATGCGAGCCCAGCCCAATTTTTACTCTTTAAGTGTGCGCGTGTGTGTATGTGTGTGTGGGTGGGGGTGGGGGGATATATGTGTATTGAGAGTGTGGGGAGTGAGTTGGAGGGTGGGGTGGGCTGCTTTTAACTATGTAAAGCACTTTGTGCTACATTTTTTCTGTATGAAAAGTGCTTTATAAATAAAGATTGATTGATTGATTGATTAAACGTATTCTACGCTAGATTCGACACAGCGAACACCATGAGACCGGACAGTGTGCGCACCGCGGATGACGTCAGTGCGGACACTGTGTCTGAGGAGGATGTGCGGAGGTGCTTCAGGAAGGTGAACAGACGCAAAGCTACTGGTCCGGACGGGATTCCCAGCCGCGTCCTCAGGTCATGCGCGGCTCAGCTGGCTGGAGTGTTTACACACATCTTCAACCTTTCCCTCTCTCTGTCTGTAGTCCCAGCCTGCTTCAAAATGGCCACCATCGTCCCTGTACCCAAATCCTCCACCATCTCCTCATTGAACGACTGGCGACCTGTAGCCCTGACCCCCATCGTAAGCAAATGCTTCGAGAAGCTGGTCAGGGACTTCATCTGCTCTGCACTACCCGACTCACTGGACCCTCTACAGTTTGCATACCGCCACAACAGGTCCACTGATGATGCCATAGCCCTGACACTACACACTGCCCTGTCACACCTGGAGAAGAGAGACACGTATGTGAGAATGCTGTTTGTAGATTACAGCTCAGCATTCAATACCATCGTTCCCTCGAAGCTGGACAGGAAACTGCAGGATCTAGGACTGAGCAGCTCCCTCTGCAGCTGGATCCTTAGCTTCCTGTCTGACAGACGCCAAGTGGTCAGACTGGGCAGCATCACCTCATCCCCCATCACACTGAACACTGGTGCTCCACAGGGGTCCTATTCCTCTGTGGGGCAACCTGCATATGGCCAATAAAGCATTCATTCATTCATTCATTCATTCATTCACAGGGGTGTGTACTGAGCCCTCTCCTGTACTCACTCTACACCTACGACTGCACAGCCACTAACAACTCCAGCATCATTGTGAAGTTTGCGGACGACACTACGCAGAGGCGCAGCAGCACCTCTTCTTCCTCAGGAGACTGAAAAGATTCGGCATGAGCCCCCGCATCCTCAGGACCTTCTATCGCTGTGCCATTGAGAGCATCCTCACTGGATGCGTCACCACCTGGTACGGCAACAGCACCGCTTACAACCGCAAAGCTCTCCAGAGAGTAGTGCGGTGTTCTGAACGGATAATTGGAGGTGAGCTTCCCTCCCTCCAGGACATCTACAGGAAGCGGTGCCTGAGGAAAGTGGGGAGGATCATGAAGGAGTCCAGTTACCCCAGCCATAAACTGTTCAGACTGCTTCCATCGGGAAGGAGGTTCTGCAGTATCCTGTCCCGAACCAGCAGACTGAGAGACAGCTTCTTCCACCAGGCCATCAGACTGCTGAACACTTCATAGTCACCTCACCCTCACTTACCAGAACTTCAACATTATGCACTCCACACTGTATATAAATGCCACTTGTTTTGCACATTCCCAACTGCCAACCTCTGTATATTTTATTTTATTGTTTAGTCTATTTCATTTTTAAAATATGTACACACACACACACACACACACACACACGTAGATATACATATTTAGTACACACATTCAGTAATGCGCATACACTCTTATATTTTACATATGTTTATTCATATAATTCTCAGATTTACCCATTTTTATATTTTGCTTGTTCTTACGGTATTGTATTTTTACACACCTCTGTTGCTTGTGGAGCTTGCACACAAGAATTTCACTTGCATGTGCTGTACCAGAGTACCTGCACATGTGATGTGACAATAAAAGTGATTTGATTTGATTTGACTTATGTAGCACTAAATCACAACAACAGTCTCTCCACAATAATACAGAGAAACCCCCAGCAATCAGATGAACTATGAGTAGGCAATACATTACAGTGGGCAGAAAAACCTTTCTCTTAAGGGGAAGAAAAGCTCCAGCAGAACCAGACTCAGGGAGGGGCGGCCATCTGCTGCGACTGGTTGGGGGAGATGGCTTAAGGAAATACAGAAGACTGTCTATTTGTAATTCTCTGTATATAAATTCAGACAAAAATAAAATCATTATATCTGCCTTTAAAAACTGTATCAATAAGTTCAGGCTCATTTCTATATGTTTTCATATGGCCTGTAAGATGCATATCAAACATCCTGACTGCTCTAAGTCCTTAATAACATATTAGCTTCTATTCACTGGCCACCCTTGAATGTGAAAAAATGCTTTTAAAATCTTCTCCTCACTTACAAATAATTCATTACTGTACTTAAGAGCACTTTGCCCTAAAAGTGGAGCCTTATTTATTGTTCCTAGTTTCCAGAATTGGAGGCAGAGCCCTCAGCTATGGATGTAAAAGCCCAACAAGGGGCATGGGTTGGAAATGAGCAGTAGCTTCACTTTAATTCACTGGTGGCATGGTGGTTTGCTCTGTCAGGCTACAGAGCAGTCCAAAGACTGTGGGGTTTGTGGGGTTAGGTTAACTGGTGATTCTAAATTCAAATGGTTGTCGGTCTCTCTGTGTAGCCCTGTGGCAGACTGGTGACCTGTCTGGGTCGCACTAAAGGGTTTTGCTTTGTATTCTATTGGAAATTGTAAAATACGTCCACACAGACCGAACAGTGTTTAAATCTGTGGGTGTAAATGGTAAATGGATGCTTTTCTACTCTCCCAGAGTACTCAAAGCACTCTATACAACATGCCACATTCACCCATTCATACAAGCTGTTTCTTCTATGATTTTTTTAAATGCTCACTAACTAACATTCATACACATTCATACTCTGATGGATGCATCGCACAGCAACTTAGGCTTAATATCTTGCCTGAGGTTATTTGGCATGCAGACTGGGGATCAGTCAGGGATCGAACAACCTTCCAAACCCTCCTGACCTACAGCCACTCCGATGTGGCTGTGGAGAAATAATATTGGAATATTACTTTGGAAGTGAATTGTAACCTCAGTCCTCAGTGCAATAACATGTGTAATGTATAACCATCTGTAATGATGGAAATCAAACCCATAGCTAGGGATGGGTACCGGTATCCGGTGCCATCTGACATAAACAGTGGTAACCAGACCGAAAAGCAGCGCACATTTCGGTGCTTTATTTCGGTGCTTTTTTTTCTGAGCTGTGATACACTTTGAATTCTAGCCAATCATTTTACGTTTCCGAGGATAGTAGGCGGGTCCAGGTACGTACGTTCTTTTAGAGCAGAGCTACAGATTAAAAATGTCCAAGGCGAAGCGGTCAAAGTCTGGTTGTACTTCACAGCAAAATATGCAAACTCAGCAGCAACAAGTGCTTTAAGCTGATACTGTGATACTGTCAAAGGAGGTAACACCTCAAATCTGATGAAACACCTGGCGACACATAGCGTTTTTTTAAAGCCGAGAAATGCGCCGTATTTGATAGCTTGCTGCGAGACCTCACACCGTGCACATCTACTGCAGGTGTGGTGCCTGTTATCGGACCCGGAGTTAGCAACATCCCCCAAAAACCCGAAGAGCAGAGTCCTGGCCCCTAGCCCTGCCAGTGTAGCAGAAATGATGAGGATGATGATGCAGCAGCAGCTGTTCTTCTCTGCGTGAGTAGCTTAATGTTGTTCGTGTGTAATTTACGTTGAGTAGGCTAACCACGTTATTACATTAATGCATGTAAGGTGAACTAGCAAACATCATCATAGCTACATGCGGCTGTCTTCTTGTTTGATGGCAGATACTCCCTTCACCCTGGCCAAAAAGGCTAAAATGACCAAAGAAAAAGTGGAAAACAGCTAAACATGAGAGGTTTAGGACAAAGTTTGTGTTTTTTCCATTGTTTAAGCACTGCTTCCAGCCAAGAGTGATACCATATATGCCCCATAGCTGCAGAAAAGGCTAACATTGTTATCTTTTTACAAAAAAACAGCTGAACATGAGAGGTTTTTGGACCAATTTTGTGTTCTCCATTCTTTAAGCACCGGTTTGAGCACCGTTTAAGCACCGGCACCGTTTCAAAAGTACCAGTTTGGCACCGGTATCGGATAAAACGTAAACGATACCCATCCCTACCCACAGCCATAAAAAGACTTCTCCATGGTTTTAAACCTTCCCTGAATGATCATTACTCTGAAAGCCATTCAGGGAAGGTTTAAATACTGGAACTGGAAAAATGGCCACAAGTGAGAAAAAAGAAAACAAACCTGTGACTGTCATTTTCATTCAGTGCTCTGAAATCTGATGGAAACTCATAAATGTGAGAAATCAGTTCATTAAAAACTATCATGTGGTGCAAACTTTTATTGCAGACAGAAGGGGGACCAATCCCTGCTGCTGTACACAGCCAATTAAAACTCAGTGTTTACATACACGCATGCAGCCCCATATCAGTTCCACCAGGCAGGACCGTGTGTCCACCACCGACTGGATCTGTACTGGCACATAAACTCATGGTTGCATCAAGAATGAAGCGATGATTAGAGCCAAGTCTAAACAAAGTTTACATTGATGTATTTAAGGTATACATTTTACTCACATTTCTCACAGTTCTGGATGAACAAGACAAAACTGCCACTTCCTGCCACCTGACCTTAGTCTGAGTGAAACAGGCCTTCTGTACTCGGCACTCTGACATTAAGTGTACAGAGATTCTACTCTGATTATCAAACATGACGAGTGTCTGAGCGAGATGCACACTGAAGTCCTAAGGTGAATCTGGAGTGATGGAAAGAAGAGATGGCATGTGCATCGTTGCGGGCGGAGGGAGTGCACTGCTCCCCACATCCCAAAGAACAACAAATCCAAAGCTATTGGCCTATTTGAGTCTTTTGGCTGTCAAAGTCACCGATGACACACACTGCTGAGACACTCAACAAGAAGAAAAGGAGACGAGGGAGGGCAGCTGCCACAGATTTGAGGACAGAATGCTGCAACACATCACACCCTAACGTCTATCATCTCCACTCTTAACAGAGCCTTTGGCCTGCCACTGCTGATCTCTTTATCCAGACACAAGCAGAGGAATAAGGCCGAACTCACTGTTTGTGCAAATCAGCTCAATGTAAGCAAGGAGGTCGATAGTTCTCAGTACTCAACAGGAGGCAAAGAGGTGAGTTTCCTAAAGCTCAAAGAGAAAGTACACTAAAACCCTAACCCACTCAAACTGAAAGAGATGAATTCTTTTTGAGGACTGATGAGGGCGAGAGCTGGTTTACAGACAGCTTTTAGCAATCTTCATACTTCAACTGTACTGAATCCTAAATTGAATACTACTACACGACCCACATAATCAGATATGGTGTCAGTGCACAAACAAACTGATGTGTCATGGTGGCTCCATCACATTTACTTAGCTGCACGACAAGCTGATGAAGTACAACAAGCTGTGCTTGCTGTGGCTCGTCTAACATTTTCCCATAATGCAAGTAATGAAGTGTCTCATCACCCACAGACAAGCATACCAATGGTGGTGCTGTTTCTCTCTCGTGTGGGACTTGTTTTCTAAAACAGTAATGGTCAGCAGAACCTGCAGCAGCTCTGTTTACTCCACCTTCATATTTCTCAATAAATGCTAACATGCTTGGTAAGTCTTAGGCATTTCTGTCATAATGTGAAATTTGCACATAAATAGCTACACACACCCTACACACTATGAAGGTAAATCAGGATGGAATCAGCACCTAATTCCAAACTTCAATCCATCGTTTTGTCTTCTTTGCTTGCCTAACACAGAACAGGCAGAGAAACAAGGACATAAAGTGAGAAAGGTTCAGAGCACGGAGAGTAACGATGCTCGTGATGTTCAAAAGACTGTCCATCTGGAAATGTGTGACAAATTCCTCTTGGCACAAAATGGCAGTCAGCTGAATGTGGGCAGTGAGTACTGTGACGGTAAAAACTCCATCAACAACACTGCTGTCCAATGTTTTTATCAACATGAGCACTGACACACACACACATATATCCTGTGGAAGAACACTGGTCTTACTCTGTCTGCAGGTGAAACCACAGCTCAGGTGCAGTCTTTTATTCTATTTCTCTAATAATATAAACGGGAATAATTCTGTCCTTCATAAAACAATCTTCCTTTGTCATTTGACAAGCAGTCTGTGCGGTGTCTACTGTACTGAGGTATTTATGCCCTTATCTTGTATGTGCACATTAATCCACAGAGGTGCTTTTCAAAGCTTCTTTTCAAACAGTACCGCGAAAACTTTTTCAAAGCTGTGTGGGAGTGCAGCAAGAACCCGCAGTACACACACACACACACACACACACACACACACACTGCACTGTATGACATTTAAAGCAAAGCTTACCCACGAACAGACTGATCTGATGAGAAGCCGACATCCCTCCAAGGACAAATCCAAGCAGGGGAGGACTCTACCGCGACTACAGCGAGACCCGGAGCTGCACCTCAACTGCACGCCACAGTCAGCATCGCCCTTCATCCGAGCGCAAAGTCTCGCGTCTGCTGACCTGTCTGCTCGTCAGCGTGCTGCTTCCTTGATGTCTTCCTGTCTGTGCGTCCTGCTGCTACTCCTGCAGCTAATCACAAGCAGAGCTGCGGACGAGTGCAGATGCCCAGATCTGCACAAACATTTGAAATCGTCACTAAAATCACATTTTTATGGTCTGGCTGCTAACGCACGTTGACCTAAACATTTTGGTTTTAACAGCCTTAGTTGTTGTTTTAGATTTTTTTAATCACTTATTTTAGTTACTTGTGTGTTTTTCTACATTTTACTGCCTCATTGTTGTGGATTTTATTTATTTTATTATCATTTTACATCGTTAAGCCCTTTCTGCATCATGGAGTGTTTGGAAATGTGCTATAAATAAACTGGACCTTCTGTGTGCTGCTGTGACCTGCAATTTATACAATTATTATACAAGAATGTGATATTACATCTATATAAGGTCTAATAGATATTACAGACTACAAGTATAAAATCATTTTCAAAACTCTCTCCAGGGTGCAAGATGCTAGCAGGCAGGGCATACATGGAACGCCATAACCAAGTGGCCAGCATAGTGTACAGAAACATCTGTGCAGAGTATGGCCTGGAAGTCCCGAGGTCAAAATGGGAGACACCCCCAAGGGTGGTGAAGAATGACCGAGTCTGTGGAACTTCCTGATACAGACAGACAAACTGGTGGTAACTTACCAATTGGACATAGTAAGTAGTGGACAAGCAGAGGAAGATGGCCTTGGTAATAGATGTTGCGATTACAAGTGAGAAGAAGGGAGAAGAAACACAAGAATCTGGAGAAATACCAAGAGCTGAGAGAGGAGCTAGAGAAGATGCAGAGGGTGAAGCAACAGTCGTATTTGGGTTCAGGTCTTCAGTACTGATGGCCCCCCTTCTCCTGGATCTTTCTCTGTGTGCCTTTGGCTAGACATTGTTATATTACACATATGCTGAAATAAGAGAAATAATACTGATAGAAATGAATAAATAAACAGATAAAACTAACACACAAACAAGAGGAGCCTAGAGAGAATTTATAGAGCTCATCTTGGAAAAAGTGTTTAGTACGACATCACATTCGGATCATAATTGTGATTGCAAAAGTGCTGAACAAAATAAAAACAAAGTGTGTACTTTAATCTCACCTTGACTTTTTGATTTAATGTGAAGATGTAGGCAAAATTACAAAAATAGACCTTTCTATGTATGAGGGGAGACCATGAGAAAAGTACAAGATCTGAACCCAAGTCAGTGATGGTGCAGTTTTACTCCTCCTCACTTCCTCCATCACCATCTAGTACGCTGCTGCCTCTGCTACATCTTTATCTTTAATGCCATGCAAACACTGTAGATTGCTTTCTCTCTCAACAAGAGACATTTTTACATAATTTGGCTCTTTTCTACCTGAAAATGCAAGCCAAGATGCTGTTGCCAGCGAGCACAATACAGTGTATTCTTGATGGATTTCAGCATGTCCATAGCACTTCTATGTCAGATGTTTTTGACAGGTTGAAGGGCAAGCTTTCTGAGCTAGACATACCACAAACTGAGATAGAAATGATTATTCAAAATCTCTCTAAAGAGGATGTCTTCACAATATACAACAAAGGAATACTCAGATCTGACAAAACAAGGAGAACATTTTACAAGCAGTATTTTGACTATGTTGAACCCACCCAGATTTATCTGGGAAGTGATGCTGCTGGAAAGGAATGCTTTTGCCAGTACATTTCCATCAAAGAGACATTAAAATCCCTCCTTAGACAGTCAAGTGTTAAAGAGCAATATCACCAATCCAAAGATCATACCTCTTCCAACATGGTTGTAGAGGATGTGGCAGATGGAAGAAATGTAAAAGAAAATGCTCTGTTAAAAGACAATCCTTCTTCATTGTCCATCATCCTTTACCAGGATGGATTTGAGGTTGTGAATCCTCTTGGGTCAGGGAAGAAAAAACATAAAGTTTTGGGGGTTTACATGAGTCTAGGTGAGGTCCAGCCACACAATCGCTCTTCAGTTGATCCCATGCAGTTGGTGATGCTGTGCAGAGAAAGGGACTTCAAGACATTTGGTCAGGAGAAAGTTTTCTCAAGTATTATCACAGACCTTAAAGATCTAGAAGATACAGTGATTGAGACAGATGATGGAAATACCCTCAAAGCGGCCTTGATTTCCATTTGTGGAGATAATCTTGGTTCACACTGCTTAGGTGGTTTCACTGAAAACTTCAGTTGTAGTACGCATTTTTGTAGATACTGCTTGATTGAAAGGACAGACTTTGAAAAGACACCACTAAAGCTTGGTCCAAAAAGAACCATCACTGGTCACAAGGAGAGTGTACAACAGCTATCCACCACTGACCAAGACATGGTACAGGGGGTAAAGTTTGACTCACCTTTCAATTCTCTGAAATATTTTCATGTCTGCACTGGGCTTCCCCCATGTTTGGGTCATGATTTATTTGAAGGTGTAGTCTCTAATGACTTGGCATTGTACATCAGTCATTTAGTGAAACAGGAAAAGCATTTCACTTATGCACAACTAAACAGGTCGATCACACAGTTTAAATACTCAGGGAATGATAGTCTCAGTAAACCATGTGAGGTTAAGGAGTGTGGCAAAAAACTTTCTGTCTGATACTGTCAACATAAACAAAGGAAAAATATTTCAATGATTTTGGGTATCATCATTCAAATCAGTTCCTTTTGTGTTTTAAAGGCTTTTTCCACCAAGATGTCTGTTGAGAGAGAGATGACCTTACTCATCACACCAAGGGTAATAGCGCTTGGTAAGTAAATAGTTTCAATCCTCTTGTAATATTTTTGTAAAAAATCTATGTAATTATTGTGGTATTTGTACCCACAACAACTTACTTAACAGGGGTTTGTCTGTTTTATATTGTATAAAAATAGAATACACACAGTTTGCTGCTGTTTCTCTTATTATTTATTATACACAATGACCAACAGGAAAAAACAGCCTAACATTTCAGCACAGGCCAAAATGCCAAAACATTAGGCAGTTTTTTCCTGTAATTGATCATAATTTTCATTACATAATAAATAATAAGAGAAATAGCAGCAAACCGTGTGGATTCTATTTTTGTACAGTGTGAGGCCTGCTATCCAGTATTCTTGTGGAAACCTTATTTGTAAGGGTGAGCACATTGTCTTATTGGACTCTTGTCTGTTTTTAGGGAATAATTTCATGTCTGCAAGCCGCTGGATGATCAGTTTGGAGGGCAAGGTATTTTATGAGCCTGAGCAGATGCATGACTTTGCCAGCACCCTTGCTGTCTTCTTTGCGTCATACTACGTTTTCAACCTTGAGTATCAGGAGTCAGCGTCCATCACACTGGAGATGATACAGAGGTAAATACTTTACACCATTAAAGCTTACAGCATTTAAGAATGAAATATATGTGATAGCTTGACTACAGTTGCAGAAACATATAGGTGATTGCTGTAATGTATGTTTTAATTTTGAAATTAAAGCAGCCTTTTTTCCGTTAAAAGGTTCTTTGTGAGGATCAATCCAGACATGGGAACAAAATGCCCTGCAAAACTTGGTACAAGCCGCAAGACAGGTCGTGTCGTAAAGAGGAACAACAACAACAACAACAATCTTTATTTATAGAGCACATTAAAAGCCAGGGGCATGCCAAAGTGCTTTACATAAAACAATAAAACAATAAAATGATTTACACTAAAACATCGGAGTCATATAAGTGTGGGATTATGTTCACAGGTAAAAACCACTAATAGGAATAATCTATAGCACACAGCTGTAGCAAAGAGAACTGTACCATCATACACAGTGATAGAGAACATAGACAACGCAACAATAAAATAATAAAATAATTAGCACTATAACGTCAGAGTCATATAAGTGTGAGATTATGTTCACAGGTAAAGACCACTAATAAGAATAAACTATAGCACACAGCTATAGCAGAGTAAAGCTGTACCATCAAACACAGTGATAGAAAACATTGACAGCGCAGGACAACGCAAAACAACCAGACACATTAATAGAATAACTCACAAGAAGCGAGGCGAGAATTTAACTAGTAGAAAAAGCAAGTTCAAACAGATATGTTTTAAGCCGTGATTTAAAAGATTGAATAGAGTCAGACGCCCGGATGCCAATCGGGAGATTATTCCACAGCTCAGGTGCAGCTAGAGCAAACGCTCGATCACCTCTAGACTTCAAGCGAGATCTGGGCTGAACCAACAATAACTGTGAGGAAGATCTTAAGGCCCTCGTAGGAAGATATGAATTTAAGAGTTCCTTAAGATAACTTGGCCCTGTGTTATTAGTAATTTTAAAAGTAAACAACAGAATTTTGAATTGAATACGAAATTTCACAGGCAACCAGTGCAGATCAGCAAGGACGGGAGTGATGTGAGCAAACTTCTTAGTTTTAGTTAGAATGCGTGCAGCGGCATTCTGGACTGTCTGTAATCTATGTAAAAGGGAAGAGTGGAGACCATAATAAAGTGAATTACAGTAATCTAGTCTTGACGTTACAAAGGCATGGATGAGCTTTTCCAGGTCATTGTGCGGGATGTAGTGTTTGGCCTTGGAAATAAGGCGAAGTTGGTAGAAACTGGATCTGACGACAGCAGACACTTGTTTATCAAGTTTAAATGAGCTGTCAAGTAGCACACCCAAATTCCTAACAGTGTCAGGGAAAGAACTAGTGAGAAATCCAAAAGCATCATGAAGTTTGGCACGAAGAGCGTCACTGCCAAAGATCATAATTTCAGTTTTCTTATCGTTAAGGATAAGAAAATTTGCCAGAAGCCATTGCTTGACCTCACACATGCACTCTCGAAAGTTACTCACGGACATCGCTAGATCATCATTCAGCTCAAAATAGATCTGGATGTCATCGGCATAATAGTGAAAGGCAATGTGGTGTTTCTCAAAAATGACACTTAAAGGAAGCATATACAGTGAGAACAGGGTAGGGCCTAACACAGATCCCTGGGGGACACCACAGCAAACAGGTACAGCGGAGGAGGAGGAGGTGGCCAAGTGAACCGAAGAGAGCCGATCGGAGAGGTAAGATTTAAACCAATCCAAGGCAGCGCCCTTGATGCCTACAGTGTGCTCTAGTCTCGCCAATAGTATGTTATGGTCAACCATGTCAAATGCCGATGAAAGATCCAATAGCACTAGGACAGAGGGGCGTCCATTGTCAGCCATTAGTAAAAGGTCATTAAAAACTCGGAGCAGTGCTGATTCAGTGCTGTGGTGTTGTTTAAAGGCCGATTGATATTTATCATTAATGTTATTCTCATCCAGGTAGGTCTGAAGTTGAAGCAGAACTACCTTCTCAAGAATTTTAGCCACGAAGGGAAGTTTGGAAATCGGCCTATAATTGGCATAATCATTTTGATCGAGGTTACTTTTTTTAAGAACAGGTTGGATTATAGCATGTTTAAGAGCTGATGGTACATAGCCGGACAGCAAGGAGGAGTTCAATATGGACAATAAACAAGGTCCAATTGCACTAAAACAATCCTTGACTATACGGGATGGAAGAACATCATGTACAAAATTAGTATTGTTCAGTTTTTCAATTAGATGCTTCAGAGTAGAGAGAGAAACAGGTTCAAATTGACAAAAAGTAGTAGAACAATCAGGGGTGGGCATACGGTCGGTCACCAAAGGAAGGGTAGATTTAAGAGATGCGACTTTATCCAAAAAATAACTTGAAAATTTTTCACAAAGGCCCGGGGAGCACGGCAGAGGCATAGAGGGGCAGGGGTTGACCACAGAGTTGAAAATTTTGAATAAAATTCGAGGGTTGTTTCCATTGGTGGTGATAATTTTAGATAGGAAAGCTGCTTTAGCCGTTCTGGCAGCTGATTGAAACTTCGAGCGGCTAATGCATAAAATGTCATATGATGACTGGAGATTATCTTTCCTCCACCTCCTCTCATCCCGTCGACACATACGTCGCAAGGCGCGAACAGAATCATTTAACCAACATTGTGAGTAGGTTCTGGGGCGTTTCATTTTGATCGGTGCTACAATGTCAAGGATAGAGGAACATGTAGTTAATAGAGTATTGGCGAAATTCTCAAGCGTATGTGGAGTAAGACAATCTGACGTAGTAAATGAAAAGTTCACAAAAGAATTAGAAAATTTCAACAGAGTATCAGCATTCACAGTACGCGTAGGGCAAAGAGGAGCCTCAAAGCGTGATCCGGTGTTGCCAAGGTCAAGATCGAAGATAACCGGAGAATGGTCGGAAAGTCCAGTGTTTCTAATTTCCTTAATACATATATCCACATCATATGAAAAAACCAAATCAAGGGTGTGGCCCTTAACATGGGTAGGCTCATTCACCCACTGGGTAAGATTAAAAGAAGCAGTTAGTGCTAGAAAATCGTTAGCCAATTGGTCATCCATACAACAGACATGAATGTTAAAATCACCAGAAATAATAACAGAACCATATTTAAAAAGAATGGATCCCAAGAAGTCAGCAAATTCAGAAATAAACATCTTGTGGTATTTAGGCGGACGATAAACCACAACACACAGAGTAGTCCGAGGGCCAGTCAATTCCAATAACTGAGCTTCAAAGCTAGAATAGGTTGGGGAGGGTAGCAGTCGTGCTTCGTGTTTGTTTTTAAAAACCGAGGCTAAGCCACCACCTCTACCAGTGAGCCTTGGTGAGCTAAAGAAGGCATAGTCAGGAGGGAGAAGCTCAGAAAAGGGGATAAACTCACCCGGAGAAGTCCATGTCTCCGTCAGAAATAGAACATCCAGTCCCGTGGTGAGGAAAAAGTCATTTAAGAGAAAGGCCTTATTTGAAAGAGACCTAACATTAAATAAAGCAATCCGAGTCCGAGGAGCTAGGTCATTAGCGGTAGCCCGTCGCAGGGTGTTGAGATTGCTGTGTTGAACACCACGGCCAGGCGGTGTAATCCAAGACCGAGCAGAGTGATAAGCCACTGGACAGGTAGGATAGGTTTGAGGGCCAACAGGGCATATCCAACGATGACTTAACAATTTCGCCGCAAGGCGGCTCCTGGAGTAGAAGATAAATCGTGACAGCTCACGACTTGTAGAAGGGTAATCCATAGCCATGGCTCTAATATAAGCCTTGACGCGAATGCGGGCACCACTCCTTCTACCCCGTTTCCTGAAGCGTTTCCTACGCAGAAAGGGAAAAGGTAGGTAGGTCATTTTGATGGAAGAGACGGGCGGCAGGGGAGTGGCACCACCCATGGTCCCATAACTGTCCAGTCGTTGAGGACAGGAGAACCGAAGGTTACAAGCATCAGCCCTCGGATCACCACCTTCCTCCAGTGGCTCTCTGAGTTTGAATGGAGGACTTCCAACTAGGTAAGAATACAGAGATGATAATATCTTTTACATAGCTGATAATTATATACATACTGTACACACATCCATACAACAGTATGAATGATCTCAGACAGATGTGAACAAGTGAATAACCTGAGCAAACATGAATATTGATGATGTGTCTTTGACAGGTGGTGATAAAGACTACGCTGAACCCGACCATCCTGGTAACGGAAATCTAAATCCCATGTCACATTCTATTTCCTGGGACCCACTGATAATTATTACATTTTGTAAATGATTTTTGTTTTACAATTGTAATAGTTTATTTAATGTTCATGCTGGTGGGTTTGTCCTGTTTTTAGTGGAATGAAAAACTGTTTTCCTTAAAAAAATCAGACAGAAAGGTGAAGGACTGTGTAGTTTTCATGTACGCTTCTATTTATTTTGGTTATTGACATTGTTTTTATTCAGTTGAAAAATGTTTTTCTTGTTAAAAAAATATCAACAATAAATGTTGGTTTAATTCACTATTCTGAGACTACTTTATTGAATTATATTGTTTTTTGTAAATGTTCTTATATTGAATATGAATGTTAACATTATTTTTATTTGCTGTAAAACACAATTACAGTGTTATACCATAAACCACATTTGCAGTACAGTGATACTATAAAACTTAATCACGGTAAGTCTTTCTAACTGTAAACCACGTTTACAGTAAAGTGGTTGAACTGTAAAACATCACAACGGTAAAGATACTGTAGATCAGTAATTACAGTAACTTACTGGCAATAGTGTTGCCAGTAAGTTACTGTAAAAATACAATAAAATGTCTAACAGTGTATAGACTGGACACATTAGCTACACACAGCTACACAAAGTCAGATATTGAGCATTAACCAGGAACAGAGTCATCATTTATAAGTCTAATGGTTAGCAGTCTTGCAGAAGCCCACACTAGAGTCTTTAATGCATGCATGAAGCGCCTTGAGGCGACTTTTGTTGTGATTCGGCGCTATATAATTAAAATTGAATTGAATTTAATGAATTTACGTAATCCTCAATAAACTGCAGCATATGTGGACAATGCCGATGCCTACTACACTCTTTAATTTCTCAAGACTGCAATTTCTGGCCAAAAATTATTAATTGTAAAAATAGATTCGATTTTGGACTTGAATCTAGTAATGCTGCCCGTTACTAAAACTTTTCCAAGGTTAAATAGTGTGAACTTTTTACCATATAATATAAAATTAGTTCTTTCTTGAAAGCCACATTTTCCTGTTTGTTTTATGAAAAGTGGTGTTTATCCTCCTTCACATCTAATGTTTAAGCTGAGTGCAGTCACACTTACCTTCAGTGTGTGCTTGTGTTGCTGCTCAGATACATACTGCAGGATGTAGGAGGAGGGGATACCTAGATGGAGCTTCAGGTATATATAATTTAGCTAACTGAACCTTATCTATTTTTAGATTAGTGCCACTTCTGTTCTCTGTGAGGAGAGTTAATTAAGTGCCTGGCCTTTTCCCAACTCTGCTTTAAATGAATGTGACTGCTGTATGTATCTCAGTGAGGGAAGGTCACTGCATTTATCTGCTCATGTCTTTGTCCTTATTTGCTTTATAGTCATTTTTGTACCTGCCGTTTTACGTTTGCTGCTTTACACTGGTTATCTGATATATATAAAGCGCCTTGAGGCTCCTGTTGTTGTGATTTGGTGCTGTATAACTAAAACTGAATTGAATTATATTAGTATACAGAAATCATAAACTTCACATTTTTAAACCAAACAGGTTATTCGTTAGACAAATGCAGTTTTTTAGGAGCTTTTGATCTTTCTAATGACATATGTCCTATGTTATTAAAGAGCCACAAAAACTGACAAGCTGTGATTTTTAACTGCATGTGCAGCCTGTGTCTTTGTGCTAGGGATGGGTATCGAAAACCGGTTCTTGTTGAGAACCGGTTCCCACCGTTTCAGTTCCTTGGAATTGTTTGCCATTTTTGTAAACGATTCCCTTATTGATTCCAGTCGCCCCGAATGACGTCACCACGTTGCTGAGCGTCATTTACCTGGCAGGAAACACGGCGCGTAAGCGGCTCAAACGCTCAAAAGTTTGGTTATACTTTACGAGAACGGATGACAACAGGGCAACTTGCAATACTTGCAAAGCAGATATTTCATTTAAGGGAGGAAACACTACGAATATGCAAAAGCATTTGCTCACAAAACACGCGATGACCTTAAATGAATGTCATGTTTTTAATTCCTCTCCGGACTCATGAATCTCAACCCAGCAGCAGCGGTAACGTTTGCACGTCCTCTCCCGTTAATGCGGCAGGTAAATAATCAACTAACAGTGCATATTATGTTAGCGCGATCTGCCTTATTACAAAACCTGCCATTACTGTGCATTTAGGTGACCATGATGAGAGAGACAGACAGAGTGTCACGGTCCGCTGTGACAGACCGTGTGGAGAGTGCGTGGAGGACTCAGGTGCAGACACGAGTGACACGGGAGTAAACTTTAAACAAAAGCGAGCCTTTTATTGTGGCTGGTAACGCAAGAGAAACAAACAAGAATAAGGGCAGCTCAAAAGCAATAACTAAACAGAAACCTAAACTGGGAATGAACTAAGGTAAGGCTATGAATACAACAGACCGGGCATGGAAACATGGAGGGTGGGAACACAGACGACGCGACACAGACTGTATGAAACACAGAGACTAAATACACATGAGGGATGATCAGGGGAAGTGGATGCACACGGGGAACACAAGTGACACTGATAATCATAACAAGACACGGCAGGAGTGAACGTAACACTGATGGGAGATGGGCAAAGTAAAACAGGAAGTACACAGAGGTTCAAACAGGAGGAGAGAGAGCACGGGGAGAACGCAGACATAACGGGCTGGGGAAAACATAGAATAAAACACAAAGAGAGACGAGGGCTCATAAATACACAGAGGGGCACACAGGGGGTAAGAGTCACGAAGGGAAAACACATAAGGAACAACGTAACAGATCAACCCAGGAAGCATGGCCTAAATAAAGAACAAAATACAAAAATACATGAAAACTAAGAATACTGGGCCCACATGGCCTTTCAGGCCAGGATAGACGAATGCCACCGAGCAGTGACTAAGTTTGTGGTAAAAGGCTTGCACCCATTTGCCACAGCAGATGCCACCGATTTTCGGTAATTTCATTCATTTCATTTATTTATTCATTTTCAGGCACAACAAATACCTATATTGAACATAAAATACACAAAACAAAAAACAAAACTTGCCTGAAAAAGGAGTGGGACGAAGAAAACTTATTAAATCCCACCCCTATACTCACTCATCAACAAAAAAAAACAATAAACTTCCCGCAGCTACGCCCATCATTGCATACAGACCCATCAACAGCCCCGGGCAGATACAAGCATCTAAGCGGCAGCTCGCAACCAACAATTAGAGCCTTCATAACTGAATACAGAATATATAAATTATAAATTGCATTACCACAGGTAACAGGCAGTAATAACTACAAGTAACAGACACACATACATATACATACATATATATCTACACACACAAGTACATATATGTACATACATACGCACACTTTATTTATTTTTTTTTTTTTGGAATCCATACCAGCAATGGTAAGAGGACAGACATTACAGAGCACACTAAAACCCATCATTGAGTATACTGTGACCAGACCAACTGTTTGTAGAGAAATTTAAATCTATGAATATTTTTGCATTGTTTCAATTGTAAACTCAGACTGTTCCAGATTCTCACACCACATACAGACACACAAAAGCCTTTACGGGTTGTTCGAGTTCTGGGTAATTTGAATTCTCCAAATCCTCTCACATTATAAACCTTTTCTCGAATTTCAAATCTAGTTTGTAAATTTGCCGGTAAAAGTTTAGTAAAAGCTTTATACAAAATTATGGATGTATTGTAATTAACCAGATCCTGGAATTTAAGTAACTTTGCCTGAAGAAAGAATTTGTGAGTATGATCTAGATAACCAGCCTTGTGAATAATACGCAGTGCTCGTTTCTGTACTGTGACTAATGGATTAGTTGTATTTTTATATGTGTTTCCCCACACTTCCACACAATATGTAAGATATGGAAGAACCAGAGTACAGTACAGAGTACGAAGTGCATCTTTATCAAGGAATTGTTTCACTTTGTTCAAAACTGCGAGGCTTCTAGAAATTTTGGTTTTTATGTGTCTGACGTGGGGTTTCCATGAAATTTTGTTATCAATTATGACTCCCAAAAATTTGTTTTCACTCACATTATCAATTGGTACACCTTCAATGATAATTGGTAATTCTATATTATATTTTAAATTACCAAAAAACATTGCTTTAGTTTTATTTATATTTAATGATAATTTATTTATGTCCATCCATTTTTTTATTAATTTTAGCTCCCTGTTTACAGTCATTACAAGATCAGTATAATCATCGCTACTGAAAAATATGTTGGTGTCATCTGCGAACAGTATGAGTTTAAGTACTTGAGAAACATCAAAAATATCATTTATGTATACATTGAAAAGTTTTGGTCCCAACACTGACCCTTGGGGAACACCACATGTAATACCAAGTTTCTCTGAATGGTAATGCCCTATGCTAACATATTGTTCCCGACCTGTTAGGTAACTTTTTAACCAGTTACCAGCTTTCCCTCGAATACCATATCTTTCCAATTTATCCAGTAATATTGAGTGATTGATTGTGTCGAAGGCCTTTTTGAGGTCAACAAAAATACCAACTGCATATTTATTTTTATCCAGTGTATCAGTAATTTCTTCTACTGCCTCAATTATCACCATTGAAGTGGTTCTTTGCGTTCTGAAACCATACTGACCAACATTTATTATTTGATGTTTTTCAAGGAATTTTTCTAATCTTGAATTAAAAAGTTTTTCTAGAATTTTTGAGAATTGAGGCAGTAGAGAAATAGGCCTATAATTGGTAAAACTGTGTTTGTCATTACTTTTATATAGTGGTATTACTTTCGCAATTTTCATTTTTTTTGGAAAACAACCGGACTGAAATGATAAATTACAGATATATGTTAAGGGACTAGCAATATTCAGAATAACCTGTTTAACTACAGACATATTTATGTCATGATAATCCATTGAAGACTTACTTTTACATTTTAATGTGATATTTATTACTTCTTGCTCATTTGTAGCTGAGAGGAACAGTGAAAAGGGATTTGATTTTATATTACTGATATTTTCATTTTTATGACACGGGATGTCCGCTGCTAGTTCAGGGCCAACATTTATGAAGAATTTATTGAACCCATCGACAATATTACTCATGTTGTGATTTTCACCATTTGCATCAGTAAAATATTCAGGATATGATGTTCCAGAAGATCCTTGTTTAATTCAGTTGTTTAACACATCCCAAGTTCCTTTTATATTGTTTTTATTTTCATATAATCTTCTTCTATAATAAAGTTGTTTGCTCGTTCTTATAATATCAGTCAATTTATTTCTATATGCTTTATATCTTTGTTCCACTTCTTTTGTTTTTACTTTGATAAACTGTTTATACAGATTGTTTTTCTTTTTGCAAGCATTAATAATTCCTTTTGTGAGCCAAGGACTTTTTATCTTTTTTTTCTTTGTCATGTGTTCGTTTACAGGACAATGTTTATTGTACCACATAGTAAAAATATCTAGAAAATTATCATAAGCCTTGTCCACATCTGACTCTTCACACACCGAACTCCAATCTTGTTGTGCTAAATCGAAATTGAAGGCATGAATTGCTTCTTCATTTATTGTTCGCTTTGCTATCATGATCTTGGTATCTATTTTTTTTAAATCACAGTCACACAAAGTAAAAACTGGTAAGTGGTCAGTTATATCACAGACAAGCAGACCACTATTAATTTGGAAATCCATGACATTAGTAAAAATGTTGTCAATAATAGTGGCGCTATGTGATGTTATTCTGCTTGGCTTTGTTATTGTTGGATATAGTGATAAGCTGTACATTGTGTCAGTAAAGTCATCAATGGCTTTTAACCTTGTTGGATTTAGCAAATCAATGTTAAAATCACCACAGATAAATAGTAATTTTTGGTTCACCGAAGCAAACGTTTTTTCTATCCATTCATTAAAAGTGTCAATACTTGAACTGGGTGTCCGATATATACACCCAGTAAGTGAATGTGTTTAATTGTAGGCAGGGACATTACTGGATATTCTTGTGTAATTGCTACTGAATAATTTATTTTATACTTTGTTATTGCTACAGAGGAATATTTATTTTATTATTTTACATTTACAATTTTTTTTCCTGGGAACCCTGTGACACCCCATTGAGATCTCACTGTTGGGTTTGTAAGGCCATGTTACTCCTAAATTTCTACCTTGTTCAAAGAGAAGATATAAAACGAAGTTCTAAGCTAATCGAACTTAGTGTTCTCCTTTTTTAAAAAGAATCGATAAAGAATCGAATCGTTAAATAGAATCGAAAATGGAATCGGAATCATGAAAATCTTATCAATACCCATCCCTACTTTGTGCTAACCATAGTTGTTGCAAACTTCTTTGAGGGCTGTACTTTAACTTGTCTTTTATCTTGATCTGCTGAATAACTTAAGTGAACAGGTATAGGGGAAAGTGAGTGAACATGGGAAGCCCGCAGCAGTCTACGGCTATTGCAACGTAACTAAAGAAGGATTCACGGTCACCTGATCAAGGTCTGACTACAAACCTTATCAAATACGAAATCTGGGGTTGGACATCATATTTTTTAGACTTTTAGGGCCAAGATTTTTTAGGGTCGGTCCTTAGTTGCACTGCACTGCAGCATGTGACAGTTAAAAGCTACACTTTAGCTACTAGGAGTGGCTCATGGTCAAAGTAGCAATTTATTTGACTTGAATCTCTCCCTTCCTAATTATGTCCCTCCTATTTATTTCGGTCACCTCCTCACTCTTTTTGGGACGCCCCCCCCACTTCTCTACAGGTGGTGCTAATAGCAGCCTGCTGTGAGAGCGAGGGCTTGCTGCTAGTTGTTTGTTGTTGCTGCTACTACTGTTTAAAGTGCAGCAGCAGCCCTCACAGCTAACATGTCAGCTCATTTGAGTTTTTTGGTTCTTTTTCTCTCGTAGTGTTTCAGCTCCACCTTTTCACAACTTCTGCCACACAAAACTCTGTTGGCTTGTATTGTGAAGTGCTTTGTGTGGTTAAAATGCTACTGATGTAGAAAACTGCTAGTCTTTTCTAAAAAGTATTCACCGCATCATTCACGCTTAAGGTGGTGATTCTTAGGCCTAGTAAGTACACTCAAAAAAATAAGTCATTGGATGAACTCAATTGGACTGATGGCAGGTTTTCCACGTAATACATCTATTTTGGTCCAACCTAATCTATATACATCATGACAATTCAATTAAATTGAGGCAGTAGAACACAATTTCGTAAATACTGCTAAAATGAAAAAAAGTACATTAATATGATGTGAAAGGTTTTGGTTGGTCCAACTCAATACAATGTCATTCACTTGAGCTAGATTTTCATTGCATTGAAATCATTATTTTGAGTTCAACTAAATCATAATTTTCATTACCAGAAAACTAATTTAATTATTAAAATAATGACAAAATGAATTTGTTTTTACAACTCAGGTTTATTCACTTGAATTAAAAGCAGAAACAGAATATTTTGTGAATAAACATACATGTCACATGGTCAAATCAACCTTAACAAAATATTTATAGTGACACTTGCAAATTCACAATGATAATCTACTAAACATTGCAATTCACACCATAGTATGGCAGTCACTGAAGATTTGAAACAACCCAACAATACATAAATACACACACACACACACACACACACACATACATATATATACACATATACATATATATATACATATATATATATATATATATATATATATATATATATATATATATATACATATACACATATATATATATATATATATATATATATATATATATATATACATATACATACATATACATATACATATATATATATATATATATATATATATATATATATATATATATGTATGTATATATGTATATGTGTGTGTGTGTGTGTGTGTGTGTGTGTGTGTGTGTGTGTGTGTGTGTGTGTGTGTGTTTTCATAAACAACATTTTTCTGTTACCAAGGGGGAGGTATTTTAATAAAAAAAAACAACTTTCAACTTTACTTCTCCAAAACCAATTACATGTAAACATTTACAAGCTTATAAGAACGGGAAGACCAACTTTAAAACACTGGAAGACACAAAACTTGTCAACATTTTTCTATTACCTTTGCAAATCCCAAAAGCAATCAAAAATAAAATGGTGGTTACAACCATGAAACTTTTTCTGAGCTAAATCCCCAGTCCTTTCATCCATCTATAGTAGTACAGATTAAAGGTCACATCACTCACAACAGAACAGCAGACAAAAATAGACAACTTCCATTTGGCCAGAGAAAAGAAAGAAAAAAAGGTCACAGTTTGAACAAAAGATATAAAAAGGCCAAAATCAACTTTTGTGCTGGGTCTTGTTTGCCTAAGCAAACATCTTCATTTTCATTTGCTGCATCTTTGTACTGAGCCTTTGTCCATCCAGATTCATCAAAATCTTCTGACAGAACTCAAAAGTGTACTTGTGGTCATTTGGATAGCTCAGATCAAGTGCATAAATCAGTCCAAAGAGGACGATGAATGCCATGATGACACTACCGAGGTTGTTCATAACTGTAGTACCTTCAATGACAACTCCAACATCCTCTGGCTCCTGAATTCCTTCTCTTCTGATGGTGTAAATACCCATGACAGTTGCTGCAGTGGACCTCAACCGTTCATCCTCAGTGGAGGAGGTCTGAAAAACAGGATGTTTCAGGTTTAAGGGCTCTGTCACTTGGAAGGGGAAATATTATGCAAAACTCAGCTTTTGTATCCTTTTGTGCTGAAACATGGGTCTCTACAGCCTCTATAAACACTCCAAACATGAATAAAACCCATCAATCTGTTTCCTATCCATAGTTTGGGTTCAGGTATTATGTACCTCCCTTTGGGAGGGGCTTGATATAGAGCAGCAGCTCCTCCAGTGTCTATCAGTGTGTGTGTGTGTGTGTGTGTGTGTGTGTGGGGGGGGGGGGGGGGGGGGGGCTGGGTCAATTTCCCTTATTTCATCACAATTGGGAACCTTGTTTTATGCACATTATTCCTGAAACCAGGAGATTGCTGTAATGGCAGTGACACTAGTTAGTGTCTTGATGCAATCTGCTGTGTTCCTTATAATGAAAACTTTTTACTAATTGGCATAATTAACTGAACTCCATTGGAGTGTTTACTTTCTGAAGTGCCTTGAGATGACTGTTGTTGTATACCGCTATATAAATAAACTGAATTGAAACACTGACGGAAAATGGATGAATGTTTTCTCCACATTTACTGTGTATATAGAGGCAGTAGATACCTACATGGCAGCACCAAAAGAATGAACAATTGAATTTTTGTTGAAACTGTCCCCTTAAAAAGTGCTCTCCAGCGCAAGTTTCAACAATGACTATTAAGAATAATACATATTTCACAATTATATTGTCTCTTTTGAATATATGAGGATTTTGTGTGCGATGAACCTAACTCAAATTGAATCTAGAAAAGAAAGTGTGATAAGCGTACCAGATACTCCTTGAACAGTAGGTCTGGATCTTCATTAAAGTAGATCACCAGGCTTTTAAGAGTATGCTCCCTCTTTATGTCGATGTCATCACACTAATGCAAGGGTGAAAAACAAGGGTGAAATAAATGTAATTGATTGCATTTAATTGATGGGTTTATCATTAGTACTGACCAAACTACTGATCGCCATGATATCCTTGATCTTTTGGCCCTTTGCTCCTTTGCTCCCCTCAAAAATTTGCATCAGCTTGTCTGTTAAGTTGTCCAGCTGAGCCAAGAACTTTGCCTGCAGGGGTTTTGTAGTGATCCGCAGGAACTCTGCATTCACCTGGAAATAAAACATACATAAATATAGTAAACTAGAAGTTAAGTAAATACAGACTGCTGAATCAACACACTTAAAGTTGCTAAACATTTGAACCATCAGTGAAGTTTGTCAAGACCTAAACTGTTTGTAACTGAGTTTTAAGTTTGATGTGTCCTTTTTCATGACAACAGCATTCAAAGTTCATTTAGCCTCTTCTTACAATACCGTTATAGGGGTTTTCCCAGCAGCACTACTCAGCATGACTCGGATGGTTGTGGTTCGGTTAGACAGCCTTGTCCAACAGCACGATTCGCTATTGTCCCCCAAATTTTAGTACCTACCCCATTATTGTGCTGTAGTGTGCCTGAATTATACTTCACATTGTTTACTGTTTACCTTGTGCTATTTCTGTCTCCAATAAAGATAATGACTGCAACTAATACCCCTTAACTAGTGTTTTTTTTTCCTCTCCACTGATTTGGCAGGAAAAACCAACTACACTAATGTGAGCTGTGTTAACCCACACTGTACTGAGTTGTTTTGGGTGAGTAGTGCTGCTGGGAAAAGGGCTTCAAGTCACCACCCTTACCACTAGGACCACTATGTTTTTCACCAAAGTTTAGTTTAACTTTATTACAAGTTGGCTAAAATACAGACAAAAGGGTTTTTTGCTCAAATCCTCAGTTCATCTACACAAAAATATTCAGTAATATACCTAAAAGCGCTGACAAAACAAACAATACTTAAATTTGTTGATACACAATCATTTTACTTACTTCACTTTCCTTGAAAAGGGCAGGCCATCTGTTCATGAAGTCTTTGATCATCGGCCTCTGTTCCACGATCTCTAGTCGTCTATGGGAGAAGGTTCTTTCCATTTTTGCTTTTATCACTGCTTCATTGTCCCGCTTTTTGATTTCTGAGAGTAGTGCCACTCTTTCAGTTTCCAAGCTTTCAGTGCTTTCACCTTTTGGGGGCAAAGGGACATAATAGACCTCGGCCTTTCTTGGTTTTTTGATGTTGGCAGCAGTTTTTCCTCTGCCTTCTTGTTTGTGCTTTAAGGAATTCACACGGATTTCAGGATCACCGAGCCGCCCAAGCTTTGTTCGATAGTTTTGCATTTTGTACTTCAGTGATTGTTTCCATCCCCAAAATCCTGTCTTAGATCCTAGCTGCCCTAAACAAGGATGGGTCCTTGTCAGTGCTGCTGCCACCTCTTCACATTGATAGTCTTTAGGATATTTTGTGTATTTCAGCATTTCTTGAGCTAACCCATCAAGGATGACTCCCTTCAGTTTTATCCCAGGCTTGAAGAGTGTGCCATTTGCTTCATATTCTGCGTTTTTCTGCTGGAGTTCCAATTCCACGTCATATGTGAATTTAGGGACCACAAACACATTGGGCCAGGAAAACTGTCTTGTCGGTTGAACGTCTGGTGATGAATGAGGGGTTGATGTGTATAGGGTATCATCACTGCAGGATGAAACTAAAGAAGGCCCAGGGCTGGAAGTTCCTTGGCAAGTGTAAACACTGCTGTTTGTGGAAGTCTCAACTGGGTACAAAGTGATGAATTGTTCCTCAAGTGTGGGTTTAGGATTGGATATCACTTTCAGTGTGCCTTTATCCTTTACATCAGACATTGAAGTTAAGTTCATAAATGCATTAAAGTCTTCATCCATGTACTGCAAACGGAAGTCTTCTGTCAAATTGAAGAATGTCTTCACCAACATATGGAGTTCTGATAATGTTGCTGGAATTCCAGAGTCCAGATGCATTTTCCTGGAGTCTGACACATCCCCAAAGATGATTCTGAGAACAGGGCTTGCCATTATGGGACAACCTTTACTCTGGAACAGAAAAAGCACAGCCAAATGATGGCATATTAAATGAACATAAATACAGCTCTAGACCACATACATTTCTAACACCTTTGTATGATTCTTCTGGTATGCTCACCCAGCAGTATTATTTTTATTAACTTTTCAGTGTCACCTAAGAAAGTGTGCTGCTGGGTCTCCCAGAGCTGAAAGAAGCTTCCAGGACGACAATGGAGAGTCTGGCTTTTCGACGCCGGACACAACTATAAGCAAAACCTTCAAAGAGTTTGCTTTCAAGAGCTTATTGTCAGGCATCCTCCAGCAGAGGGGTTGCTCTTTATAAGAATCTTTACATACTAAATTTAGGAATTTTAAGAGCCATGTTATTGAAGAAAACATACCCTTCACGATGATGAATCTCTTTAACATCACCAAGCGTAGTCCCTCCACAATGTAGTCCGCAAGGGGATATGGGTCCTCCAAGTCACCAAGCTCAATTATGGCCAGCTCTCTAGTGGATGGGGTAGACAGCTCAAATCCACCATAATGCTCCCTGTACCAAGAACATAGTTCCCTAACTATGAAACACAGTTTCTTCTCAACTATGCACAGCTGAATGATCTCATTAAGTTTCGGCAGCCCATTTACAGTTCCATGAACAATAAGCATGCCTTGACTGTAATGCATACCATTGCAGGATACCTTCTTTAACAGAGCAACTTCAGAAACAGATGGGTATCTTTCCATCAAAGCAGACACTACTCTGTCATTAAGAACCTCAACGGGCATGACAGAGGCATTTCTAACTTCCAAGGATGACTTTTTGTAATTAGAGGAATGTGTCTGATGGGCAATCATGAACTGATGTTTAACAGCTAATGAGAAAGGTATGTTTTTGAAGCAGTTTGTATGTCGTGCAACCTGCTTGAAAAAACTATGCTTTGCCTCGAATCGCATGGTCCATAGAGAAATGAGAGGTCCAAAGCATTTAATCAGCTGTGGATAGTGCTCCAAATAATGATGCTTTGGCAACAGATTTACATGTGGAAAGAGATCAAGATAGAGCTGCTTATGATCATAGATCTTGGCCTCAAGGTAAGCTAAGGTTTCATCTGTGTGGACATGGGCAACAACCAACTCAACTATATCTTTAAGATGTAGAATTACCTGCCATGCTGGCTCATCAACTGGCAAAAATGGCCCTATGATTAAAGGAAGCAATCTCAGCAAGGACCAATTTTCATGAGCATTGCCCCCTATTGTGTTTTTTGAAGAATAAGTGTGTGGTATGGCATGAGGTCGATTTGTTTTGTCATCAAATTTGTATGGAAATGTCTGGATCAAGGTGTTAAGTTTGTCAAGTGTGAAGTATTTTTTGGCGATCAATAAGCTAATACAACGTGCCAGTTCTGTGGGAACAATACCTTCAAAGATATCGTGGACAATATCTGGAGGATATCCAGTGCTGACATGAAAATGTGAGAGATTCTCTGTCAACACACACTGTTTTTTTACACCACAGACAGCAGTTGCCTTTTCTTGAGCACAGCGGACATGAACTTCATGGACCTCTCTGGTTCGAAGTTGGAAAATCCCTGACATTACATCCTGTTTTTGAAATTCTGATTTGTCTCCAGTACAGAACCTACAAATGTATCCACCAGCAAAACTCTCAACAAATCCACCAATACCATGAGCTGAAAGATTGTCCGCTATTACACATTGGACAGAGCCTTTTACAAATTTACCAAGCTGAGACACAAAGACACCATGCTTTTCTAAAATGGTCAAGTCTTGAATGAGAGGCTCCAATACTTTCACGAAACCAAAAGCTTTTGTGTCATCTGACTTGCAAAGTACAGCTAAATAAATTGAGGTTAGGGCTGAATGGGAACCTGGTGGTAAATTCCCCAAAACCCAATAGACACCACAGAGTTTGTGCTTTTTACGAGATGTCCCAAGCGGGTTACATATCTCAAAATCATCAATATAAAGATTTACAGCAATTCTTAACTCTTCACCACAGAAGAAACTGTTTTGCTTGTAGTACTCACCATCTCTAACTGTTCTGTATTCTTTAGAAGTCAATTGTGTGTTTTGACCCTTCTGGGCTACAAGAAGTTCAAGAACATCTTTCTGAGAAAGCAACTGCTGCAGAGATCGTAATAAAGGAATGTACTGATAGGTCCGATTCCTTTGAGCATCTAGTATGTACTCTATTGGCTCTATAATACCAAAATGTGCACAGTAATACTGTTTTCTTCTATATGCAGTAGCAAGAGGGCCGTCACTCGCAATGGCTATGCAAACAGGACTAGATCTGCAAACAATAGAGGAAATCTCATCAATTAAAGACTCTTCAATTTGTAGCTGATTATTTTGAAATACACCAGAAATAACGTTTTTCGTGGCATGTAAAGATGCTGTACTCAATAAGTAATCGAGTTCAGATAGCAGTTCATCAACAACTGTTGTTGGGACATGAATGACATTTTCTAACTTCAGTAAAAGGCAAGCAATTCTTTCTTCAAAGTAATCTGAAGTAAGTAATTCTACCGGTTCATGACAATCTAGTTTTTCCTGAAGGGTATCTGTTGTCCCAGCCTTAAACAGATCATCTTCAGAACTCCCTGACTGAATCAACTGATTACGTATACAAATATTATCTCTAAAATCATGAAGGGAGTATTTGTTGTGTTTTCTGTATTTGTGTGTCTGAAATGTACTGTATATATTAGTTTCAAATTCACAATTTTTAAACACACATTGGACAGTTTGGTGACGCCTGAGATGTGTATTTATGTGTTGGAAAAAATTTCTCTCTGAAATATATTCTCTGCGTGAGCAAATAGGACACTGAAAAATGGATTGTTCTGATTTGTTTTGTGTTGTTTGTTCTGAATGATTTTTGTACGTGTGATTTAACAATTTAGTCCATGTAGTAAAGCTACATGGACAATCTGAGTACGGACAGGGAAACCGAATAACACCTCTTATATGCCCGTGAGCCTGTCTAAAATGTTTCAACAACAAATACCTGCTAGATAATTCTAAACTGCAGCTTTTACATGTCCACATCCAACTACCTGAAAGAAAGAAAAATAAGACAATATCAGTGAAAAATAAGTTTATAGAATCCCAAAACTGTTTTACACAAGGGAAATGTGTAAAATGTGTAAAAAATGCTACTTACCAACACTTAAAAGTTGACAGATAACTTGGTGACTTAGTGATGTAAAAATGATGATCACACTTCAAAATTGATCACACTGTAAAATAAATCATATAACATTTTAATTGGTAAAAGAATAATTTCATGGTTTTTCTTTACTTGTTCCTTACAGTGTTCCCATAATAACATCATGAATATTTCCATAATATAGGCAACAATAAAAGCTCTGGACACAGATAGAAGTGGCAGAGGTTCAATACAGTCAGACAGAACAGTTATTAGTAGTGTGTTTCGATTTTCTAGTTAAAAGAGAACATGAGAAGAATGTCAACAAGTGACGATTTGTGAAAATTTCACTAATGAGAATGTGTAAATAAGAAACATGCATTTGAAAACAAATATATCCGCCTATGTTACTTTTTTCATGAAAGTTTACGTTTGGAATGCAACAATTTCAACAAAAAGGTGGGTAAAAAAGGCAGTAATTCTCCATGAAGAGGTATCGGTTAGATTTATTTTGAAGCGGTTTGGGACAGTTTCACCTTATGTGAGAGCATGCTGCGACATATGCGCGTTCACGAGGCCGTGTTCTTCTTGAATTAGCTATAAGTTAAGTTAGGGGCTGGAAACGTTTCTGACCCAAAACGCTCACTGCATTTGTTAGGCGGCATGTCATCGTAGTTCTAGAGTCGTTCAATAATACCGGCCTGCATAATGATAAAGTATAGGGAGCGGGGAAACCTCCGAGGGCAATCCGATATGGGCTCACTGTCCCGGGGAATAACTTTCCGCGATGGCCCGCCACACTTCACTGGTTTCACAGTGCTCTCCCCTACAAACCAGGCGACTGTCATCCGCCTCTCCTTCCAACACTTCCCGCCTGCCAGGGTGGATATTTTTGAGAACTCCATTTTTGCATTTAGTGTGGATGAGAAAAATGGAGAAAATGCAGTGTCAAAGGTGTGCGCGTTTTTTGGCGTCACACTGTGCGCCACGTTATTGTTTCGGTGAAATTAATCTCTACAATAGGGGACTTAGACAAAATACTGTTAATTGTCCTCTCTGCAGTATTTAAATGCTTACATATACACACAGTTACTGTCCCTCTACACATAGGTCTCAGTTCTGCTGCTATGCGCCATCTTTGTTTACTATTTCTCGCCAAGTCTTCTAGACTTCTGATTGGCCAACATTTCTACACGGTTAGGAATATATCGCCACCTGTTGCTTTGGCATGTTCATAGCAGCGTTTTCCTTCAGTTTTGCGTTTACATGTGGACGGGATTATTTCTTGAAATGAAAACGGAATATCTCCGTTTACAAAAATACCCGTGCATGTGTAGACGTAGCCGAAATCATTCATAATAATAAGTAGGTTTGAACATCACGGGAGTTCGCATTGTGCTGACTACAGTTACTCTTCCGGCCACATGGTTCGCTTTTGGTAGCACCCTCAGTAAACTATGCAGTGCTTTTAGAGACACCTCAAAACAATACGTTCTACTAGAAAATGGCATTATATGATAATAAGCACAGAATACCACATTATTTGATTATATAAAAAAAAACAGTAAGAAAGAAGTTAGCTATAGGACATCATCTTTCATTGAGCACATGGCCGCTGGCTAGCTGCTGATAAGCTAGCACACGCTCTGAGTACTTAAAAGTTGGCAGCTACACAATTTCTCCTCTATAACAAGGCACTTTTGAAAAGACCTGTCTATATTGTCCAAAAATTAGTATTCAAGCAGAGAAGAGAATGGTAGCACCAGCTAGAGTTCGAAAAACAACTATTAAAAGCTTCTATGATAAATAGCATTGCCATACATTCAGCTCATAAGGTAATACACAATTGGATATATGAAAAATAAAAATGTTACCTTACCTGAAGGTGTAGTTTTGTTCGAAAGTACAGAGAGAGAGGCCAACAGCAGCTGCATTCATTCTGATGATCCTGAAAGAGCGCAAAATCTTCGGAGAGGGCGGGCTGTTGGGTAACTCAGCAACTTTGTGTTCTTGTGACAAATACCGTTTTGAGGGAGAATAATTTAGGTTCACCACACGAATAATAGTTGCAGTAACGCTGGAGTGCTACATTTGCGTTGAGTGAGATTAAAAAAAATGTTTAGGCTTAATGAGGGGCTTGAATTTTTTTCTTTGAGTTTACAAATGCGCAAGTGCAAAAATGTACTCCCCCTACCCCCAGTGCCCCAACAAACTCATTCATGTTGTGTTCAGAATCAGCCTCTGCTGGTTTTGAATAATTTTAGGTTTACACAAAGAAAATCAAATTGATTTGGTATTTTTTAATTGCATTTGTGAACAACTAACATAATTTGCATGTGTTCTTTGAAAGGAGGACCTGAATCTGTTTTTTGAGTGTATAGTATTTTTAATATGTAAGTAATGAACAGACAAAGCACTCACACACATTTGTACAACCCATGTTTTTACCTGTCATACACACTGCCACGGATGCATCGGGGCAATCTGATGTAGGTCTGTTCGATATAACGATATATATCGGATGACGATATAAAAACATCTATCGTTTCATTTTACGCTGTCGTTTGTTTCGTGGTGTCGCAAAATAAACTGTTTACGGCAATATTTTTTTCATGGTTCTGATGGTCATTGTAGCGGCTATATTCATTTCTTAATTTCTTTCAACAACAACGGTAAAACCACCGCGTGTCTGCTTGTTTATTTTCCACATAAACCTTTCACAATAAAGCTCAAGATCCTGTTGAGACTTTTCAAAATAAACTGAATCACGTGAAAGATGCAGAGTGTTTACGGATGAGAAGTAAAAAAGAGCCGCCAGGTGCTAAAAAATAAAGCTTAGACTCAAACTTAAAACAAGCTTTTCCCCACAGCACGCCGTGTAATAAATACTCACAAAGAAAACGGCGCCGTTACAACTTATGTCTAAAAATGTATCGTTTCATGCATCAGTTAAAACACTCGACTCCAGCTACACGACGCGCAGCTGGAAACACTTCAGGCAAGTCGAGCTGCCCGAGATTCACAGAATTTACAGAAAATGTTAATTTTCTGTGATTTATATCGTTATCGGACGATAGATGTCTTATATCGGGATATGAGATTTTGGTCATATCGCACAGCCCTAATCTGATGTTCACTACCTTGATTTTCCGATGAGCTGACTGACAGTAGGCACAATAAAGTTGTAACTGGAGGTAAAAGTGAAGGCAAATAAAGCAGTAATAAAGGTTGTTACATTCTTTTACTGATTAACTTTTGCATCTACTTTATTAAAGTGCAAAGTCAGCTAGAGTGGCAGCATACATGTTTGCACAGCCACACAGGCTGTCCTTCTTCGTTAGGGTTTTGACACGTGCAGCCTCCGACCTTGTGATGGTGTCATGAACTCGAGCTGTACAGCCTTCATTGTTTGTCTGTCTCTTCCAATGAAATGAGCAGGGACAGTTACTGAATCAGTTGAGCCGTAGGCAGTATGTTCACAACACTTTGATTCATGGCATACCCCGGGAGCCAGGTGAAGTGAAAATAGCTCCACTCACTGGCTGTTCATGTCAATGTATTCATTTGGGAAACTCAATAACTTCACATTTCTATCAGCTGGCCTGAGTCTGTGTATTATTTAATTTTAAAAGGCCATTAAAATACACAGAGACAGTAGTTGCCACAACCAATTAAATGAAAGGAACATCTGCCAATATGAAGTAAACCGAGATAAGAGAGATTAAGTCAAGCAGGAATATCAAAGCACATAAATGCTCCAGCAAAACTCAAGTTTTCCATAAGAATGCGACATCAGTCAATTTTGGTACTCCGGAGTGGACTTTACCCAGGAAGTACACTAAATGCAGCTAAACTATAGGTAACACATTTCAAAATGGTGCTCTTTGAGTGTGGAGTGTCCAGGCAGGGGAAGGACACATCTGCATCTACCAACCCTATTGCAATAGAGTGAGGCAGGAATAGTTGAATTTGGCACCTTGGGCCCTAACTCGTGTCTTTCCTTCACCAAGCTTTTAGGAGGTTGACGTAGTATATTTGTGTGGCTACACCCTGATCCCACTCCAAAATCATCCTCCACTCAGTTGGTGTCTGAGTGTGTTGTTTGGTCTGAAGTACACTGGGATGTTGTGCTTGGAGAAGACTCTCCTGAGTTTCTCTGATAAACCTGCTACATAGAGAATGACAATATGGCTTTGTTTGTCCTTCTACTTTCTCCCTAGTTGATGTCTGACCTTCTTTACTGTGCATCTTCATACCAAATAGTGATGTGTCGGACGCGAACGAAACGGCTCTCAGAGCCGACTCTTTGAAGTGAACGACGCGAGCCAACTCCTTATTGGGAGCCGTGGGGTTTGTTTGTTTTTTTCCTTTCTCTCACCCTCTCTCTCGCACTTTTTTCCGCTTCACTCCGCACGCGAGCCTTGTGCTTACGCTCAGCAGCAGTGGGGGGAGGGGCGGTAGTTACACTCGCAGTAGCACAGGAACAGAGCGGGAGGGAGAGACAGAGAAAGAGAGCCAGGGACAACAACATCACATTAGAAAGGTATAGTAATCATCCACAACTATTTTCAGTTGCAGATGATAAAGGATTCAGAAAGTTTATTCATGCAGGCCCATATGACAGAGAATATGCATGTTCTTTTTGTTTTCATATTTTTAATTTATATTTAATTGTGTTGTGGTTTGCAGTGTTCTGTGTTGTTTCACTTTAAATTTGTTCAAAAGGAAAAAGATGAAAATTTAAATAGTTAAAAGTTAAAATGTGAATAGTTGGTTTTTGTATTATATGATTTATTTATTACATTTTTTGTGGAGTGAATAAATAAAAGTATATTTACGGTGGCCCCTAGAGACAAAACACTTAAAAACTCCAAAACACGTACAAAAGACAACAGCAGTGCTCCAGGATGCTAGGGGGCAGTGTTGGGCTTTTGTTACCTCGTGGCTACACAAGCCAGCAAGTACCAACGATCGGATTTGGTGTGTGGTAATAACAGGTAAATGAACATTTTTTAAATTATTTGAATATATATGAGTGCCTGTGTATAAATACACAAACAATACACATATGCTTTCAATTTTAAGTGATCTAGTAGCTCTGCTTTGGAAGTTCAGTTAATGCTAGAAATGTGTTTTGGAGTTTGTACGTGCTTTGTCTCTAGGGGCCACCGTATATATTTATATATAAACATATATAAATAAAACCACAGGTTTTCTTTTACATTAGTAACTCCTTTTGTCCATAATTTTGTATTGTTGTTAATAAATTAATTAAAGCAACAAAACAACCTGAAGAGCGGGTTGGGAGCCGAAAGAGCCGGTTCTCTAAAAAGAGCTGGAAATCCCATCACTAATAACAAAGTATTTGAGTCAATACTCTGGCAGTTTGTTGGTCTGGACATCAACAATGATCTTAGAGAAGCAATTTCTGCTACCCATCAATCTGGCAGGGGGTTATACAGAAGAAAACTGCAGCTTGGCAAACCAAACCCAGTATGACAGGTGGTAAAAAACACCACGCTGGAACAATGTCCTTTGGACAAGACCAAAGAGAATGGCTACAATGTAACGTAACAAATAAAGCCTTAGAGGCATTGATAAGATTGCTGTCTTTGAAGGATTTTGATATTACCTCGAAAATAAACACAAAATGAACATTTTAAAATGTCAACAAAAAACTAAAATGTAAAGAATTCATGGCAGAGCTGCTACAATGGATTGCAATGCAATGGCTGTCAAACATCACAGGTTTATATAATAATACATACTGTGCACTGAATTTAAAGTCAGGTAACTTACTGGTCTTGATTTGAAGCATTTTCCATTTATTCAAAAGATTCTCTTACACTTTCAAAGACATTGCACTTCGTCTAAATCAGTTTAAACCAAGTTGTACTCTAAGCTAACACCACCCTGCTGTACATTCTTTGCATATTGTGTATGAGCTTTGACTTACTGACTCAAACAAGTAACACATCATTTCCATTTATGTTGAACCCACGTCACCAGTCAGCAATGACAACTTTTCAAACCTGCTATATGGGTGCCAGTTTAGCTCAGTAAGCAGACCACATGCTACATGGGCTGGATTTGAATCTGACCCAGAGTGGCCCTTTGCTGCCACTGTCCAATAAAGGCTCCAAACATATGATCAGAAAATAAAACTACTGTACTGTTAGAAATGTAACAGTATGAAGACGTTTGAGTTTGGAACATTCACGTCCGTCACTTCACTTAGATGTTAAATATTCCAACATGTCATTGCACTGCATTTCCAGTTATCTACACCACAGCACATTGAAAATAAAGAACTTGAAATGGATAAACAAATATTTGGGTATTTTCTGTTATAGTTGCTCCCATTTCCTGCATCATGTGGTACATGACAGTAAGGAAACAAGAAGTTTTTCCACAGGCACAACCAGGTTTATTTGGTTTCACTTTCAAAACAAGAACAATTGAAAATTGCATCAGACACTGTCTCAATCAACACAAAAATCCAATCTACCAAAGATCACTATCATGAACCTGGACAAAAGGATTTCTCCTGAAAAGAAAAACAAAAAACCAACTGCTGCTTGCTTCTTTCAATGAAACCTTTAAATTTACCACTAACAATATTCTAACAAAGGATTATTGAGCATTCGCAAGTGCACAAACAAAAACCGATGGCAATACAATAATAACACTGAAGACTATATTCTCATTCTATGTGCTAACTCATACTGCTGCCTCCATTTTCAACAATCGTGCAATTCTTCTCTGATGCTTTGAAGATGTTGGCTCTGTAGTACTGCAGCTCCTTGATGCTCTCCCGGATGTCCTCCAACGCTCTAAAGAAGAAAAGCTCCATTTTAACTTCACCATCGTGGATATTTCTACATTCGCCTCCACATGCACACTTCGTTCCAGGATTAAAACAAGATTCTGCAAAGGTGGCTATCACCTAAAAGCTCAGCTCCACGCCCTGAGCTCAGGCTGCGTGTTTGTTTAAACTTATATTTATGGTGGAAGATTTAAAAAAACATGAACTTTCCATTAACCTATCAGAATGTCAGCTTCATGTCTAAAAAAGCGATATGAACAGCAAAGTCTGAAGATTAGGCTGTGGAGGCCTTTTACATTTTTGGACTGTGCAATAGTTCACTAACATCACATAATAGACTGAAATTATTATTATTATTATTACAAAATAATATATTACAACAGTTCAGAGTAATGTGTTTGGGCCGTGACACTTTTCTAAAAGTAACGCACGAGGTTGCTTCCCCATAGAAACTTTGTTTCACTACAAGTTTCATTATGTCCATGTTCCTTCATCACTATGGCCCAAGATGCATTTCATAATTACCACACAGCAATATGAATCTCTGTCCTTATGAGGACGTGTCTTTATTGTCCTCATTAAGAATGAACACCAGTGGTACCCCTCACCCTCCTCACAGATGCACCTGTGGTAGAAATGTGAAAGTCCTCTGTGCTTTGTTTCTTTGTTTGACTGCTGAGTTCAGGAAGTGTGCAACCTTAACAGGGGATCACATACTTTTCCCCTCACTGTACAGGTTTTAGAGCAGCATACGCTCCCACAATGTCTTTTTTCATATTTCCATATTTCAGCAGGACCAAGCTAAACCCAATACAGCATCTGTGTAACTAGCTTTACACCAGGGGGGTTCAACTCCTTATCACCCTGAGGAAGAGAAAGGTTGGCGGTACACTATTCTGTTCAACATCTCATCCAAGATCTTCAATAATCAGGTGCAATCTTCACTCTTTTATAGAGAGGTCATGCTTTGACACTGCAGGCCTACTTGTTGTTCCTAGAGTATTTAAAAGTAGAATGGGAGGCAGAGCCTTCAGTTTTCAGGCCCCTCTTCTGTGGAACCAGCTTCCAGTTTGGATTCAGGAGACAGACACTATCTCTACTTTCAAGATTAGGCTTCAAACTTTCCTTTTTGCTAAAGCATATAGTTAGGGCTGGACCAGGTGACCCTGAATCCTCCCTTAGTTATGCTGCAATAGGTGTAGGCTGCCGGGGGATTCCCATGATGCACTGGGTGTTTCTTCTTCTTCACTATGTGTTAACAGACCTCTCTGCACTGAATCACACTTGTTATTAATCTCTGGCTCTCTTCCCACAGCATGTCTTTATCCTGTCTTCGTCGCCTCACCCCCAACCAGAGGTTCTGCTGAAGGTTTCTTCCTGTTAAAAAGGAGTTTTTCCTTCCCGAGGTCAACTGTTTTCTGATTGTTGGGGTTCTCTGTATTACTGTAGGGCCTACCTTACAATCTAAAGCACCTTGAGGCGACTGTTGTTAGGTTTTGATGCTGTATAAATAAAACTGAAGCTCATCAGCCGTTTCATATATATGTTGATGCAGCTTTCTTTTTATTTACCTGTGTGTTGCTTTCTTGTGAGGCACCATTTTGTATTCTTCTGGAAACCAGCGTCTGAAAGTGTTTGTAGAAAGAAAGTCAATCGTACTGATACATTTATGATTTTCATGTATGGGCAGCATGCAGATGAAAATGCCATGCAACCTTTTCTTTGCTATGATGTGCAGCGGTGCATTAACTCCAGTAAACGGTTCTCACAACTTTAGTTCACATCAAAGTGAGAAACCAAGTGAGTGAGTGCAGCTTGTCTCTGGCAAACACTGTAAACTCTAAAATACCTGAGCCATGAATCTGTGGCCATTCATTTCTATAAAGGGTTTGATTAGGAAATGGAAATTAGACATAATATACATTCATGTTTATGGGTGTAGTCCCCCCCACCCACACTCCCTGTGACCAACAGTGTTTAACAGTGGCTCTCCACATGAAGATGCCAGATTATTCTGAGGTCAGCTCATGCAAAGCGGCCTGGCTGCAACAACTCTCACAGTTTACATCTCCTAAAGTCACCTGCCTGCTAAGCTCCTTGATGGTGCTCACGTCGATGATTCTGTAGTGAAGGTGGTACATGAACTGTGGCATATACTTGTCCAGGAACCTCTTATCTGCATGCACAGAGTTACCTGTAGAACAACCAATCACAAGCATGACTCCTCAAGCCAATCACTGACACCAGCACATGTGCTGCTGTTACACACATGATCTACAGCAGGGGTGCCCAATCCCGGTCCTCGAGAGCTACCGTCCTGCAGCTTTTAGATGCATCCTTGTTCCCACACACCCGAATCAAATGAATGGCTTGTTATCAGGCCTTTGCCAAACATGATGGCATGCTGAAGAGGTAATCAAACCATTTGATTCAGCTGTGTTGGAGTAGGGATGCATCTAAAAGCTGCAGGATAGTAGCTCTCGAGGACTGGGATTGGGCAGCCCTGATCTACAGGATAGTCTGAGCTTTGAGTCCAGTATGAGGAGGGTGAAGCAGAAGAAACAGATCACCTACACTGACACCTGACTCAGTCCTTTCACACTCAGCATGTTAATCACTTTCATGAGCTCACTGTGCATTATCCAACACAGGGTGGGGAGCTCCAGGCCTCCAGGGCCGGTGTCCTGCAGGTTAAATGGCTAAATGACCTCCTCGACATGTCTTCAAGTTCTCCAGAGGCCTGGTGATGAACATTTGATCCAGGGTGAGATCTAAAACCTGCAGGTGCTCGAGGCCTGGAGTTCCCCACCCCGATCTAATTAGAGTAATCACAGCAACTCAAATGGAAACCTCGGAAAATTAGGAAAGCTAAGCTGACGATTGGCTCTCCTCGAGCTCCTGTAGCTTCACCGGAGAGTCATTACAGAGATGCTAGGCATAATCCAGCCACCCACACAGTACCACAGACAGACATGCAGAATCATAACTTTGTGCCCAGGTCTTGGTTCTGAGGACATGAACAGAAAGAGTTTACCAGCGAGGGGACATTGTCCAGGTGGTGTGTGCTGTCTGACGAAGGACAGGAACTCATACTCTGCTTGTTCCAGGGTGATTTTACTGTCCCGTACAGCCTGGGTCAGTCCTGACTAAGACACAATTACACCAACAGACTTTGTTACTTCACTTTAAAACACGCCTCATCGTTCAAACAAGACAACAGTAAAGTGGAAAGGAAAAGCAGGCGTGAGCACAAATACTAAAATCTGAACTGCTGTGTCTGGGTTTTCTCTCAGTGTTGCACAACCTGAGGTTACAATAACATTAACTTCTGGGAAGATTGGTAACTGTCTGCACCTCCCTGAATCTTTCTCACTGTAAAATGATGAACTTTAAATGATTTGACGGGTCGCACCAACTGTTTCTGTAAGATCATTGCTGATGTCCAGACCAGCAAATTGTCAAAACTTCTGATTAATCAGTCCATTGATTAGCAGCACCTGGTGCTACTTAACCTCTACTGAAGCAGCAAAGGGAGACTTCACACACTGTCTACATTCTGGTTTAACGTTAGTCTGACATGGTGTCACATGTCATGCTCTTGTGCAAAGCTGCATTTATCTCATTTTAAGAGCTACAGAGGATCAGAAGATTTTGTTTTGGATACGTCAAACCTTGGAGTTAAGCATGTGGACTTTGTCACCTGAATGATAGTAAATTTCATACACTAGTAACCTGGTCCTTAAGTGATGACGTATGAACCCTGCTTCAGTCCAAACAACTCTGTGTTTACTAAGGCTGTTGTGTTTTTAACATGTTTTAATGTTTTGTATCTTGTTCTGTTTAATCTGAACAAGCCCCTAAAAACAGTCCATGATCACTGCCGGCCTCTCAGTTTTTAAACCCTTACAATGTAACTGCAGCCCATGCAGCAGTATATGAATGACTAACCTCATATTGTGGATGGATTATCTCAGTTGTTCTCCTGACTGAAGTTTGGTCCGTTTACAGCATCCTGCCATGCGACTGCATTTGTCTCTAACCATCAGGAACCTTCACGTTAACTTTTATCGAGTAGAAAAAAGTTAGCGTTCATCCTCCAGCTTCACTGTGTTTATGCTATGCTAACATAGGTGTGTCGCTAGCGATCACGTAGCACATCATTATATACCAGCTAGCCCAACTTCAGTAACCCTACAAACGTCACTGCTGTTTAGTTTTCTGTCCTCATTTATGTTGGAAGTGACAGCAGAGCTGTACGTTTGAATTTGTTTCAGAAGTCTCTCTGTCAAAACATGCTATATTATGTTTAGATGGAAGCTAGCGAGCTAACTTCCTGCTAACGTCTAACACCGTTAAATGTAATAAATTCTGTTTTCATGGATGCCTGGATGTTAAACTTCATTGTTACACCTGGTAAAGCAGCAACGCTGATCATTTTATTACAGATGAAAGAATTTAGACAGTTTGCAACTCTCAGTGATGCTGCAGTGTTGTTTGACTTTGGGACCTGAAACAGAGTTTGGACCAGGACACAGCTAATGGCGTCAGACTTAAACACACGATTGGGGAAAAAGGTTATTTTTGAAATGACAATGTGTCTGGTAGGGGTGCAACGATATTCGTATCGATATTGAACCGTTCGATACAGTGCTTTCGGTTCGGTACGCATATGTATCGAACAATACAACATTTTTAATTTATTTTATCAATTTTCCTTCTGACGATGCTGTCTGTGTGGAGCGCTCAGTGAATCTGCGTTCGACTACTCCGCCTAGGCTGCACTGTTGAGCGCAGATCCACTGAGCGCTCAACACAGACAGCATAGACAGAAGGAAGAGCGCAGGGCACCTCCCCCACCCTCATTCAGATCTGGCGTTTGGAACTATTTTGGTCTTCATGTGACGTATGACCCTGAAGGTAAGCGAGTCATGGACTAAGGTAAAAGAGTATGTTGGATGTGCCATGCAATGCTCAATTACATGGGTGGGAACTAGTGTGTTAGCGCAGTTAGCTCGTTAACGTGTTGGCCGTCTAGCCCCATGCACAGAGCGATCGGCGGTAGCTCGTTAACGGAGATTTGCCGTGTTGTAGCGTTAAGGTCATTTCAACGAGATTAACCTGAAAGCACTAGTGGGAACACAACGAATATGACTGCACATTTACGCCGACATCATCCTAGTGCAAAGACAAAAACAACAAGCATGCTACTAACTTTAGCAGAGTCATTTAGACAGCTGTTAGCACGTGATTCTCCTTATGCTGCTGAGAATATAGCCCAGAAGAAGCGGATAGTATAGCTTTTATTTTGGAAAGAGACATTTCTCTGTAATAAACTCTCTTTTCCAAAGATGAGTGATTCCTCAATCAGATACAGGGCTCGCAATATCGCTAGTCCAACGTCCTGGGGCTAGCGATTTTTTCCAGTCGGGCTACCAAAATCTATCTCTGCCCTGCCCGTCGGGCTATTGTAGGAAAAATATATGTCAATGCTTTTGCATTCTTTCAGAAATGTAGCTGGGTAATTATGTCATTGGCATCGGTGAGCCACTGTCAATATGTGACATATTGAAATCGCGTTTGAATTTGCGCTTGTTTTTTTGCTTTCACTTTGCAATCCTGCGAACTGTGTATAGAGAGCGACAGCACTGATCTGTGAGTGATGATAATTTGTGCACCAATTCCTCTGACATCGTCTTATTAATCGTTAGCTTACTATGCAAACATGACAAGTGAAATCTCCCGCAGCTTAAACATGTGAGAGGTTGGTCGCGCAGAGAATCGCTGAGCTTATGTGAGTGAGTGTGTAAAAGCAGCAGGATATATATTTTAGTTCTGCTGAGCCAAATAAGACAGGTCAGGGTGAAGAAGTGACAGCCAAAGAAAAGCTTACCACAAAACGGAGAAGTTATGACAAATCAGACTATAAGGCAAAAAGAAAGTGCAGCTTTATGGTTTCATGGACAAAATAATTTCTGTGGCTGCAATATGACGAGCTAAATAACCAGGGCTGCACATAAGTGGTCCGCAGGTGCGCATTCGCTGTCAAAATAAAAAACATGCACAAGGGTTAGGGTTAAATTTAAAAACTGTACTTTTGAGTTAAAATATATATTTATAATTTTAATAAATGACAAATTAAAAAGGCATGAACATTTTTTTGTATCGAAAAAATATCGAACCGTGACACCAAAGTATCGAACCGAACCGAACCGTGAATTTTGTGTATCGTTGCACCCCTAGTGTCTGGTGTACTGTGGGAGATACGACACGTCCCACAGTACACTGGTCACCACTTACCTTATGTCAACTTAAGGACCACCCTTAGGTAAGAGGTTAATGTTTTTAATGGGTTCGTGTTACGTTGTCAGCCTAATGATGGCCACCTTCATTCACATCAACATCTCTTTGAATCTCAAGAATTTCAGTGAAACAATACCAAAGCAAGTTTAAGAGTTGGAATCTCAAGCAGAGCCTTCGTGTTCTGAATTTGTCCTACAGGCAAACGGCAGGTCTCACCTGTACAGTTACCTATGAGCCTGTGAGAAACTGGAACATAAAAATGACTTCAGTAATGTGACAAGTATTAAACTTGATTTGCTACACTAACCAGAACCTTCATTTAAGTTTAGGTGAGTGAACATTTTAGATTTTATTAATTGACACGAATTAGCCAGTAAAGGTTTTTGTGTATTGAACACAATAAGTTCCTAAGAACGCTTGAGTAACAGCCCATAATACCACACGCCGCCCTTTCATCTGCACTGGGTCACTCCAGAACGACCACCACGGCAGCAACCAAAACACTAACGTTAAAGCTTCAATTCAATTTGATTTATATATTAATATATATTAATTAATATATATTATATTTAGTATCAGTGTTTTTGACTCAGGGAGCATTCAAATGGCACAGTGCAACCAGCAGAAAGAACATATGTCTGCACAATCTCTACGATGAATAAGAAGAGACTGATTCAGAGACTCATAAGAGTGTAGGAGCCGGGAACATTCGTGCTCACGCTATGGTTAAAGGCCGTGGTTGTAAGGAGCTGCATGTTCCCATTAGCATTCTAGATTAGTTTGTTTTCTTGCAGAGGTGCTTTCCAGCACAGACTTTTGACAGACGTGTAGAAAAACAATCTGTATTTCTGCTTTACTGGTACGAGCCCCTGAACAAACGCCGGCTTACCTTTCCGTGATGCTCTTTACACCACTCTGACATCCCTTCCAGTAGCTCGTCGGGCTGCTTAATGATCACGTTTGGCCCCTGGAGAAAAACAACAGCTGCCTTGAACTTGTATGACAGAGAGACGAGCAGAGGCTCCAGTGTTCACGTTCACATTACCTCGGCCAGGATGTTCAGGTTAGAGTCTGTAATAAGGCAGGCCATTTCAATGATTTGGTCCTTTTCAACGTCCAGCCCTGTCATCTACACACACACACACACACACACACACGTAGTCGTCATTATAAACAGCACAGACAGATTGAGAACAGCAGCTCAAGTCTGCACACCCGCGTGCCATGTTCCTGCGTGGACTGCCTACAGCTCGTTGGACACTTCACACAACTATTCCAGCATCCAGCGCTATATGCGCCATCTAGTTCCACAGCTTACCGTTACATTCAAAGGCTAAGTAAAGCGTTTAGTGCCTTGTAGCAATAACCACAGTTCCCACGACGTGACTCACCTCCAGGTCCACCCACACCATTCTCTGGGACATGCCCGTGGCTGTCATGCTGCCTCTTGTTGATGCCTGACCTGCGGCTGGTGCTAACAGCGGACTTCCTGGCCGGCTAAGCGCTGCCTTTCCGAGAGACAGCGCGAACAGACTCTTGCTGAATGTAGCGAGCACCCATGCCGAACTGCGCGAGCACACCGGCATGCTGAGCCCATTTCCGGTCTTATTTGCCATAAGAAAACTTTTCAAACACAGACTTCAGCAACGAACTGCTGCATTACTGCCACCTGCTGGTGTGGATGTACGTGTACAGCTATCAAGATCACTACTGAAGTCCAGGTGCTTGGAGTCGTTGGTCTGCCTGCCTGTCAGTTCTTGCACTCTGGCTACGATCAACTGAAATCGTGCCGCAGTCTGTAGCGTGGATGCGGACATTTATTTCATTTTTACTGCACAGAAGTAGTGATGTGTGTTATGATATTTTGATACCACGGTAGCATTTACAGGATATTGTTTTATACAGGAAAACTGTTACTCAATAAGGCCAATCTACTAGTTGTTTTTCTCTTTCTCTGTGACCCAAGAATTAATGTGTAAGACTCACAAGCTGGTACCTCAAGGTCGAAAACACCACAGAGATGAGACCACTTCCTTACTCCCATCCTCCCTTTTTCTTTATCTCCTGGAAAAGGCTCGTTAAAGGCTAGGTGGTTTGTTTCAGAATTCACTAATGAAAGAACTCTGTATTTTATGTCTAGGAGTGTATTTTGCTGGGATGATCATAAATTATAGCTGAACTGATAAACTACACACAGGATACTTCTTTGCTCAGAAGGCAGGAAGACGTTTCCTTATTTAGTCTGTACCGGTTTGAACTGGGAAAGCTGACACACGAACCTTTTTTTCTCTATATAAACTGCTGTGTATCAAATAAACCTTTGAGTCGATTGGGAAGGCAACCTAAAGCAGTCTCTGTTTTCTTGTTCTCCCAAGCTGCTCCCGAGCTCGTACTAACACGCTGAATGGCATACCTGAGTGTTACTTTAAATAATTAGGAATCTTAGAAGGAAAGGACAGAACTCTGCTTATCGCTCACGCCACGGAGGAAACCCGGGAAGGCAATTTCCTTCAATCTGACTGTATCGAGGCTTCAACGCTTGTGTCTAGTGATGTGTCGGTCGCGAACGAAATGGCTCTTAGAGCCGACTCTTTGACGTGAACGACGCGAGCCGGCTCCTTATTGGGAGCCATGTTTTTTTTTTCTTTCTCTCACCCTCTCTCTCACACACTTTTTTCAGCTTCACTCCACTCGTGAGCCTTGTGCTTTCCTTGTGCTTTGCGCTGGGAAGAAGGGGGGAGGCGCGGTAGTTACACATGCTAGGTAGTTACCAAGGGAGAGACAGAGAAAGAGAGCAGGGACAACAACGTCACATTAGAAAGGTATAGTAATCATCCACAACTATTTTCAGTTGCGGATGATAAAGGATTCAGAAAGTTTATTCATGCAGGCCCATATGACAGAGAATGTGCATCTTCTTTTTGTTTTCATATTTTTAATTTATATTTAATTGTGTTGTGGTTTGCAGTGTTTAATGTTGTTACACTTTAAATATGTTTAAAAGGAAAAAGCTGAAAATTTAAATAGTTAAAAGTTGAACCGTGAATAGTTGGTTTTTGTATTATATGATTTATTTATTACATTTTATGTGGAGTGAATAAATAAAAGTATATTTATGGTGGTCCCTACAGACAAAGCACGTACAAACTCCAAAACACGTAAAAACTCAGAACCACATAAAAACTCAAAACACGTACAAAAGACAACAGAAGTTCTCCAGGATGCTAGGGCGCAGTGTTGAGCTTTGTTACCTCGTGGCTACACAAGCCAGGAAGTACCAACGACCGGATTTGGTGTGTGGTAGTAACAGGTAAATGAACATTTTTTAAATTATTTGAATATATATGAGTGCCTGTGTATAAATACACAAACAATACACACATGCTTTCAATTGTCAGAATCAGAATCAGAATCAGAATACTTTATTGATCCCTGGGGGAAATTATTTTTTGTTACAGTGCTCCATTTTAAACCAACATTAAGACAAGACAGACAATACGCTAACTAAGAATAGTACAATATATACATATATATACATACATACATACATACATAAGTCACTTATAAATAAATATTTGGAAAAGAAACATGTGTAGTTGTAGCAGCAAACAGTGTGTTAAGTGGATGCGTTGTACAGGGAGATGGCCACAGGCAGGAATGATTTCCTGTGTCGTTCAGTGGTGCTTTTCGGTAATCTCAGTCTCTCACTGAACGTGCTCCTGTGACTGACCAACATGTCATGGAGTGGGTGGGAGGTGTTATCCAACATTGTCTTTATCTTGGACAGCATCCGCCTCTCCGACACCACCTTGAGGGAGTCCAGCTCCATCCCCACAACATTGCTGGCCTTACGGATCAGTTTATTAAGTCTGTTGGCATCTGCGACCCTCAGCCTGCTCCCCCAGCATGCAACAGCATAGAGGATCGCACTGGCCACCACAGACTCATAGAAAATTCTCAGCATTTTCTGGCAGATGTTGAAGGACCTCAGTCGCCTCAAAAAATAGAGACGACTCTGGCCCTTCCTGTAAAGTGCTGTGGTGTTTTTAGCCCAGTCCAGTTTATTGTCAATGTGTACTCCAAGGTATTTATAGTCCTCCACAATGTCAACACTGACCCCCTGGATTGAAACAGGGGTCAAGTGTTTCCTGGTCTTCCTGAAGTCCACGATCAGTTCCTTGGTCTTTGCCACGTTGAGCTGCAGATGATTCTGCTCTGCAGCTCAACATGGCAAATTCAATTCAATTCAATTCAATTTTATTTATATAGCGCCAAATCACAACAAAAGTCGCCTCAAGGCGCTTCATAGATACAGAGAAAAACCCAACAATCATATGACCCCCTATGAGCAAGCACTTTGGCGACAGTGGGAAGGAAAAACTCCCTTTTAACAGGAAGAAACCTCCGGCAGAACCAGGCTCAGGGAGGGGCGGCCATCTGCTGCGACCGGTTGGGGTGAGAGAAGGAAGACAGGATAAAGACATGCTGTGGAAGAGAGACAGAGGTTAATAACAGATATGATTCAATGCAGAGAGGTCTATTAATACATAGTGAGTGAGAAAGGTGACTGGAAAGGAAAAACTCAATGCATCATGGGAATCCCCCGGCAGCCTACATCTATTGCAGCATAACAAAGGGAGGATTCAGGGTCACCTGGTCCAGCCCTAACTATATGCTTTAGAAAAAAGGAAAGTTTTAAGCCTAATCTTAAAAGTAGAGATAGTGTCTGTCTCCCGAATCCAAACTGGAAGCTGGTTCCACAGAAGAGGGGCCTGAAAACTGAAGGCTCTCCCTCCCATTCTACTTTTAAATACTCTAGGAACAACAAGTAGGCCTGCAGAGCGAGAGCGGAGCGCTCTAATAGGGTGATATGGTACTACAAGGTCATTAAGATAAGATGGGGCCTGATTATTTAAGACCTTGTATGTGAGGAGCAGGATTTTGAATTCAATTCTGGATTTAACAGGAAGCCAATGAAGGGAAGCCAAAACAGGAGAAATATGCTCTCTCTTTCTAGTCCCTGTCAGGACTCTTGCTGCAGCATTTTGGATTAGCTGAAGGCTTTTCAGTGAGTTTTTTGGACATCCTGATAATAATGAATTACAGTAGTCCAGCCTGGAAGTAATAAATGCATGAACTAGTTTTTCAGCGTCACTCTGAGACAGGATATTTCTAATTTTAGAGATGTTGCGCAAATGGAAGAAAGCAGTCTTACATATTTGTTTAATATGTGCATTGAAGGACATGTCCTGGTCAAAAATGACTCCAAGGTTCCTCACCGCGTTACTGGAGGCCAAGGTAATGCCATCCAGAGTAAGAATCTGATTAGATACCATATTTCTAAGATTTTCAGGGCCGAGTACAATAACCTCAGTTTGATCTGAATTAAGAAGCAGAAAGTTAGCGGTCATCCAGGTCTTTATGTCTTTAAGACATTCCTGCAGTTTAACTAATTGGTGTGTGTTATCTGGCTTCATGGACAGATAGAGCTGGGTGTCATCTGCATAGCAGTGAAAATGTATGCTATGTCTTCTAATGATGCTGCCTAAGGGAAGCATGTATAATGTAAACAGAATTGGTCCTAGCACTGAACCCTGTGGAACTCCATAATTAACCTCAGTGTGTGAAGAGGACTCTCCATTTACATGCACGAATTGGAGTCTATTAGATAGATATGATACAAACCACTGCAGTGCAGTACCTGTAATACCTACAGCATGTTCTAATCGCTCTAATAGGATATTATGATCAACAGTATCGAACGCTGCACTGAGGTCTAGCAGGACAAGCACAGAGATGAGTCCACTGTCAGAGGCCATAAGAAGATCATTTGTAACCTTCACTAAAGCTGTTTCTGTGCTGTGCTGAGCTCTGAAACCTGACTGAAACTCTTCAAATAAACCATTCCTCTGCAGATGATCTGTTAGCTGTTTGACAACTACTCTTTCAAGGATTTTTGATATGAAAGGAAGGTTGGCAAAGACCAAGGAGTCATTTAAGTGATCTAGTAGCTCTGTTTTGGAAGTTCAGTTAATGTTAGAAATGTGTTTTGGAGTTTGTACGTGCTTTGTCTCTAGGGGCCACCGCATATATTTATATATAAACATATATAAATAAAACAACTTCTTTTTTTTACATTAGTAATTCCTTTTGTGCATAATTTTATATTATTGTTAATAATAAATTAATTGAAGCAACAAAACAACCTGAAGAGCCCGTTGGGAGCCGAAAGAGCAGGCTCTTTTTAGTGAGTCGAGCCGAAAGAGCCGGATCTCTAAAAAGAGCCGGAAATCCCATCACTACTTGTGTCGAGTAGTGAGGAGAGAAGGTTAGGAGAGAATGGAGCCAGCTAAGAAGAGGAGGATGTCCTCCCCTGTGTGGGAACATTGTGATTTTATTACTCCCAACAAGGTATGTAAATTTCTACAGAAGATGTATTTTCATAATACTGATGGTGCAATACAATTTATGTTAAGCAGCTTTACTTTTGTACAAGGTGAAGTGTTTGCTATGTGCCAGGGAGCTGGGATATAACAACAACACCTCATCCATGCTTAGGCACTGCAGAGCTTTGCATGAGAATAAGGGGGAACACCGATTATGGAGCAAGACCAGGTGAGCCATCAAATGCCACGATAATATAGCATGCTGTAATGTTACTAAATGATATATCAATATTATACAACTGTAATAAGTTACGTGTGTGATATTTATATTTGTGCTTTGTTTTTGTTGTCTTTCCTCAGGAGAACAATCTCAAATAGATGAAGACCTGGTTAGCATGGTGATTGAGGACTCCCAGCCATTTAGCATTGTGGAGGACAAAGGTTTCAAAAGATTTGTTAAATCATTAAATGTTTAAAATGTTATCCCCACTAAAAAGGTCATAAAAGCAGTGAAAATTTAGTTTTTAGAGAATGAAATGTGGGCAGGACTGAGGCTCAAAGCCTCAGTGTGTAGCTGTCCATACCTCAACGTTACAAAAGCACAACCACTGTCCACACCCCAACCACACCTCACCTCACAGTAAATGATCATTTCCATTTTAAGCATTTCCAAATGATCATTTTTCATACTGCCACTATAAATATACACAGTATACTGCCATCACTACAATATACATGTTTTACACACTCCTTTTGTTGTTGACATTTACAGGCTGTGTGCAAACGGCCACACTCTTCAAATTCATGCCAACTAATATTTTTACATCCAGTAGATGTCCTACTAGAGCAAATGAAGCTTCAAGACGCTTTGCACTGGGGTGAACCAATTGGATGAAAAGCTTCAGTGCTTCATGAAGCTTCATCTGCCCATCACTACACAGAAGGATGAGAGCGCGATAGTAAAGTGGAGACTGCTCCACGACAGACACAACTGCATCATACTCGGCAGCATGCTAACGCTAAGCTAGCCAAGAACCCAGAGTGACGTTAAAGCTGACCCCAGACCAGCACCTGAACAGGTAAGTAAGTAAGTCAGTAAAGTTTATTTATTAAGCGCTTTTCATAGACAGGTAGTCACAAAGCGCTGTACACAAAGATTAAAATAAACAGTACGATAAATTGCAAAATGCACAATATACACAATATAAGAGGTTAAATGTAAATTCAAAATGTAAAAAGCGTTGGTCAACCGAAGGCTTGTTTAAACAGTAAAGTTTTTAACTGCTTTTTAAAGGATTCCACAGAGTCAACCAAACGTAGTTGTGGAGGTAGACTGTTCCACAGCCTTGGTGCCACAGACTGAAAGGCTCCGCCCCCTTTCCTCTTCAGTCGTGTTCGGGGAGCAACCAACAAACTCTGTTTCTGAGCAGAGACAACGAGCAGCAGTGTATTTTGTGAGAAGCCTGGATAAATCATCTGGGGCCTGGCCATGTACTGCTCGGTACGTTAAAACAAACATAACAAAGTGATGAGCAGTCAGGCTGCAGCTTTCTGCCTGCTCATGTTTCTACAGTAGAATCGTGTGTGCAGCTATGGCCTCTGGGTTTATTATCAGACAGCAGTGTGTTTCAGATCATTTTACAACATCATAAGAGTAAAACGAAAGTAACGTAACGAGTAACGTAACAAATGTCTTTCTCCTGGGTGTAATTAAGTAAGGTGCGTCATTACTTTTAAGAAAAGTGTTCTATGTGCAATAATTACTTTTTGGAGTAATGATCACAACAAAGAGGGGAAACGCTTCCAGCACCCACAAACATTTGACCGTCCAGGATGTAAAGTCTTTGATGCCTCAGAGATGGTCTCAAAGCGGAGCCAATGAGAATCGATAAGTGATATCAATTATGGAATTTGGAATTTCTAAATTCTTTTCAATTTCCCTCCCAGTGTTGAACACAGCTGCAGATGTTAATGCTTCTGCTTATTCCTGCTGGATTCTGTGCACGTTGCATCCAATGGCGTCTGTCTTCTCGGTCACATCACTTCCTTTATTGCTGACTCTGTTTCCTTTTCCTTTTATTTTTAGAGCACTTTCATAATCACTTTGCAAATGATGGGCTCCCCTCGGCCACCCACGGAGCCATCGCCAGCTCTAAGGCTTGCATCATTCTGTGTCTGCAGCACGCTGCTCTATATGTTCTATCGGTCTGGCGTTGGCATGAGCTCACCACCCTGGAGGAGGTGATCAGTGACTGCTCTTAATCATGGACTCCCACCCCCTCCATTACACCCTGGACAAAAGAGCAGTTTCAGCAACAGGTTCCTTCAGCCTGGCTGTCTGACGTTGTTACAGGAGGTCGTTCCTTCTGCTGCTGTCAGACTCTTTCATTAATCCACTGGGGTCAGATCCACACATGTGGAACAAGATTAATCACACCTCAGTGCACCCTGTCACTTTGTACACCACAACATATATTGGCACTTATACTTGTTCTTTTGTATGTATATTTATAGCTATATCTCTATAAGTATATATCATATCTCTGTTTCTACTCCCATTTTATACAAGTGCTTGATGTTTGTTGTATATTTGCTGCTATGACAGCACTATACTTCTATCTTTGAACAGATACGTAAAAGAAAATGGAAACTGGAAAAACGTCATGACGCATGCTCAATCATCCAGGTAAGTAAATCTCCAAAAGTAGATTTTGTTCATCTGGGCGTAGCATTTTGTGGGAAAAATGTTTCATCACTCATTCAGGTGACTTCTTCAGTTTCAGCTGACTGCAGGTTTCAATCTTATAAACAGTACATTTGCATAATGACTGAAACCAGCCCACTGAAGGAACAATGGGCTGGGAGGTCAGTTCCTTAATCTTAATTATGCAAATTCTCCATCAGTAATGGGGGACATCTAAAAGCTGATGTGTACCGTAAACCTGACACAGCGGCCAGGGAGGCAGAAGAACATCAAGAAGGCCCTGAGTAAATGTGGTTATCCCAGCTGGACTTTTGTCAAAGCTGGGAAGGCTCCTAAAGAAAGCTCCAGCAGATCCAGGAGAGAAGGACAACCGCTGCCCACCTGCAGTGATCCCGTACGTGTCAGGAGTATCGGAGCAGCTGAGACGCATTTTTTCTAAACACCGGGTCTCTGTGGCTTTTAAACCCCAAAACACGCTGCGCCAAAAACTGGTCCACCCCAAGGATCGGGTCCCCCGACACAAACAGAGTAACATAGTGTACGCTGTTAAGTGCAGGAGGACTGGCAGGATTTATACATCGGGGAAACCAAACAACCTCTGGCTAAGAGGACGGCACAACACAGAAGATATACCTCATCAGGCCAGGACTCTGCAGTCTGTTTACACCTACAGGCCAGTGGACACTCTTTCAATGATGAGGATGTAACATCCTGGACAGGGAGGAACGCTGGTTTGAGGGCGGAGTCAAGAAGGCCATTTACGTGAAAAGGGAAAGACCATCTCTGAATGGAGGAGGGGCCTAAGGGTACATCTGTCACCATCTTACATGCTGTGATTGCAGCCATTCAACTCTCTGTGAATGGGACTCATGGACTTTGATCAGTGGTTGTTGACCATGGTCATGAGACTTTACATATTGATGATTATAAACTGACCTCCCAGCCCATTGTTCCTTCAGTGGGCTGGTTTCAGTCATTATGCAAATGTCCTGTTTATAAGATTGAAACCTGCAGTCAGCTGAGACTGAAGACGTCACCTGATGATGACGAAACGTTTCTCCCACAAAACGCTACGTCCAGATGAACAGAATCACCTTTTGGAGAAACTGGAAAAAGACACAAAACAGGATAAAAAAGGATTTGTGTTTTTTCATTATTCACATGATTTCCTCCAGAAGTATTTATTCACTTTGTTTTAAAAACTCAGTGACAGCAGTCATGCACACAGCATATTTCTTTTACTATGTTTTACTACTTTTGCATCGATATGACACCGATCGTGAGTTTCAGAGTCCCCTTGTAACCATGGTTATTCTGTGATGGGTACATTAGAGAGGAGAGCATCTGTCCTGCAGCCTGATCAGCTAGATCATTTAATGTTTACGTCACAGGTCTGTTTTGTTCCTTATTGTCTGCTACAGTACGATCTCACCTGCGACTCACCTGAGCCTTCTTCGTTTCCTTTTTAGAAACACTTCTTCATGGTTGAACTGTTTTGGCTAACTAATCAATACCACGTTAACTTTGGTCTCCTGGTTGGAAAACAAGCACATCATTTTAGAATGACTAAAGACAATACTCCAATAACTGACTGATTTTAATTGTAGGGATATCTCACTGGAACATGTGTGTATAGTTTGATAATAAATCGGTGCATTGATCATTTATTACTTTGACATCAATTCATTGTTGGCCTTTTTTCACACTGGTGTGATGAAAAGTAGTTTGAATGTAAACACATCTTAAACATCTGGTTAAAAACACAAACCTACAACCTGCCCTGTGTGAAAACATTACCTGCGGTGTATCACATCTTTAGAAAGCCGAATAGCCACACCCAGGCGTGATTATTACCACACCTGTGCTCAATCAAAAAATCACTTACATAACAGCTGCCTGACAAAGTGCAATAGACCAAAAGATCCTCTGAAGTCAGACTTCCTGCTGTGATCCAAGAAAATTCAGGAACAAATGAGAAACAAAGTACCTGAGCCCTCTCAGTCTAGGAAAGGTTATAAAGCCATTTCTAAAGCTGTGGGACTCCAGCAACCCACAGTGGGAGCCATTATCCAGAAAGGTGGATGAACCAGCAGTGAACCTTTCCAGGAGCTGCCGGCCGACCAAACTTAACCCAAGAGTGCATCCACGAGGTCACAAAAGACCCCAGGACAACATCCAAAGACCTGCAGGCCTCACTTGCTTCCCTTAAGGTCAGTTTTCATGACTCCACCATAAGACAAAAAGAGCCTGGGCAAAAATGGCCAGCATGGCAGAGGTCCAAGATGAACACCAGTGCTGAGGAAAGGAACATAAAGGCTTTCAGTTTTCCTAGAAAACATCTTGATGATCCCCAGGGCGTTTGGGAAAATATTCTGTGGACTGGTCAGACAAAAGGTGAACTTTTTGCAAGGTGTGTGTCCCGTTACATCTGGTTTTCAGGAAAGGAACATCATACCAGCAGGAGAATATGGTGTTGGTAGTGTGACGGTCTGGGGCTGTTCTGCTTTATGTCTGAGCATCTGTTCAAGACCTCACAGTGAAGCGCACTTCTGCAGCAGGACAATGATCCAAAACACACCAGTGAGTCCAACTGTGAGTGGATGAAGGTTTTGGAGTGCCTTAGTTACAGTCCTGACCTGAATCCAATTGAGATGCTGTGGCATGAAAAGACGGTTCTGCTCAAAAATCCTCCAATTCTGCAAAAATGAGACAAAGTTTCTCATCAGCGCTGTCAAAGACTCATTGCCAGTTATCATAAATGCTTGATTGCCGTTGTTGCTGTTGAGGGTGGGCCAACCAGTTATTATGTTTAGGGGGCATCACCTTTTCACAAAGGACCATGTAGGTTTGGATTATTTACCCCTCAAACAAAAACACCTTCATTTAGAAACAGCATTTTGTTTACTTGTGTTGTCTTTGTCTAATATTTACATTTGTTTGATGATCTGAAACACTGAAGTGTGATAAACACACAAAGAATGAGGAAATCAGGAAGGAGGGGCACACTTTCACACCAATGAACTCACAATGTGTAAACAAATAAAGTTAATAACTTTATTTTAATAAATACTATTGTTCATATGTGAATATAAAATCTGTGACACTGTAACCAAAGCATTTTAACATGAACTTGGATTTATGAATGACAAACGGCTTTGATTTGTTGGTTGTTAATGTCTTTCTTCATCAAAGGTTCAATAAATACTTTATATTCTAACTTTCTTCATATAACTACAATCTTTTAACTTCAGCTTCCTTCCTTCTCTCACTCTTCTGTGTAGAGATCACAAGTTTAATTAAGTATTCAGACATCACCAGCTTTTGCAGTGCGAGTGGAAATGGGAGAATCTGACACAGACGAGTTTTATTGGAAACAGCAGGCACAAACTGCTGCTGCACATCACAGCCCTGTGGACAGTCATTCAGCTCCACCGACACAAGTCTGCATCAAAAATGGTGATTGAACCATCATATGTTGTGTTCACCATATTGACGCAGACCGCGCGCACACTGATCATCGGTCGGCTTCATCACGTCCTCCTTGCAGCAGCTGATGGACCACGACAGCTTCAGCAGAGCCGCTGGTAGCTTGTTAGTAGTGATGGGATTTCCGGCTCTTTTTAGAGATCCAGCTCTTTCGGTTCGGCTCACTAAAAAGAGCCGGCTCTTTCGGCTCCGAACCGGCTCTTCAGGTTGTTTTGTTGCTTTAATTAATTTATTATTAACAATAATATAAAATTATGCACAAAAGGAATTACTAACGTAAAAACAAGTGGTTTTATTTATATATGTTTATATATAAATATATGCGGTGGCCCCTAGAGACAAAACACGTACAAACTCCAAAACACATTTCTAGCATGAACTGAACTTCCAAAGCAGAGCTACTAGATCACTTAAATTACACAATTGAAAGCATGTGTGTATTGTTTGTGTATTTATACACAGGCACTCATATATATATATATATATATTCAAATAATTTACCTGTTATTACCACACACCAAATCCGGTCGTTGGTACTTGCTGGCTTGTGTAGCCACAAGATAACAAAGCTCAACACTGCGCCCAGCATCCTGGAGCACTTCTGTTGTCTTTTGTACGTGTTTTGAGTTTTTATGTGCTTCTGAGTTTTTATATGCTTCTGAGTTTTTACGTGCTTCGGAGTTTGTACGTGTTTTGGAGTTTGTACGTGTTTTGGAGTTTGTACGTGTTTTGGAGTTTGTACATGCTTCAGAGTTCGTACGTGATTTGAAGTTTGTATGTGCTTTGTCTCTAGGGGCCACCGTAAATATACTTTTATTTATTCACTCCACATAAAATGTAATAAATAAATCATATAATACAAAAATCAACTATTCACATTTCAAGTTTTAACTATTTAAATTTTCAGCTTTTTCCTTTCACAAATTTAAAGTGAAAAGAACACAAAACACTGCAAACCACAACACAATTAAATATAAATTATAATATGAAAACTAAAAGAACATGCACATTCTCTGTCATATGGACCTGCATAAATAAACTTTCTCAATCCTTTATCATCTGCAACTGAAAATAGTTGTGGATGATTACTATACCTTTCTAATGTTGTTGTCCCTGCCTCTCTTTCTCTCTCTCTGGCTCTGTTCCTGTGCTACTGAGTGTAACTACCGCCCCTCCCCCCTCTGCCCAGCGTAAAGCACAAGGCTCGCGTGCAGAGTGAAGCGGAAAAAAAGTGCGAGAGAGAGGCTGAGAGAAAGAAAAAAAAAGAAAACCCACGTGACGGCTCGCGATAAGGAGCCGGCTCGCGTCGTTCACGTCAAAGAGCCGGCTCTAAGAGCCATTTCGTTCGCGAACGACCCATCACTACTTGTTAGCACGATGAAGCATGACATGGACAGGACAGTCGTTTGCGTAAACGCTGGCAGGAGGGTATGAAGAACATGAACACTCACTGTGAATGACTGACTTTATTAAAGGACTGCAAACAAACGCGACACCGAGACGTTCAAACTGGATGTAAACAATGCTCCATTAGATCACCTGGATTAGGGCAGTCATCCCTCGAAGAAGAAACCGAAATGGTTTTCGCATAGATGGCGGTAATGCGCCCCGCCGCTTGTCGCTACCTACCACTGAAACCAAAGAAGAAGAGCTGTAGCGTCCTCTTGTTAGCTTCTCGGCTGTGGACGCAGTAATGCTTCCGAGTTGGTTTCAGTTGAGGAGCCACCATGGGCGCTCGGTGCGCAGCCTAACATGCTCATAACGCTGTGCTACGTCTACATGTGGGTGCGCTTTCATAGGTGCTACTCTGCGCTGATCCGGAGCGGTCTGAACAGCAGCAGCTTCAGCTTCAGCCTGTGCTCGCGCCGCGCCGCGCGCGCGCGTTCAGGCTCGCTTCAGCTCGAGGACAACGTGTTTCTTCAGCGGGGAGATAAGGCCGTGTATGTAAGCGAGCCTCAGGTTGGTCACCGGACACACGCTTACGTCATACCGTGGAGAGCGAGTACTTCCTGAACGCGTTACAATCTTACTAATCAGTTTGACAGCTGTGTGTGTGCTCGTGTGCGGTGGGCTCACGCGCAGGTCCCCACGGAGCCTGAGCTGAACAGTACGCTGAGCACCTTTCTGAAGCTGTACCGCAGCTAAACGGATGGAAAGCTGCGAGTTAGGCTGGCGTTCACTCGGTGATACAGTGTGTGTGTGTGCGTGCGTGCGCGCGCGCAGCAACAACACAAAACTCATTGTGCCACTGTTGTCTCACTGTAGTGTCACTGTAATTTCAAAGGTGTCTCATTAGTGTCTCACTGTAATGTCACTGTAGTTCCATTGTTGTCTCACTAGTGTCTCACTGGTGTCCCACTGTAGTGTCTCACTGCTGTCCCACTGTAGTGTCTCAGTGGTGTTCCACTGTAGTGTCCCACTGTAGTGTCTCACTGGTGTCCCACTGTAGTGTCCCACTGTGGTGTCCCACTGTAGTGTCTCACTGTGGTGTCCCACTGGTGTCCCACTGTAGTGTCTCACTGGTGTCCCACTGTAGTGTCCCACTGTGGTGTCCCACTGTAGTGTCCCACTGTAGTGTCTCACTGTGGTGTCCCACTGGTGTCCCACTGTAGTGTCTCACTGGTGTCCCACTGTAGTGTCTCACTGCTGTCCCACTGTAGTGTTCCACTGTAGTGTCTCAGTGGTGTTCCACTGTAGTGTCTCACTGGTGTCCCACTGTAGTGTCTCACTGGTGTCTGTGAGCTGTGCTCTATACAATGTGCTTATGCTGCTCTGAGTCTATGGCCAGACCCTGGTGTAGTGCTACATCCTACTTTTTCATTGGCTTGGTTGCTAGGATTTGAACTTCCAGGGTAGTGCCAGAATGACAGACTTTACAGGCAGTTATGCAGCTGTGTGACTGGGTAACAGCAGCATCTGTCAGAATAAAGGCAAACACATTACAGAAAACTACAAACAAGTTCAAGAACACTGAAATCGAGACACATTTTCAAATACATATGGCATACAGTCACAGGAACTTTAATAGGTACAGCTGTTAAAGAGCCTGTGCTCCAGTCACACAAATCTCCAATCCGCCAGTCACATGGCAGCATGCAGATGTGGTGTACCGCTGCCTGAAGTTCAAAGCAATGTTTACTGGGTGCTACCCACAGTCACCTTTCTGTCAGCTCACACTGAGAGTGCAGGGCACTGCTGACTGAGACCAGGTGGCCAGTACATCAGACACACCAGCTGTCAGCTGGAAAAGTGCAGTAAGCGAATCATTCACGGGAGTTGGCTTGGCTATATTCCAGTTTATTCTGACAGCAAGACTGGTTCAGTAGTTTTTTTTGTTTCTGGGCGGTAACATTTGTAGACTGAGACGTAGCTCATTTGGTGTTTGCTGTTTTCCTTAAGCCTGCATGCTGGCTTTAGATAAAAAAGCTAACAATCTAATTATAAATCAGAAACTAATTATTTTGAACACTTGTGTCACTCCGGTCTCAGCTCTTCAAATCATCATGACCTAAAATTTAATGTTAGAAGTGTTCAACATGCATAAACAACATTAAACTAATTCACTCCGTATCATTTGCAGTTTGAATGTTTGTCTTTTTGTGAATGTGTGCTGGAATATGAGACTTTGTAGGAGTGCTGCATTTTTCCTCATATTTAGCCAGTACTCGTATATTTTTTTACATCTGTCTCAAATTACAGGATCTATCTGATGGAGAAATCACTCATCTTTGGAAAAGAGAGTTTATTACAGAGAAATGGCTCTTTCCAAAATAAAAGCTCTACTATACGCTTCTTCTGGGCTATATTCTCAGCAGCATATTAAACATATCAGGTCCCCATAAGGAGAATCATGTGCTAACGGCTGTCTAAATGACTCGGGTAAAGTGTGTAGCATGCCTGCTTGTTGTTTTTGTCTGCTTCCACTTGTCTTTGCACTAGGATGATGTCGGAGTAAATGTGCAGTCATATTCGTTGTGTTCCCACTAGTGCTGTCAGCGTAAATCTGAAATGACGTTAACGCCATAACGCGGCGAATCTCAGTTAACGAGCTACCGCGGATCGCCCTGTGCGTGGGGCTGGACGGCGCTTTGCAGTTATTTATTTGTAACAAATGTTTGGAATCATGTCTGATTTTCGTTCCACTTCTCACGTGTGCACCACTTTGTGTTGGTCTTTCACGTGGAATTCCAATAACATTGATTCATGTTTGTGGCTGTAATGTGACAAAATGTGGGAAAGTTCAAGGGGGCCGAATACTTTTGTAAGTCACTGTGTATTAGTAAAGGTCAGTCTGCCATGTCAGCTTTGTTGATGAACCCACTAATAGTACCCTCCGGGCCCTTTCATGAGTTCCCACTCTCCAGGCCACTGGTTCCATTATCAGACAGATCCCTGGATCATTAGGTAGGATGTTGCACAGACTTTGCTGCATAGTGCATTGCTGGTGTGATCCACAGTCGAGCACCTCAGGTCTGGCCTGCGAGCCTGAGTAATGTAGCAGAATAAGTAAATGGAGCATGGTGAAATGCTGAGCAGTGTTAGGATCAGAATGCACCCTTGTATGAAAACAGAACGAGGTGATTGTAACTACCACTCGTGTCTTGCACAAGCATGGGAAGAGTGAATACAGAGGATCAGGTCAGCTGTTACAGTATGAGGGACTCGTCTTTGCATCGGAGCTTTAACAGCTGGTCATGCTGAAGCCACTCCCACAACGAAATAACATCTTAGCCCAACACTTTCATATCGGTCACATTGTACACCACGCTGATACCATACTTGATAATGGGACACCGAGAAAACATGTGACTATTGTTACTAACTACTTTATGTGTAACACTTTGTAGTGTTTGAACTTGTCGTCTGTTCTGTCTGTACTTTTCCAGGTATGTGAGGACCTCAGCCAGTGGACTGTTCTCCTGCGGTCCTCTACCGTTTGTGCTCCACGAATAGACAATATTTTTTTCATCATAGAAGCTACAGAACATAAAGTGGGCTCTCCTTCTCATCGGCCGTCTAAAAAGAAAGTAAGCAATGTGCTTTCTTAACTTCTGTTCTCATTATGAAGCAACAAGCTTGTATGTATATAAATATAAATGAAACACTGACTGGGTGACTGGCTCCAGCACAGCTCAGGACAGATGTCTAAGAAGAGCACAGTCCTGGGAACAGCAAAGATACTGGACAGGAACCTCGAGCTCCCAGCCTCTGGTAGAGGACCCGAGCATGAGGGTTAAAGACAAATGTCAAAATTTTAAAATAATGAAATTAATAAAATTTGGATTTTGTTTGGTAAGCTCAGGAAAAAAAGGTGGAGGTATCTGCTCATTTATTCAGTAGTTTCTCTTGATCGCAGCTTTTCTGCAGTGTAAAACAAAACTATTCATCAAAGTAGTCATCCTCTGCCCCTGACTGATTGGATGCTGTAATAATGAAACTACTAACAGGAGAGTTGCTCCAGGAAAAGAAGCCCAATAGTGCCCTCTACTGGAGACGTTCATCAGTTACTACACCTTTTAACTTTTCAATAAAAGTTAAAAGGTCCCATGTCATGCTAATTTACAGGCAAGATTCAAACAACAACAAAAATGCCACATTTCTTTCAAAGAAACTCATAATTTAAACGCCATGTTTGTCCTCACCATTGCTCACCAAGAGAGTAACCGTAACAACGTTTAGTGTCCAAATAAATAAACCTACAGTGGGTTGCAAAAGTATTGGGCCCCCTTGAACTTTCCCACATTTTGTCACATTACAGCCACAAACATGAATCAATTTTATTGGAATTCCACGTGAAAGACCAACACAAAGTGGTGCACACGTGAACAGCGTTTGTGAACAGCAGTTTTCAGATCTTGCCACAGATTCTCGATTGGATTTAGACAAGGCCGTCTACCTAAAGCGTTCAGGATCATAAATGCAGCCAAGAGGCCCATGGTGACTCTGGACGAGCTGCAGAGATCTACAGCTCAGGTGGGGGAATCTGTCCACAGGACAACTATTAGTCGTGCACTGCACAAAGTTGTCCTTTATGGAAGAGTGGCAAGAAGAAAGCCATTGTTAACAGAAAACCAGAAGAAGTCCCGTTTGCAGTTTGCCACAAGCCATGTGGGGGACACAGCAAACATGTGGAAGAAGCTGCTCTGGTCAGATGAGACCAAAATGCAAAACGCTATGTGTGGAGGAAAACTAACACTGCACATCACTCTGAACACACCATCCCCACTGTCAGATATGGTGGTGGCAGCATCATGCTCTGGGGGGGCTTCTCTTCAGCAGGGACAGGGAAGCTGGTCAGAGTTGATGGGAAGATGGATGGAGCCAAATACAGGGCAATCTTGGAAGAAAACCTGTTGGAGTCTGCAAAAGACTTGAGACTGGGGCGGAGGTTCAGCTTCCAGCAGGACAACGACCCTAAACATAAAGCCAGGGCAACAATGGGATGGTTTAAAACAAAACATATCCATGTGTTAGAACGGCCCAGTCAAAGTCCAGATCTAAATCCAATCCAGAATCTGTGGCAAGATCTGAAAACTGCTGTTCACAAACGCTGCCCATCTAATCTGACTGAGCTGGAGCTGTTTCAAAGAAGAATGGGCAAAGATTTCAGTCTGTAGATGTGCACAGCTGGTAGAGACAGACCCTAAAAGACTGGCAGCTGGAACTGCAGCAAAAGGTGGTTCTACAAAGTATTGACTCAGGGGGCTGAATAATTACGCACACCCCACTTTGCAGTTATTTATTTGTAAAAATGTTTGGAATCATGAATGATGTTCGTTCCACTTCTCACGTGTGCACCACTTTGTGTTGGTCTTTCATGTGGAATTCCAATAAAATTGATTCATGTTTGTGGCTGTAATGTGACAAAATGTGGGAAAGTTCAAGGGGGCCGAATACTTTTGCAACCACTGTACTTCACTTTGTCACATTCAGAAAGTTCCCTTAATCGTAGCTGAGGGCTTAAGCTTATGTGAATGCTGATTTTTGTCAGTGACGTGGTTCTAAAGTGATAATAATTTTCTTTTAAATGGCTTTGGCTGGTTGTCACTTTTGTCCTAATGAGCTGATGCTTGTTCCAACAGAAAGAAAAACGGCTGAATGTACAGTTGGCTGTGCTTTAATACAGAACTATGAAGAGAAGGGAGCATCGGCCATACGTAACGTTAGCCACATTAGCTACCCACCATGCTAATGGGACAATCCCATTGTTGTAATGTTGCCGTCACAAATCAGAGTACTTCACCAGGTCTTTGTACTTAAGTGTGTTTTCTAACACAAGCGTCTGTAGCTAGCATGCAGCTGGCAGGTGCTGACGTGACATCAGTGTAAATGAGGCCGTTGTTTCCTTGTTGGAGCCTTTGTGCCTCTTTAAAACACTACACTGAATGAACCGGCACAAAATGCAGAATGTGGATAATAATGGTTTTGGTGGTTATGATGGTTTTCATATTTAGTATTTTAGCAATGTTAAATGTAGCACACAGAAAAATATGCATTTAACAAATATGGGATAAGGTACATGTTCTTCTGGTTTGTGCTGATGGAGCCATTGATGCTGTTCGGATGATGCTGTGGTTGTTATTAGGTTAGCTTTTATGAAGTGAGGTGAAAATAGACACGTGACCATCATTACAGGCTTATAGTTTCTGTACTAATCCCTCCTTACACCAGGTGATGATGTAGTAGGCGGGGCATGCTGAACTCTAACACGTGTCACTGTGTGTTGTGCAGGTGCTGAAGTTGTCCGACTGCTGTCTCCCTGTGGCGTGTTGCCCTGGCCAGCCGTTCAGGGCAGTCGCTCGAGCCAGCGTGGAGAGCTACAGCCAGCTCGGGATAGCTTTCATAGAAGATCGCCTCCAGCTGGACAATGGACTTACGCCCTCAAAGATAGTCCGTATGTGGTCTTCAAGTAGATTTTCTACGATGTTTTTGTTACATGGTATCACACCTCACAGTTCCTTACTCATGTCTCGTTTGCATCGAGTATTATGTTGATCAGCGTGATTAATAAAGCCCAAAGAAAACAGCAATTTCATGTGCCAACACCTTCATCTTGTCACCGTAGAGAAAGCGATGAGGATCGTACTGAAATTCTGTTGGTCGGGTTTTGCTCCACCCCTCTACCAAACGCCCTAATATACTTCCCCGAGGTTGTGTTCATGTAGTACTGCAGTGATGACGTTCAGAAGGAGAATAAACTTTCTTATTGTTAGTTTACGTTTCCAAGATAAAAAGGTAGAAGCGTGTTCTCACCCTGTAGTGTCTGAAGTAGCTCTTTAAACTCAGCCTTGCATCCAGCAGCAGCAGGAAAGTGCTTTCACTCACAAAACCTCATATACAACGTTGAGCTTACAGGTATAGAGCCGCACAGTTTAAACTTAAACTGTCTCATGACCCATTGAAGAGTTACAGACATTTTTTGACTGTTTTCAGGAGCTCAGGTTTAAATAATGTCACAAACATATTTTCTGTCGTCTGTGAGGAAGTTGTGACCTGTACCTGCCCAACATGTGGAACTCTACAGCCACCGAGCTTCTTACCCCATCATGATATGAGCTGTAGCTTCAGAGGTAGAGCAGGTCATATACTAATTGGAAGGTTGCTGGTTCGATCCCTGGTTGTCAAACATGCCTGCATGCCAAATATCCTTCGGATAGTTGCCAGGTTGCTCTCTGATGCTTCTATCGAAGAATGAATGTGTGTGATTGTTACATAGAAAGATAAGATAATTCTTTGTCATTGCACAGTCATCCATAGTACGATAGTGAAATGAAATCGGAAAATTGTCCCACGTACGAACAACACAAAACGACACAACACAGAAACTTATGTAATAAAAATAAGAAGAATAAGCGTATGTGTATTGCACATTGCTATTAATGCTTGTGTGTGTGTGTGTATTTATTTATTCATTTATTTATTCAGTGCTTCTTTTCCCTGCTGTATTTGTGTATAGGGTTAAGCTTTTATACCAGGGATGTCCAACTGCAGGCCTCGAGGGCCGGTGTCCTGCAGGTTTTAGATCTCACCCTGGGTCATCACACCTGAACCACATGATTAGTTCATTACCAGGCCTCTGGAGAACTTGAAGCCATTTAAATCAGCTGTGTTGGATCAAGGACACATCTAAAACCTGCAGGACACTGGCCCTCGAGGCCTGGACTTCCCCACCCCTGCTTTATACCTCTGTGGTGTAGCACAGCTGAATGAAAGGTTTCAGCGGCTCTGAGCTGTTTGTTCTCCGAAGCTGCTGGATACCAGAACTGTACCAAAGAGCTTACATTGTTACTGTTTTACTGTTCAGTAGTTTAGTGGTTGACAGAAACAGTTGTTTGAAGTTTGAATACAAAGATAGATCAGTAGATGGTTCTGATGTTTTTGTGGTGTGGTTGTATTTCCACAGCTGTCCTCCTGCAAGAATCCACTCTGAGTGCACTGCTGGACCAGCAGTGTCCACAGAGCCCACGGGCACAGTCGTCACTGCTTCCCTGTAGCACTGGAGAGCCCATAGCTCGCCACCATCATCTGCAGTGCCGTAAAGGCAGCTTCCTTCTCATCCCAGAGGTAAAGAGGAGGTTAGAGGACCGGCGAGGGTCAGAGCCACTCCGCAGCTCCCAGGATTTGGAATCTCTCGGTGACTTGGAGGAACACTCCCTGGGGAATCATCACCACATGGAGGGCCACGGACACCACCTGCATCTGTCCAGCTGCCATGAATGTCTGGAACTGGAGAACAGTACTATACTCTCTGTCAAATATGCCTCCGCTGAGAATATTCCAGACCTACCGGATGATAACTCTGTTGGAAACGAGTGTCTCGATGAACTTGAAAATGATTCCCGAGGGTTTTTTGGTCAAAGCGGTGGCAAACTCCCAAATGTTCTCGTCTACACGGGGGGCTGTCAGGAACGTTTTCAGACAGTTCGCCAGCTTTTATCAGAATGTATAAACACGGAAAGTAACATCATCTATCCGCTCCAGCCAGAGCAGGCACTGAATGATCCCTGGCTGGAAAACACAAGACTCCTGGTACTGGCAGAAGAGGAAACCCTAAGTCCCCAGCTTCAGACCCGCTTTCTCACCTACCTGAGCCAGGGGGGCAAAGTCCTCGGGCTAGCCTCTTCTCTGTGCCCTGCAGGACTCTACCTGGAAGTCAGGCAGAGCCAGTGCATGCAGGTCAACAAGCTGAATTTCACCAAGGAAGACAGCACAGAGCTGAATCTGAGTATATTGGCGAGTGGGAAAGTCTACATCAGGGATCCTCGGGGGGGAGGAGAAGTTGAACTGTGGGGGGAGCTGAAAGGGGATGTCCCCCATAAGAAGGATATGGTTATTGTACGACTGACCCACGGAGGGGACAGTGGAGAAGCTGTCCTTTGTCAGGTAAACCCATGTAAAGCATGCTATTCATTGTCCTCGGGGACAATGAATAGCATGCTTTTATTGAGGCCTGCAGTAGTGCTAACACATGTGGGACAGTGAACCTGCATGCTGTTGTATTTCTGTAGTGTCAGATCAAAGCAACAGTTGCCTCACACATAAAGCCCATGTGATGTTAGAGAGAAAAGCCCAACATTCAGGCGATCCCACGTCCAAGGACTTGGCGGCAGTTGGAAAATCTCTTAACGGGAAGAAAGAGGTTCAGATGTGTGAGGTCTCAGTGACTGACATGAGTGTGAGTGGCTCAGTGGGTACTCCCCACCACAGGAGTGCAGCAGCCTGGATTCAACTCTGATGTTTGCTCTTTCTCCTGATTTTCCATCTTCAGTGCTGCACAGTCCAATAGAGGCAAAAATGCCTTCAGGTGAAGGATAATTGCATCATGGGATGTTTCCAGCAGTCTGAGCCTATAGCAGCAGATCTAAGAGAAGATCAGCTGATCTAGCAGTCTCCCTATAGCACACGATTCCTTTATTAATGGTGTAGCTAGCAGTAAATTAACTGCCACAGCAGCCTGAAACTTCTATAATCCAGGAACTGTTCTGTCCTCGTTTTGCAGTCGGGTCTAGAAATATTATCATAATTATTATTATCATTATTTATGCATTCTGAATGAATCCGGGTGCTGACAGTGGGTATGTGGTACTGCTAACTGTTGGGCTAGTAAATGAAGCCCGAAGTCATATGATGTCTAGATTACAAGCAGATTTATTAGGTGCAAATATTTGCAGTATAAAATAAATAATACTCATTTTTGCTGCCACATCAATGTTTCCTGCATCTTCTGATGTTTTTACTTAAACATGTATATCTGCAGGTCCACTTTGAAACTGCTCCCAACTCTCAGAATTTGCCATTGGATGCTTTTGATGAACTGAAGGTCAACAATGCCTCGCGGTATGAAGTCTTGACAGAAATCCTCACCTCTCTAGGCCTCAAATGTGAACCAAGTCAGACTCCAAGTCCAAGTGCGGTACACCTGCTCGCTACCTCTCAGGTAAGATACTCAGCGTTCTTGTGTTCAAGACTAAGAACAGCTTCATGTCCTATTGGCTCATCTCTCCATGTGAAATAGGTTCAGTGAGTGCCTCCCACCTGAAGTACAGTAGCTTTGCTTCATTAAATGTGCTATATTTTAAATATGAAGTACTATAGTTACTGTAAGTTACAGGGTTAGGATAAAGTTACTCTCTTCTTTTTCTGGCATTTTGAGACCTCATAACTTGTTGAGTAAAGGAGCTAGCCCAGATAATTTTGGGGACTGAGCCTTTGTTGAAAACTGCAACAGAATCAAGTTACATCACGTTTTCTATCACTTTGATTAAATTGTATTAATGCTCATTCTAATTAATCATAGTTTTTTAATAACATGGTAAAGGTGTCCTTTGTTACGTCCGTAGCGCAACATAAAGCTCAAACACGGGTGTCCCCGCCCCGGCCCCCAAAGCCACAAACCCAGTAGCCAATTCAAAGTTAAGGTGAGCTTTATTGCTCCACCAGCTTAAACTCCGGGGTGAACCATGGCCAGAATAACCAACAAAACGAGCTGTTCCAAAGAAGTGCTACCTAAACCCTGTGTGAAAACTGAACCAAACCCTAACTCTAAAAGTTAATAAACCAGACACATGCACGTTCAGTTAACGGTGTATCTGAGGCACCCACGTTGATGTAGTTCCTGCATTATACTAGTGTAGATCCAGGATCAACACTGCAACTGACCTACCACACTGCAAAACTATGACATCATAACAATGTGGGGAAAAAAGGCAAATAAGATGCCTTTGTTTAATCTGAACTCGTGTTAGGGAGCAATAGTAGAAGGTAACTCTTATCTGGTAGACTTCTGTGGAGGGACGGTGCTGCCAGCAGGGCGGGATTGCCAGAACATTTTAAATCTACCAAGATTGTCCATTACATGTTTGACACAGCGTTTATTCCGTTTGGCAATATTACAGCAGCAACAAGCTAACACGGATCATCTATGATCACATTTAGATGTTGAGAATGAAGATACCCATCTAACTTCATGAATAGTTGTTTTCCTGGCCTTGTAGAAGAGGGCTAGGTCACACAATGACACACTGTTCACAACCCAAGGATGGAAACAGAGTTTGAAAGCACCGAAGGCTCCAAACTTGTTTGTGCTGAATAATTAGAAAATGTCTTTGACGCAGAAGGAACCTCGTCTAACAGATGAAGCTGATTGGTGCTGTCGTCTGCTGCAGCTTCTTTCAACCACTCACCATCCAACATGGTGACATGACCTTTGAAAGTTCACCTAAGATGCTCCTTTTAAGGTTTGAATATGGAATTGTGGGCACATGTAGGGTGCACAGCTGAACTCTGCGTCTATTGTTAAGTGCCATCAGGTCCTTAAATGGTGACAGCTGTGTCCACATCCTTGAGATGGTGTTGGATTCCACCTGTGCTTGTCTCTAATTCTAGGCCATACGTGTCAAATTGTTCAGTGCTGCCCAAAGTAAGGAGCTTCAAGTATCCTGTGGTTCTGGAGTCTTCGTAGGAAGATGGAGCGTGCCATGGATTGGTGCAGACTCTGCAGTAATGGCACATTTGCCAGACTGTAAATGGACTGGTTCTTGTATATCACATTTCTACTCTTTATATAGAAATGTGTCTCAGTGTTTAGCCTGTATCCAATGGCTTAATCCCTCAGAGTGCGGGTGAGATGTCGGTAAGTCAGCTGACTGTAACTGAATCATTGACAGCACTGTTACAAGGGTGTAACTTGGTTTACTGCAGTAATCTGAACTGTCCATCAAAGTGACCAATCACATTAGGAGCCTGCTCCCTTTAGGCTCCGCCCTCCAAACTCTCAAAAACCAGTTAGATCCAGTGCAGGATTCAGGTTGGAGAGCGCAGCGTTACCACAGAGTGCTAATCTGCTACAGCCCTGATAAAGCAATCAGTGTTGTGTGAATGATGGCTAACTCACAGCTGCTGAGATATTTACTCAAAAGTAATTTCATTTTTTATATAAATATAATACGTTAGTTCATTTAATTTGATTGGTGTCTTGGCTCATAGTGAGGAGGACACCTTGGCTCCTCATCCAGGCCAAAAAAAAGGTGACACATCTGAATTACAGATCCTCAGTTCACAGTTAACCTGCAGGTTTCCTCTGCTCTTTATTGACTTCGGTGAACTTTCCCATTGTTCTGAGTGCTGTCAGACACTGTCACTGTGTGCTGTACAGACATCCTGGAAAAACTGGAAATATTCATGCATTGTCTGTGTGTGTGTGTGTGTGTGTGTGTGTGTGTGAGAGAGAACAATTTGGCGCTGGGAGTTTTTATTTATTTTTAACCCCTAGGGGGCGTTGAAGGCCCACATTGCTCAGTAGCAGGAGCCCTTCTTCACAGCAGCTCTATGACTGAGTGTCACATTTTAAAAGAAATTGGCTGTAGCCAATACAGACGCTGCAGGGAGGCAGAGCAGGTCACCTACCGATCGGAAGGTCGGTGGTTCGATCCCTGGCTCCTCCAGTCTACATGTCAAGTATCCTTGGGCAAGATGCTAACCCCGAGTTGCTCTCCTATGCATCGGTCTGTGAATGTGTGTGAGTGTCGTCAGAAAGCACTCGGATTACAGAAAGTGCTTGTGAGAATGGGTGTGATTGGGTGAATGTGGCATGTTGTATAGCTTTGAGAACTCCGGGAGAGTAGAAAAAGTGCTCTATAAGAATCAGTCCATGTATTTGGTGTGCAGTACACCATTCATTTTGTCTTAAATGGGCAAAGTCATCTTCCCTCTCTTACCTATATCTCATACATTATCAACTACTCACATTAAACCACTGGTATGATAAAAATAAAGGTAATTTATTTCATTGTTTCTTTATTTAAAAATGCTGCCAAGCTAACATTCATACTATTGGTTTGCATCACATCGATGCTGTGGTCACTGCAGTAGCACTACCTTTGATTAAAAGCTGCTCCTGCAGCCACTTTGAGCGTGGTGATGAGCTGGGTTTGAACACTCAAGTTTGTTTTCATATATATATATATATATATATATATATATATATCTATCTATCTATCTATCTATCTATCTATCTATATATCTATATATCTATATATCTATATATATATATATATATATATATATATATATATATATATATATATATATATATATATATATATAATTTTATTTATTTATTTATTAGGGGTGCAACGATACACAAAAGTCTCGGTTCGGTTCGATACTTTGGTGTCACGGTTTGATATTTTTTCGATACAAAAAAATGTTCATGCCTTTTTAATTTGTCATTTATTAAAATTATAAATATATATTTTACCTCAAAAGTACAGTTTTTAAATTTAATGTTGCTGAAACAACAAAGTAATAAAATATATATATATCTCAGGGCTCGCAAAATTTCAAAATCCCTGGTAGCCCTTCGGGCAGGGACTCTTCAGTTTACTGCAGACTGAGCAATAATGCATTTCTTGCATTTCTCATGGGTTCTAATGGGGGCCTTTCTTAAAATGACTGGTCCCAGTAACAAAGGCGCTTGTCGACTCAGAAATCGAGGGAAAACCAACAACACACCCGGCAGAACATTATGTTATTTACACGGTTGCACATAAGTGGTCCGCATGTGCGCATTCGCTGTCAAAATAAAAGACGCGCACCAGATAAGAAGTTGCAGCGCGCGTTTGCGTCCATATAAAAGGCTGTTTTTGTCCTAGAGTGGGATTTTCACGGCACATTCTGCAGCACATCTCTGTGCGTTCATCATTTATTTGAAGCCAGCTCACCTCCTGCAACCACTTTTCCGAGAATACGCGCTTCCTTTGTGGTTCGGACTCCTGACGTTTCTTTGGAGGTGGAGGAACATCACAGTAATTGCTTAAAGGAGCTTCTTCGACATCTTTAAGAGTTTTAAACAAACGTCTGTCCTCCTCCTGAAAATCTTATGTACGCAAACACGCGTTGCAACTTCTTATCTTGTGCGTGTTTTTTATTTTGACAGCGAATGCGCACCTGCGGACCACTTATGTGCAGCCCTGGTTATTTAGCTCGTCACATTGCAGCCACAGAAATTCTTTTGTCCATGAAACCATAAAGCTGCACTTTCTTTTTGCCTTATAGTCTGATTTGTCATAACTTCTCCGTTTTGTGGTAAGCTTTTCTTTGGCTGTCACTTCTTCACCCTGACCTGTCTTATTTGGCTCAGCAGAACTAAAATATATATCCTGCTGCTTTTACACACTCACTCACATAAGCTCAGCGATTCTCTGCGCGATCAACCTCTCACATGTTTAAGCTGCCGGAGATTTCACTTGTCATGTTTGCATAGTAAGCTAACGATTAATAAGACGATGTCAGAGGAATTGGTGCACAAATTATCATCACTCACAGATCACTGCTGTCGCTCTCTATACACAGTTCACGCGATTGCAAAGTGAAAGCAAAAAACAAGCGCAAATTCAAACGCGATTTCAATATGTCACATATTGACAGTGGCTCACCGATGCCAATGACATAATTACCCAGCTACATTTCTGAAAGAATGCAAAAGCATTGACATATATTTTTCCTACAATAGCCCGACGGGCAGGGCAGAGATAGATTTTGGTAGCCCGACTGGAAAAATCGCTAGCCCCGGGACGTCGGGCTAGCGATTTTGCGAGCCCTGTATCTGATTGAGGAATCACTCATCTTTGGAAAAGAGAGTTTATTACAGAGAAATGTCTCTTTCCAAAATAAAAGCTCTACTATACGCTTCTTCTGGGCTATATTCTCAGCAGCATATTAAACATATCAGGTCCCCATAAGGAGAATCCTGTGCTAACAGCTGTCTAAATGACTCGGGTAAAGTTTGTAGCATGCATGCTTGTTGTTTTTGTCTTTGCACTAGGATGATGTCGGTGTAAATGTGCAGTCATATTCGTTGTGTTCACACTAGTGCTTTCAGGTTAATCTGAAATGACATTAACGCCACAACACGGCGAATCTCCGTTAACGAGCTACCCCTGATCGCCCCGTGCGTGGGGCTGGACGGCCAACACATTAACGAGCTAACTGCGCTAACACATTAGTTCCCACCCATGTAATTGAGCATTGCGTGGCACATCCAACATACTGTTTTACCTTAGTCCATGACGCGCTTACCTTCAGAATCAGAATCAGAATCAGAATGGGTTTATTGCCAGATGTTGAGGTTTACAACATTAGGAAATTGCTGCGGTGCTTCAGTGCAAACAATAAGAATTAAAGTGCTATGTAGAAAGAAAGATATGTGCATGAGATATACATGAGATATATACATGAGAATAAGAATTATGAGTGCTACGTAGAAAGATATATACATGAGTGCAGGTGGTGATCAGTGCCAGACATGAAATGATGCAGTGACACAGCGTAGGGTCATGTGTTAGTGGCGGGGACAGTCATGTGGTTATTGTTCATGTGTCCAACAGCAGAGGGGAAGAAACTGTTCTTGTGGCGAGAGGTTCTGGTGCGAATGGACCGGAGCCTCCTGCCTGAGGGGAGCAGGTCAAACAGACTGTGTCCAGGGTGAGAAGGGTCAGCTGAGATCCGGGCTGCAGGGTCATACGTCACATGAAGACCAAAATAATTCCAAACGCCAGATCTGAATGAGGGTGGGGGAGGTCCAGTTTGCCATGTTGCAAGGAGAGCTTAGCTTCTGTCTCGCTAGCTTGCCCTGCGCTCAGTGAATCTGCGTTCGACTACTCTGCCTAGGCTGCACTGTCGAGCGCAGATCCACTGAGCACTCAACACAGACAGCATCATCAGAAGGAAAGTTGATAAAATAAATTAAAAATGTTGTATTGTTCGATACATATGCGTACCGAACCAAAAGCACTGTATCGAACGGTTCAATATCGATACGAGTATCGTTGCACCCCTAATAAATTAGGCCAGAGCAAATAAATATCGTCTTAAACTTTAGTTAAATCCAGTTTCTGTATTGGTAACAGAGTCCATTCATCCTTAGTCTTGTATAAAGCTGTTCTGTTCATTTTATTGGTTTTTACCGTTGGTATTAAAATCCTGTAGCCTGTCTGCCAGAATATTCATGTCTGTGTACACTGAAATTTTTATACAAAATAATTAGAATCTTTGTAAAAAAATAATATTTCTGAAAACATCAGTAAAGAATAAATGAATACGTGTTTTATAGCCAACCAGTTAAGACATTTATGCCTTGTTATATTTGTCCTGAAGCATTCATGTGGCTCTGTTCTGTACCATCTGCAGTTTCTGACCTGATCACACTCCTGGATGATATCAAGACGAGATTATATTTATTTATGAAGCACAGCAAATATCACCTCAAGGCACTTTATATTGTAGATTAAAAACCCTGCAGTAATAAAGAGAAAAGCCCAACCATCAGACCGAACCCCTGTGAGCAGGCACTTGGCAACAGTGGGAAGGAAAAACTCCCTTTTAACAGGAAGGAACCTCCAGCAGAACTAGTCTCAGCCATCATTCTCCGGCTCTGCAGGTGGTGGTTGAAGCTTTCCTTGCAGGCAGCGCAGGGGAAGACGACCTTAGTGATAGATGTAGCGATACTGAATGAGTGCAACGTCAGGACGAAGGGAAGAAAAGCGGGCTGAGAGAAGACCTCGAGAAGATGTGGAGGGTGAAGGTAACAGTGGTCCCCGTGGTAACAGTGACTTGAAACTAGGCGAGCGGCGGTGTCTCGTTCACTAGTGGCATATAGCTTGATGTCATCCATGTAGAGGGAGGTGGTTGCTGATCTCACTGAGGGGGTTGGGCCTGCGCAGGACAGCAGTGTGGACAGAGCATCTCCTTAGTAGAGCTGCACTTGATGGTGACTTGTGCCCTTAAACACACTTCTCAACTTAAAACGGACCGGAATTATTAAGATATACCACTGTGGTTGTGCATAAGTCCTAAAGCAATTTAAACTACTGACAGTCTGTAAAATAAAACCAAACTGATGTCCTCTCTTCTGTATTCAACACAGGAGGCCAAGGCCAGATTCCTGAAATGGCTCCAGGCGCATGCAGAACACAACGGTGTCCTTACGTTGTCCAAGGCCTCCCTCGTCATGATGTCTGGTTCAGACCTTCAGGATGCTCTTTTGCTGCCTGAAGGCTCTGTGGCCCTGGTCACTAATTCTGCAGAGTCGCAGAGCTGGGCCCACTTTAGTATGGAGACCTACAGCAAGAACCTGAAGACCAAGCTGCTGGGTCACACTGTGCTGTTTGCCGAAATTGTCACTTCTACCATGGATCTATTAGAGGGGTAACGCGTGTTTCTAAGAATCTGTTTAATGTTTGAAATGTGGACTTGGGCCAGCAGGAGTTTATTCTAACAATGAAATATCCAAGTAGCTCTGAGATGAGACTACGGCAGTATGGGCTGTAGCTTTACAGCCGGGGTGTCGAACTCCAGGCCTCGAGGGCCGGTGTCCTGCAGGTTTTAGATCTCACCCTGGGTCAGCACACTAGAATCAAATTATTAGTTCATTACCAGGCCTCTGGAGAACTTGAGGAGGTCATTTAGGCATTTAAATCAGGTGTGTTGGATCAAGGACACGTCTAAAACCTGCAGGACACCGGCCCTCGAGGCCTGGAGTTCGAGACCCCTGCTTTACACCATATCATTCACTGCATTTGGCTTGAAATGGGCGAAATAACATAATCTTATTTAGAATGCTCGAGACCTAAAAGTACAAACTATGGAGTTGCATTATGTGTAAAGTCTTCTCCGGCACATCCTAGAGATGCCTCTTGATGGAGGTAACGTCCAGCCAGTCCATGTGTTATAATGCGTCATGTTCCCTGACCTGTCCTTTCACAGGATGAGCCTGATATAATATATGCCTACAGTATGGGTCAGTATTTACACGTTGTAGCCCATAACACTGCCATACAGGTCAGCTGTCCAAGATCTTGTTCTTTACCCTGTTATGTCCATCAGTGTGGAACAGGCTAAATCTAGACTCATCACACCACATGAGTTGTTGCCACGGCCCCAGGGTCCAGTCTTTATGCGTCCCAGCAAACTGAAATTTGTTTCCAATAAGTCTTACTGATAGTTTTTGTGCGGCAGTACAACAGTTGGGTGTTTGTCCCTTGAGTTCTCGGCACATAGCTTTGAGTCCTGTGTCCAGGTGTTTCCAGGTATTATTGCATTGGACATTTCTTAACTCGTATTTAGTAGAGTCGGTTTCTTTCTTTGCTTGATGCAGGCCAGTAATTTGACCCATCTGAAACAGCTCGACATTTTTCCACTAACAGGTTTTCCATGAAAACATGTTGGGTTGTTTAAGGAATGAGAAGTTGCTCATTTCCTGATTTTGGATGAATCCAAACAAAACATACTACAATAATTAGTAGTTCTTATTAATTTCCTTGGTCCAGATGGTGACTTGTTTTGGGGCTGGGCAGTGTTGGGCATGATAATGTAAATGAAGTGCTAGTTGGAGCACCTTCATTCATTAAATGTTAATAAATAGGCAAATGAAGCAGAAAAAGATTATCACAGCAGTTGCTGTAAATTCATATACAAGCTCGTATGTGGAAAGTGAGATCAGGTCTTTACATGGAAATTCAAACATGGTTTGAAAATCTTTTCTTGTTACTGAGCCAAACACATCAATCCCAGAGAAATCCATGGTTAGGGTTGTCTTTTTTTGGCTAAATTGGTAAATGGATTTCAGGGTATGTTGATGCACAAATTTGCATATTTAAGAGAGAAAATGGATATTTCTTCCAACCTTGCTTAGAATTCTTGATGGCAAACCCAAATTTTCAGGAGCAAGTAGTCATAGAAAGTACAGAACCTTTAGATTACATTTTAAATCACAAAAATAATGACAATATCTTCTGGTCCCTAGCAGGTCTTGAAATGTATGTCAATATTTATCAGATGAACACCAACACATCACACATGTCATTATTTCTATTCATTGTCTTTTTGTTCATGCTTGGGGCTGTAGTCTGTCCCAGCTGTCAGTGTTTATCTGACACTAATTTTGTCAAAATGTAGAAGCAATGTGTGAAAACCTAATAACGTCCTATTACATGTCCAAGCCTAATAGGCATTAAGAGGGTAAGTAGCAGCCAGAAATCAGATGCGCTAATTGCTAATCAAATGCATTAATTGATCATCATCAGTGTGAGCACTGCTATAAAAGCAGGAGTTTTGGCAGTTTGCTGGTCTCGAGTGAGGTGTGTTAACACAAGGAGGAAAAAGGCCAGCAATGATCTTAAAAAGTAACTCTCTTCTGCGAAGCGATAGAAGGCCATTTGCAAACAATCTGCGGTACAAAACACTATTTACAATTAGAAGACATTCAATACAGCTGCCAGTCTTTAGAGGAGACAACCCGATGTCACCCTAGTCTCAGACCATGAAACACTCAGAGAACATCTCAGACTCTACAGGTATCAGGTAGCATATTAAAGTTTATTATAGTACCATTAGAGAAAGATTTAACAAGTTGGGCTTGTTTGGAAGGGTTGAAATCCTCTTCTCTGTAAAAAGAACCACACCACAGCTTAGGCTCACGAAGTTGCACCTGAACGAACGACCATACTTCTGTACCAGTGTCCTTTGGATGGACGAGACCAAATATGAGATGTTTGAGCGTAATGCACAGTAGCACGTTTGGTGGAAACCAAACAGCGTACCGGCACCAACACCAATGGTGCCAGTGGTGAGCACAGTGGTAGAGCGATGATGGTTTGACCTTGTTTTGCAGCCAGAGGGCCTGGGCAGTCATGTGAAAGACTGAAGTCGTACAGAAAAGGATTACTTCAAGTTATTTCTGCTTCACGTGGTTCATGCATGTGTTCTGCATTTGGCTGAACTTTTGTTAAGTCAAAAAGGATTTAAATCTAACGTCAGATGTAAAACACACAGTTTTACATCTGAGGTTAGATTTAAATAATTTAAGCATATGCATGAAAGCTTAGAATTAAGACAGAGTGTACTTCCTTTAAACTCTGACTGCATGTTTTTTCTGTCATGATGGTTTGCACAGAATACACCCATGCAGCTAACATTAAAACCACCAGCTAGTTTTGTGTGTAGCTCAGTTTGGATGTTGCCTGCAGACATGGGCACTGAAGCTTTGCTGGTGTGCTGTGGGGTATGCCAGATTGTGGATCAGATGTACCTGCACATCCTGTGCATGCTCAGTCAAACTGAAGTCTGGGGACTTTGGAGGTCAAGATAACACCTTGGGCTCATTGGTTTCTGCAGCACACATGTGGGGGGGGGGGGGGGGTTGACATGGCAATGAGGTGTGTGTTGTTTTTGGACCAAAGATTAGGTGAGTGGTACTATCATAGTAATATCAGCATGATTACCAGGACCCAACATGCTGTTTTTTGGAGTTGCCAGTGCTTCCAGTGTTGTGGCTTATAGTTTAAGTCAAAGCTTTTCACTCGCTCTCTTGTGACCTGACTGAGATTAGGAATCAATCCCTGGCTAACAACACTGCACTAACTGTGCTGACATTTAATATCAGCTGTTAGTTATACACTAAAAATACATCTTACAGTGCAGACACAGCTTTAACAAGGCCCAGACCGCCAACCTTGCACATGCATATATGCATGTCATGCATGCATGCAATACATGTTGAATAAGCAAAGGGATAATGGAGGACAGACCACTGGATGTCAGTCTCTCCATGATGTTCACTCACTAGTTGGTCAAAGTGCCTCTTTATGAACATTTGACAGCAAACAACAGAGAGAGAAAAAAGATAAGACAAAGTTTTCAAATGCATGTAGTGTTTCGTACTGGAACTGGGCTGGAACTAATTTAATGCCCAAGTGACCTCACTGGAGCAAAGGCAAGTTGCACCTAATAGACTTCTTTGTCTGCATCCACACATGTGACTGAAAGTGGCTGTTGAGCGGGTCGATGAGGCAGCAGGTGGGAGCAATTAAAACTGTCATAAAGTTTGAAAAATGGATCGTAGAGCAGCGCTGAGCTGATTGGAACAGACAGTGTTGTCATTAAGCTTATGCAGAAACTAAAGCGGGGTGAATAAGTAGGCCATACAACCCCAAACGTGTTGCTGCAGTTTGATTTCACTGCTAATGTTTGAGTTTCCAGATGTTTCTCTGGAGTGGCCTTGATTAATGTTATTATTAAGGAATGCCTGTTCTATTTCTCCGAGCATTCGTGTTTTTTAAGTAGTCGTGATCCTTATTATTTCAAGAGAAAACCACTTTTTGAGGGGGGAGAACTGACAGTTTTAAACAGTTGTAGAGAAACATGGGTAAACTGGTCTGGAGCCTCCATGGATCAGGCTTTCTCCAGTTCAACACAAACTGGTGGGGACTTTGTTTTCCTCAAGCTCTTCAACTTTCAGTTACTTTAAAGTAGATTTCAATTAGAAAGCAGTCTCTGCTTTTTCAGTGGCACATCAGCCGTTTCATTTTGTCTGTTGCATCTGTTCATCTGGTGATAATTTTGCTTTGCCATCAGATGACGTATCCTTTAACTCCCTTTACTGAACCTTAGAGGTTCAGCATTGTCTTCATCTGTTGGCTCATTGGTCCCAAGGTGCTCTGTGTTCAGTAGTGATGTGCGGATCAATCCTGAAATATCGATTTCTCCGATACCAGTCATTTATGTTCTAGAAACGATTCTCACATTAAAATATCGATATTTTAGTAATTTAGGGTAAATTTGTAGTTTATCATTAACAGGAACACAGTGGAAATAACCTATATCATTCGGATCGTCTACAATTGGAAGGAACTACTTCCTCTTCCGCCTTTCATAGTCATGTGCGAAATATGGCTGTATAAATGTGGCAGCCCCTTGGCGTGCGCACTCACAACAATGGCTGAGCGTAACTGGAGTCATGTGCGGACGTGTTTTACATCCACAAACAGCCGAGACGTGGTTTGCGATACATGTGGCAAGAAAGTGAGGTGCTGTGACAACACCACTGACCTCGTCAAACACCTCAGAGTAAATCGTATCACAGAATATGACGAGGGTAATGTTGAGGCGAACTGAAGAGGAGGAGAAGGACAGGTGCTGCTAGGGGAGACAGACGTCTCTCACGGAGTCCTTTAGTGCTGCAGGCAGGCAACGTGTTCAAATAGCCACAACTTCAGGATTTTTATTTCTATATGATGAACTCTGCATTATTACGTGATAAGAACAAGTAATCTGATGTCCTGTAATCATTATGATGCTATAATTTGAGATACAATAAATAAAATAAGTTTTTGTACAAAGTATCGGATCAGTGTCGTCGATACCACCCTGAATATTACTTGGTATCGGATCGGAAAGGAAATCAGTGGTATCGCACATCACTACTGTTCAGAGCTCTTCTGTGTGCTCAGGTTAAAAAAAAACTACATCAACAGTGGATTTTATATCAAACAACCATGACATGATTGAAGACTTTGAGCTTGAATTTAATAAGAAGATGTTTAGGGATCACAGACATCTTTGAGGGGCTCAGAGGTCACTGGAAGAAGTAACAAATTTAAATGTAAGGATTTGTGTCAATAATTAGATGAATGAAGTGTAGAACCCACAACATCACCAAATACTGCATTTCCTGCCCGGAGATGCTCTGATAGATCTTTATTACAGCACCTTCAGTTGCTCCCCGTTTGTTGTGATCATGTGACTGACTTGGCCACTGGAAAAACACCATTTTTCTTTGAGTTGAGACGTGTTACAAATGTGCATGGATTGATACACAAGCCTAAAGTGACAGTTATTTTTGTGTGTCATTTTTGAGGACTCACAAGAGGCCGTAGCTCAGGTAGAACATCTACTGATCACAGAGCTGCTGGTTTGATCCCTGCCTGCTATAGTTTTATGTTCATGTTAGATAGAAAACACTTCAGTAAGACAAAGCATAGAAAAAACTGCTTGTATGAATGGCTGTGAATGAAGTTGTATATGGTGCTTAGTAGAAAAGCACTGTATAAGAAAAAAGTCTGTGTGCTTCAGTCCATACAAAGCAATCTGACTACAATGAAAACAGCTCTACAAATGCATCCAAACCTGAGTAAAAAGTGATCATTTATACAAGTTCAGCTTCACAAATCTTTCAAAAAGCTTCCTGTGCACACAGATGTGTAAAAATACACATCCCAATCAAAATGGCACATCTGGGCTTCCACTGTGTCGCTGCCTTTTTTTCAAATGAAACAGACGTTTTCATCTTATTTGGTTCTTTTCTAAATAAAAGAAAATCTCGTCAACATAGCTTCTCCATAGCTTTTACTTCCCTTCGTTCGGCTAAAACTACAATCGTGGTTTCATCAGTCCAGACTGTCAGAAGCTTTTTTTAGATGGTTTCTGTCTTGAGCACTTCAGTCACGTCTTTATAGTTTGATCTTCATTAACCTGTGAATTTTATTCAGAATGTTTATGCATATTCATATGTTATAATATTGAAAAGGGATTGATACCATAATTCTGAATATATTTAGGTGAAGTGTTAGAGCAGCACACAGTGTGTTTTTTAATTGTTGCATCGATGAACACAGCTGTAGATGTTGTTTTTCACGGTAAGCTACGTTTTGCTCCTGGACGTAGAATAAATGGAGGATAGAAAATGAGCCTGGCATAAAAAAAGTGAGCTTTCATATCCACCATCATTTATGGTGATGTCATACTTGAAAATTTACCTGAAAGTTTTATCAACAAGAAATCACAATTACTGTTTGCTGCCAGCAGAGTGCTTTCCACTCACACTGCACACAGTGTATGCTGTCCACAAAGAACAGTTCATTGATTGACCCCAAATTATCACAAGCGTCTGTAAACCTTTGATCACAACTGTGTGTTTGTGTGATTCTAAACTGCAAAGGAAGTTTATCTTTCAGACCTTAGCTGTTACCAGGTGGGCCGTCAGATGAGTCCTCATCAGGCGAGGGCCACCCTTCCTAGATGCTTCACTTTTTTAATCCAAGGACATCTTTGGGTGGTGCAGCAGCGACAGTTTGATTTATACAGCGCCAAATCACAACAACAGTCTCCTCAGGGCGCTTTATATTGTACGGTAGGCCTACTCTTAAAAAAAACAAAACAAACATATGACCCTATGAGCAAGCACTTTGGTGACAGTGGGAAGGAAAAACTCCCTTTTAACAGGAAGAAACCTCCGGCAGACCCAGGCTCAGGGAGGGGCGGGGCCATCTGCTGCGACCTGCAGCTAGCCTATCTTTAATTCCTGATGGTATCTTCTAAACAGCAGCCATAACCTCCCGTTCTATGCCCCTTCACCCAAATCCTTTTTTTTTGGCTTGGACCCAGTGACTCAGAGGACCTGTAGCAATGGTTGACGGGATTTCCCAGCATGTATCCAGCATTTACCTTTTTTGGGCCTTTTTCCAGCTTTATTAGATCGGGACAGTGAAGACTGACAGGAAGACATACGACAAAGGGCTGCAAGTCCACCCTCAGCCATACAGCATGTGGTCGCCTGAGCTAAACAGGCGCCCCTGTACTTCAGGTGTAGCTCATTTCTGGGGCTTGGCAAGGTGTTGTGTCTGAACCTCCCCTCAATCTTGCCTTTTTTCAGCCCAAGGTATCAAGTTATGGTTTTGCTTCCCAGTTTATCCATCTTCTTTTCAGCAGCTCTTTTCTCCCGCTGGTTCCTGGTGAACCAGCGGGAGAAAAGAGCTGGTGGTTACTTCTGTAACCACCAGCTCTTCAGCTGTGGAACTTTCAAGATCTAAACCACATGGAAATCTAGCTTCCTGCATTTGTCGGTCTGGTTTTGGTCCCAGGGGAAAAAAATCTGCTCTGTTCTCCTCACACTGGTAAGTCTGTCTCTCAGTTGGGCCTAGAAAGCTTCACGTCGTCCTTATCGCTCTCATGTGCTTACCAGAATACTGTGTTGAGGTGTCATCCGCCTTTTATTTTATCAGCGTGACGTTCCTCAGTCTCTCTTTTGCTTGAGGCTGCTCATCTTCTCGGGCATTTCTCCTCTTCCTTCTGGCTGCTGGCTCATGGTGTATCACTTGTGATTGGACTCGCTCTCGCTTTTTGTGGAGATATGGAGATGTTTAGGAGAGGGAGCGGTGGAATTTTTAACAAAACTGTTGGCAATATGGTGCCAAGAAAGTAACTGAGTACTGCATCAGGAAGTCAGGAGTGGCAGAGAAGTAAGTGAGGGCTGTGGAGAACATGTAGGAGTGACAGGGTGGAGACGAGTGGTCAGAAGGATCGCAGCAAGAGTGAAAGGGAAGGTTTACAAAATGGGAGTGAGATGTGAGGGGTGTATGCTACGAACAAAACTCAGCACATCCGGACTTTCTTCGAATTAGCGAAACCTACGCTGTTTATTTCTGATCATCAGAGCAGTGAAATTGGAACTGGACCCATTGAAACATTAAAGCTTACTGTCCCACAGCCATTCACACACATGTTGTTTGAACATGCTGTGATCCAGGTTTGTTCTTTAACCGTTAATATGAGTTTTTTTGCACTGTTCAGGTCATAATCAAAACATGCTGATCATAAAAAGTAAGAAATACTTGTATGCAGTTCAGACCTGAGTGAATAACAGAGTCGGTGGTTACAGAGGCGAGAACGTGTGTTTAAACTAGAGCTGCAGCTGTAGTCTGCCCGAGCTTCCAGACACTGATTTACTTTGTTTGGCTAGCTGAGTATTTTTGCACAGATATATTGTTGTTTCTGATGTTTTATTGTTCATGATAAGAAACCTCAGCTTTATGGATTAGTGAGGATATTAAGGGACTGGTCTCTCATTTCTCGCAGTTGTGTTTGTTTAACAAAAGTTTGAAGAGACGAATTTCAGATATTAGAGTCCTTTGAAGTGACAATGACCGAGCTTTTCTTCTGTCAGAAGGAGGATTATGCATTGCCACAAATGCTAATAGACACAGACGGTCTGAAAGCAAAGTTCCTGCCGGTCAGCGCTGCCTCAAACTGAATAGCTGATGAAAACGCAGGTTTAGCTGCTTGAATGAAGAGTCTTGAAGCTGAGGCTCAATGGCTGGCAGGCTGTGTGTTTGTTCAGGGTATTAATGCTTTGTCTGGCTGTGAGCAGCTAATTACAGTCAGCACTGAGACACAGGACGGTGTTCTCACAAGCTCACACCACACTGGAATCTCATTGTGTGTCAGTGAGAAGCTTCACACTGCAGTTTCTCTTTTAATTTCACTTTTGAATTTGTTTATAGACTTTTATTAAAGGGAGGGGTTGTACGTGGGAAGATGTGTTCTGTTGGGAAATGACATGAAAGTCTCACTGATATTATGTCACCTTTGTTTCAGTGTGAAAATGTGCTCTTTTATTTACTTGTTCCTCAGCAGTTTGAGTGTTAGTTTGACATTTTTTACATTTTAACAAAAGCTTTAATATTTTTTTTGGGGGGGGGGGATAGAGAGAGATCAGTAGGTCGTATGGTTACACTGTAACCTTGGTTCTCTGAATGAGACACTATCTCTCGAGTCCGTTACATCTTCCACATGTATGGGGTATGACCCCCACTGGGTCATGGTGTGTGGAAACTTCTTTAAGACACTCCAGCTAGCCTGGACACGGCCCACAGCTTACATATAAAACAGCTGCACAGATGTGAAACCGGTGATGGTTTGATCGGCACATGTCTCCGAGTGGCCTGAAGGTGGAGAGTTAGTTTCTCAGTCAGAGAACCAAGGTTACAATGTAACCGTTCTCTATCATATCGAGGCTATCTCTCCAGCCCATTTCATCTTCCACATGTACGGGCTAACTCTGTGAGTCACCCCGCGAGGAGACAGTGCAACCGAACCCAGAGTGAATGTACCAATGAACTATTTAGAAATGTACACATATACCTGCTACCCCGCAGCATCAGGGAGGCTGCTGAGACATTCTCGCAACAGCAGACCCAACCACGACGCACAACACCCTCACACAGGATCTCACACACACACACACACACACACACACCACTCTCAAGTGTAGATCAAATGACCGGTTTCACATCTGCACAGCTGTTTTACACGTAAGCTGTGGGCCGGGTACTGGCACTGAGCCTGGTTCTGCCGGAGGTTTCTTCCTGTTTAAACTGAGTTTTTCCTTCCTACTTTTGCCAAATGCTTGCTCACAGGGTTTCATCTGATTGTTGGATTTTTCTGTAAATAAGAGGAGTAAAAGTTTAAAGATAAGATAACTCTTTATTGTCATTGCACAGTCATACATAGTACAATAGTACAATGAAACTGAAAAACTATCCCACATTGGCGCTACGTACAACACGACACAGTAACTTAAGTAATAAAAAGAAGAAGAAGTGAACATGAAAACACGAACTGTTTAACCATTGCAAACCTGCATTGTAAGACTGTGACATTGGACTTGCTCTAATCAAATCTTCCGCTCGAGTCGTATGCTGTTTCCTGTCATTATTTTCCTCATAGTTGATTTTTAGTGTGAGCGTTGATGGGACTGGTGGGCATATCAGTAAGCAGTTGGTGTTTTGTTAAGGTTTGTTAACGTGCTGAAGTGTTTATTGGTGGAAAACATGAGAGACTACGAGAGGCCACTCAGCTAGCCTGGAGAGCATAATGATTCTTTTCCTGCTGTGCTGAACTTGATCCCTGGGTCTGCAGCAACACTGACTACATGTTCACGTCTTTGTAAGAACTTGGACATGAAAACCCAAGGGTCCACTTTTTGCTCTTGTATTATATTTCCCTTATTTTTCAGTCAAAAACTGACATGCATAAATGAAGAGAAGCAGTAGTGGATTTGCACTTGTGGTCATAAAGAGTCAGTTTTCATTGTTCTGTGAAACGTATTTTTGAATAACCCAGTTTAAAACCATTGGCTTCGTAAAAACTACTGTGAAATTGCAGCCTCCGTAAATAATGTTAGAAAATGGTGTTTTGGTGTAAGAGTCACACAAATAGGAAAATTCTGTGAACAAAAAAAACAACCTTACGAGATTGTTTTTCCAGTTGTCCACTCACCATTTGTTTGGACAAGCAATCGAACTTCCAGGCTAACGGTGTGTGTGTGTGGGATGAGGTCCTGTTTCCTGTGAACAGTACATGCTGCACAACGGCTGTGGTGGAAACAACATGGATTCGTCTTCTGTGGCAACAGGTTAGACCATAAAAATCAAATTGCCCTAGTTGACCTTGCATGCTCCACCTGCAATTATAAAAAATTGGAAGCAGATGCCTAAACGTCCTCCGCGTCGTATTTGGAGAAACATATGGAGGCGTGTTTGACTCAGTCCTGTGCTGCGGAATCCAGTGCAACGCAAGCCATCCTGCAGGAAAGATGGTGGCACCAAGAAGCTCGGTGTTCCTTAAAGAAATACTTATCAGGCTCTCTGTGATGATTCTGAACAAAAACGATGGCTGCACTAGTCAGTGATGACAGAAACAGAAATGAGGAGCCACTGGAGGGTCTTTAAGTTTAAGTTTAAGCAGAGGTCAGCTGCAATTAGCTGTTCCCACACAGTGCCACTTAGGTCACGCTTTACACAGTGATGACGAAGGCATGCAAAAGTCTGTTTCAGTGATGAAGTCAAAACAGCACCAAACCTGCAGAGGAGGTCAGTTGGTGTGTATGTGCTACACTACTGTGTGTGAAGCCCATAGCTGTGCATGGAGCAAATCGCCTTCTTTGGTTCTTGATTGCAAACCCGTGTCTGTTGTATCCATTTAAAGCATGCAGCAGACACGAGTTTGCAGTGTGTGAGTGCAAAGGAAGATAAACTCCAGACTCTGAAATCAAGCTGAAGGTAAAAGCTAGCTACAGGTAGAGTCGCGTAGTCCAACGTGCTCTTTATGTACCAGAAACACGCTCCATTGTGACATGCTGTGTACAGACTGATTTGCATCCCATTCATTTTAAGGCGCTGACTCTAATGGATTGTTGAGCATTGCTGGCCTTTCCACACCAGGCAGTCAGCAAGGCAAGGTCGTTGGTGCCTCAGCTGGCCGCTAGTAATGGAGCAGCCCTCTCTCATTGATCACTTCCAATAATGCTATTTGGAAATGATAATTTCTGCTGCTCCAGAGTATACAGGATTAGCTCAATTAATCACATTTACAGATTAGTTTGTCCTCCCTTATTGATCATCCCTTTGTTGCTGCACCAGCATCAATGCAAACACGTTTATCTACTGCAAATCCTTTTTTTAAAATGAGCATTGATGGCAGGAATAATCTTTTCATCTGGGATGCTTTAATCTGGGAAGTAAGTGGTGAGTGATGTGGACCTGGGCGGCTGGTGGCAACGTTGGAGGATGCAATAATCTGTGTTTGGAAAGGCTTCATCGTGTGTGTTTTAGGACACAGCCGTGGTTTGGATGGACGTGAAAGCTGTTCAGTAAAAACCAGACTCCACTCTTCTCTTTGTTTGCTGCCTCATAGCTGTGTGTGAAAGATGGCATGTAGCTCCTCATCACAGGATGACTCGGGTGGCGGCCGTTTATCCTCCTGACCTACCTACGGGGTCTGAGGGTGACCCCCTCGGCTCGGCTGCCGCCCAAACAGAGTTCAGAGCGTGCTCCTCCTCTCTCTGTGTGTCAAATGTGCTGCTTTATAGAGCAGGGCGATATGGCCAAAAATATTTATCACGATATATATTTGAAAATTTGTGATAACGATATAAGTGACAATATAATTGATGTGAGATAAAATACAACTCCACAACTTTACTAGCGCAAAAAACCCATCCATTTATTTTCATTTAAACAAGCAGCTGTTTTATGTGCATTAAAGCCATATAAAAATTTAACAGTGCAAATGCAAATTCCTTGCTGAAAGCTTAACCAAAAGGCATTTCCAGTAGAAATGGGCCGACATATCCTGAGCATAACCATATATAATATCCACTGAAGTTAAAAAGAGGTGCTTTGCAACATTAAACTGCAGTGTGCAGTACGCATTTTTCGGACCATAAGGTGCACGGGATTATAAGGCATATTAAACGAAACAAAGCAGTCAGATAAATCAAACTTTATTCAACTCATTCTTCTTGCTTCCTCCACTTCTGTACCATTGATTCATTAATGCTGTATTCTATCACAGCTGTTCTATTCCCATGTTGTTGCAGTATATTAATGACTAACCTCGTATTGTGGATGGATTATCTCAGTTGTTCTCCTGACTGAAGTTTGGTCCGTTTACAGCATCCTGCCATGAGATTGCATTTGTCTCTAACCATCGGGAACCTTCACGTTAACTTTTATCGAGTGTAATAAAGTTAGCATTCATCCTCCAGCTTCACTGTGTTTATGCTATGCTAACATAGCTGTGTCGCTAGCGATCACGTAGCAGATCATTATATACCAGCTAGCCCAACTTCAGTAACCCTACAAACGTCACTGCTGTTTAGTTTTCTGTTTTCATTTATGTTGGAAGTGATAGCAGAGCTGTACGTTTGAATTGTTTCAGAAATCTCTCAGTCAGAACATGCTATATCATGCTTAGGTGGAAGCTAGCGAGCTAACTTCCGCTAACTTCCTGCTAACGTCTAACACCGTTAAATGTAATAAATTCGGTTTTCATGGATGCCTGGATGTTAAACTTCATTGTTACACCTGGTAAAGCAGCAATGCTGATCGTTTTATTAAAGATGAAAGAATTTAGACAGTTTTTAACTCTCAGTGATGCTGCAGTGTTCGTTTGACTTTGGGACCAGAATGGGACGGCGTTTAGGACCCAGATTACTCCCAGATTTACAAGCCCCTTAGTCCGACAAATACGGCAATAACGACGGCCCACTTGCATGTTCTACGAAACAAATGTGCTTTGGTGGGTATCTGACGGACAAACACCAAACCAGTTCCACATCACTGAAGTTGCACCATTTTTACAAACTAATTCTGGTTCAGCCACTTCCAGCCCTCCCCACTCTGAATTACTGAATTATTTGGTGTCGTGGTTTAACCATTCGACTGCAACTTCATTTAAATACAAATATATTATATTAGTCTGTGATGATGTCACAGACTAATATCAGTTTTCAAGACCTTTTAGAAGTGAGCACATGGTGCCAGTTATTGGGAACCAGAAACATTATTAAAATGTGTGCTGTCACCTGTTTTTACCCCTCAGCCTTAAGAGGCTGTTTGGCTGTATTCATCACCCAACGGGCAGGTGGGCAGGCAGCATGGACACCCACCTGTTGTGAAGGCAACAACTCAAGAATGAGGCAACGTAGCATTTTGAAACTGACACCAGAGGTGTATCTACTAAAAATGTGAATTTCAATAACCTCCAGCTCAAGGTCAAAGTCACAGTTTTCTGAAAATCTTGTGAATGCATTAACTCCAGCATGAGGCAACATTTTTCAAATCACCACTGCAGCGATGACAAAGGGTTTGAAAACCCCTGTGATCCGAAACAAACGTGTCTTTAAAACAGGGAAAAAGATTCGGCTACATTCCTCCTCTTTACTGTCAGCTCATCATATCCAAAAGATATCCTTTCAAGACTGACGTAAATTTTGCTTGGGGGTTCATACGAGGCCCTGTCACTATTATGTCTGTCCTACAACATATATCATAATCACCTGTACCAATGACCTTGGCTATGAGCCTAAAGGCCTATGAATTCATTGCTAATATAGGTTACAGTGGAGGTTACACAGCCTGTCCTCTCACACGTCCCTGAGCTGGAAACACTTCTTACAGGCAGCGTGCTACAAAGCTCTAAGCACAGCTGGGAAACCCTCTCACTGGGACTGAGCTTAAGCTTGATTGACCCCACACCAACTTTGCATTACAACAGCAGAAAGAGTGTGCTGCTTCAGTCTGTATTCACTGACCAACAGTTGCCTTGAGTCAGTGACTGAGCTTTAATTGCATTTGGAGCTGAATGTAAACACAGTGCTTGGATCAGTGATTAGAACCTTGCAGAGTAAATGTTCAGCTTCATTGTACCAATGACCTGCTGCCTGGCTGTGGTTGGGATGTCAGCGGAGCTCCTGAAAACGATTCTGCTGCTGCGTAAAGGTCAATGCTTTTCCCTGGGTATGCAGTCCATATAAATTCATCTTCTTAAATTTTTGTGGGTGGCTGTAGCTCAGGTGGGAAAGCAGGTCACCTGCTAATCGGAAGGTTGGTGTGGTCGAGCCCCGCTTGCTCCAGTTTACATACCAAATGTAATGGCAGTATACTAACCCCAAGTATTGAAATGATACAAACATACGAAGAGCATAGAAAAAAGTGCTCGGGTCAGTGAAACAACAGTGAAACTCAGAGAAGAAAAGTGTTCTTTTTATTTGTCCCCAGGCCAAATTACAAGACTTCTGGGCAGCATGGTGGTGCAGTGGTGAGCAGTAGCACCTCCCAGCAGGAAGGCTGCTGGCTAGCCTGCTGTCCTGGTGTGTTTGAGTCTCCTCTCTGGTTGCTCTGGCTTCCTCCCACAGTCCAAGCACATGCTTGTGCATTTAACTGAGGATTGATGAGAGCTAGATAAAGGCCATAAATGTGTCATAGATTAAGTTTTTTATGGATGTGTTGTTCAATGTGACTTATAGTCTAAAAGCATTATGTCATTCATACATACAGTTGTGGTCAAAAGTTTACATACTTGTAAGAATATAATATAATGGCTCTACCGAGTGTCCCGTTATTTATAAAACTGATTTTTCTCTGATAGAGTGATTGGAACAAATACTTCTTTGTCACAAAAAACATTCACAAAGTTTGGTTCTTTAATGACTTTATTATGGGTTAACAGAAAAAAGTGATCACATCTGCTGGGTCAAAAATATACATACAGCAGTGCTAATATTTGGTTACATGTCACTTAGCCATTTTCACATCAATTAGGCACTTTTGGTAGCCATCCACAAGCTTCTGGTTGAATCTTTGACCACTCCTCTTGACAGAATTGGTGCAGTTCAGTTACATTTGATGGCTTTCTGACATGGACTTGTTTCTTCAGCATTGTCCACATGTTTTCAATGGGGTTTAAGTCAGGACTTTGGGAAGGCCATTCTAAAACACTTATTCTAGCCTGACTTGCCATTCCTTTACCACTTTTGATGTGTGTTTGGGGTCATTGTCCTCTTGGGACACCCAACTGTGCCCAAGACCCAACCTTCGTGCTGATGATTTTAGGTTATGTTGAAGAATGTGAAGGTAATCCTCCTTCTTCATTATCCCGTTGACTCTCTGTAAATCACCAGTTCCATTGGCAGCAAAACAGCCCCACAGCATAATATTCCCACCACCATGCTTGATTGTAGGCATGGTGTTGTTGGGGTTAAAGGCCTCACCTTTTCTCCTCCAAACATATTGCTGGACATTGTGGCCAAAAAGCTCGATTTTTGTTTCGTCTGACCACAGAACTTTCCTCCAGAAGGTCTTATCTTTGTCCACGTGATCAGCAGCAAACTTCAGTCGAGCCTTAAGGTGCCGCTTTTGGAGCAAGGGCTTCCTTCTTGCACGGCAGCCTCTCAGTCCATGGAGATGCAAAACACGTTTGACTGTGGACAATGACACCTGTGTTCCAGCAGCTTCTAATTCTTGGCAGATCTGCTTTTTGGTGATTCTCGGTTGACTCTTCACCCTCCTGACCAATTTTCTCTCAGCAGCAGGTGATAGCTTGCGTTTTCTTCCTGATCTTGGCAGTGACGAAACAGTGCCATGCACTTTATACTTACAAACAGTTGTTTGCACTGTTGCTCTTGGGACATGCAGCTGCTTTGAAATGGCCCCAAGTGACTTTCCTGACTTGTTCAAGTCAATAATTTACTTTTTCAGATCCATGCTGAGCTCCTTTGACTTTCCCATTGTAGCGTTTGTGGGTGTTTGTATCCAATGAGCCCTATTTAACTGGCCTAAGAGAAGTCACCAGCTGTAGTCACTCATAATCACTCACAAGAAGTGAAGAGGCCATGCTATGAAGCTCAGTTCACTGACAACTTTCTAAGTCACCAAAATTGCTAATTCATGTTGCTGTATGTATATTTTTGACCCAGCAGATGTGATCACTTTTTTCTGTTAACCCATAATAAAGTCATTTAAGAACCAAACTTCATGAATGTTTTTTGTGACAAAGAAGTATCTGTTCCAATCACTCTATCAGAGAAAAATCAGAGTTTTAGAAATAACGGGACACTCAGGAGAGCCATTATATTCTTTACAAGTGTATGTAAACTTTTGACCACAACTATACATGCATTCCATGTACTAATTGCTACTCTTGGTAGCCGGGGATCGGTCTGCCAAGGCCTCGCTCCGGGCCGTCCTCCAACCAGGGGCGGAGCGTGGGGGTGGCTTACTGGGCTTAAGCCCGGGTTGTTTTGTCAGAAGCCCGGGGTCTTTTGGAGTGTAATTTTTTCATAGTTAGATGCCTGGCTGACAACTGTATAAAACAAAAAGTACACACAATATTCGAAGCACATAGTGCACACTGTGGGAATTTACGACTGTGCGTGAATCCCCCTGATATTGGTATGATCCGAGCTCAGACACTGAGCGAGAGGGCGGGGCCGCTGCTGCCCGTGAGTGCGCTGTTGGAGAAACGCAGCCAGCCATACTAAGGAGAGCTTAAGTTTGACCAGGTACCAAAGCAAATCATTCGTACCGTACAAATAATGTAAATATGACGGTGAATCACGAAAGATTGATATCAAACTGATCACTTGACCAATATTACGTTACTCGCTCTTCAAGTGAATCAACAAATGGTGAAATGAAAAGCCGAACAAATGCTATTTTTTTTAGAGAGTCTTAGCTTACGCGTGTTTATTTCATATTTTCAGTTCTTACCCTCCCTGACTAAATCGGTTTCAGTTATGTACTGAAATATAAGAATGGACATTAGAGGCTTCTTTCAAAGAAAAACTCAGGTAAATGTTACTTTCTATATTATGCTTTGTATGTTGTTCAGTATATTTCTATGCAAAACAAGAGGGATTTCAGTACACAGCAGGATATTCACATTTGTAACCAGATATTTACACTTTAGGGAGAAAACATAAAACATTTTTACTGTACAACATCAATTTAGAGTAAACTTGTTTTGCATAAATAAATATTGAAATATCTTTTGAATTAGTTAAATGTCAGAATAAAGAGAGACAGAGCTGTCTATTTTTTATCACTTTGATCAAATGTAGGAGCACATATACACTAAGTTTATTGTTAATTAATAAGAAACTCCAGACGATTCCATTCTGAGCTGAAGAAGCTTCTGATTGGTTTGTAGAGTCCATGTGAGTAAACTGGTGGCACAGCTGTGGATGCATATAAGGCAAAACACAGAGCCTGTTTCTGTGACATGGGAAAATCAAGAGATGTCAACCAAAACACCAGGAACAGAACTGTGGAGCTCCATAAGTGTGGCTCAGTTTGAATACAATTTGGTGCCATTTATAATTAAGAAATACAGACGATTTCTCTCTTTACTCTTAAAGTTAACAAATATGTTTTTATATTTATCTAAAAAATAAACATTTAGTCTGATTTGACGTTACAATTAAAAAAGTGTTTTTATCTGAAGAGTAAATATCTGGTTTCAGCTGTATATTTGATGATTGTCAGCACAGAGAGGGAGATGGAGGAGCAGAGAGGGAGAGAGAGAATGAGGACAGAACAGAGATGAACAAGAGCAGGTGAGACTCACATGTTAGTCAAATGGTTGTTTACCAGAAGTATCACCGTATCATAGGTCCTCATGTATCTCGTACCTAGTGTTTCTTTTTAGGTTTGCTATTTTTCCAATTCTATATTTATTAAGTTATGCAGCTTGTTTACACAACAAGGCTAAATAATTATATAAACTTTTCTCAATCTAAATAGTGGACTTTGGTAGAATTTAAAAAATAAGTGTAGTGCAGGTCTATGATGATTTTTAGTGCTACTATCATCTAGTTCTGATTCTGGTTCTGTCTTGGTTAAGTCCTCAGTAGTCCTGATTTAATTCCGGATCAGTTCTGGCTCTGGTTGAATTGGGGTTTAGTCCTCGTGTCTTGATACAGCCCTGATTTTGTTCCGCCTTGCTGCTTAATTAAAAAACTAGTTTAAGGTGTCCTGCATATGTGATATATATTTTTCCCTATATGAAGTCATTCTTTTTTTGAACAAAACTCAAAACAGAGCCAATTAATCTTTCAGTCATTTCTAACCCCCCCCCCCCCAAAAAAAAAAAAAAAATCCCACATGCATACTACCCTTTTGGGCTAAGCCCTGGGTGTTGCAAATGTCTGGCTCCGCCTCTGCCTCCAACACACATTGCCCCTGACCCCCACGGTGCCTCCTGCGAGTGGTGGGCCTACAGGAGGATGGGCCCATCTCCCTTTTATGGGCTGTGCCCGGCCGGGCCCCATGGACTAAGGCCCAGCCACCAGACACATAAGTGTTTGGTGTGAACTGTAGCCAACAGTAATGGACACATGGTTAAGGAGAGCTGTTTAAAACAAATCCCTGACTAGACATACTGACACTCTGAGGAAGGCTGTGCTTTTCAAATTTGAAATTCTGACTTTCATTTGAACGGTGAAGGGAAGCACAAGTGTAGAGCATAGATAGGACTGGAAATTTAGGCTTCAGTTCAAGATTTATTGACCATGTCCACTCCCCTTCATGGTCACATGGTCTGTTTTTCTCCTACTGGACCTAAAAACTGAACCTACCTGTGCAAACTTGCTTTTATTTAGTTCTGTCTGTTAAAACTGTTTTAACTGTGTCCTTTTGTATTGACGTGGTTCTCCTGCAGCACATTTCTGCTAAATTGAGTCCAAGTCTCATTCTCCTATTCACACACACATTCATATAGTGCTCTTATCTATATCTAATCAGACTTATCTAAAGTACACATGCACAAAGTATTTTAGAATAGAATAGAATAGCCTTTATTGTCATTGTACAGAGTACAGCGAAATTGGAGTGCCACTCCCTTGGTGCAAGATTCAATAATAAATATAAATGTAAAATATAAAAAGTACAATAAAACAATCGCAAGTACTCAAACAATAGTAAGTACAATATATACAGGATAGCAGCATAATATAATGACAGTATGAATAGCAGCATAATATAATGACAGTGACGGTATGGTGCTTATTTACTACGGTGATAGCTCTGGGAAAGAAGCTATCCCTGAATCTGTTTGTCCTGGTTTTATGTGACCTGTACCGTCGGCCTGACGGTAATAGTTCAAACAGTTGGTTGCTGGGGTGAGAGTGGTCCTTGATGATATTGCCAGCTCTGCTGAGGTACCGAGAGTTTGCAGTGACCTCCAGGCTGGGCAGAGAGCAGCCAGTGATCTTCTGGGCTGTGTTGATGACCCTCTGCAGTACTTTCCTGTCCGCAGCTGAGCACCCTGCATACCATGTTGTTATGCCGTACGTTAGGATGCTCTCTATGGTGGCTCTGTAAAATGTCACCAGCAGCCTCTCCTCCAGGTTGTTCCTCCTGAGCACTCTCAGAAAGTGGAGACGCTGCTGGGCCTTTTTAACCACCGCCGTGGTATTTGCAGTCCAGGAGAGGTCATCAGATATCTGCACGCCCAGAAACCTCATGGAGTGTACCCTCTCCACACAGTTCCCGTGAATGTAAAGTGGGGCCGGGTCTGCTCTGCCCTTCCTGAAGTCCAAGATAAGTTCTTTAGTTTTCGTGGTGTTCAGTTGGAGGTTGTTAACTGAACACCACTCAGTCAGTCTCAGTCAGTCTGTTGACCTCATCTCTGTAGTCCGACTCATCCCATTTTGCATCATTCCTTCATCATATAAATCAGCGGTCCCCAACCCCCGGGCTATGGACCGTTCCGTGAGTCATTTGGTACCGGGCTGCGAGAGTTGACACTCGGGTGTGAAATTTATGGTTTTCAGGGATTTTATTGGTTTTTATCGTTATTTTTTATCATTTTTATCGTTAACTTGGTTTCTTTGGGTCCTTTCCTATGTGTTATGAATAAATCTTCTTTGTTTTTGGTACCGGTGCTGGTTTTTTTTTTCCTTGTATGTATCCGCGAAACCTTAAAGACCAGTCCATGAAAATATTGTCAGACATAAACCGGTCTGTGGCACAAAAAAGGTTGGGGACCGCTGATATAAATGATTAGTTAACTTACGTTATTGGATTCTTCTTGGTCACTGTCCTGGATCTCAGTTTGGAGTGGCCAGGTTGGGAAAAATAAACACATTTAGTGAGATTGTTGGATTTAGTAGAGAGACTGAATTAAGAGAATTCATCATTAGTGTGACACAGAATATCACTTTCACCGATGGTCTTATAGAAAATGATTACAGCTATACAACACGCTTTACAGTAAGCTGAAGAAACGCGTCTCTGTGCACGGGCCTGCTGTGGCTCCTCTGCTGTGTTTTATCCAAAGCAGTTGGAATCAGTACAAACACACCAAGTTTCTCTGTAAGAGCGTCACACACATCTGTTCCCAGGATAACACTGGAAGTGTCATGGTTTGCTTGAGGACTCACACGCAGGACTCAGAGGCACAGTTGGTATTTATTACTGTTCCACCAGGTGTATATACAAATAGTACAGGGGTAGTGCTATATACAAAGCGGTGACAGGGAAAAGGCTCCGGGGAAATCCAGGTAGGGAAAAGACACTTGCTCCTCTTCTGACTCTCTCCTATCGTGACCAGTCTCTCTCCAAACACTCACAAAAAACAGGAATCCACTCGGGGAATGCAGGGTCGGGTCCAGGGGATCTATGTACAGAAGGAAACACGCGTTAGAGGTTTTGCGCAGGGAAACGAAAGAGAACTTGCTCAGAGCCGGGCTGCACTGACGCGAGTCACACACAACGATCCAGCGATGAGTAGAAGCCACTCCCTGGCTTAAATGCTGGCTGCACTGATGAGGCCCAGGTGTTTCCTCTTCAGAGGGGCGTGGGCCGAGGGCGTGAACCCGCCATGAGTTCCGCCCTGGCGAGAGAGAGAAAGAGACCGCTACTAGTCAGCGGCCTGCTGATCCCCTGGCCGTGACAGAAGTGTATAGATGAAACACCAGGTTTGCCCCGGTGAGCAGTTGCATTCGTTAGACGTTCACTGTGTTACTTTTGCTTCCTTGCGAGTAAAATAAACACGTTGGAACTCGCTGCTCTGTGTGTCTCACTTCATAAGAGAATTTTTGAAACATGTCCCGCAGAGACACTTTGACACATTTCTGTCTCTCCTCAGGCTGACTGTACACTTACCAAGAGACATGGGTTTACTAGTAGTAGCTACTCAACAAAGCCAGGGAAGAGGTCAGTGCATTCATTTTTTTATTTTCATTTTGTACGTAGACTACCAGTCCAACATTTGGACACACCCTCTTATTTAATGGTTTTTCTTTATTTTTACTGCTTCCACATTGTAGATACAAACTGAAGACATCAAATACATGAAGCTAGATATATAGAATAATGCAGCAAAGAGAAAATGTATAAATAACTCTGAGGAATCTAAAATATAAGACATTTAAAGTAACCCTTTGCTTTGTTCTTAATGACGTTGGGACCATCTGTTGTGTTGTGCAGCAGTCAGGTTGGTGCACAGCTGACAGGCCTATTTGACAACTGCTAGAATTCATATTATGGCAAGAACCAATCAGCTAAGTAAAGAGAAACAACAGTCCATCATTACTTTAAGAGCTGGAGGTCAGTCAGTCGGAAAACTGCTAAAACTTTGAATGTGTCCCCAAGTGGAGTCGCAAAACCATCAAGACTACGATGAAACTGTCTCACATGAGGATCGGCCCAGGAAAGGAAGACCAAGAGTCTCCTCTGCTGCTGAGGATACATTCATCCGAGTCACCAGCCTCAGGAATCACAATCACAAGCAGCAGCTCAGATCAGAGCTCAGATAGATGCCACACAGAGCAGCAGCAGACACATCTCTACATGTTCAGTGGAGACTGTGTGAATCAGGCCTTTATGGTCAAACAGCTGCTAAGAAACCACGACTAAGGAAAAGCATCATTGAAGGCAAACTGAACCAGCATGGCTACCACAGCATCCTGCAGCCACATGCCAGGACAGGACAATGAGCCCAAACACACCTCCAGGCTGTGTGAGGGCTGTTTGACCATGAAGGAGAGTGATGTCTGTGCCAGATGGCCTGGCCTCCACAGTCACCTGACCTAAACCCAGTGGAGATGGTTTGGGATGAGATGGAGCGCAGAGTGAAGGCAAAAAGGCCAACAGGTGCTCAGCATCTCTGGGAACTCCAAGACCGTTGGAAACCATTTCAGGCGACGACCTCATGGAGAGAACGCCAAGAGTGAGCAAAGCAGTAATCAAAGCAAAGGCTGGCTTTGAGAGTTATTTCACACTTGTTCATTACTGCATAATTACATATGTGTTCATTCATGATGCCTTCAGTGAGAATCTACGATGTAAACAGTGTGAAACTAAAGAAAAACATTAAATGAGAAGGTGTGTCCAAACTTCTGACTGGTAGTCTATTTCACAGTATGCTTTAGGTGTTTGGTAAAACTTGCTGCTTGTGCTTTGTGCTGTAGGTCGGGGAAGGAATGCCTGGCTCAGCCCTCTGGGTTGTGCCATGTTCACTCTGAATGTCCAGATTGAGCTGAACTCCAAGCTCGGACAGAGGATTCCCTTCCTGCAGCACCTGGTTGCTCTTGCTGTAGTGGAGGCTGTTTGCTCACTTCCTGGATATCAGGTATCCCAATATCTCCATAATAACATTAAGACATCCAACTGTTTAGCAGTCCATGTTCTTATTACAGCATTACTACCAGTTAATGTCACTGTATTAAAAGCATTTTATTCGAAGCACTGCAGCGTTACGGCCTTTTTCCTGCTTAGATGTTCTTCTATTGTTCTAAAAGATGATTGTGCCCTTACTGTAAGTTTTATTTTATTCATTCTTTTAGGTTTTTCCTCATATGCCCTGTGTTTGTTCCCCCATCATTAGCCTAGTATTTACCCAAAAGTTGATTCTGTTCATCAGGACGTTTTCAGTGGGAGAAACATTTCATCATCATCCAGGTGACGTCTTCAGTCTCAGCTGACTGCAGGTTTCCAATCTTATAAACAGGACATTTGCATAATGACTGAAACCAGCACCACTGAATGAACTGTGATTGATCATTAATATGCAAATTATCATGGACATTGATCAACAACCACTGATCAAAGCCCATGAGTCCCATTCACAGAGAGTTGGGCAATGACTGCAATCACAGCATGTAAGATGGTGACAGATGTACCCTTAGGTAGGGCTGCTCAATTAATCGAATTTTAATCACGATTACGATCTGGGCTTTCAACGATCATTAAAAATGACTGAGCCGATTATTAGCCCCTCCCTCATTTATCCGCGACACCTTAAAGGCCGGTCCGTGAAAATATTGTCGGGCATAAACCGTCCGTGGCGCAAAAAAGGTTGGAGACCGCTGATTAAGAGGACCCGAGGGAAGCTCGGAAAGCTAAGCAGGAGTTATTTGGAGAGTGACTGCCGTTGGTTGAAAATAGAGTTTAAAAAAAAAAACTTCAGTGGTGTTGCACACTATGTTATATTATTTTTTTAAAGTCATTGTTAGCCCTTTAAAGCCGGTCAGAGCAGCACGCTCCGTTTTGCGTAACTACTGTTAAATCCCTGTAGAACCTGAACCGTGTAAGCTAGCGCAATAATTTGTTTTGCATATGAAACCGGAGGAGTTGTACTTACATCTGATGCCATCAGCTTGTCCTCGGTCACGGTTTCGTTCCACATATAGCTTTGAAAAAATTGCATAAAAAGCACTTGCAGGAACAAAAACATAATATTCCAGAAACACGCTTTGCCGTTCCTATCAGCTGTTCGTAACACTTCCCACAGTGAAATGATGCACATGCTGTTTTCTTTGCAAATTTGCATCATAGGATTGTTTTGTTTTTCCTGCAGTATATAAAAATTGCTGTATCTCCAAAATAAAACTATGAAGACACTCAAAATAAATTTCCTGTGGTGGGAAATTATTTTTTGCAACTTTATTGTATTTAAAGTTTTGAGGGATAAACCTCTTAAACTTCTCCAAGTAGAAATATATGTAAAAACAAAAACGATTTTCAATTTTTTTTGTAGTTTATTGCACTTTTTTGCAATTAATGTAATTACTATGGACTTAATGCATACATATTATTAAAATATGGGCTATAACTTCAATTCAATTCAATTTTATTTATATAGCGCCAAATCACAACAAAAGTCGCCTCAAGGCGCTTCATAGATACAGAGAAAAACCCAACAATCATATGACCCCCTATGAGCAAGCACTTTGGCGACAGTGGGAAGGAAAAACTCCCTTTTAACAGGAAGAAACCTCCGGCAGAACCAGGCTCAGGGAGGGGCGGCCATCTGCTGCGACCGGTTGGGGTGAGAGAAGGAAGACAGGATAAAGACATGCTGTGGAAGAGAGACAGAGGTTAATAACAGATATGATTCAATGCAGAGAGGTCTATTAATACATAGTGAGTGAGAAAGGTGTATAACAGTTGTATTGATGTATAGCAACTTGAAATGCTCCCACAAATGGCACTACAGCATGTACAAAAAAAATATATATATAAGCTCTGGTGGACTTGGTTCTATAGTAGGTCTTAAAGGGTTAAATAAATATCGTCAAATAATCGTGATCTCAATTTCAGTGAAAATAATCGTGATTATCATTTTTGCCATAATCGAGCAGCCCTACCCTTAGGCCCCCTCTTCCATTCAGAGATGGTCTTTCCCTTTTCTCATAAATGGCCTCCTTGACTCCGCCCTCAAACCAGCGTTCCTCCCTGTCCAGGATGTTACATCCTCATCATTGAAAGAGTGTCCACTGGCCTGTAGCTGTAAACAGGCTGCAGAGTCCTGGCCTGACGAGGTGGCTCTTCTGTGTTGTGGCGTCCTCTTAGCCAGAGGTTGTTTGGTTTCCCCGATGTATAAATCCTGGCAATCCTCCTGCACTTAACAGCGTACACTATGTTACTCTGTTTGTGTCGGTGTTTGGAAGAAATGTGTCTCAGCTGTTCCGATACTCCTGACATGTACGGGATCACTACGGGTTTTCACTTACGCAGCAGTTGTAGCGTCCTGATGACACCCAGTTTGTGCTCCAGTGGATGTGGAGTCAAACCTTAAATACTGATCCGTATGCGTAGGTTGATCAAGGAACTGACCTCCCAGCCCATCGTTCCTTCAGTGGTGCTAGTTTCAGTCCTTGTGCAAATGTCCTGTTTATAAGGTTGGAAACCTGCAGTCAGCTGAGACTGAAGACGTCACCTGATGATGAAACATTTCTCCCACTGAAAACATCCAGATGGACAGAATCAACCTTTTGGGAGAGCATGCATGAAGACAGCCTAGTATTTACCTCATAATGGAAATTAACATATCCAAGCATGGTCATTAACATGCAATTACTTGGTACCATAACCTTGTTAATCACATGGAAATGTTATTAGACTATTTTCACACATTTTGAAGTATAATAAAGATCATTGTGTTGGTATTAAAGTACATGTAAGATAGATGACGTTTAACCTCCTGTAGGACATAGATCTGAGGGTGAAGTGGCCCAATGACATCTACTACGGTAACCTGATGAAGCTCGGAGGAGTGCTGGTGACTTCCACAGTACTGGGATCAACTTTTCATCTGCTCATAGGTGACAATCTGCACGGTTCAACGGACACATTTCACTCATATCAACATGAAGCCGTTCCTCACATGGCTAAACTAACATGCTCATTTTAAACTTGTTAACATAAGAGAGTACCTTAATGTAGCAGTATACAAAGTTTTATATGAGAATGGGCGTCTGATTGGTTAAAACCGATGAGGAGAAATCCTAGTGTACATTTATTCTGCCTTCGTTGGCGCCCCGAGGTGGTCCCAGCCTCTCAGCAATCCTGAAGAGCAGCACCTAAAAGGGAAGGCCCCTACTCTGCTACACGGGTACTAGATGTTTTTCCCTGTTCTCTCACCTTTCACCTAATCACTTCTCACATCTTAGTTAGCATGAAGGCCACCCTGGCTGAGATACTGGATACTGTTTTTGTCTCACGCCGTCCCGATGACCCACCTTATCATAGGACTTTGTGTCCCTTCACCTTGAAGCTTCTTCACTGTCGCCATTTCTAACTAAACACTGTCTAGACATCTAAATTCTTAAGCTGTTCACTATAACACCAAATAGTCCCTCCTCTTACACCTGTTAAGGTGTAAACCTTTATCTCACACATTGTCTTCCCCTTTCCATTTTCCAGGGCATCTGTGGTGCCCTGGAGCTTCAAACCTTCAACACTACACTTGCTTTTGCCCTCAGAGGCCTTTACTCCCTCCTGTTACACCTACTCTTCCTCGTCACCCTCTGACTCCTCCTCCACTCGGAACAATGGCAACTGTTATGATGTAGAGTTCTTCTCCTTAGACAAAACAGCTACGATCAACCTATCCGATAGCCGTCCAGCTCATGGAATACAACAACAATCACAGGAAAGTGGAATAGCTAGAAAGCACGCTATTTATACTAACAAGGACATGCAGGGGTTTACGCGTTTCTGTCGGCTGTCTGTCGCCGGTTCGGTTTCTGCCAGATTAGTCCTCACCTCGCCCAAAGTTCGCTAGGGTGGTTGTGCAGGTACACAGTGTGTCAGGTGGTACCAATTAGCTCCAGCTTTACCTGGACTGCATGGGTTCTACATTGAATCACCTCATAGGTCCAGTCCTGGGTTCAAGCCACTTTCTCTTGTGAACTTTCACCCATGCCCACTCACCAACCTTTACTGCTCATTTGGAGTTGCCTCGGGCTCAGCCAGCTGCACCTGCTTAGACAAAACTCTGGTCAGTTTAGTCAACGCTGTCGTATGTTCATCACGACTCACCTGCCAGACATCCAGAGAGGGCATATGACCTCCCTCTCATGGTGGGCCAGGGCAGGGAGGTTCTCATTGACATGAGAGCAATGGGGAGAGAGTCCACCCACATCAGTCTAGTTCCATAAGAGAAATCAAGAATCTTTCTCTTCAGAGTCTTATTTGCCCTTTCCACCAGCCTTTGTGAGGCAGGATAGCAAACGGCCCTGAAACTGTGTTATACCTCGAGCCTTTTCTACCCCTGCCAGTTCTTTATTTGAGAAATACGAGGCATCATCAGAGCATATGCTCCTCGGGACCCCAGACCAGGGTATTAACTTGTTTTTCAGCCACTTCACTACAGTCTGTGCTGATTCATTTTTGCATGATACTGCTTCCACCCAGCTTGTGAACTTTTCCACCATCACCAGAAAGTACCTGACCCACTCCCACATCAGTGAAGTCAATTGTGATATCTTGAAGTGGAGCCTCTGAGACTGGAAACCTTACCACTGGGCATTTGTAGGGCGCCCTTGGGTTGTGCTCATTGCATGTGTGACAGCCCGTGACCTAGTTCATCGGTCCCCAACCTTTTTTGCGCCACGGACCGGTTTATGCCCGACAATATTTTCACAGACCGGCCTTTAAGGTGTCGCGGATAAATACAACAAAATAAAACTAGTACCGGTACCAAAAAAAAGAAGATTTATTCATAGATCTAGAATGGCATCTGATTGGGGAACCTTGGCCTTGGCGCTCCTTCATACTGTCTCTGGTTGGACACTCCTGCTCCTCTGCCTGTGAATGGGTTTGGAAAAGAGGGATAAGGCTCCTGAGGCCCTGTTGTGCCTGATTTGGCATTAGAGAGGACCTTCACACACTACAGACTGCCTGGATTGCATTATTGGAGTTATGTTGTGCACCTGTATGCCTTTCCTACAGGGTGGCAGCCCATTTTAAGCACTCCAGCATCCCTTTGTGTTATTTCCTTTTTTATGTCTCCGATAGTCTGTCAATTGGGCATTCCTTCCTTAGAACTCCCACAGGTGATCCCATTACAGGTTGAATAGTATAGCGTATCCTTCTCATGACCCGATGCTGGCTTCCTTTAGTAGTTAATGTGTGGTGTCTCTCCCCTCCAACTTACTCAGCAGGGCCCTCAGGTCTCCACCTCCGTAGGTGTCTCCCATCGTCTCTCCCTCTAGGGTGGTCTGAGGCTCCTCCTCCCACTGGGGGAAATTTGGAAGGTAGGCCTCAATGTCTCTTTGGGGAACATACAGCAGGCCTCTTCCATCTACTACTCGTAGTGGCAGTTGGGTTATTGGTATTGATTCCCCGCCTTGACCTCTCGGTCACATCCTACGAGTCTGGGGTGGAGATCTCTCAAATGTGAGCTGGGACCCCTCTGCACCACTCATTGGTGGAGGAGTGAATACCCCTGTGAAGTCTCCCACTAGTGTACCCTGAATCTGGGTTGTTGGTTGTTTCCTTCAAGTCGTGTGGATCCTCCTCCAATTTTCCACTTGTCTTGGATCTCGTCCTCCAATCTGAGTCCTCCTGTAGGGCTGACCCTTAATATGCAGCCTGTCGATGGCATGGAGGGCGTGCTGGCACTGGTTTGTGCTTCGTGGATAATCTTTTTGGTGTGCAGTCCGAGGGGGCTTGTGAACTCCCGGTGCTAAGTGATCCTTCTTGTTTCAAGGTAAGCTCAGCAATGGCCTGCTTCAGTTCATTCACCTGCCAAGTGGATTGAATTACCACCTTTACCCCTGTGTCTGCCATTTCTGTCACTTCCCTGTGAAGTGTAGCATTTGCCTTCTGATCCGAAGCCTCATCTAGATCCAGGACGCCAGTCTTTACTTGGAACAGTGGGGGTACTGCCCCCAGCATCAGCACAAGGGGGCGGCGTTGTGAGCAAAGCAGGTAGAGTCTGGCCGCGCTCCTTTTTCTTCAGAGTTCCCTTCTCCACCTTTCTGTTGCTTTTTCTTTCATTTCTTCGCTTACTTCCCTGCTGTGTGTGTGTGTGTGTCTCTTATGGTCTTTGCCGATCATTTTCAAACTGGTTTGGCTGGAAATAACCATTCCTGTTTATGTGGTTTCTTTGGTCCTCACAGCTTGGTTGATTTATTTGTTCGACACTGCAAGGAGTTTACACTAGCTACCCAGTACACACTGTGCACATCCTTGTTTTGTTTTTTTGCAGAGGATGGGGCATCCCCGGTTGTCACAGCTGACACAATGCAAAGTCAGTTAAAGAATAAAATGTTACAATCCTAGCAGAACGGACAGTAAGGTTTTATCAGGGAAAACATTGGTATGCTGGCCCTTTGCTACTATTGTACCAAAACACCACTATTCTAGCTTCTTGGAGTTCATCTTTTATAAACAATGCCTGAATGACCCCCTCATTTCTGCACCAAAGTCACTGCAGATCAGTGGTGTTCGATACAGCTCTGTTGTATTCTCATCTCTGCTTTAAGGAATTTGTTTTTGCAAAGAAATTATAATCTGTTGAATAAAACGGCATGAAAATAACGTACACATTGGTGACCATAGAAAACAAGCAGCAGAATTTATACCTACATTTCTGCTGTATATTCACATATCACACATTCTATCCAGTTAAACATTTTTGCGTCCTCACCTTGGGCCTGAAATTGCTTACAGTGTGTTCACTCATTGGTGCATGTTAAATGTTAAAGTTCACGATAGTACGATTGGACTGAAATTGTTTGGCTTGTTTGGAGGAAAGCCTCTTTTCTCAAAAATGAACTTGGTAGCATGGCTTGGGTTTGCATCTGAATAAACCAGAAGATTTCTGGAACAATGTCCTTTTATAGTAACACGAATTCTGTTAGCACAGCGTGGGGAGGTGATGGTTTGGGCTTTTGCTGCAGTCCACCATGAGATATCATATTTAACTGTAAAACAGCAAAGTATTCTGCAGTCAGATGTGAGGCCATCTGTCTGACAGCTAAAGTTTGCCAAAATCGGATTGTCTAGCATAACAAAGATCCCTCAAGTACAGCAGCAACTCTATAACATAGTGGCTAAAGAGGAAAAAAATCAAGGTGCAATAATGACTCAGAGTAAAAGTCAAAATCACGATCCTGATCAAAACGCTGTGGAGGAACCTCGAGAGCTGTGCATGGATGAATGTGCACAAACCCAGGTTATTTCAGAATATTGTAATTATCTCTTAAACGTGTTCTTCCCTACAGGCTGTGGGTTTAATGTGACAAACAGCAACCCAACAGTGTGCATCAATGACCTGATCCAGTCGTACAACTTACAGCACAACTGCAGCCTGCAGCCGCTCAGCTGTGCCCAGCTCATCGCGAGAACTGTCAACTGCCTGGAGGCCCTTATTGACAACTTCCAGCAAGGAGGCCCAGAGTCTGTCCTGCCCACGTACTACAAGAGATGGCTCCACAGGTGTGTAACGTAGACAACTCTTGATGCTTTGAACTAAGATTTCACTTTTACTTAGAATCACACACTTTCTTTTAGCAACATGGGAACAAGGATTTAATGGGCGATTTTCAGTGTAGAGATGCACTGACCGGATTCAAATCAAGTATCCTTATGATACCACTTCCTATTTTTGCTTTTACTGACCCAGTCTCTAATACGGGGAAACTGTAATGTCATATATCTCTCTAATTACAAATTACATAATATTTAACAATCTCTTGTGTGGATACAAATTGAGGTAATTAAATGTGTTCTCTTTATCTTGTGATTAAATCTCATTCAGTCATATTTAACTTTCTTTTTCTGATTCGCCTGTTAATAGACTTTTAATCTTTTATGTACATGTATCCTCAAACGCTACTAAAATGCAGTCAAATCTAATTTATATTCCATTGTGCATTCAGAAGTACATAAATGGTAAATGGCCTGTATTTATATAGCGCTTTACTAGTCCCTAAGGACCCCAAAGCGCTTCACATATCCAGTCATCCACCCATTCACACACTGGTGATGGCAGCTACATTGTAGCCACAGCCACCCTGGGGCGCACTGACAGAGGCGAGGCTGCCGGACACTGGCGCCACCGGGCCCTCTGACCACCACCAGTAGGCAACGGGTGAAGTGTCTTGCCCAAGGACACAACAACCGAGACTGTCCAAGCCGGGGCTCGAACCGGCAACCTTCCGATTACAAGGCGAACTCCCAACTCTTGAGCCACGATCGCCCCACGAAGCATAACATGAACAAAACTGTGTAAAAGAAAAATGGCACATAAAATCCTGAAACAGATGATGTTTTGTTTTTCATGTAAGAGTAAAGTGGCTCTGGAGTTGGGTTTTAACCACTGTTCAACTTAATTAAGTTTACTAGACCCCACATTCACATTTAAACTGTAAAAACTGCTCTCTTTGTTCTGACCTCAGTGGAACCTGGGTGCGTCTCTGGAGTGAGGACGGCCCAGAGGTTCAGGTGATGGGTCTGGACCACAACGGTTTCCTCCAGGTGCACAGCAAGGAGCAGGGTGTGGTCTCAGTGGAGCCGGATGGAAACTCGTTTGATATGCTGAAGAATCTGGTGGTCATCAAAACACATTAGGACCAAATTCATAAAGCACAGACTCATTGTGTGTGTGTGTGTGTGTGTGTGTGTGTGTGTGTGTGTGTGTGTGTGTGTACTGGACCATGTTAACCAGATGTTTTTATGTTGGTCAGGTTACTTGTTCAGAAACATACAATAGTGACAAAGACAGAAAAAACATGCAGAGATCTCTGCATTGGTAATGACTGGTGTGCTGGTCTGGGACTACTAAATGATGTTAATGTCTTACAATGTATATTCATTTTGTCTTTCAAAATAAATCTTGTACCCGTCACTAGAATGATTCCATGAAAACAGTGAGCAGTGCGATTTGGACTGTTGCTATTTTCAGCAAAATAAAGATTTCCACACACGTTTTTTTGTCATTTCCCTGGTTAGACCCTTTTTTCTGTAATCATGATTTTCAGGGGAAGCTTCAAATGTTCCGACATATGGAGGACCCTGGAGTGTCCTGAAAGGCCTGAGGATAAAGATGTGTTGAAAAGTCTAGCAAGTCACTGACAAAGCTTTTCTTTGGATGTTAGCTGCTTTTTGTTCGTTTTTTTTGATCCCCCACTGCTTCAGTAACTGCTTCAGGATCTGGGAAGGCCATTCCAGGACTGTCAGTGTTCCATTGTATGTTTTTCCAGGTATGCTTTAACTGCACTGTTTAGGATCATTGTCCTCTTGACAATCTCTCACACTCACTGCACCACTCTCCTGACGTCCTGCATTCATGAAACATCAAACAAACATTCGATTTGACTCAGATAACGGTCTTCTGAACTGCTTTTTCCTCCACCACGTTAAAGTTGTGATTCACGGAGGGGAATCTCAATTCTGTAAAATTTTAATCACGTCAGCAGTAATGACACCCGCTTATGTCAACTGGACATCACTATTATATTTCAGTTCAATTCAGTTTATTTATATAGCGCCAAATCACAACAACAGCGCTTTATATTGTAAGGTAGACCCTACAATAATAGATACAGAGAAAAACCCAACAATCATGTGACCCCCTATGAGCAAGCACTTTGGCGACAGTGGGAAGGAAAAACTCCCTTTTAACAGGAAGAAACCTCTGGCAGAACCAGGCTCAGGGAGGGGCGGGGCCATCTGCTGTGATTGGTTGGGGTGAGAGAAGGAAGACAGGATAGAGACATGCTGTGGAAGAGAGACAGAGGTTAATAACAGATATGATTCAATGCAGAGAGGTCTGTTAACACATAGTGAGTGAAGAAGAAACACGCAGTGCATCATGGGAATCCCCCAGCAGTTTCAGTTCAGTTTTCAGTTTTATTTGTCATATGCAAGTTAGCACAGGGTCAACATCGCAATGAAATGTATTTGGCGAGCAGAAGACAGTCACTCAGCAGAATGGTACAGTAGAAAAAAATAAAATAATAAATAAATAGAAAAATAGTAAGAGCAAAATATTAATTAGATATAGTAAAAGAAAAAAGAGATTTTCAGTTAACTGACTAAATATATATGTATGTATATATAAATATATGTACACACTAGTGATTAAATAAAGAAAATCTTAAATAGGAATGTGAGGGGGGGGCAGATGGGATATTGCACAGGAATGAGCAGCAGTACAAACTGAACAGTACAAAAGTTTTTGGTTTTTGTGGCAGTTGTTACAGTGTTGCACTTTTTTAAAATATAAATATCAATGAAGTGGAGTGACCAGTGCAGCCTACACCTATTGCAGTATAGAGCGAAGTGCTCTAATAGGGTGATATGGTACTACAAGGTCATTAAGATAAGATGGGGCATGATTATTTAAGACCTTGTATGTGAGGAGCAGGATTTTGAATTCTGGATTTAACAGGAAGCCAAAACAGGAGAAATCTGCTCTCTCTTTCTAGTCCCTGTCAGGACTCTTGCTGCAGCATTTTGGATTAGCTGAAGGCTTTTCAGGGAGTTTTTTGGACATCCTGATAATAATGAATTACAGTCGTCCAGCCTGGAAGTAATAAATGCATGAACTAGTTTTTCAGCGTCACTCTGAGACAGGATATTTCTAACTTTAGAGATGTTGCACAAATGGAAGTAAGCAGTCTTACATATTTGTTTAATATGTGCGTTGAAGGACATGTCCTGGTCAAACATGACTCCAAGGTTCCTCACAGTGTTACTGGAGGCCGAGGTAATACCATCCAGAGTAAGAATCTGCTTAGAGACCATATTTCTAAGCTTTTCAGGGCCGAGTACAATAACCTCAGTTTGATCTGAATTAAGAAGCAGAAAAGGCTCACTCCTGGTGGCCGATTGGCGGGGCCTGGCGCCTGTGGCCCGGCTGGGCCCCTTCCGGGGGTGGGATGCCCTCAGGCCTCTGCCCTCTGGGCCTGAAGCTCGGTCGTCTCTGGCACAGCTGGCTGCCGGCAGAGCCCGCGGGCACGCCACTGCAACCCCCTCTGGCCTCTGCTCCGTAGCTGCGGGGTGACCTCTCGTTTGGGGCTCTACTCAGCTCTTCCCAGGAGGGTGGCACGGTTCCCTCCCCCCCTTTTGGTGGTCCTCCTCGGGTCCTTGTACTCTGGGGCCTCTGGATATCTGGGGCCTGGATCTCCTCCATACCTGCTTCATACCCTGGTGGACGGGGCTATGGCTCCCCACACTCCCTAGCAGATCGTTACATGGAGAAACCTTTGGAATGCAAGCATGCTGATCCACACAGGTATGCACACAGGTGTACACACGGGTATTCACAGAGGCGGACTACAGCTTTCTTGGCTGCTGCCTCAAAGCACATTGTGCGCTGTCTATCTTGCGTGCTGCACAATATCGTTTAATATTTAGTATCTACTGATATCTACTGCTAGCTAGTTTATTGTGATGGTGCCGTTTTTTTTATTATGTTGCTCTTTGTTGTTTGCTTTCTCTTCTGCTTTTTTTCTCCATACAGGTGACCCAGGTGTTTTTTTTTCTTTCTTCCCCCCCTTCTCACCGCCTCTTCTCCCCTTTGGTTTTCTTTCTCTCCCTCTCTTTCTTTCATTCTTTCTCCCTGTCCTATCCCACAGTCATGTCTGTCCCGTTTGTAGCAACTGAAAATAAAATAAATTCATAATTATAATAAAGGTCAATCAAATGGACCAATATGGCAAGGCCATGATGATCCACTTGGTAAAATAAATCCGCTTGGCATCTTTCTTGGCCTTAAGACAACAATTCTGATGGCTAAAGATCCAAACGGGACACAAAAAAAAAGAAAAAAAAAAAAGAAGCAGAAAGTTAGCAGCCATCCAGGTCTTTATGTCTTTAAGACATTCCTGCAGTTTAACTCATTGGTGTGTGTTATCTGGCTTCATGGACAGATAGGATTAATATTAAATCAGTGTGTAACTTTGCCAAAAAAAATGTGGGCCCATAGTTTTCTGTAGTCTCCTCCCCAACGAGTGACATGTTTAGCTGCACGTTCTCCTTCAATTGGTGGCTGTCTGAGTGGTGTCCAAAAACCTGCGTGGGCTTTACTGACTCTTGGGAAATCCACCCAACTCTTCCAAATTTGTTTTTTTTCTTTTCTTATCAGATTCTCCTTTTTGCAACACCTTTTCTTCATCTTTATACTTATCACCACACTATGCTTATCTCCTAGAAAGATAAATAATTTCCTTGTAAATAAAAACAGTAACTCATCTGCCCAAAGCATTTTGTAGATTGTATAGCAGCAGTGGCAATCTCCACTTTTTAACTTTTTTCTTGAAATTGAATTCCACCTTTAATCTCAAAAAGTTGGAATTCAACATTCTCGCAAAAGTTGAATTCCAACAATGGCGGCAGCTACTTAGTTGTAATATTACTCTTTCTGGGTCTCAAAATACACTTTTAAGATATTTTGAGGCGTGAATGTAGTTGTGTAAATGTCAGATATCTGCTCGGTTTACAAGACATCACATATTTGCGTCTTAATTAATGTCCCCTGCAGGGCTCCGTACAATGCTCTGTAGTAATTATTAGACTCAATTATATAGGCTCAATATTAGACTTCTTCAAAATACAAAAGAACCCACCCACCACTTTAATCTCACTCTGGGCCTTGTTTTGACATAAAGGATGGAAAATGAACATTTAACAGTGTTTCCTCTTTTGTGATTATTTCCTGATAACATTTACAGTTTTGGGGGGAATACATCACAGCAGATGTCGTTCTGAAAGTGCTGTAACTAACAGTGGGTGGATTAAGAATATAATCCACCCACTGTTATCATCTTCAATGCCCTGTACACAGAGCAGAGCAGCTATCTGAACACTACTCCCACAGAGGCTGATTATCTTGTTAATAGTATTATTATCTTCACTGTATAACTCTGAATACTGTGGGAAAAGTCAGAAGTACTTAACTCTGATAAAACTCTGAAAAAATAGTTTATTTATCTATTTAGAAAAAATACCCTTCATAAACCATCTTACTCTTCATCACTTTAAGAAAAAGATCAACCCTAGGCGTCCCCTCAGCACTGTGGCCAGGCTGACCAAAAGTCTGAACTGCCAACCATTCCTTTAATCTGAACTAGACTTCATGAACTTTTTTAATCATTAGATAAAAACATCCATAACCGTAACATTATGCACAGCTGCTTTTAGTAAAATTGATATTACAAGCAAAGCGTTGAATAGACACGCCGGTCCACCGTGTCCAGTCATGCTTTGCTTCTCCAAAACGTGATGTATACACACATGCAGGAGTTGCAGTTAGCTGCGGGAACAGCAGAGGGAGATCATCATAATCACGGGAAAGCATTTAAACAGACATTATTAACACATTTACATGCAAATACATACTAGGAGACTAGCTTCATTGTTTCTGGCTATTAAGGACCCTGGAATGCACTTTATAAGGTTTTTGCTCACTATCGACTTTGTGGATTTAAATATATTACCTCCCCCTGTAGGGTGGAGTGCCCACTCCGGGTCGGGGATGAGTTCCTGCCCCAAGTGGAGGAGTTCAAGTATCTCGGGGTCTTGTTCGCGAGTGATGGGAGAAGGGAGCCGGAGATCGACAGACGGATTGGGGCTGCAGCTGCAGTAATGCGGACGCTGCACCGGTCCGTCGTGGTGAAGAGGGAGCTGAGTGTAAAAGCGAAGCTCTCAATTTACCGGTCGATCTACATCCCTACCCTCACCTATGGCCACGAGCTGTGGGTAGTGACCGAAAGAACGAGATCGCGGATACAAGTGGCAGAAATGAGCTTCCTCCGAAGGGTGGCTGGCCTCTCCCTTAGAGATAGGGTGAGGAGTTCGGCCATCCGGGAGGGGCTCAGAGTAGAGCCGCTGCTGCTCCACATCGAAAGGAGCCAGCTGAGGTGGTTCGGGCATCTGACAAGGATGCCCCCTGGGCGCCTCCTGGGTGAGGTGTTCCAGGCATGTCCCACCGGGAGGAGGCCCCGGGGCAGACCCAGGACACGCTGGAGAGATTATATCTCTCGGCTGGCCTGGGAACGCCTTGGTATTCCCCCGGATAAGCTGGAGGAGGTGGCTGGGGAGAGGGAGGTCTGGGCCTCTTTGCTTAGGCTGCTGCCCCCGCGACCCGGCCCCGGACAAAGTGGATGAAGATGGATGGATGGATGGACCTCCCCCTGTATTTCCATGACACTGGGTTGGATATTTAGTTAGACTCCTTCGCTCCAGTTTATGTTTCTGAGTTAGTTTTGATTATTACTTCCTCCAAATCATCAATGTGTCTTTTACACCCCGTTCCTACAAGACTCAAAGAAGTCCTGCCATTTATTAATGTTTCAATCTTAAATATGATCACCCTATCTCTATTATTGGGCTACGTACCATAGGTCAAAAAGCAGTATTCAGTATTGTAATTCATTATTATCTGGACATCCTAAAAACTTCCTGAAAAGCCTTCAGTTGATCCAAAATCTTGTAGAAAGAGGAACAGGGACTAGAACGAGAAAGCGTATTTCGTCCATACTGTCGTCCCTTCATTGGCTCCCTATTAAATCCAGAAGCAAATTTAAAATCCTCCTCATCATAGAGCTTGAACAGTTGGTCCCCGTCTTACCTTAAAGACCTCACAGTACAGAGCCTGTCAAACAGAGCACTTCTCTCTCAGACTGCTGGTTTACTTGTGGTTCCCAGGATATTTAAAAGTACAGGGTGGGCCATTTATATGGATACGCCGTAATAACATGGGAATGGTTGGTGATACTAAAGTCCTGTTTGTGGCACATTAGTATATGTGAGGGGGCAAACTCCTCAAGATGGGTGGTGACCATGGTGGCCATTTAGAAGTCGGCCATCTTGGATACAACTTTTGTTTTTTCAATAGGAAGAGGGCCATGTGACACATCAAACTTATTGGTAATGTCACAAGAAAAACAATGGTGTGCTTGGTTTCAACGTAACTTTATTCTTTCATGAGTTATTTACAAGTTTCTGACCACTTATAAAATGTGTTCAATGTGCTGCCCATTGTGTTGGATTGTCAATGCAACCCTCTTCTCCCACTCTTCACACACTGATAGCAACACCACAGGAGAAATGCCAGCACAGGCATCCAGTATCCGTAGTTTCAGGTGCTGCACATCTCGTATCTTCACACCATAGACAATTGCCTTCAGATGACCCCAAAGATAAAAGTCTAAGGGGGTCAGATCGGGAGACCTTGGGGACCATTCAACTGGCCCATGACGACCAATCCACTTTCCAGGAAACTGTTCATCTAGGAATGCTCGGACTCGGCACCCATAATGTGGTGGTGCACCATCTTGCTGGAAAAACTCAGGGAACGTGCCAGCTTCAGTGCATAAAGAGGGAAACACATCCTCATGTAGCAATTTCAAATATCCAGTGGCCTTGAGGTTTCCATTGATGAAGAATGGACCCACTATCGTTGTCCCCATATACCACACCAAACCATCACTTTTGTTGTTCCAACAGTCTTGGAGGGATCCATCCAATGTGGGTTAGTGTCAGACCAATAGCGGTGGTTTTGTTTGTTAACACCATTCACATAAAAGTTTGCCTCATCACTGAGCAAAATCTTCTGCATGAACTGAGGGTCCTGTTCCAGTTTTTGTTTTGTTCATTCTGCAAATTCTGTGCGCCGATCTGGGTCATCCTCGTTGAGATGCTGCAGCAGCTGGAGTTTGTAAGGGTGCCATTTGTGAGTAGCTAATATCCGCCGAAGGGATGTTCGACTAATGCCACTCTCCAGTGACATGCGGCGAGTGCTACGCTGTGGGCTCTTGCTGAATGAAGCTAGGACAGCCACTGATGTTTCTTCATTAGTGACAGTTTTCTTGCATCCACATTTTGGCAAATCCAACACTGAAGCAGTTTCACGAAACTTAGCAAGCAGTTTGCTGACTGTAGCATGGGAGATGGGTGGTCTCGTAGGGTGTCTTGCATTGAAATCTGCTGCAATGACCCGGTTACTGCGTTCACCAGATATCAACACAATTTCGATCTGCTCCTCACGTGTTAACCTCTTTGACATGTCAATGGCTGTGAACAAAGAGAAACTTGTAAATAACTCATGAAAGAATAAAGTTACGTTGAAACCAAGCACACCATTGTTTTTCTTGTGACATTACCAATAAGTTTGATATGTCACATGGCCCTCTTCCTATTGAAAAAACAAACGTTGTATCCAAGATGGCCGACTTCTAAATGGCCACCATGGTCACCACCCATCTTGAGGAGTTTGCCCCCTCACATATACTAATGTGCCACAAACAGGACTTTAGTATCACCAACCATTCCCATGTTATCACGGTGTATCCATATAAATGGCCCACCCTGTAGAATGCAGAGATGATCGTATGATCGTTGTTGTAAAGGCTCACCTTTTAGCACATTCACTTCACCAGATGCACCTTGTTTCTTTTCCTCACCTTTGATTGGGTGTGGTGCTTGGCCTTAATTGCACTCACCTACCCCTCACTCTTTCTTCACTCCCACATGGGGCGGCAGCTGAGAGAGAGCAGTCCATGTGTGTCTTTCTTTCCTCTCAGCTGCATTTGAATAAAGCACCAAATCCACACTTTAAGCTTAAATTTCAAAACTTACATTTTAACTACTGATTTTATCTACTGTTCTGATTTTATCTGTTTTGATTTTATATACTGTTGTTTGTTTGTTTGTTTGTTTGTTAATTAGTTAGTTAGTTTATTTGCTTGTTTTAATCAATTGTAAATCATGCTTTTTATTTGTTCTTGTTTCTAATGTCTCTGTAAAGCACTTTGAATCACCTTATTGTTGAATTGTGCTATACAAATAAACTTGCCTTGCCTTGCCTTGCCTTTACCCGTTATACAATAAAACGACAAAACCTGCAAATGATGACTGCTTATTCTCATTCTAATCCGATGAGCCCATGATGATGACTACTGAAACCCTGAACCTTCCTTCCTCCAAAACATGGTCCTCCGAGCCGGAGTAGCGTTAGCGTCATGGATTCACAGCAGCCATTGACTGAAGATTTGAGACGTTCCGGTCGTGATAGTCGACCTCCTGCCTACCTGCAGCAGTATGACGTTCAGTACCCTGGAGCTAGAAGAGCTACATGTGAGACAGAGAGTCAAACAGAATGCCATCATAGTGACAAAGACACACATGGGCTGCAGGATCCTGTCGGAGAGTCAGAAAGACAACCAGAGACATCCCCTGCTCCTTTACCCACCAATCAAGATGAGGTGATGAGGGAACTCCTGATGACAATGAGGGAGATTAGGCAATTCATGATTCAGTTATCTCCTCCCCATTCTCGCAGTTCCTCCAGATCTTCAATTCACACTGTCTCTGATGAAAGCAAATCCTCTGTTTGCGGTTTACAAGCCATTCCCCAAACACATCAGCAACATGAGCAGTTCCCAGTGATTGATCCAGCAACATGTCAATCACCCTCTCAGCCCCCCCAGGTTAGCCGTCACTCTGGTGCAGTTCTGGCTGCTAGCCCTCCTTTCCCTAATTCAACAATATTAGATGCTGCAGTTCCTTCAAGTGGTTTGCCTAGACCAGTTTTTCCGACACCAGATGAGACTCCTTTTAATTTCCTGGCCACGCCACTGCAAGGTCCCCACCAGATTTCATGTGTTCAACCTGCTGTTCCTCTAGATGAAGACCCCGCTCAACCTCTCGTTTGCATTCCAGAACCAAGGCAGCACCCTCCTGTAAAGCAGCAACCAGCTACATCTGATGGTTTGCATGCACAAAAACCTTCAGTACCCATTACTGCTAGTTCTAGTCACCCTGTTAGCACTAGAACACATGTGTATAAGCTTGAGGGTCCTTCTTTCCCAGACCTTACCAGAGAAGATGAAATCCAGTATAGGCTGTTACGAATGGCCCTTACTAACCTGCTTGACCCTCATGAGACGGAGCACTTTAAATATCATGTCCTCCTCGATCATCTGAAAGTAGCTATTTCCTTTTCCTATGCTCCTGACCCATACACTCAAGCCATCAAAGCTCTTGATGAGCGTTATGGGCAACCAAGACAGCTAGCATTGAAAGAGCTACGGAATATACTGGAGCTTCCTCCTATCAGAGCAGGTGATGGTCGGACTCTGGATAACTTTGCTCTTCATGTGCAAGCTTTAGTTGGTTTGCTTAGCACTATGGGTGATCAAGGACGGACAGAACTAAATTGTGGCTCCCATGTCGATCGCCTACTTGAAAAGTTGCCCCCAGAGCATTCCAGTCGCTTCAAACGGCACATTTACAGGGAACAAGGAGATGTGACGTATGACTTACCTTTGTTCTCATCCTGGTTGCAAATGGAATGCAAGGACAGTCCTGTTTCATCCTTTAACCAGCCACGACCTGCCCATAAGTACACCTCTCCACTCACAACAATATTACATGGGACAAATGCATCCGATCCTGTACAGGCAGCACAACCCATCATAATGACTAAGGCAAGATGTGCATATTGCTGCTCACCTGAACATCACATTAGTAAGTGTCCCGAGTTCATTCAGAAGACAAAGGATGAGAAAATAAACTGGATAAAAGCAAACAAACGGTGCTGGCGTTGTGCTAGGACTCATCAGGCCGCAAAGTGTGACCTGAGGAAAGCATGTGCCACCTGTATGGGACTACATCTACAGATCCTATGTGATGTAAATAAGAGATCTAAAACTGAAACTAATCCTGTAGTGAGGACACTACACTTTGATAGACCTAATGATTGTCCCAGTGTCCTTTTAAAGGTTGTGAAAGTGCTCCTGCGAAATGGCAAAAGAACTCTTGAAACATATGCAGTACTTGATGATGGCTCCCAGCGTACCATTCTTCTAACATCAGCTGCACAGCATCTCAATCTAACTGGGGAAGCAGAGAGATTATCACTTAGAACGGTCCATCAAGAAGTTGAAACTATTCAAGGTTCTTCTGTAAGTTTCAAAATCTCACCCATCGCACATCCAGAGAAAACATACACAATTAATAATGCCTTCGCTACAAGTCACTTAGCACTTTCAGGCCACACCTACCCCGTATCCTCTCTTCAACGGAGATACAAGCATCTTCAAGGTATCCCATTAACCTTTACTAACAAAGCAGCTCCACTACTGCTCATAGGCTCTGATCATACCCACCTTATTACGCCTATTGCACCAGTTAGACATGGACCATTTGGATCTCCTGCAGCAGTCAAAACCCGCTTAGGATGGACACTCCAAGGTCCAATCACAGACTTCCAACCCCAGAGCAGTTCCACGCATGCCCAATGTTTATTCACATCTTCCAGTTCAGGTTCAGGAGAACCGCTCCAGCACATCCTTGTGTCCGCTGATGGCTCTGAATTCATTCAGCCACTTCATACTCTACCATCAGCAGTACCTATGTCGTCACCGGCAGTGCCACTATCACCAGTTCCACCGCCTGTGGCTGCCATTCCGCCAGTGGTCAGGGCGCTGCCTGCTCCTGCATCACCTGGTCCTGCCTCTGCCAAGCCCCGTACATTGCCCCCAGCACCTGCAAAACTGCCCAACGGTCTGCAGGTCTGGGTCTGCCGCTGCATCCCACGCGGTCGGCATTTGGACCTGCTTTGCCGCCACCGCTGGCTACATGGTCGGCCCCCTGAACTGTCTGGCCTGCATTGTCGACCTCTAGGTCGACCCCCTGAACTTATAGTAGACCTGTAGCATGTCTGATTCCTCTGCCCCCGCTTTGAGAAAAGGAGCATCTCTAATCCTTTGAACATATTTCTCAGTAGAAATATGGGAGCGGCTGTTGTAAAGGCTCACCTTCTAGCACATTCACTTCACCAGATGCACCTTGTTTCTTTTCCTCACCTTTGATTGGGTGTGGTGCTTGGCCTTAATTGCACTCACCTACCCCTCACTCTTTCTTCACTCCCACATGGGGCGGCAGCTGAGAGAGAGCAGTCCATGTGTGTCTTTCTTTCCTTTACCCGTTATACAATAAAACGACAAAACCTGCAAATGATGACTGCTTATTCTCATTCTAATCCGATGAGCCCATGATGAACTGAAACCCTGAACCTTCCTTCCTCCAAAACAATCGTTGTCCGGTCTTCTTCCTCTAGCCCCCCACCCCGCCCGGAACAGGATTTTCCAGAGGCTTAATATCCAAGTGTCTTCAGGCAATATACTGAACCCTGGGTTTCCTCTAATGTGTGTGTGCGCGCGCGTGTTTGTGTGCGTGTGAGTGTGTGTGTTATTAGGTGAGGCTTGTTGGCATTATATGCATACCAGTCGAGTGTTCCTCTCATGTGGCTGATGTGATCACACACAGATCTATTTCTTGACTCTTCATTTGTCTCCAGCACCTTACACTGCTGAGCTCTCCTCTCCAGATGAAGTGGCAGGAAATGTGCAAAGTGGACGCAGCATGTTGCTTTCATGGGACCTCAAAACTTCCTGTATCTCAGACATAACAGGCCATTATGGAAGTCATCATAGTGACACTACTGTAGTGTTGTCGGTTCATTCACAGCATAAACGGACTGGTTCTCTTTGAGATTGCATTTAGATTAGTTTAGTAAAAATGCCAGTGCAGCAACTGCACCATTCAGCTGTACTGTAAACAGGAGTTTGTGATGATGCACACACAGATTTACACTTGATGTGCACAAATTCACCAAAACTGAATCAAAGATCATTTAATCTTTAATCTCCTAGATAAAAGGTCAGTCTTAATTATTTATGACCACTTTATAACACTCCCTTTCTTCCTTCATCCTCCTGTACCATCACAATATTATGAAGGTCATTTCTGTTCTCAGTCCTTTAGCCCACGGGTTCTTGTGTGACAGAAGCAGATATATTAAGTAAAAGGGGTGAAGAGACACCGTTAAGCTGCTGTTGGTGCCAAAAGCCATCTGAAGATTATTAAGCAAATGGCTCTCTGTTGGATCCATACTCTCAACATCCTATTAAACAACTCAAGTCTGCAGGTTGCTGGGGTCAAAAGGAAGCGCTCCCTTTTTGTATTAAGTGTGTGACACACATGTACAGCCTCGTCGGTGGACACGCACACACAGTTCAGACCATTAAAGTGCTGTGATGACTCTTCAGAAGGCAGATTTTAAACTGAAGGAAACAAAACCAAAAGAAAAATGACACTTAGCTGCGTGTGGCTTCATTTAAGCACCAAAGTCACTCAGTCTGCTTCGTGTGATCGGTAAATGAACCGGTTTTTTTCTCCTCTCAGGAGCTCAGTCTGGGTAGAGCTTTTTTTCTCCTCCTCTCTTGTGTATTTCATAGTTTTTCTCTGACCTGTCTTCCCAATGTGATGTTTGTACAATGTGTGTATAGTCGGTTACATGTACATGTAATGATGCAAGTGACAACTGAAGGCATAATCAATCAATCAAAGCGTTTTATACAGCATGCCTCATTCACCCATTCACACAGGCACGATATTCTGCACTTAAGTGCTTTCACACACATTCATTGGAGAGCAACTTTGGGTTTAGTTCCTTGCTCAAGGATATTTGGCATGCAGCCTGGACCTGCCAGGGATCGAACCACTGATTAGCAGATGACCTGCTCTACCTCCTACAGCCAGCCTGTCTGCACGAACGCTAGCTGCTCGTTCAGGACCTATTAGGACTGAAAGGTTTTACACTAGCTCCAGTAAACTAGGCCCTGTTTACTGGTACTCAATCAAGCCCATCATTGCCATAGTCATGAAATCCTCAGCTGGCAAAAGTAAAATACGGACACTGGGCACTCCTCCTTCACAGAGGTGTGTGTCAATGATTGTTAGCAAAGAAACCAATAACTTCATAAATATCAAGATCATTTTTAAAGCTCTTAGAAAGCTGAAAAATAGGAGTTGTACAAAAATATTTGTGCTTCTCCAAAATGTCCATGTGAAAGTAATAATGGATTGGATTTATATAGCGCTTTTCAAGGCACCCAAAGCGCTTTACAATACCACTATTCATTCACACACTGGTGGAGGCAGCTACAGGTGTAGCCACAGCTGCCCTGGGGCAGACTGACAGAAGCGAGGCTGCCATATCGCGCCATCGGCCCCTCTGGCCAACACCAGTAGGCGATAGGGTAAAGTGTCTTGCCCAAGGACACAACGACCAGGACAGAGAGCCCGGGGATCGAACTGGCGACCATCTGGTTACAGATACGCTTCCCAACCCCCTGAGCCACGGTAACCAAAGTAACCAAAAGGAGAAACTGCACATGATGCAGCAGCCTGAACATGTTGTCCTGTGCCTCCACTCTGCACCAGTCTTCAGCAAGCATAACACAACACAAGTCAAATTAATGAGAATACAGTGTAAAAAAAAGTCTGAATACTGTGTTTGAACAGGAAGGGCAGCAATGACCACTCACATTTGTGTTGAGGTGGCAACAGAATATCCACTGGAAAACTTAGTTTCACTTAAAAACGTCTTTAAATTTAGGAGCGCTGAACTTTGTTATGGACAGATTGTCAATGACCACATAAAGAAACAGGAAGAACTGATTTGAAAAAATGTTTTTTTTAAAAATAGCTTTATTAATGTAATTTTGATAAATTACAAATGTTACTGACATGCTGGTGTAAAGCAGGTTGATAGTGTGGTACAGTCTGGAATGAAAGTGTTTGGCTAAATTAGCAGTATGCAGTACAAAGTTAGCTCCGGTCAGTAACAGGTTAACTAAACACACCATCAGGAAACAGGAACAAACCAGTCTCTTTCCAAAGCTATACCAGTCCTTGTTTGAATAATATAATATTACAAACCCAGCTTATTACGCTTGACTTTAATTTGATTGCTTTCACAGAAAATTATTGTTTATAAAAAAAAAAAGTGCAAAGGATGAAAAAACACAAGCAGACAAACATTAATATTTAGGGTTAAAATGCTGAACACCAGAATACTTATAATAATAATTTTTGGCAAATGTTTTTAGGTTTTTGGTCGTCATTATTCAGCCTTAGAATGAGTGTTATCATAAACAAACCAACGTGATTCGATTTATATGAGTAAACCTAACCCTAACCCTGAAACAAGCCCCTGTTAGAAGACAGCTGTTAACAGTGAAATCAAATATCAAGTCTTCTGATCTGTCACAGATTTGAGTTTTGATAGTGTTTCATCCTGTGTTGGTCGTTAACTTATCACATTTTGAGTTTTAACGAATAATTTCAGCTATGCAATAAATATATGAAAATTCACAACACGTCTGCTATGCAGTATTCATGGCAGCACAAGCAAACACAGCACAGCTAAAACACAGGCAGACTAAAAACATCAAACTTTACCAGTTTGACAACAAGTTCAAGAGTTACAGAAAATGAAGGTGAACAATGAAATGAGCTGAAGACTAAACTGTTCCCATGGAACCATGGCTGACTGTGACCTACACCCGTTTCCACACCTTGGCTCGTGTGATTAGGTAGGGGGTCCATTGCCCCTCTTGGGGGGGACACTCCCACAGGGCTTAAATCTGTGACTCTCCACAATTTGACCCTAGAACTGAAGAAGCTTCTCGGATGAGAGGTGAAACGTCTTCAAGCAACTTAAAGAAGTCCAGAGGCTTTTCTTTCCGAGCTCCGTAGACTACGATGACCTGGATGACTGAGGCTTCACAGACATGTTCCCATGGAAGTGACACATGGACAAACACACCTGCTATGAAATGACTGAAGTAACAGTAGTAATATTTGCATTTCAAATATTCTGATCACATGATTCAGACATTATTCCATCTTTAAGTCCTAAGTTTAGGTTACGATCAAATCATTCATTCATTTATTCAGTAGAAAGTAAATAAAATACTTTCAAACGCTGCATTACTACATATGCTTTACAGAAAAGTTCTAAACCTGTTTTAACATGATGTAATCAGCTGCAGTGTCAGAGCTATGTGTGCAGACACGGATAAAGCCTGCTTCTCTTTCTGGGTCACCTCTCATTCGTGATGATGACAGATGTGCCAGTGCGGTGTGGGGTCTCTCTGTGGCTCTCAGGAGATGAGCTGGAGCTGGGACTCTGGCTAGTACAGTTGTAAGACACCATCTCTTTACCTTGGTAACAATGGCCATCTGTTATATTGCTCAGTGAGGCAAAAGGGGAGGCCTTAATAGGACCAGGTTTGCCCAAGACTTGATGAAAGTTTAAAGACATATATGGAGCTCCTATACCTGTCAGCATTCTTGTGTCGTCTGCAGATCTGGACTGTGGCTCCGTGGCAGCTCCAAACTGCTGCTGGTCGTCAGCAGGTTGATGATATTCTGCAGCAATGTGACTGTAAGGGGTCTCCATCATACAGAGCATCTTCTTCTGCTCAAGCACTATCTGCACAGGGAGCGACTGGCCTATGCCATGCAACAAGCCACCATGCTCACCTTTACCAAGTACCAGGCTGCTGAGCACAGGGCAAGCCAGGGCCCTGTCACCTTTTGCATAATGTTGCATGTCCTGGTTTAAAGCTTTACTCCCCTTTGCGGCATGAGGCTGGGCATGTGGACAAACTTTGCTATGGACGAGTGTGTAATGTTCACAGAATTCGTCCTTTAGCCTGCTGTTTGAAAGATGGTTCATTCCACTGGGACAATCATCCTGGTACCTACGGTCAGCTGCCAGTACAGGCCCTATTAAAGAGAAGACATGTTCAGAAGTTGGCTTGCACCTTAATTAAAATGACATGAGCACTCTGCTGAATGGCTCCTAAGGAGTTTACAGTGTTATTCATAAGATGTCAGACTGTCAGTGTTTTAATGAATCCACCTATGATGTTATTGACAAATGCATGTTTTCCTGAGCTTGCATTCACTACTGCAGACTAAGCTTTAGTTTAACATTCTTCCATTCTGAAAACAACATGAATTGTGTGGATATGAATATGGACTTGCAAGTTAAACACCAGACTACAAAAAATGATTCTGTTGGCTTCAATATGGACTTCCTACTTGTGTTTGTGTAGTCTGGCATTTGTTCAGAACCAGAACTCCAGACCCTCAGTCCTCACTGGACCATTATATTTCAAACAGCTTGTGAAGCCCAACTCCTTTACCACTGCTTTCACCAGTTGCCTCTTCAGGAGAAACTTAACTGCTGTTTCCCTGTGTACAGATTGTTCTGCATAGAGCCAGCAAGCTATTTTGTGTTCTTGGGAGACCTGTTTGTGGGCACCTTTGCCATCAAGCTGCCTCTTCTAAGCCTGGACATGAAGGAAAAATACATACTTCTAGCTGCTGGGCTCACTCACCCGTCTTCCTGACCTCACAGCGCAGGCTTTTTCTTTTTGGAAAAAAAAGATCTGAATGACAAAATTCATCAACCACTGGGAGGTGGCACGAGCATTCTTTATCCCAAACGGTAGCACTTTAAACTGGTATAAGATATCATAAGCCACAAATGCTGACATCTCACAAACACGTTCTGTCAGTGGTACCTAACAGTACCCTTTCAAAAGATCAACCTTACGTACTTAGCCCTACCCACTTGGTCAATGCAGTCTTCCAGTATGGGGAAAGCATCTGAATTCGTGACATGACTGACCTTCCTAAAATTCACCTTCCAAAAATGATCTGATCATCTGCTGGTTATTAATATCTTGTTAAATGGCATGAGTCACTGTGAATTAGTCACCACCAGCACTGTGTGTGTGTGTGTGTGTGTGTGTGTGTCTGAGCATTTTAGTTCATGTTATTTGTTCAGTTAAATGTTTGCATGCTCTCTGTCTTTTGTTCATCTGTTCTGTGACAGAGGGGAGGTCAGATGAATTTGTGTAAATATCCCTCCTTAGCAGCTAACAGTACAGGTGAGCTCCACGCCCCATCTGCTGGCTCAATCACACCAATCTGGAGCATGTAAAGCACTTCCTCCTTCGCCACCTTCCATTTGTGAGGGGACAGATGATACATGTTGTTTGATTGGGACTGCCTCTCCCACATCCACATCATCAACAATCCTATCAGATATTCCAGGCACATCCTGAAATAGCTCAGAATAGCAGTCAACTACCTCCTGCCTCTGGAGCTGCTCTGGCCTCTGTGTTATATAGTCTGGCATTAACAACCTCAGACCCACATAGCAAGCAGGTCTGGCCCAGATTGGTGTCATGGCAGAGTGTATGTCAACCAGATGTGCGCCATGTCTGACAATGATGGCGCTATTTATGTTCCTTTTTTCCTATTTTAGTTAGAAAACCCAAATGCCATGTTGCAATACTATACTGTTATGGCAGCCAACGTTTCAAATGCAGATTTGACAGGTTTGTGAGTGTACACTTTATCCAAAACCTAGTGAGGGTTTACTCATGTTTGCCAGTGAGTGGCTGTAGCTCAGGAGGTAGAGCAGGTCACCTACTGATTGGAAGCTTATTGGTTCGATCCCTGGCTCCAACAAGCTCCAACAAGGTCCAACAAAGTCAACCATTATGTGAGCAAAAGGCTCATCCTCAACTGGAAAAAGTTGTAATGGTGTTACTGGGTTAGATACACTTGGCTCTTCGACAACCTGACAAACATGGCAGCGGCACCAAAATAATTTCATATCCTTCCACATACTAGGCCAATATAGGTGTTGGCTAAGTTTCTCCAAGGTTTTCTTTGCAGCCATGTGTCCAAACAATGACGCATGCACCAACTGCAAAACCTCCTGGCGACAACACTTTGGCAAAACGACTTGTTCTGTTGTGGCCCGGTCCTCATCAGCTGGCCTAGAAGGAGGCCTCCACTTCCTGAACAATGTGTCATTGTGAAAATAGTAACACTTTGGCACATCTTTAGCCTCCTGCACTTACTGCTGACCTCATAGCATGTTCCAGGGAAGGATTATTCTGCTGCTTCTGCACCAGAGACTCCCAATTCAGAGGGTCCTCCTCATGTTTTACTCACATGACCTGTTTATCTCTTCTGACAGCTGTGAAGAGCACCCATTCCTGGGTCATCACCTATACCACCACATGCTTTATTCCCATCAACAGATTGCACATCACAGCCATTCCAAGTGCTTAATAGGGAATCAGAGAGGTTAGTAAAAGGGTGGTTCACAGGGGGGCCACACATGCAGGAAAAACTTCAGGAAACTCCAGCTCTCTTGTCTTGGGGGAATCCACTGCGTAATCACTGACAGACAGAGCAACTTTAACCCAGGCCACATCATTGGCCATAATCAAATCGATAGATCTAAAGGAGAGATTTGTGACTCTGCTACATTACAAAGCCTGTAACCAGCTCAGATCTCAGGTAAAGCTTGTATACCTGCAGGATCTCATGACCCCTCCTACACCTCGCACAGTGGTGAACTGTGGGAGACAGTGGCCTCAGACATAAATCCATCATATCCCTGTAGTTCATTGAGAGACTCCCGAGCTATTGTTACAGACCTACCGGCCTGGTATTATTTTGCCTTCTTGGTAACCAGGGCACTGATTTTTCTTGTGACCTAATTTATGGCGCCAATAACAACGAGGCTCTGCAGGAGAATTCTGGCTCCTACTTTGGAATAGAGCTGATCCACTGGGCTGTTGTATCAAACTCTTTTCTTGTCCTGACGGGTGCCAGGTCCTGCTTCCACCCTGACCATATGGACCATCCTCACTCCTATCCTCATTAACTCTCCTCCTCCCCAGACTGACTCCCACCTTAAATCCATGGGCAACTTCATAACAATCGTCCAACTCTGTGGCCTCCGGGGGCTCACAACATCACATTCATTGAGATAAAAGTCAACCTCCCTGGGAGCACTCACTTTAAATTGCTCCAACAACATTAGGTCCTTCAACTTATGATGATGACCAAAAGCCTGAGATGAATTTATCCAACAATGCAAAGCAACTTCCTGTCTATGCCACATATCCAAATAAGACTCACTTGGTTGTCTCCCCAGCTCACGTCACTGCCTGCGGTAAGTTTACGGAACACCTACCATAAGAAGGCGTCATATTTCAAAAGTGGCATCTAGCGCTGCTACTGCTCTGAACCATCAAAGCCCACTTGTCTTCAGGCCACCCACTATCTATAGCAACTTTTTCAAACATCTCAAAAAACACATCAACAGCATCTTCATCAAATGAAGGCATAAAAACACGAGCTCTATTCAGATCGAATCTATCATCACCTTGGCTTCCTTAGCTTTGTTCACCTCTCATTTACCTAATCTCTCCAGGCAAGTCCCTTCCCTCTTTTAACTCTTTCCCTCCTTTTGCTCCATTATTTGCTGTCACTTTTCTCCTCCACCAATTTTCTACGTTGCCTTTGCTCTAACTGCACTTCTGGCCGCAAAACCTCCATTAGGTGCAGCGCAATTGCAGGTTTAGCCAGACCTTCCTCCAGCGAAACCTCCTCTTCTCCTGCCAGATCGATCAATTCATCCTTCTTCAACCTCCTGAACTGCTCGCTATGTCCACCTGTTCCTGATGTCCTCGTTTATAGCCACTATTTAAGGTAGCATCAGTCCTCGCTGGACCATTATATTTCAAACAGCTAGTGACGCCTGGCTCCTTTACCACTGTTTTTGCCACTTGCCTGTGAGAGAGAAACTTGCCCGGTTCCCTGTGTACAGATTGTATTGGAGAGACCCTTGCTAGAGAGCGATGAGCTATTGTGTTCTTGGGAGAACATCTTTGTGGAATTGAATTTTTTTTATCACTGTAAATAAAATCACTGAGCTGTAAAAGTGAGTCCTGCCTGCCCAGTGATCCTTGACGCCCAGGCTGCTTCCACCACAAATGGTTTAGTGTTAGGTCCCCACAGTGGCAATTCTACTGAGGTGGTTTTAACAGAAGTGGGGTTGGGTGAGAGTAGTTAAAATATGGTAAAACAAAATCTAGAATATGGAATGTCAGAATGAGATTTAATCATAGAAACCTAGACTATAAATCAAATTAAATAAAAACGTAACCTTTGTATTTGTTGGCTGCTGTGGAGTTGCTGATGTTCCATCCATCAGCCCCTTTACTATGCAGGGAGCCGATGATTTGTTGAGATAGCTGAGAGGAGGGAACTGAGCTGGGCAGCTGGCTCTGAACGTTCAGATGCTGATGATGGGATGGGTAATGGAGAGTCAGATTGTAAGTGGGGCTGCAGGACACCTGAACTCCTTCAGGTCTCAGGTTGGTTCTCGTCTCCTTGCAAGGGGTCATTGGGTACAGGGATCTGTCTTTCAACATCCCCTTTTGTGACGAGCAGTATGAGAGGTCCGGCTGGAAGAGGCGAGGAGCCTTCTGATGTTCATAAAAAATACAGGGATGGTTACTATCTTAGGATAACACTTTATTTCAGTATTTATCAAAGTAGCTCTGTAAGACAATAAAATATTTGATTATCTTTTTCCTACTAGATCCCTTGTAAGCCAAAAATGGTTTGAATTGTTCTTTGTTCACTGTAATCATCAGGGTCAAAGCTCTTCTGAGTAAAATTCAGCAGAAGCTTAAATGACATCTCAACTTATTCACTGTCGGTGGGTAAAACATTCTGTGTTAGTTCAGAAAGTATTCAGCACTTCATGTGCTTCAGTGTTTGTCATATTCTAAAACTGAATCCTTATTCTAAAAATTCATTTTTCATCTCAAGATTCTACACACAATACCCCATAATGACAACGTTAAAGAAATTGCTTCAAAGTCTTGCAAATTTAGTAAAATTAAAGAACAAAAACATAACACGTATATTATGTACCTGTTGTACATCTTGTTTCCACTGTTCATCTATCAAATGTTTCTACAACTTGATCAGAGTCTACTTGTGGTAAATTCAGTTGATTGGACATTACATGTAATTGGATTGGAAAGTACATGTAACACATTTTAATAGTTGGGATACAGATTTGAATATTTTCATGGGTACTGGACCACTGAACTTGCATTTCTTCACAACCTTAAAATCTCAACATGAATAATCACTTACATATATAATAAAAAAAACCAATTACATCAACAAAAAAATAAACAGAATACACCCCCAGCGGATGTGATTCAGCCCACATCTCAAAGTTGTGTGAGTCCAGCAATAAAATCTCTTCTTGTAGAATGTGCAAAGGAGCAGTGAAGTGCTACTCTGTCCTGGGACTTAAGTAGAATTTGTAAAGTTCATGGCTTGTCCAAAGAATTTCAGTTTCTTCTCAGATCAATCATCTCAACAAATCCTGGAGGGGTGGCTCGCCATCTTTGGACTGGTACACCCAAAAAACCTGAGAAAAGTAAACAACAAAACGGGTTCTCCTGAACCCTCAAATAGGCGAGGGTGCGGCGTCAGCACAACCAGAAGAATCCCAGCAATAATAAAACTCTCCTCCAACTAAACAACAGTTGCCTGGCAGCTTGTTTCCTCAGCAAAATCCGACTAAAGAGGCAACAACGTTTCTCACTCAGAGGACCTGACTTTTTTTCTCCCCCCTCTTCTTGATCTCCGTAGCTGCTTCAGGTAAAATGCAAGGAGGCAGTACTCCCAAACTGTATACTTTACAGACCATTGGGACATCATAAACACCGGCTCTTCAGTTATTTAAAAAATAATTTTACTTAATTAAACTTGATAATGAAAAAAAAGTCAACCTCAATGATAATGCACTGAAACCCTTAGTAACTAGGGTTACACCCACACCTGTCTATGTAAGGTCCCACAGTTGACAGTGCATGTCAGAGCACAAACCAAGCCATGAAGTCCAAGGAATTGTCTGTAGAACTCCAAGACAGGGTTGTACCGATGAGAGGGTCAGTCTGACAGAGCTCCGCTTGATCTGTGGAAAGAGGAGACCTTCCAGACAACCATTTCGGCGGCACTCCACCAATCAGGGCCTGTATGGTAGAGTGGTCAAGGTGGCCATTCCTCATTAAAAGGCCCATGACAGCTAACTTGGAGTTTTCTAAACAGCACTAGAAGATTGTCAGACCATAAGAAAAAACATTCTCTGGTCTGACACGACAAACACTGAACTTTCTAGTGTCATGTCTGGAGAAACCAGGCTCCGCTCATCACAAATCCGTACAGTGAAACTTGGTGACAGCATCATGTTCTGGGAATTCTTTTCATCACCAGGAACTGGGAGACTGTAATATAACCACTGGTGTGGCATGCAGCCAGGAAGTGGACCCCAAAGCAGGACTTGTCATAAGACAAGACTTAAATTTATAACAACTGGCAACTGACAGAGCAACAAAAACAATAGTGGAGCAAAATGATCAGAAACTGGGACTAGAGGTAGGCACAAACCTGGGTTTCTAAATATGAGGAAAACGAAATGCAGAAATAATACCTAAAACTCCAAATGCTGGGTCCCAGTCCCAGGATCAAGACTGAGATTAGTCAAGGTTGAGGGAAAGATGAATGCAGCAGTGTACAGCAGTGAAGAGTTGCTGTAGCACAGCTGGTAAAGCAGGTCGCCTACTAATCAGAGGGTTGGTGGTTCAATTCCAGTCTGTATGCCAGACTAGGGCAAAATACTAACCCCAATTTAGAGTCTGAATGTGTGTGAATGTTAGGAGTACTGACATAGAAAAAAGTAATTGGGTAAATGGGTGATTAAGGCAAGTTGTGCTCGTAGTGGAAAAGTACAATATAAGAACCAGTCCAATTGTTATTTGCAAACATCCTTGATGCTTCAAGTACAGTCCCAATCAAAAGTTTAGGACCACTTGATAAATGGCAAAAACTCGTATTTTTAACATGGATCTTAGCAAGTTGTTAAGATCCAGCATTGCAAAATATGAGTTTTTGCCATTTTTCAAGTGGTCTTAAACTTTTGATCAATCCATCTCTAATAATGGGCTACATACAACAGACCTTTGAGGTGGCAGAAATTATGGCTTATTTGAGGAGTTTCATTCAGGTTTCAGAGCCCATCACAGCACAGAAACAGCTTTAGTGAAGGTTACAAATGATCTTCTTATGGCCTCTGACAGTGGACTCATCTCTGTGCTTGTGTTGCTAGACCTCAGTTTAGCACGATATTTTTTTTACATAGATTAGAGCAATTCAATTCTGTTCAGTTCAGTTTATTTTATATATTCCCAAATCACAACAGCAGCCGCCTCAAGGTGCTCTATATTGTAAAGTACTGACTATGTATTTATACACCACTCTGCATTTAATCATTATTTATTATTAATCTCTGGCTCGCTTCCACACTGTGCCTTTTATCCCATTTTCCTCCCATCATCCCTAACTGGTCGTTTCAGATAGCCACCCCTCTTTAAACCTTGTTCTACTTGTGGTTTCTTCCTTTTAAGAGTTTTTCCTTCCCACTGTCGCCAGGTCCTGGGTCATAAAGGTCATCTCATTGTTGTGGTTTTCTCTGTATTATTGTAGAATCTTAACCTTCCAGTATAAAGTGCCTTGAGGTTACTGTTGTTGTGATTTGGTTCTATATACATAAAAATGGATTTAAGGGAATTTAATAACCTGCCCCAGAGCTTCCAACACAGCAATAACCTTAAGCACACAGCCAAGATAACAAAGAAGTGTCTTTGGGACAACTATGTGAATGTCCTGAAGTGGCCCTGCCACTGCACAGACTTGAACCTGAGTGAACATCTCTGGAGAGATCTGAAAATGGCACCAATGCTCTGCATCCAACCTAATGGAGCTTGACAGGTCCTGCAAAGAAGAATGGAAGAAACTCCCGCAAAATAGGTTTGCCAGACTTGTTACATCTCAAAAAGATATGAGTGTGTCATTGCTGCCACAGGTGTTTCAACAAAGTACTGAGCAAAAGCTATGAATTCTCTTGTTCATCTGAATCTTTATTTGTTTATTAATTAATTTCTATTTGTGTTATTTCAGTTATTACATTATATGTAGTATAGTATGATGATGTATAAGGCAAGACAGGCAAGACAAAAAATAATATAGAGGCTATATTTAAAAATAAATAAATAAATACAATAAAAATATAACAAAAAATCCTCCAAACATACAGCACCTGGAACACAAAAATTAGAAAATACTCGGCTACCTATAGTGAGAGAGAGAGAGCGAGAGAGAGAGAGAGAGAGCGAGAGAGAGAGAGAGAGAGAGAGAGAGAGAGTGTGTGTGTGTGTGTGTGTGTGTGTGTGTGTGTGTGTGTGTGTGTGTGTGTGTGTGTGTGTGTGTGTGTGTGTGTGTGTGTGTCTTTATCACACATATAGTTGATAATGAGGGTGGGAAGCTGTAGTGATGCCCCCAAAAACCTGGAAGGAGAAAGAGATGGAACCAGGACAACTGTGCCATCCACGGCCCCCAAGAGTACCAAAGACTCAATGCCAAACATTTTCCGTACATAGGCTGTGAATACTTGTACATGTTATGGTTTTGTTCTTTTTATTTTTAAGAAATCTGCAAAAATTCAAAGCAAATGTTTTGGACTTTGTCAAAATGGGGTATTGTGTGTATTTTTTGAGGTCAAAACTAATTTAATCCATTGCAGAATAAGGCTGTATCATGACAAAATGTGGAAGAAGTAGAATGCTTTCCAGATGGTAAATGGCCTGTATTTGTATAGCGCCTTATAGCGCCCTAAGGACCCCAAAGCGTCATCCTGTCATCCACCCATTCACACACTGGTGATGGCAGCTACATTGTAGCCACAGCCACCCTGGGGCGCACTGACAGAGGCGAGGCTGCCGGACACTGGCACCACCGGGCCCTCTGACCACCACCAGTAGGCAACGGGTGAAGTGTCTTGCCCAAGGACACAACGACCGAGACTGTCCACTGTTGATATCCTCCTCTGCTCCCCTTCATGTGGGGTCCCACAGGGCTCCGATTTAACACCCTCACCCCAGCCCACCGCCTTTCACCCAGGGCAACTCCAGACTGAGACAGAGTCCAGCCCCTCTCAAAGAGACTGGTTCCAGAGCCCAAGCCATGCTTTGAGGTGAGCCCGACTATATCTAGTTGCTACCTCTCAACTTCACGCACTGACTCTGGCTCCCTCCCTGCAAGAGGGGACATTCCATGTTGGAACTGCTAGTCTTGGTAGCTACGGCATCTCCTGTGCATGATGGGCCAACAGGAGGATGGGCCCATGTTCCTTTTCGGGCTGTGCCCGGCCAAGCCTCATGGATTAAGGGCCAGCCACTAGACACTCAACCTCGGGCACCCTCCACAGGCCTGGCTCCAGGGCAGGGCACCAGTAACCATATTGCTGGCAGGGTGAACTGTTCCCTTGATCTTATACTCAGAGTGTTTTGAATAGTTCTTTATCTGGTCCTTCACCCAGGACCAATTTGCCATGGGAGACCGTACTGGGGGCAAAAGCCCCCCAACAACATAGCCGCCGGGATCCCTGGTACTCACAAACCCCTCCACCAAATCAAGGTAGCGATTCACAGAGGAGATTGGCAGACTGGGGTGGTGGTTCCCATCTTTGAGAAGGGGGACCCGAGGATGTGTTTCAACTATAGGGGAATCACAATCCTAACCCTCCCTGTAAAAGTCTTTGCCAGGGTGCTGGAAAAGAGAGTCCATCTCTTAGTCAAATCTCGGACACAGGAGGAACAATGCGGTTTTTGTCCTGGTCATGGAACACTGGACCAGCTCTTTGCCCTCTCAAGGATATCTGAGGGTGCATGGGAGTTTGCCCAAACAGTATACATGTGTTTTGTGGACTTGGAGAACTCATTTGACCATGTCCCTCAGAGTGTCCTATGGGAAATGCTGGAGTATGGGGTGTCTGGCCCAACAACTGTTGCAAGAGCTTGGTCCACATAGCTGGCATTAAGTCGGACCAACTTAGACGATGTACTCAGCCAGGCCTGCCCTTTGTCACAGATTATGTTCGCACTTTTTATGGACAGAATTTCTAGACGTAGCCAAGTGGCGGAAGGTTTTCATTTGGGTGCTCTCAGAATCTCATCTCTGCTTTTCGCAGATGATGTGGTTCTGTTGCTTCATCAGGTGATGGCCTCCAACTCGCACTGGAACAGGTGGAAGCTGACTGTGAAGCCGTGGGAATGAGAATCAGCACCTCCAAATCTGAGGCTAACGTCTTCAGTCAGAAAAGGATGGGTCAGGGAGGAGTTCCTGCCCCAATTGGAGAAGTTTAAGTATGTCAGGGTCTTCTCTTCTTAGGCTGCTGCTCCCACATTTCAGCCCTGGATAAGTGGAAGAAGATGGATGGATGGATGGATGGATGGATGGATGGATAGATGGGAGAAGAAGAGCAGGAGATTGACAGATGGATTGGAGCTGCAACTGCACTGATGTGGCTATATCGGTCCATCGTGGTGAAGAGAGAGCTGAGTGTAAAAGCGAAGCTCTCAATTTACCGGTCGATTTACGTCTCTACCCTCACCTATGGTCACAAGCTGTAGGAAGTGACCGAAAGAATGAGTTCGTGGATAGAAGCGGCGGAAAGGCCTTCTCCAATGGGTGGGTGGCCCTGAGGAGTTCGGCCATCCGGCAGGGGCTCAGAATAGAGCTGCTGCTCCTCCACATCGAAAGGAGCCAGTTAAGGTGGTTCGGGCATCTGACAAGGATATCTCCTGGCCCCCTCTTGGGTGAGTCCCACTGGGAGGAGGCCGGGCAGCATGTCCCAGGACATGCTGGAGCGATTATATCTCTTGACTGGCCTGGGAATACCTTGGTTTTATCCCGGGCAAGCTGCAGGAGGTGGTCGGGGAGACGGAGGTCTGAGCTTCTCTGTTTAAGCTGCTGCCCCTGCCACCCGATAAGTGAAAGAAGATGTATGGATGTTCTATTTTTACGCTTGTATGAGCAGATATGTGTTGTTATTGTTTGTTTGTTTTTTACTGTGTCTTATATTTATTCTGCTGTAGACCACTTTGGTCCTTTCTGGTTGTTTTAAAGTGATTTAAAAGTAAAGTTGGTATGGTGGCTCACACAAACACAGTTTCCCTAGTTTTGTAGTTTGCAATATTAATATTTCTGTAATGAAACTGATATATTATTTTTTGCTATAAGAAAGGTGGGAAATATTTCATTTATTTCTATATTTCTCTGGAATCTTAATAATTTCTAGGTCACGTGGAAGTCCTACCTCAAGATAGGGAGCTTCTCTTAGTTTGGTCTTCATCTTGACTGCTTTGGTTCTGAATTGTCTGCTGTGGTCCAGAGAGGAAGTGAGACTTACACCACACTTAGTGACTTGACTCTGATCTTCAGATAACTGTAGTTCCTTGCTTTCAATGTCACTGTGTACAATAAAACAGGTATATAGTCTGCATTGTTTCATGCAGGTTTTACATTTTAGAAGGAGGCTGCTGACTCACGTGAGGACGTAGTTCACACTGACAATACAGTGAGGTCTGGATGAACGGCTGTTGTGGACAATGGTAGCGTAACTCTGCACCCATACCCAACCTCCATGCTTTGATAGCAGGCGGTAATACTTGGTGGTGACCTGACCCTTCACCAGCACTGTAGTAAACACAGAGATAAACTGGTCAAATCTCCCTATGTAATTATCTTTAGGTTAGTTCTTTTAATTTAGTTAGCATCTAAAATTATTATTTATTTGTCAGTAACCATGCACAACAACATTGTACCAGATTGAACTACTTTTCATCCTCAAGGCAAATACATACAACATTAATCAAGCTATAAATGCAAAATACAAATCAAAGACAATGTTTTAAACTCCTCACAAATGTTCACACATAAGTCACTCCATCCTCCCCCATAAATACCACTGAAAATATTTAAACTTACATAAATGATGAGCGTATCGTAGATGGAAAATGTCACAGGCATGAACGTGGTGGTAAAGAGTCTTGTCTATCAGGTCCTGAGGCTCGTAGCCTGTCAGCTCTGCCACCCTGACTCCCCAGAAAAGAATAACAGGTCAGGGCTGATTTGAACATTCATATGTGGAAGTGAATCATAATGTTCATTTAACAGCCCTAAAATGTTTTAAAATAGCTTTTTGTTAAGCTTATATACCAATATTTTTTTAAAGTGAATATCGTTTAAATTGCTTAATGTATTATACCTGCATTAATCCTTATTACTAGATTTATCTTTACGTTGCTCATTTATTGTGACGATGAGTTTTAACAGGTGACAGAATATCATAATGTCATGGTTTTCCTTTATCTACCCACCTTCTCAACATGTCTCCTACCTCATGTCCAAAAAGATGAGCTTGAAGTCCAGGCTGGCTCTGAACATGAACATGTTACTATGGAGTTTGATCTCAGTGATACCACTGGGAGGCAGGGAGTGTCCAACTGCTACCAGGCCCATAGTCTGATAGCATGAGTCATAGAGCACCATGTCCACCATGTACTGACGCACTTTCAGGTAGCCACTGCAGTGGATGACCTGGGAAACAACGGTAGGAAACAAACGTCAATGCATTCAAAAGGAGCTGGGACTTTTCCAAATCAAACTTCATTGTTTAACCAAGTAGCACTTTATGAAACAACTTTTATAGGATTAAATTTTGACAGTTAAACTATCATTTAACAAACCATAATGTTCAAATCACAGTCACCCAGATTCCACTGTGAAATGCAGCTTTCGTATTTGCGTGCATTTCATGTGGATCACATGCTCCTTTTTGTCGGATCTGATCTGGGCTCTAGAGAGGATGCTCAAGAAATATGTGTGCCACAGATGCACTGATTGTGCCCCTTTTAAGTTAACTTCTCAGACATACAGTATCTCAAAAATGAAATGTGTTCATTTAACAATTTAAAAACAACCCTCCTGTGCCGCTCCAATAGTAGTAGTAATAATGGTAATAAATATTTAATATTTTCAATATTTTAATATGTAAATATTTCAATTTTACTTCTATATTACTATAATATAAATTTTATAATATTTTTATAAAATGTAATTATTCAAATTATCAGAATAATATTGAAGTATAGAACTACAGCTTTAATTTAAGGGGTTAAATAAAATGATACATGCACTGGTACTGAAATAGCACTTTAATATAGCACCTCATCTAAATACACAAAGTGCTGTCTTACTACAAGCCTTATTCACACACACACACACACACACACACACACACACACACACACACACACACACACACACACACACACACACACACACACACACAGGAAAGTGCTTTTAACCTAACACATGCCTCCTCCACGACTCCTCCCGGCTGCATACCCTTGGGAACTATACTGGAACCCGAGTTGCCCTTGATGCATCTATTGCAGTGTAAATGAGTGTCAGAATGTTTGACATTCATGCACTCCTTACATAGAAAACAGCAGCTTTTTGAATTAATGAGTAAGCTTATAATTAACTGTTTGTTTAGCATTTACATGCATGTGGACATTGGAGCACTTCGCTCTCGCTCTGCAGGCCTACTTGTTGTTCCTAGAGTATTTAAAAGTAGAATGGGAGGCAGAGCCTTCAGTTTTCAGGCCCCTCTTCTGTGGAACCAGCTTCCAGTTTGGATTCAGGAGACAGACACTATCTCTACTTTCAAGATTAGGCTTCAAACTTTCCTCTTTGCTAAAGCATATAGTTAGGGCTGGACCAGGTGACCCTGAATCCTCCCTTAGTTATGCATGTTTCGTATTCACTCACCTTTTTCACTCACTATGTATTTATACATCACACTGCATTTAATAATTCAGTATCATTAATCTGGCTCTTTTCTGCAGCATGTCTTTTGTCCAGTCTCCCTCCCCTTGCCTCCAACTGGTAGATGGCTGCCTCCCTAAGCCTGGTTCTACTGGAGGCCTCTTCCTGTTAAAATTGAGGTTTTCATTCCTACTGTTACCAGGTGCTTGCTCATAGAGACAAAATAGGACAAAAAGTGTGCTTTAAAGTTCCCTGGAGCTTGTGTGCTATAGCATACTACAAAAGCAATCCAAGAGTTTTGCAAGGCAAGAAAATTGAATATATGTTAATGGAAAGTAAGTCATCTGATTTCAAGCAAAAAGAGCATTGCTTTCAATAAGTTCAGATGAAACTGAAGGCAGAGAGACCCACAAACAAAAAGCCAATGAAGGCAGCTGGAGTAAAAACCTGACAGAGTATCTCAAGGGACTAGACAGAGCATTTATTGATGTACATGCGGACATGGGTTTTCATCCAAGCATTAAAGACACAAACACACAATGTGTGCGGTGTGTCTGTGAACAATCTATACACTGAACTGTATTCAAAACACCATGAACATCCAAGTCAGTTAGTCAATCAGTAAATCTATTACAAAGGACGGGGGTCTTTGTTTTTCGTTAAAAAAAAAAATGCTAAAAAAAGGACTGGAAAATCATCAATAGGAAAAGGGAAATTTATTTTCATGTCACAAAGGAACCAAGATAGGAAGAAATTAGAAACAAACGCACCCACTGAACTTTGGTGTCCTTGTTGGCAGATTTGTCATCCACTGGCTTTACATACCTTATATCCTCCACATGTCAGCCCTGCATTTCGTTTGGCAAGAACACACTTCATCCTCAAGAAGAAGGACCGCTCAATTTCATACTCTGTCAAGAAACAGACAAAAAATAGTTCAGAGGCATTACGCATGTTATATTATTTATATTATGTTCCATTTTTAACACTTCTTCAACAACTTCCATTTCTCACCCGGTTGCCACTGCACAACCTTACCATAATCCTGTCCAAAAGCTCTGGGACAAGAGTTTCTTAGGAGTACAGTACAGTAAAAAATTGGGGTGGGGGTGGAATGCTCTTACGAAAGCTTTCTTTGTCTTTAAGCAGTTTACAGGAATAGTGTCCAGGCTTGCAGGTTTGTGGAAAGACATCCAAAGCTGGTGAATGGTGGCTACTTTGTGTTCCATTCTCGATCACACTGCTTCAGTAATACTGAAGTCCGGGATCTGGAGAGGCCAATCCATAGCTGGTGGTCTTTCGTTGTCTTTTTCTTTCCATGTATGCTTTTACTGTATTGGCAAGATTTCTGGAATCATTTTCATGCTAAAAAAGAAACCTCTTGCCAATCAGGTGCTTTCCAGAAGGTATTGAATTGCATTGTGGATCTAAATTCAAGCATTTGGTGTATCTTTTGTGTTCATAATACCATTAACTATAACAAGATCCTTAACACCACTGGCTGTACCCCCAAAACCATGACTGAGTCCCCACCGTGTTTATAAATGGCTGCAGATAATCACTGTTTTACTTATTTTCCTTTGTCCTCTGTAGATTCTGACAATGATTTGAACTAGAAATTTCAAATGTAGACTCATTACTCTGTAAGATTTGTTGCCACAGAGCCCAGGCGTTGCCGATTTGCAAAAGTAAAAACTAACAACTTGATTACCCCACATACATATTTTATGAGGGTTTTTTTTTACTCAGAAGTACCACTGCAGGACTTGGTTGTGCATTAGCAACAAAAAGTTTAATTTGAGCCTGAGAGGGTTAAGAATGGCTTCTTGACAGCCAGACTTGCACTGAGATTATTTCTGGTGCGACTTCAACAAATAGTAGATGGATCAAGTGAAGGGGCAGATACATATCTCAGGTCGCATGTCAAGTCTTCACTGGATTTTTTTCTGTTTCATAAAGACAGAAATTTGACCCATTTTCATCTCCTGTACACTTTTGTTTTGTCTTCTACTTGTCCAGTTATCTCATTGTTTTAGGATATATGACACAGCATGCTGAGATATACCAAGTTAATAGCTAATAGCTCTTTGTGAATTGTATGGTTACATTGTAACTTTGGTTCTCTGAGTAAGAGACTATATCTATTCTTTTACATATTCCATATGCATGGGAAATGAATGGGAAGGAAGTACCCGAAAATATATATGCCTGCTGCATGATATCTACAACCCAGTGAGACAGTCTGGCCTTTGACAAGCGTCTACCAGGACTCCAAAGTTAAAACAGGTAAAAAGCTGATCAGTCTTCCTAATGGTCTGAGTGCACCTAATATACTCTGTCAAGACTCAGACAGAGCACAGAGCAGCCTGGCACAGGCTGTCTTCTGTCCTGAGTTGGCCTGTAGGGTTGGTACGGAGGATAAACCCTGCTGCTTCCAGTAAAAACCTGCAACAGTCTTTATGGACTAATCACTAATCCTTCTGGAAAATGTTATGTCTATCAGAACAGCTGTTTTGAGGGAAATTCAGTTCAAATCAGCATCCTTGAGGCTTGAAGGCAGGTTGGTGAAGTGCACAAAGGTCTGAATCCAAATCCCATAGGGGAAGTGGGGATCTAGACTGGTGAATTGTCGCCCTCTGGGTACCTTTTAAAACTGGGAGCTGATTCATTACCACTGAGTGGAAATGAATCACCTCTGATTCACTCCGGATGAGTGATCATATTGGTCACTCAGCTGGAGGTGAGTGACCAATATAATCTGTCTTGATCAATGCCACAATACCTCGCAGGGTAACTGCTGATTTGCACGCCTCCAGTTAGGATTGCAAGAACTGCAGGATGATCTCCACTGTAGCCTCATGGTTGGCCATCTGGTGGGCCATGCATCAGGAGCCAAACAGTCCCCAGTGATACAAGTAGGCAGTCCTAGTGGGTTCTTGCATAGACTCTTGCATAGTTTGTACCACCAGTTCTGGTAGCCACAAGGCAAGGAGCCTTTTCCTCAGGGGCCACACATCAGTCTGTGGGAAAGGGGAGAATAGTGTTCCATTCACCTAAGACAGGAGTTTCCTTCAAACCAGGAGCTGGCTTGTCACAACCTGGTTGCCAGCTTGCAGAGGATGTTAGAGTCTAGGCCCCCTTCCTGTTGATGTAGGCTGCTGTGACTGTAGTTACTGTGCTGTCTGTACTGATGATGACATGATAGCCTCCCAGTCTTAGCAGGAACTGCTGGAGTGCAAGGAACAGAGCCATTAGCTCCAACACATTTATATCCAACACATAACCCTGCTCTAATTTGAGAGTACCTTCAAAAGTGGAGAGCTCAGTGGAGCCTCTGTGGCACCAAAGTCCCTGCCTGATGAGACTGCTGTGGGCAAAGGCCCAAACTCAGAAGGCATTGCTGAACATGCCATGAGGCCCATGAGGCAAAGAGCATTCCCCAGCTGACCCAAAAGTGTAGCCTGAAGAGGGCGAGCCAATGTCTGAGTGGCCCTGTTGGAGTCCAGAGTCATACCTAGAAAAGTTGTGACCTGGGATGGGTGGAGCTTGCTCTTTTGGTAGTTCAGAAGCCAACCCACAGGCTGGACATGTTCTAAGAGCACAACTACATGGCTGCAAGACTATTGTTCTGAGACTGCACAGACCAGCCAGTCATCCAGATAATTCAAAATTCTGAGACCTCACAAACTCATAGGTGCAGGAGTAGTTGTTACAGGGACTCTGTGTGAGAACTGTCCATGGTATCCAAGAATCACAGTGGACATCGTCCATGGTTTGTCCCTAAAGCCAACTGTGCTGCCCTCTGCTGACCTGGTGGCACAGTGAGACTGTATGGAGAGTTCAAGGCCACTCTCAACACACAGCTCTGCATGGATAAGTACCCAGTTCCACACATTGAGGACCTGTTTGCATCCCTTGCAGTAAGTTAGACTTATCAAATGCCTAACTATAGATTGATGTAGAAGAGAATTCAAAGAAGCAGTTGACAGTTTACAGTGCTTTGAGGTTCTCGAAAAGCGCTATATAAATGCAATCCATTATTATTATTATTATTACTCAAAAAGAGCTATTCTGCTTTAATTGTTTCCCCTTTGGGATAACATCATCACCAGGCTTATTTCAAAAGGCTATGGACCAAGTGCTTTTTGAACTACCATACACTCATTGTTACCTGAACAATGATGCTAAGCTATTATGTACATTTCATTCCTGACAGTGGCTACACTGTCCTGAATGAATTGCTCAATAAAGAGAAGAAATGACAGTAGACATCATACAGATACAGAGAAACTGGCAACTCATTGGTAGAAAAGCTTGCTGCTGCATTTGAGAATGATAGATAAAGAAAGAACCTGGCATCCCAGTGCCAGAAGGGTTCATTACAGTGAACCCTTCTGGCACTGGGATGCCAGGTTCTTTCTATATCCATCATTCGTAAACTGCAGCAGCAAACTTCCTACCACAGAGCTGCCACTTTCTCTGCACAGATGTTTAAAAAAAAAAAAAAAAGGCACCGGGTTACCAGTTCCCCTTCTCTCTATCCCTCCTTTGGGAAATGCAGCATGCTTTTTGGCACCAGAATGCCAGGTTCTCTTCCCTCATTCGCAAGCGCAGCAGCAAGCTCCTCTCCCAACGAGTTGCCAGTTTCTCTGCATCTGCTCTCCCCCCGCTTCAGGACACCTACACCAGGAGATGCCGGACTAGAGCAGCGCAGGTACTGAAGGACCCGTCCCATCCTGGCAACAAACTGTTCCAACTTCTGCAATCTGGTAGAAGGTTCCGCATCTTCCGGGCAAGGACAGAGAGACTCAAGAGGAGCTTCTATCCCCAAGCCATCCGTGCCCTAAACACACACACCCGCCCTCTCACATCATCTATAACTGACTGAGACAGGACTCTTCCAGACACTAAACCAAGGCACAATGTACATTTCAATTCCTTTAATTTTAAATATGTTTATATTGTCTATCCTGTAAAATAGTCAGATATCTATTCATATTAATGTACAGAATTCACCTGCTTGCTGCTACTACTGCACATTCACCCAGTACATATACTATATGTGTGTATATATATATATATATATAATGTTCTTCCTCTACACCCCCCCCCCCCCCCCCCCCAATTTTTGCACATGTCGAGGAGCGTGTCAGGCTACATTTCACTGTGTGTTATACTTGTATAACTATGCATGTGACAAATAATAAAGAACCTTGAACCTCTATAATTGCAAAAAGCAGCACCGAACCCTTTTAGCACTGGGATGCCAGCTTCTTTCTATATCCATCATTCACAAAATGCAGCAGCATGCTTTATAGCACTAGGATGCCAGGTTCTCTTTCTCTATCCCTCCTTTGCAAACAAAGCAGAATGCTTTTGACATCAGGATGTCTGGTTCTCTTCACGTATTTGCAAATGCAGCAGCAAGCTTTTGGCACCGGGATGCCAGGTTCTCTTTCTCTGTCCCTCATATGCAGCAATAAGCTTCTCTGCAGCTATCACTGCAAAAAGCAGCAGGGAACCCTTCTGCCTTCAGGATGTCAGTTGTCTGCCATCTGTCGTTTGCACAAAACAAAAACAAAAAACTTCCTGATACCAGGATGCCAAGTTCTCATACCAGTTTTTTGCTCTACTGTCCCCCCTTTGCAATTAGAAGTAGCAACATTTTCTGGCTCCGGGATGCCAGTTCCTCTTCACTCTATCCCTCTGTCACAAATGTAGCAGCAAGCTTTCCTTTCTGGGATGCCAGCTTCCCTGCATCTATCAATCTTTCACAAAATCTAACAGTGCACATTCCTGGCACCGGGTGCCCAGTCTCCTTCACCATATCAGTCATTTGCAAACACAGCAGTAAACATTCCTCACACCAGGATGACAGTTTCTCCGTTTTGTTCCCTCCTGTGCAGAATGCAGCAGCAAACCCTTGTGGCACCGGGATGCCGGGTTCTGTCCTCTATTGCTCCTTTTAAGAGATCTGAACTCCACCATATGCATAATTCCTCGAGGCGTCCCTTTTGAAATCGGCACAGTAGTTATTGCTACCTTACCCAAAGCAAATTAACCAGCCAGGCATCCCCTCTCCATCTTCTGCCCCAAGACAAGCTCACTTAAGCGTTTATGACCCCTCAAGCCATTACTTCAAGTCTCAAAATCCCAGCATACATCACTGTTAGAGCTTCAGTTCCGAGTCAAGTCATGTTGCTACATGATGAAGGGTTCCCCTTAATCATCTATCAAGGTCTTTCGTAATTTTGAAATTCCTTTGATCTCTTCTCCTGCAATTTCTTCCTAATTTTTCGAGCTCATCCGCTCCACTCTATGGAATCCTCCACCACCTTATTGAGGCCATGGGCTACTTATCTTCGCTAGCCTGACTACCAGTTATATTACTGCAGAGGTCTTTGACCTTTGTAAAGCACAGTTATTACTGCTTTTAGGGGATGCCTTCTTTGGGGATCTGCCATGCCCAGGAGCCGCGGCCAGTCCCCTCCGAGGCCTTCCCCAAACTGCAGCTCAATTCATGTTTAAGCCATTCACCTTTGTCTACTAAATTCAATTCAATTTTATTCAATTTTATTTATATAGCGCCAAATCACAACAAAAGTCGCCTCGAGGCACTTCATAGGTACAGAGAAAAATCCAACAATCATATGACCCCCTATGAGCAAGCACTTTGGCGACAGTGGGAAGGAAAAACTCCCTTTTAACAGGGAGAAACCTCCTCGGGGAGGGGCAGCCATCTGCTGCGACCGGTTGGGGTGAGAGAAGGAAAACAGGATGAAAGACATGCTGTGGAAGAAAGACAGAGGTTAATAACAGATATGATTCAATGCAGAGAGGTCTATTAACACATAGTGAGTGAAAAAGGTGACTGGAAAGGAAAAACTCAATGCATCATGGGAATCCCCGGCAGCCTACGTCTATTGCAGCATAACTAAGGGAGGATTCAGGGTCACCTGGTCCAGCCCTAACTATATGCTTTAGCAAAAAGGAAAGTTTGAAGCCTAATCTTGAAAGTAGAGATAGTGTCTGTCTCCTGAATCCAAACTGGAAGCTGGTTCCACAGAAGAGGGGCCTGAAAACTGAAGGCTCTGCCTCCCATTCTACTTTTAAATACTCTAGGAACAACAAGTAGGCCTGCAGAGCGAGAGCCAAGTGCTCTAATAGGGTGATATGGTACTACAAGGTCATTAAGATAAGATGGGGCCTGATTATTTAAGACCTTGTATGTGAGGAGCAGGATTTTGAATTCTGGATTTAACAGGAAGCCAAAACAGGAGAAATATGCTCTCTCTTTCTAGTCCCTGTCAGGACTCTTGCTGCAGCATTTTGGATTAGCTGAAGGCTTTTCAGCGAGTTTTTAGGACTTCCTGATAATAATGAATTACAGTCGTCCAGCCTGGAAGTAATAAATGCATGAACTAGTTTTTCAGCGTCACTCTGAGACAGGATATTTCTAACTTTAGAGATGTTGCGCAAATGGAAGAAAGCAGTCTTACATATTTGTTTAATATGTGCATTGAAGGACATGTCCTGGTCAAAAATGACTCCACGGTTCCTCACAGTGTTACTGGAGGCCAAAGTAATGCCATCCAGAGTAAGAATCTGGTTAGATACCATATTTCTAAGATTTGGTCACATGGCAAGTGGATGTTTACCACAAGTTGGTGCAGTAAGACAGAGGAGCTGCCACACAAATATATCACCCCAATGTGGCGAGTGTGCTAAATAATTGAGATGAGTTGGGGCTGGAGGTACTAAATTCACCTATTCCACTATTTCAGCCCTATTAGGGCTGGCTGGCTGGCAATTCCTGGTGGTTTGTTCTGAACTTTGCGATGCCAACAAGGCCCTTGACTGACTTCATCTGAAAGGTTACCCCAGACCTGGTCCAGTGGATGGAGCAGTGCAAAATGCCTTTCTTGAAGGTGAAGAAGGCTCTCTGTGGGGAACCACTGCTCCACACACCAAACCTTTCCCTCTCTTTTATCCTGCAGACTAACACCTAAAGCAGAGGCCTGCCGTCAGCAGATAAGGGGCGGTCAACTGCCCAGTTGTGTACATCAGCTGGAAACTGTCAGAACTAGAAACCTGGTATAGTACTGTTGAAAAAGAGGGCTTGGCAATCTGGTGGGCGGCACACTCTCTTTGTTATTACCTCCTGAGATGCCCATTCACCCTATGCTGGATTGTACCCCACTGCAGTGGCTCTGTTGCATGAGAGATGCCAACACCCAGATCACCCAGTGGATTTTGAAACTTCAGCCTTTTAAATTCAAGGTGGTCCATAGGCTGGGGACTCAGGTAGTTGTAGCTGATTTCCTTTCACAGGAGGCAGAGTTGGCTTGTACACACAATCCGAACATGGGGCACATTTTCTTAATTCTATGTTGTTGTTTTCAAATTCTATGTTGTTGTACTTTTTCAACATGTTCAAAATAAAGATTCAATCAATCAGTCAATCAATCAATCAATGAACTCTGCAAACATGGGCATATATTATAAATTTTTAAAATATCTTTTGTATGTATATCACATCATAACATCATTGTAGTAGGAGGGGTGTTACAGATGGTGCCAAGGGAGGCTGGCCAACACAGACGGTTCTAATCATGCATCCCATACTTCAGTAGCACACCGCAACCGGAGGAGAGACAAGAGGAGCAGCCAGGCATGGACAGCATCGAAGAACAAACAGTTAATTCACTTCAAGAATAAAATATCAACTACCACTGTGTGGCACACAATGGAGAAATAAGGTCTTTAAGTACCTGGCAAGAAATGTTGCTGTGGGGCCTGGCGGAGACTCAGCACTGCTGTCATCTCATCATGGTCTGATGGGTGGATGTACTCAAATATACTGTTTCCTGTTAGCTCCACCTGTGGCACACACATTTGGAACATTTAGTGATTAGTTGCACAAATGCATTAAATTCATATAGAAACAAAAGAGTGTTCTATTTATGCCATGTCTGAAGTGTGTTGAAAACTCAGTTGTTACATGACACATGCTTCTATGTTACTTATACATTTTTCTCCAGATTGTTTGGTTCAGAAAATCTAAACTTATTCCTGGGTATACTAGTCCACATGAGAGAGTGCTGAGGTGGATTGTCTTACCTGTGACAGACCAAGGTGCACTGATGCCGTTTCTGATATGTACATGATTTTTCCATCTGATGCAACAACAAAAACAAACCCATCTAGAGTCTGAGGGAGAGAGCAACAATGAAGGTACTATTAACAACAAGTTATGTTGACGATAACTACTAGACCTGCCCTGAGGTCTAGTAGGACATGCATAGATATGGGTCTGCTGTTATAGTCCATAAGAAAATCTGAAGCCGGACTGAAACTCTTGAAATAAATAAATTCCTCTGTGGATGATCAGTTAGGTGTTTACAGCTAAAAGGAGGGTTGGAGATTGGCCTATAATTAGCCAAGACAGTTGGGTCAAGTGATGGCTTTTAAAGTGATTATAATTACTGCCAACATAAAGTTCATTAACTGAAAGAAATTTTTCATATTTAAGATTGATGAATAAATTAATGGTAGGGCTTCTTTGAGCAGTCTTGTAACAATACAGTCTAAGAGATCTGTTGATGGTTTGGAGGAAGCTGAAGTTAACTCAGAAAAATAATTTGGAGAGAAAGTATCCATCCATCCATCTTCTTCCGCTTATCCGGGGCAGCAGCCTAATAAGAGAAGACCAGACCTCCCTCTCCCCGGCCACCTCCTCCAGCTTATCTGGGGGAACACCAAGGCATTCCCAGGCCACCCGAAAGATATAATCTCTCCAGCGTGTCCTGGGTCTGCCCCAGGGCCTCCTCCCGGTGGGACATGCCTGGAGCACCTCACATAGGAGGCGCCCAGGAGGCTTATCAGATGCCCAAACCACCTCAACTGGCTCCTTTCGATGTGGAGGAGCAGCCGCTCTACTCTGAGCCCCTCCCGGATGGCTGAATTTTCCACTCTATCTCTAAGGGAGAGGCCAGCCACCCTTCGGAGGAAGCCCATTTCTGCTGCTTGTATTTTCGGTCATTACCCACACCTCATTACCATAGGTGAGGGTAGGGAAGTAGATCGACCAGTAAATTGAGAGCTTCGCTTTTACACTCAGCTCTCTACACCATGATGGACCGGTACAACGTCTGCATCACTGCAGCCGCTGCACCAATCTGAAAGAAATAATTTAAATAAATAGTAATAGCATTCTGCAATTCTGGCAATAAAGCTGATGACAAGTTTAGTCCCACTTCTGGGTCCTGCATTTTGGGTCCTATCCTCCCTCCCACACACAGCTTCTCATGACAGATTTGAATTGAATCAGTTGGGTTATCACGTGTCAGTATAACTCTGGGTCTTGCCTGCACAAAAGCTCTGGCTGTACAAATAACTACCATATACCACAAAATGTGACTTCATGATCAAATTAGTATTTCGCACCCATCCATGAATCACCACCTTATCATGATGGAGAGGTTTGTGTGCCTATAGGGGCTATGTTGTCTGGAGCCCCTGGTAGGGTCTCCCAAGACAAACTGGTCCTAAGTAAAGCGCAAGAAGAGCACAGAGATGTCGAGCTCAATGCACAACTGGAGGTCTACTGGAGAGGGGTTAAACTCTTTTGTTGGACTTATGTGATAACCACAGTCTGCATAACTAACACCATGTTTGAACATAATTTATGTGTAAGTGTGTATGGCAGCAGATCATGGTAGACTGAAGATTGATGTTTGAATTTGTAATCGTACACTATATTGCCAAACTTATTCCATCGTTTGCCTTTCATATGCAAATTAACTTGAGTGGGATCCTATTCTTAATCCATGGGGTTGAGTATAATATCAGTCCACCCTTTGCAGCTATAACAGCTTCAACTCTTCCGAGAAGGCTTTCCACAAGGTTTAGCACCTTAACGCCTAGTGTGTCATATTTGTTACATACAGGGTTTTTTGTGAGTTTTTGAGACTTCAACATCATTAATGTGATACTTTCCCCCCCTGAAAAACCTCAATAAATTGCACATTTTTAAGCAAAATGCCACATGTAATAAATATGCCAAAATTAAAAGTCATGCATGGAAATTAAAATGTAATTAATTTTTTAAAAGACATTTTTTCTGATGGTTCAATAAACTCCTTTTTTTTAAATGGTTGAGAAAGCCTGGCTTGCAGTCTCCACTCTGCCAAATGTCTTTTGGTGGGTATTTTGCAGCACTGAGAGTTTCTTCCAGTGGAACTATGGGGCCGTGCCTGGCTTCTGAAAAACAACGCCACAGCAAAATCCCCCTCCACCAAACTGAGTTGCTATCATTCCCAATCTTTTTCACCTTTTTAACAGTTACCTTTGGAATATTTTGTAGTGAGGTCAATCAATCAATCAATCAATCACTCAATCAATCTTTATTGGCAGACTTCATGTCCATAAGAACAAGACAGAAACACCCCCCCCCCCCCCCCCATAAAATAAAACACAAGGTATAAACCTTAAAAATATATATATGTATATACATATAAACATATAAAGCATTTGTAAAAATATAAAACCATAATATACATAAAACACAATTACTTAAAAGAAATCAATAAATACACAAACACTTCAACCAGTGCTTTCTCAGACTGGATGAGTAATGGGAACCACTCACTGTCGGATCTGTGAGCGCTAAAATTATACTGTTACTAGAGCCATCCAGTCGTTCTCTAAAATTGAACATTAACTTTCTTAAAAGTGTTTTAAAAGTCCAAACACCCACAGCTACAAACATCTGGCTGGCACTACCCCTTCTAGGTAACCTGCAAAGGATTCTCATCGCATCATTTTATGCAACATGCAGCTTCTGCATGCTACATTGTTTGTAGGATGACCACGAGGGGGCAGTATATAGCGGTGTGCAATACGCTTTAAACAAAGCCACTTTAACTGGAAGTGAACAAAAGCTGAATTTGCGAGCAATAGTATTTGCCTGCACATAGAGCTTACACCGCTGTCTGTATATGTCGTCATCATCATTCATTTGCTCAGTAATAAACCTGGCTGGAGCCTACAAAGCCACACCCCTCCCCCACATTGGACAATCGGACCATCTCTCCCTGTTCCTCACACCTAGGTATTCACCACTCATCCAACGTGTGAAACCTGCTGTGAGGACAATTAAAGTGTGGCCAGAGGGGACAGACGCAGTGCTCCAGGACAGATTTAAAAACACAGACTGGAATATGTTCACGCACACAGACCTGGACCAGTATGCCTCATCTGTACTGGATTACATCTCCGAAACCACAGACAGTGTCACCACCCAGAAACGGATCACCATGTACCCCAACCAGAAGCCTTGGATGAACCGGGATGTTCGTCTCCTCCTGAAGGCCCACAACACTGCCTTTAGGTCAGGAGATGCACACGCCTACAGCACAGCCAGGGCTAATCTAAAGAAGGGCATCAAAAAAGCCAAACACCATTACAAAAAGAAGGTAGAAGAACACTTCTCCAACTACAACCCCGACGCATGTGGCAAGGACTCCAGCCCATCACACACTACAGGACCACCAAACCCTCCCCCGCATCCTCTGATGTCTCCTTCCTCAACGAGCTCAACAACTTTTATGCTCGTTTTGAGCGAGGGAACCCCACAACCACAACCAAAGCAGACATGACGCCAGACCACCAACCTCTGACTCTCTCCCCCACCGATGTAGGAGCGGTGCTGAGCAGGATCAATGTCCACAAGGCTGCAGGTCCTGATGACATCCCCGGGCGTGTTCTCAGAGCGTGTTCTGGGGAGCTTGCAGGAGTGCTCACAGACATATTCAACCTGTCCTTGGCCCACGCTGTGGTACCGGCCTGCTTCAAATCCACCTCCATCGTCCCGATACCCAAAAACTCCAACCCATCTTGCCTCAATGATTACCGCCCAGTAGCACTCACCCCCATCATCACTAAGTGCTTAGAGCAGCTGGTCCTAGCACACTTCAAATCCTGTCTCCCCCCCACCCTGGACCCCCACCAATTCGCATACCGCCAGAACAGGAGCACAGAGGATGCAGTCTCCATCGCACTGCACTCTGTCCTCTCACACCTGGACAACAACAACACCTACGCCAGAATGCTGTTTATAGACTTCAGTTCAGCGTTCAATACAATCCTTCCCTCACAACTCATCAGGAAACTGACAGACCTGGGCATCAGTTCCCTCATCTGCAAATGGTTACTGGACTTCCTGACCAACCGCCCCCAACATGTCCGGCTGGATAACCGCTGCTCATCTACAATCACGATGAACACCGGTGTACCACAAGGCTGTGTGATGAGCCCTTTCCTCTACTCCCTCTTCACCCACGACTGCAGACCTGCTGATGGTTCCAACACCATCATTAAGTTTGCAGATGACACCACGGTGATTGGCCTCCTCAGTGACAACGATGAGGCCGCCTACAGGGAGGAGGTGGATCGTCTGGCTGAGTGGTGCGACACAAACAACCTGCTGCTTAACACCGAGAAGACCAAGGAGCTCATCGTAGACTACAGGAGGAATGCTGACCCACATCCACCCATCCACATTAAGGGGACGGCTGTGGAGCGTGTGAGCAGCTTCAAGTTCCTGGGAGTCCACATCTCCGAGGATCTCACCTGGACGAACAACTGCTCCAAGCTGGTCAAGAAGGCTCACCAGCGCCTCTTCTTCTTGAGGACTCTGAGGAAGAACCACCTGTCCTCAGACATCCTGGTGAACTTCTATCGCTGCACCATCGAGAGCATCCTGACCAACTGTATAACAGTCTGGTACGGGAACTGCTCTGCCTCGGACCGGAAGGCATTGCAGAGGGTCGTGAAAACTGCCCAGCGCATCGCCGGAGCACCACTTCCTGCCATAAAAGACATCTACAGGAAGCGGTGTCTGAAAAGGGCTGGGAAAATATCAAAGACACCAGTCACCCATCACATGGACTCTTCACCCTCCTGCCCTCTGGGAGGCGCCACAGGAGCCTCCGGACTAAGACCACCAGGTACCGGAACAGCTTCTTCCCCACAGCTGTCAGACTCCTGAACTCTGCCTCCTGACATCTGACCCACGTTAAACTCATGGACTGAACATACACACACCCACAATGGACAACTGTACCCTCAAACACAATAATAACATGGACTGAACCACCACTCACAACCACCAGCACTTTATATAGCCTCTGTAGAAACTATCTACACCCTCACTTATCTTAACTGCACTACTGTATAGCTCTGTGTAAATAATCATTCTGTACATTCGATAATCTTTAATCCTACAACTGTTTACAACTTGCATAGTTCCCATTTCTGTATAGCTGTATATCCCAGATTCTGTAAAGTTATTTATTTCATATTCTGTATAGTTTTTCATATTTATATCCTGTCCATAGCCTGTACATAGTTTGTACTCACTACAGCCTGTACATACTTATAGTTATAGAATATTCACAACATACTTCATACCGTGTACATTATAACATACCATAATAGACCCATTTCTGTAATATACTCACATATCTATATTATTGCTAATATATATTGTAATATCAAGTCAAGTCAAGTCAAGTTTATTTATAGAGCACATTTAAAAACAACCAAGGCTGACCAAAGTGCTGTACAGTAAATACAGATAAAAATACAATAGAACACAATTTCGTAATAACACCTCGCTGATAAAAATAAAATAAAAATATATAAAACAAATAAATTAAACCTTTCTAAAAGCCAATGAAAAGAGGTGAGTTTTAAGAGCGGTTTTAAAAGTTTCTAGGCTTTTGGAGAATCTGATGTGAGGAGGTAAACTGTTCCACAGTCTGGGTGCAGCCACAGCAAACGCCCTCTCTCCCTTTGTCTTTAATTTATACCTGGGAACATCTAAAAGCATCAGGTCGGCTGACCTCAAAGATCTCCTGGGGCGATAAGTACTAAGGAGTTCTGACAGGTAAGAAGGTGCAGTGCCATTTAAAACCTTAAAAGCCAGCAATAAGATTTTAAAATCAATCCTAAAGGCAACTGGGAGCCAGTGGAGAGAGCAGAGAACCGGAGTGATGTGGTCTCTTTTTTTTGAACCGGTCAACAGGCGAGCGGCAGCGTTCTGCACCAGTTGAAGGCGATGTAGACAGGAACGATCTACATCGATATATATCTATATCACTAAAGCACTTCTGGATGGATGCACACTGCATTTCGTTGCCCTGTACCTGTGCATGTGCAATGACAATAAAGTTGAATTCTATTCTATTCTATTCTAAAGTGACCGAGGTATTCCACCTTTTTATGAACTTCAAGAGTTTTTGGGCCAGTTTAAACAAAGGGAAATTTAGCTGTTTATCCTGCTTGGTTCTACATATCAAAACAGCACTTTTAGCAGAATCTTACTTTATGTCATATTGCACACCATATTCAGTACAGACATTGAGAAGATCCTGTAACCCAGCACTGCTTGGACTAAAAACAACCAGGTCATCTGCATACATAAGATGATTTATCAATGTTTTACCTAATATACACCCAGTGTTACAGGCTCTCAGCTGTATGGACAGATCATCAACATATAGATTAAATAAAATTGGAGACAAAATCCCACCCTGTCTAACACCATTGCTGACACCAAAGGGGGAAGAAATACTGCTTCCCCATTTAACCTGCATGTTCTGATGAGCGTACCAGTAAGAGAGAATCCTCACCATGTATTGAGGAACTCCCCGTGTCTTCAGGTTATCAAAAAGTTTTCTGTGGTTCACTCGATCAGAAGCCTGAGAGGCATCAATGAAACACATGAGGACAGATGAATTTTTAGCCCTGTACAAACTGACTATTTCCTTGAGTGCATATATGCACATGTCAGTGCCGTGCTTTGGTTTGAAGCCAAACTGATTATCCAGAGAAGAGATGAACACACTAACTCTGTCAAACAAGATTCTTTCTAACGCCTTAGATAAAATACTGGCTAGTGCAATCGGCCTGTAATTATCCAAACAGCTCACTTTTGCAGCTTTGTCCTTCATAACTGGTACCAGTAAAATACACAGCACTGAGTCTGGTAATATGCCATGAATCATAAACCCAGTGAAGCAGAGCGCTAAAAGAGGAGCTAGCCTTAAACTAGCATGTTTTAAATGTTCTGCCGTGATGTGATCCAAACCAGAGGATTTATTATCAGACAACCTATGAATGGCTTCATATACTTCATGTGTCCTTACATTTATTGTCATTACTCATGTCAAAATTGTCCTCATATGGTTCACTTTTTATACAGTTAAACAATGCACTGTAATGCTGTCTCCATAATGCTGCAATGTTATCTGCCCCAGAAACACCTTCAACAGTTGATGGTAGAGATGGTTTACAGTTATTAAGAGCTTTCACCTCTTTCCAAAAATCTGCCATATTATTACACAGCATTTTCCAAAGAATCCGCTCTCAGCATTTGCTCATGTTTAGTTATAAAGCGAACAGCGTACTTATATCTGGCATTCGCACATTTTTTCTGTTCAAATTCTGGGCCTTGTTTAGGTCTTCCAGCCATGGCCCAACATTTATAAGCTATGCGAGCTTCATCATGGTACATGGATACATGTTCTTTCCAGCCAGGTCTGATGTTAGGTTTCTTATGCTTATATTGTTTATCAAGCAGTGTACCACTTTCATGCAGAGCAGTCACTATATCATCATACACATGCAATAATCCTTTCTGTCATCGTTGTATTTTTACTCAGTTGTATATAGTATTTGTATTTGTATTCTATTTTTATCTTATTGTATATTTATTTTATTTTATTCTACAGTATATAGTATTTTATTTTATTCTATTCTGTACAGTTGTGTACTGTATTTATTCTTATTGTATTCTAATTTTTGCCTCATAACTTTTGCACTGTCCACTTCCTGCTGTGACAAAACAAATTTCCCACGTGTGGGACTAATAAAGGTTATCTTATCTTATCTTATCTTATCTTATCTTATCTTATCTTATCTTATCTTATCTTATCTTACACGGAGCAGAGTAAATGTTTATGCACAGCATTCTTACAGTTGACATCTTTACACAAAATAGCTTCTTTGGGCAAAGAAATGTTGTTCAGATGTATATCGGTATCACTATGATAAGCTAAGAAATCATCTTCACCAAATGTTGACCAGTCTAATTTTACACTGGTAGCAATATTAGCAATATTATTTCCAGTTGTTGCTGGCATTTGTTCCACATTCACAGTAAAACCAAAAGTGTATGGTCTGACAGAGTTACCTCATACCTGATAGTCATGTTTGCTAAAGCTGCATGTCCATCAGCTGTACAGATACGGTGGTCCAGCCTGTCACGGCGGGGCGAGCTACGCACAGTAGCTCGGCGTGCCTGTGTAGCGTGCTGACTAGACCCAAGCGCAGCTACGGCTAGCGGTGGGTTTGGAGCAGACACGCAGTTATTCTAGTAACGATCAGTGCGCGAAGCGTGGCTTCGGAACTGTCGTTACAGACAGAGAGCGAGCGGAGCCGGGAAGAGAAAAAGGATTGAAGGGAAAAACACTCACGGTTGCTGAATCAGGTGGAGACTGACGTCGGCAGAGTTTCGGAGCTCCTGACACGAAGAGAATGATGTCTGAGCGGCGAACAGGTGGGTGGCGTCTCTCTTTTAACCCCGGCCCCATGATCAGCTGATCACAGCTGTTCACCGGCTGACAGGAACCCCCCCCCCGAGGACCGGCACCCGACAGGCCAGGACGGCGGCGACGGAAATCCGAGATGAGGGAAGGATCCAAGATGAAGCGGGACGGCACCCAGGAGCGCTCATCAGGGCCGTAGCCAGCCCAGTCCACCAAATACTGGACCCCCCGGCCCCGGGGACGGGAGTCCAAGATCCGTCGGACAGTGTAGACAGGACCCCCATCGATGATCCTGGGCGGGGGCGGGGCCCGGGAGGGGGGCGCCAGCGAGGAAGTGACGCGCCGCTTAAGCTGCGAGACGTGGAAAACCGGATGGACCTTCATGGCGGGTGGAAGCCGGAGACGGTAAGCCACGGGGTTGAGCCGGGCAGTGACTTCGTACGGGCCGACGAACCGGGGAGTGAGCTTCTTGGACTCACCGCGCAGCCGCAGGTGCCTTGTGGAGAGCCAGACGCGGTCCCCCAGCTGGAAGCGGTGACCCGGGCAGTGGCGGCGACGATGCTGCCGGGTGTACAGAGTGTTGGCCCGGGTAATGGCAGCCCGCGCCTTGATCCAGGCCTGACGACAGCGGCGGACCATCCGTTCAGCAGCAGGCACGTCGACCCCCGCTTCCTGATGGCTGAAGATAGGAGGATGAAAACCATGACAGACCTCAAAGGGCGAGAGACCGGTGGCGGAAGAGACGTGAAGGTTATGAGACAACTCAGCCCACACCAGGTAACGAGGCCAAAGCGATGGTTGGGCGGAGACGAAGCACCGTAAGAAGCGCCCCAACTGTTGATTGGTCCGTTCAACCTGCCCATTGGTCTGAGGGTGATAACCGGACGAGAGGCTGGGAGACGCTCCTGCTAACTGCAGTCGAGTTAGCAGGCCGCACGCTACACCGGCATGACAGAAACAGCGACTCAGGTAAAAGCAGAGGAGGGGGGCTATGTGTTTACGTGCATAATGAGTGGTGTTGTAACAGCAGGATCATTCACACACACTGTTTTCCTGATTTGGAGGTTCTGGCAGTCTCGTGCAGACCTTTTTACATCCCGAGGGAGTTTACAGTAGTTATTGTGATAGCTGTTTATATACCGCCGGATGCTAACGTTAGCACGGCTCTCAGCCTCTTGCTCAACACCATAAACAAACAACAGCTTGCCCACCTCGATGGGGTTTTTATTGTCGCCGGCGACTTTAACAAAGCGTGCCTAAAGACTGTGCTTCCTAAATTTGTCCAGTTTGTGGACTTTGCTACGAGAGGAGAACACACTTTGGACCATGTCTATTCAAACATCAGGCATGCTTTCAGAGCGACACCCCTCCCCCACCTGGCTGGATCTGACCACCTCTGCATGTCCCTCACCCCCACCTACACCCCCCTGCTGAGAAAAACAAAGCCCCAGACAAAGACAATAAAAACCTGGCCTGAAGGAGCCCTTTCTCAACTGCAGGACTGCTTCTCAACAACTGTATGGGATTTATTCTCCAGCCACAACCTCCAGGAGTACACGGACACTGTACTCTCGTACATCAGGAACTGTGCTGACAATGTCACCGTCAACAAAAGGGTCAGGGTGTTTCCAAATCAAAAACCCTGGATGAATAGCGAAGTGCAATCCCTCCTAAAAAGCCGCAACACTGCCTTCAAGTCAGGGGACAGGGCTGCGTATAGGGCGGCCAGGGCAAACCTGAGTAGAGGCATCAGGAAAGCTAAGGCTGCCTATAGGAGGAGGATTGAAGATCACTTTGCTGACAACGACCCCAGAAAAATGTGGCAGGGGATCAATCACATTACCAACTACAGAAGCAATAACCAGGCAACATCTAGGACTGATGCCTCACTGGCTGAGGATCTAAACCGTTTCTTCGCCCGCTTTGAGACGACCAAGCCCTCAGCTGCCACACCACTTCCACCCGCCCCCAGCACTGGCACACTAACACTTAGGGAGCACCAAGTGAGGTGTGTTCTAAGGTCAGTGAATCCCAGGAAGGCGGCAGGTCCTGATGGAATACATGGAAAGGTTCTCAGAGCATGTGCTGACGAACTGACCGGAGTCTTCACTAAAATCTTCAACCTTTCCTTGTCATCAAACACCGTCCCGCCCTGCCTCAAAACCTCCACCATCATCCCCATCGCCAAGAAGACAGCTGTGGCCAGCCCAAATGACTACAGGCCTGTTGCACTTACGCCTGTAGTGATGAAGTGCTTTGAGAGACTGGTCTGTCAGCACATCAGGGCCGGTCTGCCTCCCACTCTGGACCCCCACCAATTTGCCTACAGGACAAATCGTTCCACCGAGGACGCTATCACCATAAAGCTCCACACTGCGCTGAGTCACCTGGAGCACCGAGGAAGCTATGTGAGAATGCTCTTTCTGGACTTCAGCTCAGCATTCAATCATATCATCCCGGAGATCCTGGTCCAGAAACTGTCTCACCTGGGACTCTCCACCCCCATCTGCCTCTGGATCAAGGACTTCCTGACAAATAGACCACAGTCTGTCAGACTCGGCCCCCACCGGTCCAGCACCATCACACTCAGCACTGGGTCTCCACAAGGATGTGTTTTGAGTCCCCTCCTGTTTACGCTCTACACATCCGACTGCTCCCCTACCCATCTCTCAAACACCATCATAAAGTTCGCGGATGACACCACAGTGGTTGGACTCATCTCAAGGGGGGATGAGTCGGACTACAGAGATGAGGTCAACAGACTGACTGAGTGGTGTTCAGTTAACAACCTCCAACTGAACACCACGAAAACTAAAGAACTTATCTTGGACTTCAGGAAGGGCAGAGCAGACCCCACTTTACATTCACGGGAGCTGTGTGGAGAGGGTACACTCCATGAGGTTTCTGGGCGTGCAGATCTCTGATGACCTCTCCTGGACTGCAAATACCACGGCGGTGGTAAAAAAGGCCGAGCAGCGTCTCCACTTTCTGAGAGTGCTCAGGAGGAACAACCTGGAGGAGAGGCTGCTGGTGACATTTTACAGAGCCACCATAGAGAGCATCCTAATGTACGGCATAAGAACATGGTATGCAGGGTGCTCAGCTGCGGACAGGAAAGTACTGCAGAGGGTCATCAACACAGCCCAGAAGATCACTGGCTGCTCTCTGCCCAGCCTGGAGGTCACTGCAAACTCTCGGTACCTCAGCAGAGCTGGCAACATCATCAAGGACCACTCTCACCCCAGCAACCAACTGTTTGAACTATTACCGTCAGGCCGACGGTACAGGTCACATAAAACCAGGACAAACAGATTCAGGGATAGCTTCTTTCCCAGAGCTATCACCGTAGTAAATAAGCACAAAAACAATTGAACCTATTCCATACCGTCACTGTCATTATATTATGCTGCTATTCATACTGTCATCATATTAATGCTGCTATCCTGTATATATTGTACATACTATTGTTTGAGTACTTACGATTGTTGTTTTTTTTGTACTTTTTATATTTTACATTTATATTTATTATTGAAACTTGCACCAAGGGAGTGGCACTCCAATTTCGTTGTACTCTGTACAATGACAATAAAGGCTATTCTCTTCTATTCTATTCTATCAGGCGGCAAAAGGCTTTCCAGAACCTGGCGGTGAACTGGGGCCCCTGATCGGAGACTATGTCCTTGGGGAATCCGTGAAGCCGGACGACATGGTCCAGGAGGAGCTCGGCCATCCGTTTGGCGGAGGGGAGGCCGGCCAGGGCGACCAGGTGCACCGCCTGAGAAAACCGGTCTACAAAGGTGAGGATGGTGTCAAGACCGTCCACAGATGGGAGGCCGGTAACAAAGTCAAGACCGACATGGGACCAGGGCCGTCTCGGCACAGGGAGAGGGCGAAGGTCGCCAGCAGGCGGCTGGGTGGAGGACTTGGCCCGAGCACAGGTGTCACAGGCGGAAACGAAGTCATGGACGTCCCGAGTCATGGAGGGCCACCAGAAGGCACGACGGAGGAGCTGGAGGGTCCTGTCGGGCCCTGGGTGACCAGAGAGCGGGGAGGAGTGAGCCCAGAGCAAGGCCTCCTGACGGCACCGGGATGGTACATAGAGCCTCCCAGTCGGGGTGTCAGGCGGAGGCGGTTCGGCGGTCAGGGCATCCCGGATAGAGTCCTCCAAGGGCCACCGAAGGGGGGCAGCGAAACAATGAGACGGTAGGATAGGTCCAGGGTCTGACGTGAGGCCGTCCTGGGCGAACTGCCTGGAGAGAGCATCTGCCTTGGTGTTCTTGGAGCCAGGGCGGTAGGCGAGGTGGAAGTTGTAAGGTTCGAAGAATAAGGCCCAACGGGCCTGCCTTGGGTTGAGCTGCTTGGCAGAACGAATATGGATCAGGTTCTGGTGATCAGTTCAGATCAGAAACGGTTCTTTCGCTCCCAGGAGCCAATGCCGCCACTCTTCCAAGGCCCACTTGATGGCCAGGAGTTCCCGGTCACCGACACCGTACCGTCGCTGCGTGTCAGAGAATTTCCTCGAGAAATAGCAGCACGGGTGAAGTTTCCCATCTGGGCCGTGTTGAGAGAGGACGGCGCCAGCGCCAACATCGGAGGCATCCACCTCCACCACAAAATCTCCGGCAGGATCAGGGTGGAGCAGGACTGGAGCCGTAGCAAACCAGCGGATAAGGTCTCGGAATGCCTGTTTCGCACCAGGGGGGAGGCAGAAGGGCTTGGGCAGGTTAGCTGGTTTGGTGAGGGATGTCAGTGGGGCGACAATGGTGCTGAAATTGCGGATAAAGCGCCGATAGAAATTGGCAAAGCCCAGGAAGCTCTGTAGCTGCTTAAGGCTGGAGGGCTGAGGCCACTGGGTCACGGCTTGGACCTTTTGCGGGTCCATGGTCAGGCCATTGGAGGAGATGGTGAAGCCCAGGAAGGTGGTGGACCGCTGATGGACGGCACACTTTTCCAGTTTGCAGAACAGCTGGTACTCGAGCAGCCTGCTCAGCACGGCCCGCACATGGCGAATATGGTCCACTTCGGTGCGGGAGTAGATCAAGATGTCATCCAGATAGGCAAACACCAACCGGTCCAGCATGTCCCGCAAGACATCGTTGATCAGATGTTGGAAGACAGCAGGGCTGTTGCAGAGGCCGAAGGGCATCACCAGATACTCCCAGTGCCCGTTAGGGGTGATGAAGGCCGTCTTCCATTCGTCCCCTTCCCTAATCCGCACCAAATTGTAGGCGCTGCGTAGGTCTAGTTTGGTGAAGATGCAGGCCTGGGAGAGGGAATCGAGTGCGGTGGATAGCAGAGGAAGAGGATGGCGGTTCTTAACAGTGATTTTATTCAAGCCCCGGTAGTCTATACAGGGGCGAAGCCCGCCGTCTTTCTTCTTGACAAAGAAGAATCCCGCAGCTGCAGGGGAGGTAGAAGGGCGAATGAAGCCCTGTTGGAGAGCCTCAGCGACGTACTCCTCCATGGCTTTGTTCTCTGCGGGTGACAGCGAGAACAGGTGACCACGAGGAGGGACCGCTCCCGGGAGGAGCTCGATGGCCATGTCGTAGGAGCGATGAGGAGGGAGAGCAGAGGCTCGCTTCTTACTGAAGACCTCAGATAGGTCATGGTAAGCCGGAGGGATCTTATCCAGATCAATGGGCTCCGGGGGTGACGCCTCTTCTGACTTTGAGTCCTTTCCAGTGCGGAAGAGAAGGCAGCGGCGTGAACACTGGGGACCCCAGTCCAGGATCTGGCAGGAAGACCACGAGACGTGGGGGTCATGTTGACGGAACCAGGGGTATCCGAGGATGAGAGGAGAGGAAGTGGCCGAGACTACTAAAAACCGGATCTCCTCCTGATGATCCCCGACAGACATGCGGACTGGCTGGGTCTGGAACTGGATCGGGTAGGGTTGGAGTGGTCGCCCGTCTACTGAGGTCACCGGGAGGAATCGGTCGACGGAAGTCAACGGAATGCGAAGCCGAGAGGCCAGTTTTTGATCGATGAAGTTCTCAGCGGCTCCGGTGTCCAGGAGGGCTTCAGATGAGAGCCATTGGTGTTTCAGGTGAAATGTTACCGGTAACAGAAAACGAGAGGGGTCAGAGGAGTGGGAAGGGCCAGGTGGGACACCCCCGCAGTCTACCTGGCGTCGTCGTTTCCCGGCCGTAGCGGGCACTGGGGACGACGGTGTCGAGCTGATCCACAGTAGGCGCAGAGGCCCTCACGCCAGCGTCTCTCTTTCTCCTCTTTGGGGAGTCCACCCAGCTGCATGGGCTCCTCGCTGGATGTGCTGCTTGGGCTAGCCGTGGCTCCATCAGAGGGGGGTGGAGGTCGCGAAGACGTGGTCCTCTGAGGCTGGAAGGGTTTGAAGACCCGAGGGGTATGGCGAGGCCGTGACATCACACATTGGTCAATCTTCAGTGCGAGGTCCACGGCCTCATTCAGGGTTTTAGGGGCCTCACGGCCGGTCATCTCGTCTCGGATGTAGTCAGCCAGTCCCTCCAGAAAAATAGAGCGCAGAGAAGCGTCTCCCCACTGTAGCTTAGCGGCCAGGGTGCGGAATTGAGAGGCAAAGTGACAGACGGGTCGGCTGCCCTGGCGTAGATGAAGCAGCTGTGACTCCACTTCCACTTCGCTGCTCGGGGGAACAAACGTCTTTTTTAATTCCTCCACAAACAGGGCATAGTCATTGCAAGCTGCCGATTTATTGTAGTAGAGAGCCGCGGCCCATTCCTGAGCCTGGCCAGACAAGAGAGAGGTTAGTAGTGCGACCTTTGCACGGGCGGTGGCGTATTTAGTGGGCTGACACTCGAACAGCATGTCTAAAGTGGCAAGCAAACCATCAGGCCGGCCATCAACTCCGTTCCACTTGTCTGGTAGTCCAATCCGGGGTTCCGCGCTCACCGGCGCCGGCTGACGTTGCAGCGAGGTGATGGAAGTGGAAAGTTGGAGGACAGTTTCGGTGAGGGACTCCACTTTTGTGCACATCCGATCTACCACACCGCGAAGATATAGAACTTCGGCTTTCAGCCGTTCGAATTCCGCTGGGCCTATAGCGGGCACAGACATCCTGTGGGGCGAGCTACGCACAGTAGCTCGGCGTGCCTGTGTAGCGTGCTGACTAGACCCAAGCGCGGCTACGGCTAGCGGTGGGTTTGGGAGCAGACACGCAGTTATTCTAGTAACGATCAGTGCGCGAAGCGTGGCTTCGGAACTGTCGTTACAGACAGAGAGCGAGCGGAGCCGGGAAGAGAAAAAGGATTGAAGGGAAAAACACTCACGGTTGCTGAATCAGGCGGAGACTGACGTCAGCAGAGTTTCGGAGCTCCTGACACGAAGAGAATGATGTCTGAGCGGCGAACAGGTGGGTGGCGTCTCTCTTTTAACCCCGGCCCCGTGATCAGCTGATCACAGCTGTTCACCGGCTGACACAGCCATGATGTACTATGCCAGGCTTCACTTATGTATGTATAGCTGTCTGCAGGCAGTAACACTTTGGTAGACAGGATAAGATTGTTAACTTCACAAAAGTGGGTTAAGTGGTCAGCAAACCGAGAACTGCTGTCTGTGAGATCAGCATTAAAATCACCCAAAACATATATACTTGAATACTTGAATAAATAAAACCAGCCTACTGAGGTATTCTTGCTCATTTTGACAAGATTCATAGGGAGTATAAATATTAAGAATGATAAAACTGATATTATTCTGTGTATATTGTATACACCAGTCTACATTCAGTCTAACGGGCTTTATCACAGGGTCTATTTTTTTGTCCCAAAGCACAGCAACCCCTCCAGGTATTCTGCCTCTGACTATAGCTGTGCTGAGATCAGTTGTTGATTCCCCCACTCCCAAAAAACTTGCCTTTAGACAGTTAAGTTTTCCCAGGTCGTGTTTGGACAACCATGTCTCCTGCAAGCATAAAATGTCACATTCTGCAAGCAGACTGTCCACAACAATCCGTCGAGCTCTATCCTCTGCACTCTGTCCCAAACGTAGACCATGACAGTTGTAAGATAATACCCGGATAGACATCTTCATGTTGATACGTTGGTACCAGAAGGCGCAGTTATCTCCCCTGCTGGATCCACTGTGCTTGGCACCACAGTACCGGGCTTACGAGGTTCATAAAAACGCCGGACCAGAGCCCCTTCAGGCCAGAGTTCAGGATTGTACATTTCACCCACATCATTACATTCAGCAGTAACCTTGAAAGAGCCGAACCTGCTACGTTTACTAGCAATTTTTTGACAGGTCACATCTCTTTTGAGTTTCTCTCTCAAATACAGAGCAAGAGTTTCTGCATCTACATCCAGGGCAAATTTAGTGGCAAATACGCTCACCAATTTAGTTTTCACAGTTCTGATTGTACTCACAGCTCCAGGGCCGATAATCGATACAGGTCCAGGCCTCTTATTGTGTCCAGTGGTAGCAGCATGCATTCCTGAACCCGAATTAACCTTCTCCAGCTTGTGACGAGGCTTGCCATTTTTCACAACTTTACTCCATTGTGGGGAGCATGTAAGAAGCACTGTCTCAACGGGATCCTCCGTTGTTGCAGTAGTTTCCATATTACGACCTGAGGCTGTCGTCGGAGCCCGATCTTGACCACATAGCAACATCTCCGGACAAAACGCTGAAACTGTCCCAGTCCTTGAAGCAGCCAAAGCTCCAGCTCTCTGCCTTCCGCGCGGGCCGCCTTTACTTCGACTCCCCCACTGCTCCTCTGGGTGTTTCCCCAGGGCAGGGGTCAGCAACCTTTAACATCCAAAGAGCCACTTGGACCCGGTTTCCACGCAAAAGAAAACACTGGGAGCCGCAAATACTTTTTGAAATCTAAAATGAAGATAACACTGTTTATATTGTTTTTTTTTTACCTTTATGCTTTGTGTGAACAACTAAAGTAAGTAAGTAAAGTTTATTTATTAAGCGCTTTTCACAGACAGGCAGTCACAAAGCGCTGTACACAAATATTAAAATAAACAATACAATCAATAGACATTATGCACAATGTAAAAGATCAAATGTAAATAATGTAAAGAATATAAAATACTCAGATCAACAAAAGGCTTGTTTGAAAAGACTAAAGTGTGTTGCTTATGAAATCCATGAAGTGCTACAGAGCAAATTACATTTTATTTATGTAATTAACACATTTTGAACTCTTAAAGAAATATAACAAAAGGAAAGCTGAACTGAAATGATCCATGTAGCAAGGAAAAACTGTTGTGAGCCGCCACCCTCATATCGCCTTTGGGCTTTTGGAGCCTTGACCTGACTTTTAAAAAGTAATTGGAAAAAAACCACTATGCTGCTAAAAATAAATAAATAAATAGATATTTGCAAAAAAAGTCTGGCGCTGAACAGAAATTGTCGCGCTATGCTCCTTTGTTTATTGTGCATAAATAGTGAATTGTCCTGACACGATATTGTGTTTCGCTTCTGTTATTATGGTACATTGACAAAAACATATACCGTATTTCCCGGACTACAAAGCGCACCTGAATATTAGCCGCACAAGCTAAAATCAGGGGAAAATCCTGTTTTGTACATACATTAGCCGCACCTGACTAAAGGCCGCAGGTGTTTCAATGTTGACTTATCATATGTAAGAGAATATGCACAAAGGGAATTGTCAGGAAAGAGATGGCTGTTTGGAGACACACCCCTTTTATTAATATTTTGAAAAACAAGTTATGGGTACATATTTGCACATGTAGTACATAACAGTAACCTACAGCACACCAGAACAATAGATTCAGACTACCTTTTAGGCTCAGGTGCAGTGACACAGCTTTAACAAGAAGAAAAGTCAGTCATTCACCATCTTTCTCTTCTTCCTGCCCACTGAAACCACCAAAGTCCTCTTCTCCAGTGTCGGATACGAACAGGCTCAGGATGGCTTCGTCATCCACTCTCCGCTTCTCTCCTTCGTTGTCACTTTCAAAACCAAAGAAATCCTCGTTGTCAGAGTCGAACACCCTCAGAAGGGCCGTGGCGGTGTCCTCCTCTCCATCATGCAGCAGTCCAGCCCTTAGAAATCCGTTGGTGATCGTGGATGTTTTCACACTTTTCCACGCTGTCAGAATCCACCGGTGGAGTTGGGCATAACTTGCTTTTCGCAAGTTTATCGCCGCTCATCATCCACGCCTCCCGCTGAACGCGTAGCGCTACTTTGAAGTTTGTTTTTCGCGCTACTTCGTACGGCACTACGTTGCCTGGCGGACGGACACGTGACCAACATACCACTCTTGAACCCCGATCCTTCCGCCAGGCAACGTAGTGCCGTACAACAGCAGAACAAACAAAACAAATCCTCTTACGATATGACAACAATCATGGACAATCCATAGAAAAGCCGCACCTGACTAAAAGCCGCAGGGTTCAAAGCTGGTGCAAAAAGTAGCGGCTTATAGCCCGACAATTACGGTACTTTTATTCACAGGATAAAACAGTTGTTTTGTATCACTAATTGCCCAGTACGATTACAGCATACAGTCTTATTGTCACTGCTACATTTCTGTAACGCGTACCAGAAATTATTTCTACTACTAATTAATTACCATTGAGTTCAAAGGTCCTATTAATTAACGGTTAACGAATGTGTATTTATGAAGAAGATTTGTGAGACTGGTAAACTTATGATACGTACGATGGTCTTTACTTTCTACACGTGCATTTCAAGGTCCTGCACCCATCCGTCGGTAAACTGTACCTGGGCTTGTTGCAGTGACCTGAAGTTACTAAACTTCACGAGTGTATGCACTCACTCCAAGAACTGTGTAATTATAAATATGAGCGTGGTGAAAGTTGGGCAGCACGCTAACGTCTTTTGTCCCTCTGTGTGCTCGTAAGGATCTGACACTTTCACTGGTTTGATTTTTTTCCTTGTATCTTTTCTTTGACTTTTCATTAAGTCTGTCTTTGTACGGACCGGCATTGTTCTCCTTCGTTTTGTACATACCTTTTTGGGGGGCAAAGAAAAAGCAAGAATTTATTGGAACCGGAGAATGAACGTTTTGCGGTGCTGCAAATGCTTGCATTTGATGCGGTACTTGGATTGTTTTGCCACGAGTTCCCGGCATGCAATGCGCGAAAGTCACGTGGTCTTTCAGTCTCTATACTGTTGTGTTGGTGTGTGTTGGGCTGTGAGCTGAAAAGCTACAGCCGGCTGTGTGCGCACAGCAACCGTGTGTGAAAAGCGGTCAATAAAGAGATGCTGAAAAGCGTGTTCATGCAAACATCGTCGGGTCTGCTGTGATATGTTTACAATAAGACTTATGGTCCCAGGACTGTAAGCTGTCATCTGTGAGGCGTGAGCGGTGTTTGTTTTTAACATAGTTCAGGGTGGAGAACAGCTGCTGACATAATGTGGATCCGAAGATCCATAATTGGCCTACCTGGGGTTGAAAGTCTCGATAAATGCACGGCGTTTCGGGGGGTACACCGCTTCCGCGAGTGTGACGCTTATTTTCAGCAATGAAAAAATAATAAGATATAATTTTATTTTTATATTTCAAAATCACAATAATCTTCCAATTTAGAACTACAAGTTAAAAAAAGAACTAAACACAAATAAAATACACTTCAGCTAAATACCTAAATACTAATTTATTTTCCCAAACCACCCGGAGCCGCAAAATAAAGACTAAAGAGCCGCATGCGGCTCCGGAGTCGCGGGTTGCCGACCCCTGCCCCAGGGGAAAGTGGGAAGCGGTCCCTGACCCCATTCAGTGTAACATGCTCAGCCGGTACCTCAGGCCGACACTCAAGAGCAGTCACACGTTGGTCGACCTCCACAGCATTGGTCATAACTTGCTCGCAGACATCCGCCTGTAGTTTAACTACATGTTTTAAAGCACCCACCTCAGCGCACAGCTGGTCCATTCGCTGTAGTAGACAACACATCCATGCTGGAGTATGTAACAGGCGGCAAATCATCCAGGTGATGAGAGACAAATCTTGGGATATTCTCCCCACACTCATTCAGCACTTTAAGACATAAATTAATATTTATATCAGCGGTCCCCAACCTTTTTTTTTGCGCCACGGACCGGTTTGTGACCGACAATATTTTCACGGACCGGTCTTTAAGGTGTCGCGGATAAATACAACAGAATAAAACTAGTACCGGTACCGAAAAAAAGAAGATTTATTCATAACACACGTGAAAAGACCCAGGAAAACCGAGTTAACGAAAAAAAACGCTAACAAAATAACGCTGAAAACCGATAAAAACCCTGAAAACCATACATTTCACACCCGACTCTCACTCTCGCGGCCCGGCACCAAATGACTCACGGACCGGTACCGGTACCGGTTGGGGACCGCTGCTTTATATCCAACGACTGTGAGGTAGTGAGGCAGAGCTCAAACAAAACTTTCTTGGAGGCTTCAATCCCCTCAGATTCAAATGTGTTCGTGGCCAACAACAGAATTTCATCCTGACTTAAAGTTTTGATTTTTACAGCAAGGAAATTAAGTAGCTCATCCTCTACAATTACCTTTCCATCAGTTGTTTTATATGATCTGGTTTTAATCGTAACCGTATGAAAGTCGGAGCTACGTCTGCACCACCACCTGCTACATCCGCCATCTTGCCCACAAGGTATTTTCATGACTGAACTTGTTGCACAAATGGCATCCTATCATGATAACATGTTAGAATTCACCAAACTCCTCAGAGTGACTCTTCTTTCACAAAAGTAGAAGCAGTCTAACTCATGCCTAGGTGCTTGATTTTATACACCTGTGGCCATGAAAGTCATTCTGACACCTGATAATGATTTGGATGGGTGAGTGAATAGTGTCAACATAGTGTAATTTCAGATTTGCAGCTGCATGTTCTGGACTCTCGGGTGAAGAGAAGATGTTCCACACCTCTGTTGGTGAGGCGGCTATGCAGATCTGTAGCCTGAAATCTTTGGTGCTTGTCATGACAGTATTAGCCGCGCCAAACAGTATTACTGAAAAAGCTACACATAGCTTTTGGCACTGATGGTGCTTTTCCAGATGTGCAAGCTGCCAATTTCACAGGCACGAATGCACCCCCTTCCTATCAAAGGTGCAGGTTTTGAACTGAGTGCTGATAACAAGCTGGAGTCCTTAGTCCTGACAAAAGTTAATTTTAAATTAGCTTTGGCCCAGAGAAGATGGCAGTGATTCAGAATCATGTGTATTCTTCTTTGTATGATAGAGATTTATCACTATAGGTGAATCACATTTTGCACCCTCACTGTGAAAGTCTATGCCACGAGAAGAAGATTCCGTTCATTAGTCAAACCTCGGATACAGGAGGAACAATGTGGTTTTCATCCTGGCCATGGTACACTGGACCAGCTCCTTATCCTCTTGAGGATACTTGAGGTTCAAGGGAGTTTGCAAAACCAGACTACGTGTGTTTTGTGTACTTAGAGAAGGCATTCAACCCTGTCTCTCGGAGTGTCCTGTGGGAGGTGCTTCAGTTTGCTCAGTACTTTGTTCAAGTACCTTGGGGCGATCGTGGCTCAAGAGTTGGGAGTTCGCCTTGTAATCAGAAGGTTGCTGGTTCGAGCCCCAGCTCCGACAGTCTCGGTCGTTGTGTCCTTGGGCGAAACACTTCACCCGTTGCCTACTGGTGGTGGTCAGAGGGCCCGATGGCGCCAGTGTCCGGCAGCCTCGCCTCTGTCAGTGCGCCCCAGGGTGGCTGTGGCTACAATGTAGCTGCCATCACCAGTATGTGAATGGGTGGATGACTGGATGTGTAAAGCGCTTTGGGGTCCTTAGGACCAAGTAAAGCGCTATACAAATACAGGCCATTTACCTTTGACCACAATACAGCCTCAGTTTTTTTTGAGTATGATGATACATGCTTGGCACACCTATTTAGGGCAGTTTCTCTCACTCTTCTTTGCAGAACCACCAAAGGTCCATCAGGTTGGATGTGGAGCATTGGTGCACAGTCACATGCATGTTTAGATCTCTCCAAAGATGTTCAACCAGGGTTAAGCCTGTGTGCAAGTCTGCAAAGAGTTCAGTCTCTGTTTCATCTGACCAGAGTATTTTGTTTCTCATGGTCTAAGTATCCTCCAGGTGCTTTTTAGCTAACTCCAGGCAAGCTGTCATGTGTCTGGATGTGTTACTGACTACGATGACCTGGATGACTGAGAACCTTCACAGACACGTTACTGAGTAATGGCTTCCATCTGGCCACTCTACTATGCAGGATTGACTGTAGGAGTGCTGCAGAAATGGTTGTCCTACTGCTAGGCTCTCCACAGAGCAATACTGGAGTTTTGTCACAGTAACCATCAGGTTCTTATTCTCCATAACTAAGACCTTTCTATCCCAGTTGCTCAGACTAGTCGGGTGGAGGTGGCCAGCTCCAGAAAGGGTCCTGGTGGTTCCAAACGCCTTCCATTTATTGATGATGGAGGGCATTTTGCTCATTTGGATGAGGTGGAATTTGAAGACAATTCAGGTAAACATACCTTAATGACTGCCAAAAGCTGCCGGTTCTCCCTACAATGCTCTTGTCCAATGTATAGTCCTTATGGAAAAAGATGGATGAGCTAGAAAGCTTGGGTCACACTGAAACATGACGTGAAAAACACTTGTGGCCTTCATCAAGACATGGCTCTGTATCCAGATCAGGAGAAGGAGCTGGCACTAACTGCATCCCTTTGTGTCTGGACCGTTCAGTGGAAACCACCAACAAGCAATGGGGAGGTGTGTGCTTCTACATCAGAAACGGTCCTTTAACACTGTGGTGGCTCATGAGAAGCTCTCGTGACATTGAGCTGTTAACAGTCTCACTCCGACGCTTCTACTTGCCCTGTGAATTTCGCCAGATGTGTTTCACAATTATTTACACTCAACAAAAATATAAACGCAACACCTTTGTTACTGCTCCCATTCCCCATGGGATGGACGTAGAGACCTGAAATTCATTCCAGATACACAATATAACCATCCCTCCCAAACAGTGGTCACAAATCAGTCCAAATGTGTGGTAGTGGGCACATCTGCTATATTGAGATAATCCATCCCACCTCACAGGTGTGCCACATCAGGATGCTGATCTGACATCATGAGTAGTGCACAGGTGTACCTCAGACTGCCCACAACAAAAGGCCACCCTGGAATGTGCAGTTTTGTCTCACAGCAAAATGCCACAGATGCCACAAGCAATGAGGGAGCGTGCAATTGGCATGCTGACAGCAGGAATGTCAACCAGATCTGTCGCCCGTGCATTGAATGTTCATTTCTCAACCATAAGCCGTCTCCACAGGCGTTTCAGAGAATATGGCAGCACATCCAACCGGCCTCACAACCGCAGACCTCGTGTAACCACACCAGCCCAGGACCTCCACATCCAGCAGGTTCACCTCCAAGATCGTCTGAGACCAGCCACCCAGACAGCTGCTGGAACAATTGGTTTGCACAACCAAACAATTTCTGCACAAACTGTCAGAAACCGTCTCAGGGACGCTCAACTGCATGCCCGTCGTCCTCATCGGGGTCTTGACCTGACTCCAGCTCGTCGCCGTAACAGACTTGTGTGGGCAAATGCTCACATTCGATGGCGTCTGGCACGTTGGAGAGGTGTGCGCTTCACGGATGAATCATGGTTCACATTGTTCAGGGCAGATGGCAGCTGAGAATGTCCCAGTTCTTGCATGGCCAGCATACTCACCGGACATGTCACCCATTGAGCATGTTCGGGATGTGCTTGACCGGCGTATACGACAGCGTGTACCAGTTCCCACGAATATCCAACAACCTCGCACAGCCATTGAAGTGGAGTGGACCAACATTCCACAGGCCACAATTGACAATCTGATAGACTCCATGCGACGATGTGTTGCACTGCATGAGGCAAATGGTGGTCACACCAGATACTGACCGGTTCTGGGTCCCCAGACCCCCAATAGCGCAAAAAACTGCACATTCCAGGGTGGCCTTTTGTTGTGGGCAGTCTGAGGTACACCTGTGCACTACTCATGATGTCAGACCAGCATCCTGATGTGGCACACCTGTGAGGTGGGATGGATTATCTCAATATAGCAGATGTGCCCACTACCACACATTTGGACTGATTTGTGACCACTGTTTGGGAGGGATGGTTATATTGTGTATCTGGAATGAATTTTAGGTCTCTACGTCCATCCCATGGGGAATGGGAGCAAAAACAAAAGTGTTGCGTTTATATTTTTGTTGAGTGTATTTAATCTGTGTGACGATGCCTCTGTTGCATCTCTGCTGATTGCTGATGTAGCACAGAGGCTTGACACAATTTGTCCAGATGCCCAAAAGTGCGTCATCTTTGATTTTAAACATTTAAAACTGAACATTTGTGACAAGTTGTGCGTCCACGTCGTTGCCCCTGCCTTCCCTTCGATCACCATACCACAGCAGTGTGTATTTATTGCACCCATACACCCTCTTCATGGAGACTCCCATGTGAGGTATAACTTGTGAGATGCTGGTCAGAACACAGCATCTCATCTCTTCAGGCTTGCTTTGGCTGGTATCATTTTTATAATACATGTGGTAACAACATTAATGATCTCTGTTAATCTGTCTCATCCGATGTTCCCTCTAATGTTTCATGTGTCTGAGCGAACACACAAACTCCCTGAGCGTCCCTTGGACCACTGTGAGCAACAGCAGACGTGTGCACTGTGGTCACGCCAGCATCCAATCCATCCAAGTTACATGTTTATTAAAATAATCAAATTACTACGGAGCCCCGCAGGGGACATGGGAGAAAAAAAAATTAAGACAGACTTTTGCGAGATCTCGCAAAACTATCTCGGGATCTCGCAAAACAAACTCGGGATCTCGCAAAGCTTTTGCGAGATCTCGCAAAAGTTTTAGCCGCATTCTTCCCGTTAGCTCGAAGCTAACGGGAGGTCGAGACCTACTACAGCTGGGAGGAACACCGCTTTCCCGGCACATCGTGCCTCGACCTCCCGGTCGGCTTCGAGCCGGCGTCCGAAGAATGTGGTTAAAAGTTTTGCGAGATCCCGAGTTTGTTTTGCGAGATCTCGCAAAACTTTTGCGAGATCTCGCAAAAGTTAATTTTTTTTTCTCCCATGTCCCCTGCGGGGCTCCGTAAATCACAGCATTTATGTTAGACTACTTTTAATTACCTGCTTTAGTCCACTTACAATGAAAATTTAAATAAATCTTGTTCATGACCTGTGCAGCATTTTAACACTATTGGAAGGAAAAGTAACCTGAACTCCAATTTCGAAAACACAACTTCTTCTTTTTTATTTTTTTATTAAGCTCTGACTGTATTATGAGTCTGTGGTCTGGGAGAGAGTCCTGTAACTCTGTCTGCAAATAACAGTAAATAATGACCAATGCTGGGCAGTTAATTATATAGTTACTTCTTCAAAAAAGTAACTGAGTTAAGCAAACAAAGTTTTGCAGCTTTTACCTAAAAATGCAGCCAAGGCGTTTTTTAAACAAACATTTCAAACTATTTACAGAACAATCAGCTGTTCTGCATCAAATCTGATGCCACACAAATTATTTGTGCCGCTCCAAAAAATAATTTCTGTCCACTATGAGATGAAGGAGAACAGCAGCCTGATACCTGCAGGCCTGACAGCAGCAGATGTGTCACTGCTGTAACACCTGTGACACTCAGCAGGCGCCTCATTGTTCAGTAAATATAAACAACGACAGTATTCAGGAAGAAAAACAAACATTGCAGATATTTTATCATAACTCTGGTTTTACGTGGCCGATCAACACGATTTAAAAACTGGTATAAAGTCCACACTTTGTCCGTCAGTTGTTCCGTCTGTCCTGCTCACATCTCCAATGGTTGTACACGTTGTCATTAACGTGGCTTCACTCCACATCAGCCGCTTTGCTAAAACACCGGCACATAAGGACGCTGTCATAGCCTGTTAGCCACGTTGATTAGCTGCATACGAATGTGAATCGCATCATTGGCTGGATTATGGCATAAGGTGGCATCGTTCTAATCCCATCCAGGAGCAGCCAGTCACTGACTAACATGCAGAACAGAATTGTTAACGGATTTATTTTCATTTCAATTCAGGTTAGATTTTTTTTTGTGTGCAACGCAGATTTTCTGTGCGCAGAGAGCGAGCCAGCATTGCGCAGCTTAGAGGGAACATTGGACTCATCATATATCACTTTTGTCTGGACTCCACCTAAAAAGTTATTTATCCAAAAAAGAAACGTTGGATAACCAAGGAAATCAAAGCATTCATCAATAACAAAGAAACTGATATACAGATGTGGAGACGTTCCTGAGAAAAAAGCTTTCTCCAGAGAGGTACGAAATTAAAAACGCTAAACAAAGTATAAGGCTAAAATTGAGGTGAATTATAGAAATAAAAACCTTACAGCTCCCTGGCAGGGAATCAAAAATATGCCCTCCATTAATCAGTATGCTAATGCATAACAGCTGTACTTGCATGACTAGTAATGGAAACCTTTGAAAAGATCCTAAAAAGTATTATTGTGTCCTTTAAGGTCAAGGTCAAGTTTATTTATATAGCACATTTCAAACAGCCGATGCTGCACAAAGTGCTTAACAATATAAAAATGGTATTACAAAGCAACAATGTAATACAATATTAACAATAAAAAACAATAATAGGACAATAAAAGAATTAAAACAATAACTAAACTAATTCAAATAAGACCAAAATGCTTGGGTCATAGTGTGTTAAAAGCCAGGGCATAGAAATGTATCTTTAGTAATGATTTAAATTGCTCAAGTGTTTGTGCAGATCTAATATTTAAGGGGAGACTATTCCAAAGTCTGGGACCTGCCACAGAGAAGGATCTATCACCACGAGATTTGAGATTAGTCCATGAGATGGACAACATTAGTTTTGAGCTAGACCTCGTGGTTTTTCCTGGAGCATAGGCAGAGAGGAGCTCAGGCATTAAGTGACTTAAAAACAAAAAGTAAAAGTTTAAATTGGATCCTGTAGGAGACAGGAAGCCAGTGTAAAGAAGCTAAAACTGGGGTTATATGCTCTCCCCGTTCGGTACCAGTTAACAGGCGAGCAGCTGCATTTTGAACCATCTGAAGACGATGGATGGTGGCCTGATCTAGACCATAACACAATGAATTGCAGTAGTCCAATCTGCAAGTAAGAAAAAGGTGAATAACACGCTCAAAGACGTTAGCCGGGAGGGATGGCTTTACCTTGGCTAGCTGTCTTAACTGAAAGAAGCAGGACTGAACTGCTGCACTCACCTGCTTATTCAATTTAAAAGAACCATCAATGTAGACACCAAAAAAAAACCCAGACACAATAAGCAGTCTGAGACATGAAAACGGAGAACTTATACAGTATATATAAATCGGTCCACCACTCATTTACACATTTGCCAGTTCTTTTTAGTATGTAAACCAGGGGTGGGCAACTCCAGGCCTCGAGGTCCTGCAGGTTTTAGACGTGTCCTTGATCCAACACAGCTGATCCAAATGGCTAAATTACCTCCTCAACATGTCTTGAAGTTCTCCAGAGGCCTGGTAATGAACTCATCATGTGATTCAGGTGTGTTGACCCAGGGTGAGATCTAAAACCTGCAGGACACCGGCCCTCGAGGCCTGGAATTGCCCACCCCTGATGTAAACCAACAGCTGCTGGACTTGGTATGAGAAAAGATTTATAATTACGTTTTCTGATGACACTGTCCTCTTGTCCTTGCTTCAAGGCAGGGGCGGATCTAGAGGGGTGGCATGTGCCACCCTAAACTGATCTCTTGCCACCCCTATGCATATGACAGTGTTGTTTATTAAAATAAGGTAGCATTAACACTTTGATCCCAGCAGCAATTAAAATTGAATAAAATTGAACTGACCACCACCACAAATGGTTCAGCCCATAGCGTGGACCGGCTTTACTTCTTGTTGTCAGTAGCAACAGATGCCTATGACCGTGCCAGAGCACATTTGAACAACACCATGGGCATTTCAGATTTTACACAGGTGGTGGGTTGGTCTGGAAATGGAATGAAGGTGAGTGTTATTAACCCTCTGTGGTCCACGGACACGCTGCACCTCCAAATCACATGACTGATGTAAGCTGACACAGCAACAAGCTGCAGCCACGCTGAGTCTGTGTTTCAGCTTGTTTTGAAGGTTCGGACTTCAAAGTATACACCAGTTTTTACATTTTAATGACAGGCCACTAAATCCAGAGTTATGATTAAAAAAAGAAGTATAAGCAGTTTTTAAAAAAGCATTTTCTCAGGACAGCATAAAAAACAGTAAAGAAAGAACAAAAGCCACCTCTTTCCTATCGGTGGAAAAATGTACCATAGATAAATAGTTGTATATAACTTTACTGTTTACAAATATGTGCACAGCTTTTTCAAAATTTACACGTTAAATTTGCATTTCAAGTTATATATAATAAATCATTTACTAAACATTTCTGTGTTTTTCACAGTAAAATAATATAACTACTACTAGGATCTTATATTTTGTGTGTGATTTCAGATCAGTTGTGTTAATACAGTATGTCAATGAAAAAATAACTGCAAATTCAGACACGTGAGGTTGAGCTGAAAATGATGACAAAAAAAACATTGTGAAATACAAATGTAAAATCAAAAGCAGTGAAAACTGGACATTTTGGACCTCAGAGGGTGAAATCATGAAAAAATTAGATTTAAATTCTTGTTCATGACGGTGCAGATTTCTGACATTTGGTGTAAATTTAAGCAACAATTTTATTTTTTCTAACAAAAACTTCAGTTAGACTTGTGTTTGTATGTGAACCGCCCCATGTTGTGTAGCTTTCTGGATTTTATACTTATTGGGCTACATATTTATTCATTCTACAGGCTGTACAGTACATCTAATCAAAGTTCACATGTGTTATGTAAATGTTTAATTATGTGGGCTACAGAAATAACTAAGTTATAGAAACACGTGTATACTTACTGCATTTGAATCATTTAACCATATGTAACACCTGCATATGAGTTTGTTTTTTTAAAGGCTTTAATTTGGCCACCCCATTTGATTTCCATGCTTCCAGGTCCTGAGCCTGTCCATGGCCCTGTTTTACCCAAATTTGTGAAGTGGAGGTTACAAACAGAGCAGTCTTTGACCATCAACTCAAGTTTGATATGAACACATAGTCCTTCATAAAACAGGTTCAACAGAGAATATACTTGTTAAGAAGATTGAAATCTTTTAATGTTAATAAGAAAGTTTATCTTGTGCGTTTATAGAAAGTCTTAAAATGTTCTTTTATTCAGTGTTTTTCTATCAAGGGCAGAAACTCCCTCAGCAGTACTGTTAAGCCCTGCTCCAAACTCACAGGGAGAAGAGAGCTTTGGGTTCACTCTGGGAAAATAAAGAAGGCAAGAAACATGATTATCCATCCTAGACATATTTTTTCATCTGAGTCCAGGATGTTGTCTCAGGTCACCGTAACCTTGTAACCGAATGTAGAACAAACAGAAGCTTAAAATCCTTCCATCCCTCAGCCGTTAGATGACTTAACGCTGACAGGGAGTATTTAGACGTTTGTACTTTTAATATATTTATTCTTGACCTCATGGTTTGTTGATCTGTACCTTGACATGCATCAGTGCTTGTGATTAGTATTTAAAGACTGCAGGTTGTGTGAGCAGGTAGTTTGGATATGCTGTAAACAAACTGGGGTTAATAGAGTTATCTGAATCTGTCATCAGGATGGCTGTGTGCAGGAGGAAATCATCTCGTGTGTCCCAGGAAACTGTTAGCTATGTGCTGACACCATCATTTAATTCATATGATATTCTTATCTTTCTTCTGCAGAGATATGAGGACCATATTGCATCAAAAGTCATTCCCAGATGTGGTGTAAAATGCAAATGTCAGAGGAACCCAAATCATTTAAGGAAAAATAATCGTTTAAGTCCAAATTTAGCTCTTTGTCATATCAAAGCACACCAGCACTCGCACGCAGTAATCTCATTTTACACACGGCGTCAGTTTCATACAACACGTGATAAGTTAGAGGAAACTGTGTAAGAGCATAGAACGATGACATGGTGGGTTATTGGTTATACTGACTTGTAAAAGGTGGGTACCCAGCTCCTTTGCCATGTTGTCCAGAGGACTGAACCTTGTTGACTGCCCCCATCCATCACCCAGACCTGCACAGAGAGACAGACACAATCAGAGAGACAAAGGCTGGCTCCATCGGTCATACGAACCAGACTACGGGACAAATTAAAAATATATCTTTGACAAACACGCACACGGTCACTAGAACAAAGTTAATGTCACACATTCATTTTCTTTTTTACATGAAGAAAATATTCTTTCACAAAGTTTTTGGGCAAATGAAGCCGACCTTAATAAGATTAAATAACTGAAGCATCAGACATGCTGATTTTTTATTTCACTACAAAGCCAAGCAGTGGAAACTTTATTTATTTGATGCTGATGCCATCAGAAGAGTATTAAAATAATGTGTCATGATTTATATACAAAAGGTTGTTGGAAATTTGTCATTGTTTGTTTTCATTGGAAGAAAAAACAAGTTGGGTTTTTCGTAATTTTTACAATCTGGGTGGAATTAAACCAAAAATATTTAATCTCTAGAAAAACTTTTAGAATATTTGGCACATTTTTCTACTATAAATGTTTATTTATGTGTCTAATTAAGGGTAAAAACATGATATTTGTGACACTGTTGCTGCTGTCCAACATACAGGATCAAAAGAGTTCAAAGCACTTTGCACAACTTTCCTCATTCATTGAATTCATACATGTGCTTTTTTCTTTGTTTCTGTTTTCCATTGAAGTGCTTTCTATCTGACATTTACACATATTTATAATGTGATGGCTGCATCGGAGAGCAGCTTCGAGGTTCAAGGATATTTGGCGTGCAGACAGGAGCAGATTGAACCACTGCTGTTCTTCTAGAATCGGACCGTGTAGTATTAAACATAATTCAATTTTCAGATCAACAGGAAATCTCTAATGTTAACTTTCCTTTTCCAAGACTATTCTCCCACCTATGCATGAGATTTGCCTTCAGCTGTGTATTCTGTATGTTGGCCAGCTGACATACAAAAATGAATCAGTGGGAGTATTCTGAATATTCTGAAAATATGTATTTTACTATATAAAGTTATTACAGTGTTCTATAATTGAATAACATTATTGACCTGCATCCTTCTTTGTATACACAATGGAACGAATTACTACCTACTGTATGTAGGTATGCTGTGCCGTATTTACACAGTATGTGTGGGAAAATCTGAAAACGGACAATAAGGGGGCGATGAAATATGAGAATCGGCCTGAAGCGTTAAGGCTTGACATAATTCATCTAAACTCTTTTTTGTCACCTCGTCATGGTGGTGTCCCAATCACACAGTGGAAGGTTTGGTTTGGTTTTAAATCTATGACTTGGAAACTAAGTGAAGCATTTTCAGGCTACATAAATATGGAACAGTTCATCTCTGCACAGTCAGGTCCTTCAAAGACAGAACTGTAAACCAGTGTCTCTGCTAATCAAGCAGTTTGAACTAATTCTGCTTTTAATATCAAAGTTATTTCACATGAAATCTGCTGAAAGCCAGTGAGTGAAGAGATGTGAACACAAAGTAAGTGTTTGAAAAAAGAAGGAGAACAAAGTTAAATTGTTGTTGTTGTTTTTTTACATATTGGAGTGAATTGTGTTATTGTGTCATTAATACAAAAACGTCCAGTTAAATTTCTCTAACTATGCCAGTAATCCAGACATTTGCTGCCAGCACAATAATGTCCTCACAGTCAGTCCTGACTCCAGGCTCTGCTGTGGACTGGTGTGTGCATGGAAAAGAGACAGAAGCAGCTTTACATTGAAAAAGGTTTTATACTGCAAGTATAAAAAGTTGACCTGCCATCAAATGACTTAATATATGTTTCTGCATTTTTCACACTGTATGTCCGTGCTTCACGCTCCTATCATGAAATTTAACCATACGTCTGGGACAGACACATTTTAGCTGTTAAAAGACATGAAAAGTATCCAACAAAATGAGACATAAAAAGCACATTTTTAAAAATCCATATTGAGACAAGTGAAACAAATAAAAAAAAAAAACAGTGAGGTACACTCTACAGCGTGTTAATACTGAAGAAAGGTTGTCTCGATGCATGCTCGAGAATCTGGGCACAGAAATCAAGTTGATTCTCTTCATCCAGGTCTGAAAATATCCACAAAAACAGGATCAAGTTTCTGGGAATGCAAAAAGTATTCTCTGAATTCCAGTAAAAAAATAATGCTATCCTCTATTAGAGGTCGAATAAACTGTAAAGAGTAAAGAATATTTCTCACAACCTCAGTTTGAGATTGTTGGTATTTTCTCTGGATTGTTGTTCACTCTCTACATTACAATATAAATATAATGTCATAAACAGCACAAGAAGCTCATTTCTCTTCTGCAAAGACACCTGAGTGACCTGCTGTCCCAGCACCCATCAGAGGTCAAACCGAGGTACGATTTCTTCCCCAAGGCCGCTGGAACTACAGATGAAATCAAATAGCAAAATCAGAATAGCCACTGTGTAGCTTTCAACATGAGTACTGACATGATACAGTTTCACTCTGCAATACTATAGCTTTTACTTTTGAAAAACAGCATATATATATATATATATATATATATATATATATATATATATATATATATATATATATATATATATATATATATGGTTTTTACATTTATTTTTATTTATTTATTTTACATTTATCAGTTGGACATGTTGGTATTTGAAATTATACTACATTTAAATTAGGGTTGTTGCTTTTTTAAAACAAAATATTAAACCATTCAAATAAACTGTAAAACAGTGATAGGAGTCATCTCACAGCCCGCCAAGCGTCCACTGAGGAAATAAAAAAAATCAACAGAGTTTTTATTTTGCAACAGTCTCTGGAGGAGCGACTGGAATCGGGTTACACTTGCCTTCATTACTCACAGAAGGCTGAAACGACACTAGTCATCTTTTAATAAAAAGAACGTGTGCGGACTAAAGAGTAGTACACGTGTACCTAATACTGCGTAAACTGTAATGTTCATTTAAATGGAAGGAAAATAGAGCAAAATAGGTCATATTAACCCGCAACACTTAAAAAGTCACGTAATCACACTACTATAATAGCATGTAATTATATGTAATTATTTAACGTAAAGAATGTTTGTATGTTCACATTGTTTTGATGTCAGGTGAGTATTTCTACTTTGCTTCAAAGCCAAACTAATGTGACGGTAACTCGATTTCAATCCTTTGAGTTCAAAGTTTATTTTGCACAACGACACTGATGAGCTAATAAGACCAGAACAGTTTTACAAACGAACAACAGATATTAATAATTAATAATAATCAATAACGCAATAAGATCACGTGACAAATATATTTCAACGTGTATGTGACAGCAACAGAAGTGAAATGCATGCTTGTGTATTTCTTTTGAATTTATGTATATCTCGGTATGTGGGTAATATTTTTTAACACATGTAAAACTGACAATTTGATACGAAAAGATGTTTTTTCATGTTTACATTCCACTTGAAATTTCAATTGAATGAAATATTTTCTGTTTTTTAACTGCAAACAGAGAAAAACAAGAGTCCTGCATTGTAACTGTTACAGTTGTTGTAATCCTGTTCGTTTTAACAGATGACGCTGATGTCAGCCTTCAGGCGGGATAAATGCTGTCAGATTATCCCGAGGCTCCCGATGTGGAGCGTTTAGCTTCAGCCAAAATGATGCCAAACTAAACTCTGAACATAATAAACATTTAGCAGAAGAAATAAGCTCTCCGTATCAGAGCGATGCAGTGAAAGAAACAGACTATCAGAGACAAACGAAGCTTCCTTCGTTAAAAGCAGCCTCAGCCGTGCAGTAACAGGCCCACGCTTATCGCTGCGCTCACTTTAACACAGGCTCAGCGCTGCTAACACGTTTGACTTTGTCACATTTACAGACACGAGTCATTCTTTCACAGATCCACAGAAAGTACAGGCCACATCTGGAAGCTGAAACCCATTTTCAAATGTAAAAAGAATGCAAGCTGCGATCTCTGCTGGCGAGAACAACAACAACAACAACAACAACAACAACAACAATAATAATAATAATAATAATAATAATAATAATAATAATAATAATAATGAAGCGCTTCATAACCTCGCTCCCCCATATTTATCTGATCGTCTCCATACAGAGAGTTTCCCTTCTGTCTGTTCCACCTGCCCGCCTGACTACCGTGGGGCTACCGTGGGACTTGTTCTGCCCGAGTCTTTGGATGCACTTTCAGCAGATCTCCGGACTACAGACCTCCTCTCTACTTTAAATCGCGTTTTAAAACCATTGATTCTAAGTCGATTTTAACCTTGTTTAGTTTTTATACTTTCATTTTTGTTTTTTTATTTTTCATTTACCTTTTGTTTTTATTTTGTTGTACTAATGTAAGGTGACGGCTAGAAATCAAATGTATTATTATTATTATTATTATTATTATTATTATTATTATTATTATTATTATTATTATTACATTCTATTTTTATGCAATATTATTAAACCAAATAAAGCTCTCCGTATGGAGACGATCAGATAAATATGGAGGAGCGAGGTTATGAAGCGCTTCATTATTATTATTATTATTATTATTTCAAAGATCGTTGGACTTCCAGCATGAGAACACGTTTGTGCTGAAACACAGCGGCGTCCCTGAGCAGGACTCTGTCTTTCGTCTATGACGCCTTTAGAAATCCACGTCTCGTGCATCTGTATGATGAAACTTTGTTGTCATTCGTGGATTACAGCTGGATTAGTCTTCAAACTCGGTAAGAATCCACGCGAGAACGACCAACGGGCAGGTCAGTGACTGAAGCAGACTTTCCGAGTGTTGACAGAGTTTTCCCGCACTGCCCCAGTGCCCACGGGCACTAATGAAATAATTCATCTTGATAAATGAGTCGTTTGAAGCAGACATCAGTGTTTAAACTTCCAATCTACTGTGTGCATCTAACTAACAAAATAGTGATTAATAATTATTGTTATTATTATTGGAAGAAAACCTCTGTCTGAATCGGCTACAAATGAAAGGGTGTCGGGTGCCTACCGTCGGGGAGAATGCTCCGCATCCGGAGGTAGCTGCTCGTCAGCCGGATGATGGAGGCCTTGTCCAGCTGGGAGGTGATGGCCGCCGGCAGAGGCAGCAGCTTGGCCAGCTCATAAAACTCTCCGTTCTCTTTCTCTCTGCGCTTTTTCGCGGCATTCTTTGATTTTTCCTTCATTTGAAGAACTTTCAGTTAAACGCTGCTTGCATGAAAACACGCGACGAGTCAGAAACACGGCGTTTCCGTGAGAACGATGTGCTGAGTGCCGGAGAGGTCCGAGAGTCCCGGGCCTCCTATGCCCGTGCAGCAGCGCAGCTCCCAGCCCTGGCAACTTTACACTCTCACCTGTGCCACGGCACGCGCTTTCACAAGCTGCAGTCCAAACTCGCGAATGCCACGTCCACTTCACCCGGTTTCCGCGGCCCTCTGAGCTACAGCCTTACAACTATTCAAGCACAGTCACATCAGAATATAGACAGCAGACCTGTCTCTCCGCCCGCTGCTCACTGTGTGTGTGTGTGTGTGTGTGTGTGTGTGTGTGTGTGTGTGTGTGTGTGTGTGTGTGTGTGTGTGTGTGTGTGTGTGTGTGTGTGTGTTTCTATTTGTCCTGTAGCTCTGCAGTAAAACCAGTATAAGTCTTCTGCGCACTGAACCTTAAAAAATTAAGAAGATAAAGAAATAAGAAAATATTTTACACATTAAAGTTCACTAAAAATCACAGTTTTGCCACTAACTGGTCTAAGTGCAACCAAAAACCAGTTCAGATGTTTTAAAGTAGCAAGACTATTTCTCAACAAGCAAACACAGGTCACAATGTTAACAACACAGAACACACAACAACACATTTACTGAAACGTTATGAAGGCCTCAGCATAGCAGGCGTTTCCCCAGACAGCTCAAACATGAAGCAGAATCCTGCAGACTTCCTGGAGAGGGTCTCTGTCAGTGAATCATTCATGCCACCAAAACTGTAACACTTATTCCACACAATAAGATGACAAAATTGTATTATTTTAAAATAATTGTATTATTGTAAATCATTCTCATTAGCAGAACAAGAAGGAAAACCTCCTGACTTCTGTTTCTTCCCTTTGCCACACATCCACACAGCCTCCATGTTCACGACCTGCACCTGTGCGCTCACAGCGTTTGATAGAAGACGTGAGAAACTACATTCAAGTTTCTGTCACACGTGTTTCAAAGGTTGCCCACCGAAAGGACTGATCTGTGACGACTTCACCAACAGAGTGATTCTGACACATGTTGATGATGTTGGAAAGAAGGTCAGCGGTCAGAAGCCCGAGTGGGTAAATGCTAGTTCAACAATCGTTTTAGTGCTCCAAGGTGTCACAGAATCAATTCATCAAAGTCATTTTACTTTATAACGAGAGGAATTTCATCCTAGCCACAGCAGCTGAGTGTGGACTGGATAGTAACTGGAAGAAAAAGGTTTCTTACATTCCTGTAATCAGGCCATTTATTTGCACTGGCAGTAACAGCACGGCTATCGTTTTCTGCACGGCTGTCTGTGGTGATGGATGAACATTGCTCTGGCTAGTTTGGAAAAATCTTTCCAAAGGTACTTCCTGTAGACTTCTGAATCTGGGCTTGCAGTGTTTTAACAACCAGATTGGACAGTTAATATGTTTTATGTCATTAGTTTCATCGACACGTCTGTTCATTATTAAAACACCTTGGTACAATATGACATAATTCAACTGGATCACACACTGCAGCCTCGAAAGTACACAAAGATTTAAACCAGAGAGCAGAATGTTAAACAGCCTGTGCCATATTATTAAATACAGCAAGTACCAAATGTGTTTCTACAATACTGTCTGCATCGTTACTGTGAATTCCATCCGTTTAGATTAGCCAGTGTGTAAAGCAGAGCATGAAAGGAATTAAAATGAACTGTTTGATTAATCGGAGGACTTTGAGTATCTGTCACTTTTATGGTTGGTGTAGGCGAGCAGCAACTGTTGTGTTCACACACTTCCATACATTCATCATCGTCTGCATTACAATACAAACTGCAAACATTAGTGAAGCATGTCTGAGTGATTCACTCTAATATTCTCCTCGTGTAAGAGAAAAACACAGCTGGCAAAAAGTAAGCCACAAAACATTCCCGTCCACAACGTTCATACTCGTGTGCCTCGTTAGCAAATCCACTACCTTGGTAACATTTGAAGAGAGCTCTGTGCTGCTGAGACGGTCAGTAAATCTGGTCCCAGTGTCCTCCAGATGCACAGTGAAACTAACCAGCAGTGTTCAGGCTGTTAATGCTCCACAGGTAAGAGTTCTGTTTGAGTAAAGAAGGCCTGTAGTTTAATTTTGTTCTTGTAAATGAATCCAGGGTTTGTATACTAAACTTGTGAAACTGCCTCTGCATGTGTGAGCGCTCTGTGTCCCATGGTGCTTCTCCAATGAACCTTGGCGCTGTTTTGTGATCTCAGGTTTGTTATTTTAATCAATTAGGTCATCAGAACTGCTCTCTACTATTTAAAACATATATCAACACTTTGAAAACAGACTCCTACTCCAATCAGTGACGTTATCAGATGACTGTTATGGGGATTAAAAATCTCTAAAAAACAAAGCAGATCTGGTGATTTGGCACACAGAGCAATAAAAGAAACATTTTAAGTCAAGTGAGTTTTTTTATTGAGTGCAGTCTCAGTGCTTAATGTCAGATGTTGTTTAAATGTATGCAGTTTAAAGTTGATACATTAAAGGTTACTGTCCCATATCTCACAAGAAGGATGATAAATAATAACAGACACATGGACATTTATTTAGTTTGCAAAAGGGAAATTCATTTGCTTGGTTTTATTGATTATTTTTGATATGTGTGCAATTGATGATCACCGAAGTGCAGAACACTGTAAAAGTTTATTCAGGGCCCCAAAGTGTCGACCAGGTATCGCAGGCTTCACAGTTTCAGGTTTCGAGGTTGATCTGCACAAACAGAAATCTGACTCCAGACGATCACAGACCGAGAGCGTACCTGCCTGATGCAAAGATCCGAAGACGACTGAACATTTATTCCAACATTGAGCAGACGGCTCATTGTGACTACGAAGGGCCACACAGGAAGGTGGAGAGACCGGACGACTCACATTTAAAGAATTTACTTCTGGGTCACTGAGCTTCAGTAAACTAAATGAAGTATCCTTCCACAGGAGTAAAATCACACTGTTGCCTTTCATGTTAGCTAGGTAGTATAATAATAATTGTATAGTGCTTCTCAAATCCCGTATCAATATTAAAAGATTAAGATGGAGATAAACTAAGAATGTTCAAAAATATCAAATCTATACTAAAATATATTTATAAATATAACCTTATGATATAAATGAGCCTTTAACAATGAGCTGAGGCAGAGCAGTCCTCACAGCAAACGCTCAGTGGCTTCTGTCTTTAAGCTTGACGTATGAAAAGCTAGCACATTACTGCCCGAGGACCTGAGGCTGCACATTGGTTGGTTCAGGAACAACAGCTCGTGTCAGTAAAGATTTGAACAGTAAAATCTCAACGTTAGTTCTCAAACTAATGGGCAGCCAGTGCAGAGCCATTAAGACTCTGCTTGGTTTTCTTGGTTCATGTAAAAAGCCTGAAGTTAATTTCTGATACGTAAAAGTTGAAATACCATGACTGAGAACCTTCACAGACTAAAACTCAATATTCAACTCAAGTCAAGTCAATTTTACAATATAAAGCACATTACAAACCAACAAGCGCCGACCAAAGTGTTGTACAATTTGGACAATATCAAAAGAAAGACATTATTTAGACAGGTTTAACAGCCTGGAAATAAACTAGGTTTTTAAATGAGTTTTAAAAAGATCTGCCTATTCCACAGTTTCAGCTCAGCTACTGCAAAAGTCTGGTCTCCTCTATGTCTGGTATTGATCGAATGCTGCTGTTTATGTTTGTACAGGTTGAGATTCGAGTCAAATATCACACCAGGTCTCTGACAGCTGATTTTATATAAACCGATAAAGGATGAGACGAGAGGATCACGATGGTCTGAACACAAGATCAGTTTTGTATTTTAATGTCAAAACATCTCCAGTGGAGCACAGGTCAGACGGGACAGCGATAACAGAATCCAGAGCTGTTTTGGATTTCATTTCAAAAGTTTAGAAAGTTAAGACATTCTACACTACATGCTGTGGTTTTATTTGCAGTGGGATGAGCAGGAGGTGGGTCTGGGTTCAACCTGCGGCCCTTTGTCACACGTTTCTTTCCCTCCACTTTCCTGTCAGTCTTCACCGTACCCATCCAATGAAGTCAGAAAAAGGCCAAAATAATCATTAAAAACACAAAAGATACAGCACTACAGGATTTCAAAAAAGAATCCAGTGTTATACAGAAAGAGCTCTGGAGCTCTGAATCAAAGTGCTAACCGGATCATAAATGAAGCCGTTAAAACCATCGAGTTAATACTGAAGCCCTGCATAAAGTCCAAGTAAATGGTAAATGGCCTGTATTTATATAGCGCTTTTCTAGTCCCTAAGGACCCCAAAGCGCTTTACACAACCTGTCATCCACCCATTCACACACTGGTGATGGCAGCTAAATGTAGCCACAGCCACCCTGGGGCGCACTGACAGAGGCGAGGCTGCCGGACACTGGCGCCACCGGGCCCTCTGACCACCACCAGTAGGCAACGGGTGAAGTGTCTTGCCCAAGGACACAACGACCAAGGCTGTCCAAGCCGGGGCTCGAACCAGCAACCTTCCGATTACAAGGCGAACTCCCAACTCTTGAGCCACGATTGCCCCAAGTTTACACATAGTCATGTTGTTTTAAATGAAATGACACATAGTTCACAGACAGGCTCATCTTTTTCTACGATGTGATTTGAGCTGATCTTAAAAATAAAGTCATTTAAAATATGAGTCTTGCTGACTGATGTCAGGCTGCCATCTACTGGAGTGGAAGAGTTTGCACAAGTCGTGTCTGGGGAGGAGGGCCCGTATTTCACTGGTAGATTGGATTTAGAAAACATAAACACATTACATCCTCCAATGTGTTTGTGTTTCATTTAGGTGTGTATACCATCAGCATAGCACAGGTGGAAAGTGTCAGAACCAGAGCGCTCAAAGACAAAGAAGAAGAAAAGACATGATGGGTAATCACAAAGATTCACATTGCAAGGAAAACCCGTTACACCATAAGCAAGTTGAGCCTGTGACATTTTCCAACTATTTACTACTTCATTGTTCAGTGTGGGTGGCTGCTCTGTGACTGTCAGCCAGTCTCTTCTTTCTGATGATGCGAGGGATCTGAACTGAGTTTCTTTAAAGGAAAATATATTTGTGTATTTAAAGCACACGTACACACTGCAGTGGCTACACAGCCATAATATCACATCCACTACAGACAAAGTTACAAAGTCAAATGCGATCAGATTGACACCTCAGTGTCAACTATAGATGTTCAATTTGTGTAACTGGGATTCCTGTGATTAGAGCTACTTTGTAACTGTGAAATATCTCATATTAAATGATAAATGGAAGGTTTTCTACTCTACCTGACTCAAACAGCTTTAAACTACTGGGCTCATTATCCTATTCATACACACACTTTCAGTGCTCTCTGTCTGTACTCTGATGGATGCACCGGAGAGCAGCTTGGGTTTCTCCCAGGAATATTTGTCATGCAGACTGCGGCAGACAGGAATCAAACCACCAACCGTCACATTTTTATTTCATTTAGTTTAGTGAGTTCATGTTCTTACTAACTTGGAGTAACTGTGGCCTCATAAAGTATTCTCATTCTAAACTATGACACGTATACAGAGCTAATGAGAGGGGGAAACATTTTTAACATACTGAAAAAAACCAATCATTAAAAGTATAGGGCTTTAGAGCGTGATGTCACAGGAGGGGGCGTGACCGCCGAGGCGCCATTTTAGCAGGCCAAACAAAGGGCTAAAGGAGCGAAAGCATCAGCAATGGTTCGCCCTTGTTGTGTTGTCAGTTGTTAGATCACACGATTGGGAAGAGAACAAGCTGGAAAATTTTAACCGAGACCAGTAACACAGAGCTCTGTCTGACCATGTTAATCACAGTGTTTTAAGTATGAACAAGTCTTCTCTCTGGACAGGCTGGAGATCTGCTGTACTTTCCTCGGGGAACCATCCATCAAGCCAGAACCCCGGCAGGAGTGAACTGCTCCATCCACTTAACTCTCAGCACCTACCAGAGAATGTAAGCTTCTTCTTCTTCCCCTTTTTACCCCAAGCCCTAAAAGGCTGATAGTAGCAGATAAAAATTTTGCGAATGTGCTAACTGGAGACCGAGGTAGTTTCAGATTGATACCATAGGTCAGGGGTCTCGAACTGCAGGCTTCGAGGGCCGGTGTCCTGCAGGTTTTAGATCTCACCCTGGGTCAACACACCAGAATCACATGATGAGTTCATTACCAGGCCTCTGGAGACTACAAGACATGTTGAGGAGGTCATTTAGCCATTTAAATCAGCTGTGATGGATCAAGGACACGTTTAAAACCTGCAGGACACCGGCCCTCGAGGCCTGGAGTTCGAGACCCTGCTGTAGGAGCATCTACTAACTCAGAAGAGTTCAAATTCCATGGCGTTGACCACATTGATATGAAAGTCTGCAGAGACTCTCACTCGGAGGGAGTCTAGGCTGAGCCCTATGAAAGTAATGCATTGAGTTGGCGTCAATGTGCTCTTTTCCATGAGCGGGGCCACTGCTGCCTCGGTGCATTTCACAAACACCCTTGGGCTCAGTGAGAGACCAAAAGGCAGGACTACACACTCGTATGCCATCCCCTGGAAAGCAAATCTCAGATACTTTCAGTGTGGGGGATATATGGGGATGTGGAAATAAGCATCCCTCAGGTCGATTGATGTGAACGAGTCGCCCGCTCGTACAAACCGTAGCAGCGAGGCGTGTGTCAACATCCTGAACTTGTATGTCCTTAAATGCCGGTTCAGGGCACGGAGATCCAGAATGGCTCTCATCCCCCTCCCCCCTTTCTTTGGCACAAGGAAATACCTTGAATAAAATCCACTGTGCATTTCCTCGGGAGGGACAACTCTTATAGCTCCTTTGTCTCTCAAGGTGGAAATTTCCTCCAGGAGAAAACTGGCGGACTCGCCCGGAGCACGAGAGTAAACGAATTCTTTGAATTGTGGTGGAGCGACACTGAATTGCAGCCTGTAGCCCTTTTTCAATGTCCTCAGCACCCATGCTGACTGAGTGCAGGTGGCCCAGCTCTTCATGTGGAGAGACAGAGGGCTCACTGGCCACTCCACCGAAGATGGCGTTTTGGCGCCCCCTTGTGGTCGCAGCGCGAACCACACGCCATTTTGGCGTCCCGTCACCTCTGTCACAGGCGAGCGAGGTGACGGGCTCATCTGCGTCATCACAGCCATGGAAACGCGAGTCTCCACGGGCTGCGTTATGGCAGACGGTGCTCTGTTTTTCAACATTTTTTTTCATGTGTTTTGCAACACTCGACAGCGCCCTCGGCAAACTGCCTGGATGCGCGTGTCGGGGCTTTTTAATACAGAATGCACGAAATAAGTGCCCGTGAAACAACACTGTGAACTTTAGCAGAGTGAAGCTGACCCCCCACCCACTTGAAACGTAAAGGCAAATAGGCGGAGCGGTTAGTGCTACGTTTGTGCAGATTTGTGCAGGTAAAATTTTCGTTTGTGCTGCTTCTGTTTTAAAGATATTAATGAAAATGTAAAGGTCAACCAGCCCCCCCACATTACCCAAATCCAACAAAAGTGGTATCAAACGTTTGTGCTACGTTTGTGCTGCAAAGATTTTCGTTTGTGCTGCTATCATTTTAAAGATATTAATAACAATTTCTAGAGGTCATCAGAGGTCAACCAGCCCCCCCACATTAATTAAATCAAACAAAATGGGTGTCAATCAACTGTGCTACGTTTGTGCTGGTTTGTGCTGCTAAAATTTTCGTTTGTGCTGCTTCTGTTTTAAAGATATTAATGAAAATGTAAAGGTCAAAAGGTCAACCAGCCCCCCCACATTACCCAAATCCAACAAAAGTGGTATCAAACGTTTGTGCTACGTTTGTGCTGGTTTGTGCTGCAGAAATTTTTGTTTGTGCCGTTATTATTTTAAAGATATTAACAAAAATTTCTAGAGGTCAACCAGCCCCCCCATATTAATGGAATCAAACAAAATGGATGTCAAACGTTTGTGCTGGTTTGTGCTGCAAAAATGTTTGTTTGTGCTGCTAACATTTTAAAATGTTTAATAAAATAACGTCTTGATGCGTGCTTAATCATCCAGGTAAGTAAATCCCAAAAGGTTGATTCTGTTCATCTGGACATTTTCAGTTGGAGAAACGTTTCGTCACTCATCCAAGTGACTTCTTCAGTCTCAGCTGACTGCAGGTTTCCCCAACCATATAAACAGTACATTTGCATAGTGAAGGAAACTAGCGCCACTGAATGAACAATGTGCCGGGGGGTTAATTCCATGATTGTTAGTATGCAAATTCTTATGACCATTGATCAATGACAACTAATCAAAGCCTATTGATCAATGGCCATGAGTACCATTCACAGAAAGTGGGGAATGGCTACAATCACAGCATTGTAGGATGGCGAAAGATGTACCCTTGGGCCCCCCTTCTCGATCCAGAGATGGTCAGCATCCTGACAGCCCGATGGACGAAGCTGTCTCTCAGTCTGCTGGTTCTGGTCCGGAGGCTCTTCAGTATCCTTCCTGATGGCAGCAAACTGAAGACGCTGTTGAAGGGATGAGTGGAGTCACCTGTAATGGAGACGACCTTCCAGATGAGGCAGGTGCAGTAGATCTCCTGGGGAGGGAGGCAAGAGAGGTCCCCACAATGCTCTCGGCTGCTCTCACTACCCGTTGTCATTTTTTCCTGCAGAACCCAGTGCAGGAGTCATACCACACAGTGATGCAGCTGGTGAGGATACTCTCAACTGTGCCTCTGTAAAAGGTGCTCATAATGGGGGTTGAATCTCTTGTGCTTCTCAGTTTGCAGAGGAAGTAGAGTCACTGTTGGTCTTCTCCACATTCAGGGACAGGTTGTTGTTGCTGTACCACTCTGGCAGATGGTTAACTTCACCCCTGTAGTAGATCTCGTCGTGGGTCAGCAGAGTGAAGAGAAGGGGGCTCAACACACATCCTTGGGGAGCCCCCGTATTCCGTGTTCTTGGGCTGGAGGTGTTGCTGTCGACCCGTACTGTCTGCTGTCTTCCTGTCAAGAAATCTAGCAGCCCGTTATACAGCAAGGTGCTGATCCCCAGCAGATCCAGTTTGTGAATGAGTTGCTGGGGAATGATGGTGTTGAATGCTGAACTGAAGTCTATGAACAGCACTCTGACATATGAGTCTCTAGTGTTCAGATGTGTGAGGGCTGAGTGAGGGGCAGTTGAAATTCCATCATCGGTTGAGCGTTTTGACCGGTATGCGAACTGAAATGGATCCAGGTTGGGGGAAAGCAATAATTTGATTTGATGCATGACTAACCGTTCAAAGCACTTAACTTAATAATGATGGAGGTGAGTTTGACAGGACGGTAGTCCTTAAAGCAGGAGATAGATGACTTCTTGGGTTCAGTAATGATGGTGGAGGGATCTCCACACACTGTCTGGGGATTGTGTCACCACGGTCTGTAGAGTGGGCTTGTAGTCTGTGATGGTTTGTATTCCTTGCCACTGCCTCCAAGTATCTCTGCTGTCGCTGAAGCTTTGCTGTAGCTGATGCCACGTGACAGGTTTGCCCTTGCTGTTCTTAGACTCACCTAATTCCCGGCTCTGAAGGCTTGCATTTTTCAACTTTAGGAGCATTTAAACCTGACCTGTGAGCCATGGTTTCTGATTGGCCCAGACAGTGATAGTCCTGGTCTCTGTGACATCATCGATGCATTTTGGGATGTAGGCAGTGACAGTTTCTGTATATTCCTGAAAGTCTGTGGTGTTGTCGTGTGTGGCGGCCTGTGGTGGAAAAGCAGTGCCTCTGAGGACCCTTCTGGCCACACCTGTACCTGCTTACGAACTGGTTTGGTGACTTTGACCAGGGGCCTGTGGGAACCCATGGCACACCTAGATTTCTGCCTGTACTGACCCTTATGCAAAATAGGTGGAATTAAGACAGTTCCAAAAGCAAACACAACTGATCAGTGCTGAGAGTGGTCCTGTTGCTGAGGTTGGGATGATCCTGTAATCTCTTATGAACGACCTCCAACGCTTCTATGACTGGGATGCAAGTGAAGACAGATGTAACATCTCTCTCTCACTGTACATGTACTGTTTATAAAATTAGGGAAACATAACCTGCACAAACAAAATAATTTGCAGGACAAATGTTTGACATCAATTTTGTTCGATTTGAAGAAGGTAGGGGGGGCAACTTCACTCACGGGTGTTTATATGGTTGGGGAAACCTGCAGTCAGCTGAGACTGAAGAAGTCACTTGGATGAGTGACGAAACGTTTCTCCAACTGAAAATGTCCAGATGAACAGAATCAACCTTTTGGGATTTACTTACCTGGATGATTAAGCACGCATCAAGACGTTATTTTATTAAACATTTTAAAATGTTAGCAGCACAAACAAACATTTTTGCAGCACAAACGTTTGACATCCATTTTGTTTGATTCCATTAATATGGGGGGGCTGGTTGACCTCTAGAAATTTTTGTTAATATCTTTAAAATAATAACGGCACAAACAAAAATTTCTGCAGCACAAACGTAGCACAAACGTTTGATACCACTTTTGTTGGATTTGGGTAATGTGGGGGGGCTGGTTGACCTTTTGACCTTTACATTTTCATTAATATCTTTAAAACAGAAGCAGCACAAACGAAAATTTTAGCAGCACAAACCAGCACAAACGTAGCACTAAAAAAGTAGACCATTTTGGCCCGTTTTGGAGCAGTCTGGGGGGATGGTGACCTTTGAATGACCTATAAAATAAAGTTTAATATCTCGGAAACAGAAGCAGCACAAACGCTAATTTTACCTGCACAAATCTGCACAAACGTAGCACTAACCGCTCCGCCTATTTGCCTTTACGTTTCAAGTGGGTGGGGGGTCAGCTTCACTCTGCTGTGAACTTTGGCTCTCTTTCCCTCTGGCGGGTCCGGTGACAGGAACGCCGGCCCGAGTTAAGCACTCTGTGTGGAACATGTCCCGTTGAACTTGCTCTGGAACGGAGCTGGGAGGCGGCAGGGTGGCCCATGAAGGGGGAAACTGGGTTCAGACTCCTATAAACTACTAACCTATACTTTCACTGCTCATCGTCATATAGGAATGTTGAGTCATATTGCAGAAACAGTCTTTTTTCTTGAAAGGAAGATTGATCCACTGTAATGTAAGGTTGGTCCAGGACATCTCCGAACTGAAGACAGTCACTCCTCTTCTCCACTCCAATAAAACCTTTAATTCAGTGGAGCATCATTTTATGTTGACGGTACCTGAATTTTCTTTGTGGAAATAAATTCAGGTGACTATCCAAAGGCACCTCTCCCCCTATTTAATACACACACACACACACACACATACATATATATGGAAGAGAGAGAGAGAAAATGAATTACACAGAGAAAATGTAGGACGCCATTAAGTCTGTCCCATCTCTCTGTATGTTTTCATACTGGTCACTTAATTTAAAAACGTGTAATGAAAGTCAGCGGTTATTTCAGTAACTCTTATCTGTGCTTCCTGTGGGCAAACCTGCTGTTCTAGGCTCCAGGACCTCACCTGCTCAGGTCTTCCCATCTGTGAATATCACCCTGTTGTCTTGTCCCACAGCAAATTCAATTAATGACCCTGGAAACACATGAATTTGAAAATAATCAAACGTTTTTTAACAATCCCCAATAGGAATAGAAATGAAATAAAAAAAAAACATTTGGCAATAAAAATGTAAATCAAGTTCAAAATAACAAGTTTCCAGAGTCCATGGTGACGTCACTAATGCACTGCAGCTGTGATGTCACGGAGGGAAAGCTCCGTTTTACAGTCTGTGTTTCACTTGATTCCGTGTCTGTGAAATGCTTTTACACCCTAAACGTGTTCACAGAGCGACGCTGGTGACCGTCAACAACTTTCAAGGCCGTGACTTGTTTCCGATGCTGGGGGAGAGCTCCCGGTGTCCCGGTACAGCAGCCGAACACGTCTGCGTGTTTTCTGTGAGTGGGTTTGTTGAGCCTCCGCTGAATGACTTCTCCAGCGCATGCGTGTCGCTGGTCCCGACAGCGAGCAACGTCCTGCTCCTGTTTTCCTCTCGGACCATCTGACACGTGTAAAACGCTAAAGTCCCCGTTTGTGTCTCACTACATGTCCCGTGTTCTGACGCTGGTGTGAGTTTCCAGTCGGACATAATTTGGAAAACACTTGTGAAGTCACACGTGTGGCTGACCGGGGTCGTCATCGAGCTCGAGTGGAGGTGTGTTGGGAGGTGAGTGAGTGCGTGGGGTTGTTGGATGTGGTGATGTGGAACATAAAGCCGTCGCTTTGCTATGGCTGTGATGGAGCTGTCACGGCGTCTTCGTGATCCGAGCACCGCTTTATGACCGAGCACCTTCACCGGTGCTCCGTCAGCCCATCCTGATCCGGGACCATCCCAAACACCGTTCGGGTAGAAAACTCTGTTCGCAGCGATGCTTGCGGTGTGGGCTGTGCTGTGTGTACAAGCTTGTATGGACTGAATCTGAACGTTACGAGCTTCTGTGGGTGCTATTACTCCTTCTGACCAGAGGTGTCGCTGTGTGAGCGGTGAAAGAGGCGGGAGAAGCTAAGAGTTTGTCTGCTCCACACAGCTGATCCACAGACTGGCTCAGTGGGATGATCAAGTGTTCCCAGTTTGCTCCAGCAGACTTTGGCCAGTTTAAGTAAGACACAGCTCAACAGCGCTCACCGTGCAAGAAAAGGAATTTGATATAGGAATGATCAGATAATGAATTCAGTAACCTTCAATGTGTTGCTTTAACTCTAATACCGGTAATATTCTCTGGACTTGTGTGCAGACTGAAAAGATGCCAAAGAAAAGCAAAACTCCGAGTGTGAAGAGACGGATCGCTGACCAAGAGCAGCCCGCTGTCAAACGAAGCAAAGAGGAGCAGAGCGACACTTCACCCCTTTGCTTCCAGAGCCCAGCCACACTGTTCGAGAGCCTCATCCAGCCGATGGGGACAGATCGGTTCTTCTCAGAGTATTGGGAGAAGAAGCCTCTTCATCTGCAGAGGTCTGATCCTGGCACAGCCTCGTACTACCAGTCCCTGTTTCAGCTGTGTGACCTGCAGAGCCTGTGTTCTCAGGGTCTCGAGTACTACAGGGACATCAACGTCGTTCGCTGCGTCAACGGCAAGAAAAAGCTTCTGAACAAGGAAGGCCGAGTGAAGCACAGTGTTCTCAATAAGATCATGAGTCAGAACAAAGCCACCGTCCAGTACCACCAGCCGCAGAGGTTCAAGGTGAGTGTCATGGCTTTGCTGCCTTTGGACCAGTTTGCATTCATGGTTCATCCACCTGTTTCCTTTTTGTGTATGCAGTGTGTTTGGTGCGCTGCCGATACATGGCCAGCTGTGATGAGCAGTTGTTGTCTGCACAGCTGTGTTGGCGCCCTCGCCTCTGGACCACACACATCACCAGTACATGAAACTGAAGACGTTTCTATGGCCGAGCATTGTTCACAAACCCGTGTCTGGATGTTCCATGTACACATTTCTCTCAGACCATCTCATTTCCTTTTCACCAAACAATTTCATTTCTTGCCGAGCACCTTTGTTTCTTCTTTTCAACATCCACCACCTCATGTTAGACTAAACCAGTAGCACTGCATCCTGGTCTCCCATGAGGCCTCACGGGTGGGGGCTCAGTCAGGCTCGGCTCACTGTTAGTCTCTGCAGCCTGTTTGCTGCTGTGCTCAGTCGTGTTTCGTGTGATATCTGTGTTTCTCCATCCATCCTGACCACCTGATCTGATGTGTTGTTGAATGTAGTGGGGGATTTGTCTCCCACTGAGTTTCTGCCCTGTGCTCATTGATCTTCCCTCCTCCTCCTCATCTGTGTCTCTGTGGGGATTTTCCTCTTACTGTCCTTTGAAGAGTAGCTCTGCCGGGCTCGTCCCAGTTGTGGATTGTGACGTCCTTCCGGAGTTCCTTTTTCCAGTCTAACCCCTCGGATTGTGCGATGTGCATTCCTTTTCACGTCACCGTTTACTTGTGTCCACGTGGGTGTCAAAGATAGGAACTGTGTGCCGCTGTGTGTGGATATTGTGTCTTATTTCTGCTTTAATGTCACCCTGGACATGTCTGCAACCACTCCCAGCACATCTAGTTGAATTGCAGTTTCCTTGCTGAGTATTGGCTCTCCTGTTGCTTGATGCAGTGAAGTCAGCTGGCATTACAGATCTACTTCACCAACGGTACATGTCACTGTGTTTGATCTCTCATTACAAACGTATAGTTTGGCTCTGATTCTGTTTGCACACATCTCACTGTTGCTTTCCACTGTATTCTCTACATGATCGTCCTGAGGCACGCCTGTTCCTTAGCAAAATGACCCCCACGTTTATCTGTTTTCTCTTTCCCATCTTCACAGTGTTTGCTTGTATTAAAGTTCCCCTCCATCGCTGCCATCTGCAGCTTTACTCGTTCACACTGTTCCTTGATCTCTGAAGTTCAAACCAGTGTCACGTTGGCTTCTTGCAGCAACTTTCCCTTCACATAGTCGAACATGTGTCACCGAGGCATCCACCTCCTCGGTCAGCTTTCCGTCTGTGGTCAGCCGCCTCGTCGCCCTGCAGTCCAGCACGACACGCTCGGCGTAGCAGTCAAACTTCAGCAAAGGCTTGTTGTCATATTCCTCGATGAGCCTGTGCTTATAAGATTTAACTCCGGCTCGGCGCTGTCACATGTATGCGACACAGCTTTTGTTCAGATTAAAGTCTTCACTCCAATCAGCCTGAACTGTTTAATTCAACACCCACTGTGAACATAGGCCAGATTTCAAAGATCATGACACTGTCCAAGTACCTGTGGAGCTAACACTGTGCATGTGGAGGCCGCTCTCAGCAGGTCTTCTGTGTGTTGTCAGGATGAGCTGTGGAGGATTCAGGAGAAGCTGGAGTGCTTCTTTGGGGCTCTGGTGGGCTCGAACATCTATATCACCCCAGAGGAGTCGCAGGGCCTTCCACCTCATTATGATGATGTAGAGGTACAACAATAACTGTGGATGATGTGAGTAATGTGCGGTCCAGCATACGTGTTGCTAATCTCCATGGTGCTCTGTGCACAGGTGTTTATCTTGCAGCTGCAGGGACAGAAACATTGGCGTCTTTATAATCCTACTGTTCCACTGGCAGCTGAATACAGCGTGCAGTCAGAGGACAGTATTGGCATCCCAACTCATGATATTATACTGAAGGTACAGCACTTTATATCAGCTAAAGCAAGTATGATCTGATTCTGCAGTACATCTTCTGTTCAAGGTTTAATGTTCATTTTTATTCAAACGTATGATCATCTTTGGGAATGTCTTTGTAGGAATGGGCAGGGGTGCAGAAGTCCCTGGAGGAGCAGTAGTAATGGTTCCTTAAACGTTTCTCCCACAGAGGCGGAAAAGAAAAGGAGCTCAAATCAGACGTGCTTGACTCTGTTGTCTTTGTTAAATCCAGAATCAAGGTTGAAATCCTTTGTCTCGCACATGGTCTCAAATAATCAGACCCAGTCGTATCTTACAGACCTCATAGCGTGGTATTGCTTCAAGCAGAATGGGAGGCAGAGCCTTCAGTTTTCAGGCCCCTCTTCTGTGGAACCAGCTCCCAGTTTGGATTCAGGAGACAGACACTATCTCTACTTTCAAGATTAGGCTTCAAACTTTCCTTTTAATAAAACATGTAGTTAGAGCTGGATCAGTGACCCTGAATCCTCCTTCAGCTACACTGCCACATGAGAACAAAGGGCTGGGTTTGAATTAGGAATTTCATGTGAATTTTACTGATGGGTCAGTGTAGCACAGACCTACTGCTGGAAGGCCAAGATAATTCTACTACAACAGCAAGACGCAAGTCACTAAGTGAGAAACAGAACCCTCTCATAGGATGTGTCCCTATAAAACACTACAGCCCCCCCACCAACAGGCTGGGGAGGTGGTCCGAGACAAAGGAATGTCTTTGATCCTGCTGCTTGAACTAAGACTTACAAATTTAAGTAACACAATGACAACATGTAACAATTTGACTCAACATTTACAAGGATGGGTCACATTCCAAGTATTGCCTCATTGTGTGAGGACTACTTGTGGCTGATGTCACTATGAGGTCATACAGTTATTATGAAACAAAGATACTTTTTGAAGTTTTTACACAGAACAAAGATTTTTGATTTGAATTCTTAAACTAAGTTTGAACAGTCATGTCATTGCTTTATTATGTGAGACATAATTGAACTTATTCTGTGTTTATATGTACAAAACCTTTAACCGAGACCAGTAACACAGAGCTCTGTCTGACCATGTTAATCACAGTGTTTTAAGTATGAACAAGTCTTCTCTCTGGACAGGCTGGAGATCTGCTGTACTTTCCTCGGGGAACCATCCATCAAGCCAGAACCCCGGCAGGAGTGAACTGCTCCATCCACTTAACTCTCAGCACCTACCAGAGAATGTAAGCTTCTTCTTCTTCCCCTTTTTACCCCAAGCCCTAAAAGGCTGATAGTAGCAGATAAAAATTTTGCGAATGTGCTAACTGGAGACCGAGGTAGTTTCAGATTGATACCATAGGTCAGGGGTCTCGAACTGCAGGCTTCGAGGGCCGGTGTCCTGCAGGTTTTAGATCTCACCCTGGGTCAACACACCAGAATCACATGATGAGTTCATTACCAGGCCTCTGGAGAACTTCAAGACATGTTGAGGAGGTCATTTAGCCATTTAAATCAGCTGTGATGGATCAAGGACATCTAAAACCTGCAGGACACCGGCCCTCGAGGCCTGCAGTTCGAGACCCTGCTGTAGGAGCATCTACTAACTCAGAAGAGTTCAAATTCCATGGCGTTGACCTGAGAGGTTACACTTAATGAAAATCTCATGAATCCAGTGACTTGACAACAAGGCGATGTAGAATTTTGAAAGTGATTTGTTTGTTTGTTTGTTTGTTTTTACAAAGTATCAACTTTCATAAAAAAAAAGATTCTGTTGAAATCGCACTTCCTTTTCCTTTATTGGCATGTCAGGGAGTAAGTGTGCAGTAAAACTACTGCCCACTGATCCGGCACACAGACTCGTACTCGACTCAGTAGAACAGACGTCTGCTCAGCAGAGTAAAGTCAGGGTACATCATCAGGTTTTCAGCCAATAAGAAACAGAAGAACTGGTCCTGTTCAAAGCTCCAAACACTGATAACAGATGGGTTTGATGATGATTGTTTCTGTCGTGCTCAAACAAAACTGGTGTGTGAATGAGATCCAGAAGAGTTCTCTGTTGCTAATCAGTCCCACACTGTCTCACTGTCCCCGCCTGCTGTCAGGTCATGGGGAGATTTGCTGTTGGACGTATTTCCCAGCTTACTGTGTGGCCGCAGCAGGAGGGAAGTCAGCCTCAGAGAGGGGATGGCCAGAAGACTCTTACTGGTAATCACGACAGTATGAACACCATCTCTGTATTCCCATGACATATTATTCCAAACTGATCCTGACAGATGCTTTTTCTGTCTGTGACTGCACGCTGAAGAATCTATGGCAGTATATGAGATGGTTTCATAGTACCAGTCAGGAGTTTGGACACAGCTTCTCATTTAATGGTTTGTCTTTAGTTTCATGACTGTTTACATCGTAGAGTCTCACTGAAGGCATCCAAACTATGAATGAACACATGTGGAATCATGCAGTAAACAAAAAGTGTGAAGTAGCGGTCAAAGCCAGCCTTTGCTTTGCTCACTCTTTCATTCTCTCCATGAGCTTCATGAGGTCGTCTCCTGAAGTGGTTTCCAACAGTCTTGAAGGAGTTCCCAGAGATGCTGAGCACCTGTTGGTCCTTTTGCCTTCACTCTGCGCTCCATCTCATCCCAAACCATCTCCACGGGGTTTAGGTCAGGTGACTGTGGAGGCCAGGCCATCAGGTGCAGCACTCCATCACTCTCCTTCTGGGTCAAACAGCCCTCACACAGCCTGGAGGTGTGTTTGGGCTCATTGTCCTGTCCTGTGGCTGCAGGATGCTGTGGTAGCCATGCTGGGTCAGTCTGCCTTCAGTTTTGAATAAATCCCCAACAGCGTCACCAGCAAAGCCCCCCACACCATCATCACACCTCCTCCATGCTTCACAGTGGGAACCATGCACGTAGAGACCATACGTTCACCTTTTTAGCAATTTTATGCACTGACTGACCTTCAGTTCTTAAAGTAATGAGGGACTGTTTCTAACAGTTGTCAAACAGGCCTGTCAGCTGTGCACCAACCTGACACAAACAACAGATGGTCCCAACGTCATTAAGAAGGCAAGAAACTCCACAGATGAACCCTGACAGGCTCACTGTGAGGTGAAACCATGTCAGGTGACTACATCATGAAGCTCACTGAGAGAAGGCCGAGGGTTTGCAGCGCTGTCAACAAAGCAAAGGGCGTCTACTGTCAGGAATCTGAAATATCCATCCATCCATCCATCCATCCATCCATCCATCCGCTACCGCTTATCCTTTTCAGGGTCGCGGGGGGCGCTGGAGAATCTGAAATATATGTAGAGTTATTTATACATTTTCTCTTTGCTACATAATTCCACCCGTCATGCTTATTATATTAATGTCTTCAGTTTGTATCAGTTTGAAGAAGTAAAAATAAAGAGAAAGCATTAAATGAGAATCTCTGTCCAAACGTTTGACAGGTAGTGTGTGTAACATCTGCAATGTGCTGTTTTTAATTGACTCATAATTACTTAAAGCTGTTCTGTGATCTTTTTCCCTGAAACTGGAGCAATGTTGAGGTAAACGGGTCCTCATAATGCACTGCTTTCATAGTTTTTAGAAGATTTATCTTCTAAGAATGAATATAAAACGAAAATAGCTTCAGAAGAGAGCGAGGTCTGTATTTGTGCCTCTGTCATTACAGCTCAACTTCTAATGCTTTCTGAATTATGTAAAATATGAATGAGATGCATTCACAGTCACATGCATGTCTGTGTGTAGAGCAGCAGTGCAGGCCTGCACACCAACCAGCGGCTGGCCGCCAGCCTCAGAGCTCTGGCTGACGAGATGGAAACTGGGGCGCAGGACCTGGGCTTCACTCACATGAAGAGAGACTTCATCATGAACAGACTGCCTCCTTACTGCCAGCAGCAGCTGTCTTCACCATGTATGTCATGGATGCATTCAGATCGATTTTTCAGTGATGTACATTTGTGCATATAAACATATGGTGTGTGTCACAGCTGGAAAGAGTCCTGCCTTGGAGGATACAGTGATTCTGACCTTTAAAGACCATGTGGTAATAACAGTGGAGCCCCGCCCACAGAGCACAGTGAGTCCTTTAAGGCTGTAAGTACAGAAATGTGCAGCCCTGTTGGGGTTCTGTGCGTGCGCTCTAACAGTGTGCTCTGAACTGTGTGTGTTTCAGGACGACGCCACAGAGCTGGTAGTATTTGTCTTGCATTCTTTGAAGAACCAGAGAGAAGGTCACATGATGGGCGACAGCTGTGATGACCAGGAAGAACGCAGCATCTCCACGGTAATGCCATACCTCGCTGATGGTCCTTTCATATTCATAACACATGTTCAACAGTGTTCTGCTGCAGAGGTGCAGAAATCCACCGCCACAGATATTTATCCTCTGTGACGAAACCTCGAACAGCCACGAAACAGTTAGTGTGACCCGCGAAAACCGAAACATTTGTCCATGTTTGGTTTAAAACGAGTGTTTTTAAGGGTTTTTATCCTCAACTGTAAAAGCTGGTCGGGTGCTGTCACTCGGATCAGGCAGTGTAGGAGGTTCACACTGACACACAGGTGCTGCTGCTGAAGAACTGGACCAGTTCAAGTCTGTGACCTCAACATAAAGGTCAGAGGTCATGTTCTCTGAAAGTCTTGTTAATGCCATAACTGGAGAACAAGCTGGCGTAAGATTTTGACCCGATAGGTGTGTGTACTGGGAGGCTGAGGGTTAGCACTGGCAGCTTTATTTATACAGCACCAGTTCACAGCAGTTATCTCAAGGTGCTTTACATTCCAAGGTAAAGACCCCAGACTGTGAGGCTGAGCGTCACATGCTGAAAATATCCACCAATCAATACCAGTGAGATGTGCAGCTGTGTTATATCATCAGGTATTTGAAGAAGGACCTGGGTTTACCTTCTGATTGGACATGGACAGTGAGACAATGAAGCGCACTATATGGATGTGTGTTGAACATGTGTGTTGAAAAAGGTCTCCACCCTAACCATATGTCTGTGTCTGCAGGGCTTGCAGTTTCCCCTGTCCTACCTCCAGGCCCTGCGGCAGCTCCAGCTGGCAGAGCAGCTGGTTGTTGCCCAGCTTCAGCTGCCCACACAGGAGGACAAACTCAACCTGGCCCTTGCTCTGTGGAGTGAGAACCTGCTGCGTGTCCTGTAGTTCACCTGCAGTCAGCTACTGATGTACACCTGATTGTTATCAAAACGTCGTATTTGTCTTTGACCTCTTTTCCTGAATAAAGCTGGTATTTAAAGATTGACCTTTACAAAGTTTTGACAGTTACTGCTTGAGTTCAAATGTCTTCTTGTATAATGAGGATTAACAGGAACGTCACTGGGAAAACCTGCATGGCTCTGTGTGCCTGTGCAGTAACAGTAGTAATAGCTGCTCACTGCTGTAACCATAGACTAGACTTGTAAAATCGACGGGCTCATCTAGTTTGTTTTTAATGTAATTATTGGTTTCTGTTATTAGTTTGAGTGTGTCAGTAATACAGCAGTGCCAGGAAAACACAACTGGTCATTCCTGCGACGACGTGCATACAAAAACAAACGGCGCCTAATCGATGCACAAACACAATCCGCCATCACAGTCAGGAGACCTGACCCCAAGCAGGAGACAGGGAGGCGGCCCACACGGAGCGGTCGCCATCATCATGATCTAATGTGACATATATGCATGATTGTGTCATTTGTATAAAATATTATAAGCTGTTTATGCAAAGCTTCATTAAGAATGGTGCAACCGTACAAGACGAGATGCTACAGTCATGATGAATGTAGATGTTGGCCAGTTCATGGAAACACTGATACCAGAGACCGAGGCCAATCTTCACAGACAGGTTCATAACATTTTTAGGATTTCACCTCTGAACATCACAATAGTGGTTTTTCAATGAAGATGTGATTTAAGAGCAGATTTTCAGCTTGGTTTCACAAGTATTAAGTAACTATTTAATTACCATTTCCACTGCCATCTCTTTACAGCTCTCCATTTTCAGAGGCTCAAATGTAATTGGGCAAATGCCATGTCCTTCCTTGAGATGCTGCTAGACCTGTACTGCAGCACCTGTGACCTGCTGGTTACAGAGGGATTGAATAGGACGGCTGAATCTGCAGCACATGAAAGGAGGAGGCGACTTGAGACACAGCAGTAGGGCTCACAACTGTTTGACTTGGAGCATGTCACAGGCATAAATGCAGAGGACTGCATCAGGATCAAATGTTTTCCAAATCGAGCATGCATATCATCGTTAAGATTTCAGTGCTGAATAAGGCATGGCTGCTTTTGACCGAGGACAAAGGAGGAGGCTGGGGCCAGGAGACCAGAGGAAGGAGGGATGGGCTGAAACCGGCCAACAGTAAGACCGACAGCCGCAGTTCTAAAAACAGACGATTAACTCTCCGAATTTATTTCAAAATGTTTTATGTTAATGAAACACTGTGAGATCACCACTGAATTCGTGTTCACCCACAAACACCGAAAAATGATTGTTATCTTTTTTTTTTTTAAAGAAAGGTTTGAAAGTGGAACCAAAGTGCGAGCGTCACAAACATCACCGGGCAGATTTCACCGGCGTACCCGGGAGCCTCCAATGACAGGTAACGCTCGACAACAACATCAAGGTAAATGAATGTGTTTGTGTGTTTGTGTACAGCCTGTGTGTTTGACCGCAGAGCTTTACGTTCACAGCCTAAACTGGGACGAAGCATTTGGAGCTGCCTGAGCGAACATCGAGTCAGCGCAGGGAAACAAACGTCCGGCGAGCCTTTGTGCTAATATTTGTTTCTGTAACACGGCAAACACGCTGTGCGTGAACCGAGCCTCAGCTACTTTAAGTGTGCAGATCGTGCAAGTTTATAATAATACGAGTCACAGATTCGGTATGTTCACTCATAATAAAGCTGCTGACGGCCTGACCAACATTTAGTTATTGCTACAAACCGACCAGCTTGTAGGAATAACTAAATGTTGCACGGCTGACAAGAATTTCCTTTTTTTAAACCTCGGATGTCTCTGTTATTTGGGATTTTTATCCTCTTTAGCAAAATGCGCTGCGCAGTGATTTTCTCGGATTGTTGTGCAGCAGCTGGCGGGCACGGAGCTGACCCTGACTGTAGTCACAGCTCTTCACTGGCACAGTGCTGCTCTTCTGTCTCGGTGCCCACGTTTGAGCAGCTTTGAAAACCCTGACCAGGGATCATTTGGATGGTCAGCATCTGTGGGCCACTTCTGCAAATCATCAGCGGGTTTCCCACAGTCGAAATTTCCACAACTACTCCTGTGAGTGGTTTCAACTTTGGGACCAGCTACAGCCAGTAAATCGCCCTTTTAGTGAAAATGTCTGGAAAGGGATTTTGCATCGGTGGAAGGAGCTCACTGTGTCCTTGCCAGATTTGGTTTCTAACAAAGACAACACATGACAACTACAAAGTCATCGCATTTAAACAGACAAACACACCATAAGCTCTGAACAGCAGATACTGTCCACCTGTTCTGTTTGGACAAACCTGCTGATGTTTGTCTTGCAGTTGATGCTGGCCTCTCTGTCCATGATGATGTCACATGGTTTCAAGAGCAGTAAGCAGGACTTCAACTTTGGACCATGGAAAGTGACTGCTTCCAAAAACCACATCATGAAGTCCAAGGACATTGAACGGTGAGATATTTGTCACATTTTAATATCATCTAAGCTGTGTCGGGACTGTCAGAGTACCAAACAGTAGAGTCTGTGTGTGTCCACATGAGTCGTGTTTACATGATCAGCTGTTTTTGCCTGTTTATTGCATCACAAAAGCTGTAACACGTCCTCTTCATCAGACAGCAACGCACCGAGCATCATCACATCTTCTCGCTGTGATGTGATCACATGGTGGAAAAATAGAAATAACCATAAATGAATAATGTAGACACTGAAAGAAGCAGCCGCGACACGTTAAAGAAAACAAACTAATATTGTTGCAGGCGCTGCTCGATTTGTTTCTGATGTTTTGAATCCTCCCAAAACGACTAGAATAGATGAGAAAACCTGATTGATATCAGTCTTCACTGTTTGACTTTCCAGGCTAGCAGAAGACATGAACATGCCTTCTCTTCCAGAGATGTTGTTTGGAGACAACATACTGCGCATCCAGCACACGGACGGTTACGGGATTGAATTCAATGCTGTTGATTCCTTGAAGAGAGTCAGCAACATGGAGGATAGCGTCAAGGTGGCGTGTGCTCAGGAATGGCAGGAGAGCAGGTAAGACGCTCACTGTTAGCTTCTGTCAGATAATCTTCTCTGCTTGGATAAAAACCCACTTTTAGACCAGTACTTGGGACTCGGCGTGCTGCTGTGTCTGTCTACGGCGTTCTGCGGCAGATTTTCTGCGACGCCGCTGCGTTGCACCAATTTTCTGACTGTCAGCTACTGTCCAATGTATTTGACAGGTCTTGGTGTTTCAGTCATACCCTAGAGAACAAAGTGTGGTGCGTTCATTCTGTCAGCTAAAGGTGTAGTATAGGCTCAGGGTCACACTGGCTTACTGAGCTAAACATCTTGGATGATATCCCTTCCAGAGCTGATTCTGAACACTCTAAAGATGTGATCCGACCTTATGACTGGACGTACACCACAGACTACAGAGGCACTCTGACAGGAGAAAGCATGCAGATAAAGGTAGGCAGGTTTGACACTGTTCACTCTTCAGTCACAGGTTTGTAAGAAAGTGATGTGAGGTTTTCGTGTGAAGGTGTCTGAGACTGCCGAGCGTATTGACATGGAGAAGCTTAAGGCTCGGGAACACATCATGTTCTTTGATGAGGTGCTGCTGTTTGAAGATGAGCTGCACGACCATGGAGTCTCTATGCTTAGCGTCAAAATTGTGAGTGCCGTCTTCCTGTCCCGTGGGACTGCCAAATCCAAATGAGCAGCCGATTTAACACTGATGATGACGATGATGTTTCTTGTTGATGCAGCGAGTGATGCCGACCAGCTTCTTCCTGTTGATGCGTTTCTTCCTGCGAGTGGACGGAGTGCTGATTAGAATAAACGATACTCGACTATATCACGAGGTAAGTTGTTTCATCACCTGAGAGTGTGCTGCCAGACTTCATCACGGGCAGGTGACAGACTTCAAAGTGACTCACGTGATGTAACGTTTGGTTTCAGGCTGGGAAGGATTACATGCTGCGAGAGTTCACTACGAGGGAAAGCAAAATCTCAGAGCTGAAGGTGAGCAGTGACACAGAGCTGTGATTCTGTTATTTGTTTCCACTTACTGGCTTCTTTGATCCAAAGCAGAGCCCGAATATTTTCATGTTCACGAAAGGCTTTGTGTGAGTTTGAACGTCGTCTGGCACTTTATTCTAGCACCGACTCCTTTTGGATTTGTTAATAACTATCGTAGGAAGGAAAAATATATGTCAATGCTTTTGCATTCTTTCGGAAATGTAGCTGGGTAATTATGTCATTGGCATCGGTGAGCCACTGTCAATATGTGACATATTGAAGTCGCGTTTGAATTTGCGCTTGTTTTTTTGCTTTCACTTTGCAATCGTGCGAACTGTGTATAGAGAGCAACAGCACTGATCTGTGAGTGATGATAATTTGCACCAATTCCTCTGACATCGTCTTATTAATCGTTAGCTTACTATGCAAACATGACAAGTGAAATCTCCTGCAGCTTAAACATGTGAGAGGTTGATCGCGCAGAGAATCGCTGAGCTTATGTGAGTCCGTGTGTAAAAGCAGCAGGATATATATTTTAGTTCTGCTGAGCCAAATAAGACAGGTCAGGGTGAAGAAGTGACAACCAAAGAAAAGCTTACCACAAAACGGAGAAGTTATGACAAATCAGACTATAAGGCAAAAAGAAAGTGCAGCTTTATGGTTTCATGGACAAAAGAATTTCTGTGGCTGCAATATGACGAGCTAAATAACCAGGGCTGCACATAAGTGGTCCGCAGGTGCGCATTCGCTGTCAAAATAAAAAACACGCACAAGATATGAAGTTGCAACGCGTGTTTGCGTACATAAGATTTTCAGGAGGAGGACAGACGTTTGTTTAAAACTCTTAAAGATGTCGAAGAAGCTCCTTTAAGCAATTACTTTGGTGTTCCTCCACCTCCAAACAAATGTCAGGAGTCCGAACCACAAAAGAAGCATGTATTCTCGGAAAAGTGGTTGCAGGAGGTGAGCTGGCTTCAAACAAATGATGAACGCACAGAGATGTGGTGCAGAATGTGCCGTGAAAATCCCACTCTAGGACAAAAACAGCCTTTTATATGGACGCAAACGCGCGCTGCAACTTCTTATCTGGTGCGCGTCTTTTATTTTGACAGCGAATGCGCACATGCGGACCACTTATGTGCAACCGTGTAAATAACATAATGTTCTGCCGGGTGTGTTGTTGGTTTTCTCTCGATTTCTGAGTCGACAAGCGCCTTTGTTACTGGGACCAGTCATTTTAAGAAAGACCCCATTAGAACCCATGAGAAATGCAAGAAACACATTATTGCTCAGTCTGCAATATCTTTCCCAGAACAAACACCAATCGCAAATAACATATTAAAAATAAACCTGAAAAATCTGTTTAGAACAGCTACTATGTTGCAAAGAGTGAACTACCACTGGCAAAATTTAGCAGTCTTTGCAAACTTCAAAAAGCAAACGGCCTCAATCTTGGTTCCACTTGCCTCTTACCGTGACTTCAGTGGAAATGTCAGATTCAGGCTCTGACACAGACTGATTCGTGTCCTACACAGTTCTTACAAGTTCATAGAAATTTCTGTTCAATTAGAACCAAGTATTTGAGTTGATGATTGTCATTTTTATACAATGTTGTAATTTGTTTTTCAACAATTTTTTGATTAATGTTTTGTTTCCGTTACAATATTATACATTAATGTATAATATTGTAACGGAAACAAAACGAGAAACAAAACATCAATCAAAACATTGCTCTCTTTTTTATTCGGGCTACTTAAATTTATTTTGGGCTAAAACTGAAGAGTCCCTGCCCGAAGGGCTACCAGGGAGTTTGAAATTTTGCGAGGCCTGATAATAATAGTACATTTTAAAAGCACCTTTCAAGACAACCAAGGACACTTAACAAAGAGTAAAACACATAATAGATCAATAACAAGATGAAGAACAATAAAAACAAAAAAGCACAAGATAAAATGAACAAACATTAGGTTCACAGTGAATATGCAGATTTGAACAGATGGGTTTTGAGTTGAAATTTAAATTGGGGGAGAGAAAGTGTTTCTTATATCTGGGGGAGAGAGTTCTTCAGCCTGGGAGCGGAGCAGCTGACGGCTCTGCTTCCCATGGTGGTGAGGCGGAAGGAAGGCACAGCAAGCTGGACAGAAGAAGAGGATCGAAGTGAACGGCAGAACAGGTGGTGCTTAACAGGTCAGAAAGGTAAAAAGGAGCAAGGTCATGAAGGGCCTTGAAGGTGAGCAGAAGAAGTTTGTATATTATTCGGAATTTCACAGGCTCCCAGTGAAATTCCTGAAGAACAGGGGTGATGTGCTGGTAGGAGGGGTTCTGGTAATAATCTGTCTGGTAATAATGCAGGCAGCGGAGTTTTGAACCAGTTGAAGCTGATGGAGGGATTTTGGGGGGAGACCATGTAAGAGAGAATTACAATAGTCAAGGTGGGAGGTAACGAGACTGTGGATGTAGACTGGGTGCAGGATGTAATCTGTTAATGCTGCATAGATGGAAATGGGCAGGTGAGATTATTGATGTGAGATTTATAGGACAGTGAACTGTCTAGGATGACACCAAGGCTCTTAACCTGAGGAGAGGGGAAAACTGGAGTTATCGATGGTGAGAGAGAAATGGTTCGCCTTCAAAAGGTTGGATTTGATGCCTGTAAGGTGGATTTCAGTTTTATCCTCATTGAGCTTTAAAAAATATAATCTACTGACTGGACTGGTTAATGTGTTAGAAAAGGAAGGATACCACAACATGAAATGAAATGAAAATAATCACAGGCTGAATTCAAAGACAAGCTGTAAATCAAAGTGAACAAAAATGTGCACCAGGCTAGTGCTTGTTGCCAGAATGGGCCTCAGTAGTGTTTATGCCGCCACATGCATGCCTGACAACATGGGACCATGCTCCTCCAGTGCACTAGCAGCTCTTCTCACAGATCTGGACCGAGCTCCTGGACAGTCCGAGGTGCAACCGAACTATGATGTCCCTGAGGTGTTCAGTTGGATTGGGGTCAGGTGAGGGTATCCATGGACATGCCTCCGTAGACCATCACTGACCCACCGCCAAACCGGACATGCTAAACGATGTCCTCCATGGATGTCCTTCAGGGTAAACTTGCCAATCAGGCTCCTCGGTCCTGGGCAGCAAACACAGCGCCCCCTAGAGTACGTCATGTCCTCGTGAAGTTGGTGAAGTCTGTTCTGCTGCTTAGATGGAAACAGGATAGAACAATATGAATGGGTGAATAAAGCATGTTGTATAGATCACCTTGAGTGCTGTGGGAGAGAAGAAAAGTGCTATATAAGAATCAGTCCGTTTACCAATACTGTGTCGATGGTAGTTTTGCTAAAAAGATGTCAGACTCTGAAGCTTTCTGTGGTCCCCTCTCCACCTGGACTAGTAGCGTTCTCCTGTCTGAGCAGTGTCCAGAAAAACAACGTGGGTTTTATTGGCAAACTTTGTGGGAAAACCTGGACAGATGGTGTCCATCTGTTTCCCTATGAATTAATGCTTCGGGTTTTAACAGGATGAATCTGTCTTTATTAACAGGTTACATACCACGGACTTCCAACCCTTACTTGATCCAGCTGCCTTGGCTAATTATAGACTGATATCTTATCTTCATTATAGACGTTTTGAAAGAGAAGTAATCAAAGAGTTAACTCATCATCTCCAAAAGAGGAATATTATACTTGGTCCTAAAAATGTTAAAAGTTGATGTCCAACCTGATACTTTGCTCAGATGGCCTCAGGTGTACTTTCAACAAATACGTAGAGCTCGCCTGATTCATTTGTGCAATGTCATTAAAGTTAGAAACATCCTGAGTCAGAGTGCTGCTAAAAAACGGGTTCATTATTCTCAGGATGTCCAAAACATGACCTGAAAAGCCTTCAGTTGACTCAAAGCTCCGCCCACTGGCACTGCAAAGAGATTATTAGCTTCTCTTCAGTGGCTCCCTGATAAATTCAGACTTGAATTTAAAATCCTTCTCATGTTCAAAGTCTGTTCAGCCACATCCTCAACACCTCACAGTTATTATCCTGACAGCACGTCGCTCTCAGACCGCTGGCTTACCTGTGGATACTTGTTGGCTGATGTATCAGTAGAGGACGCTCCAAGCTATCAAAATGTAGGATGAAATATTTAATTCTAAAAAAAAAGAAATCAGAACAAAACAGTTAAATTCATGTTGTAGAGGGCTAAGGGTGACGATGGAAATGTACTAAAACTGTATCACAACAACAATAATAATGAAACCAGCGTCAGACAGCTGCCTGTGCCCGTCCTGGGACGAGATGTCAGTGTGCAGAAGAACCCCAGCATGTTAGCAGTGTGTTTGCAGAGGAAGCTGGGAGCTGTGGTGAGCTCAGTGTACTCGTGTTGTCTGAAGCAGCACCAGGACTGCTCACACTGACATGCTGACTGTGCTGCACCATCACACGTTCATGATGCTGTTTATACAGCATTTAGGATTTTTGTTTTTCATGGGTGATTCTGAAGTACATTATTATTTGTTGTTTTTTATATAAATATGAATATTCAGATCAATTTTTACTTTAATATGTGGTTTTTATTTTGACTCCAGATTAGTTCTTCAGTTTGATTCGTTGTGTCCTCCTCTTCAGAATGTTCCGGCTCCACTGTTCACCGATCCCAACGAGGTGGCCCAGTACTTAACCCTGAAGATGACCGAGTGTGAGAAGCTGGAACTTCCTGTGCTGCAGACTCACACAGCTGATAATAAAGTCATTGAGTGACAGTATAGTGAAAGATCCGCGCTAACTGTTCTGCATAGTGACAAACAGAAATATTAGTCTTAAACTGTTCCTTTATCTCACACCAACACAAAGCCACGACTGCTCTTACAATTATCTGTACAGGAACAACTTTTTTCATATAGTTTGCCCTTAAAACTAGAATCTGCTTCCTGTTTTGTTCATATTTGACATTTCTTATTATGAGACTTGCTTTGTAACATAAAGCATTGTAGAATAACTGTTTCTAATATTAGTTCATCGGTACAAAACAAAACAAACAAATCCTGTATTTTCCAAATTCAAAATCAACAGTTTGTGTAAATATCCCTGCTGAAGGTGAAGAAGTGTATTTTTCCTTTGTGTCGGAAGCACCTTCAGATTCAAATGTCTCCCATATGGCCACATAAATTTTGTTTGTGTAGTAACTACGTTGCTTTGTGTGTGGTCGATAGTTCTTTCCTGACAAAACAGTATCAACATTTTTAAATCATTCCCTCTATCAGACAGCGTTCCGGTTGGACTCCAGCTGGGAGCGCTTTGAGCCTCACCAGGTGAACAATGAGAACATGTGATGATAGTGTTTTGTAATAACAGCATAATGGCAGTAATAATGTTGCACAAAAAATGTTTAAAATATGAATTGTTATTACATTAAATAATGTAATTTATAACAGACATAATCGTCATTATCCAGAAAGATTTCCCTGAGTGTGTATAACAACCATGAAAGAGAGTTGGGAGCTCCACTCTTGCACTGGCAGAATATACAGAGTCGTGTGTGATGATGTGAGTGCATCATATTTTTAAGAGCATGTTGTTCCAGTAAACCTCTGCCACAGGATTGGTGGTAGCTGGCGTTTTCTAAAAGGCCTGTTACAGTACCCACCTCCTGTGGAAGCAGCTCCCAGATCAGACTCAGGAGACAGACATCTGCTCAACTTTCAAGATCAGGCTTCACATCTGTCTTCACTGAAGGTGGTCCGTAAGAGATGACAGGATGACCCCAACCTCAGCAACAGGACCGCTCTCAGCACCGACCAAGTGTGTTTGAACTGTGTCTTCATTCCACCTACTTCACATACAAGGGTCAGTTCCACAGGCAGAAACATGGGTGTGCCATGGGCTCCCCAGTTTCATCCATTGTGGCCAATTTGTACATGGAAGAAGTGGAAAAGAGGGCTTTGCTATCCTACCCTGGAACACCACCAAGCCATTGGTTCAGATATGTGGATGACACCTGGGTGAAAATCTGATCCGTTTGTCCGGGTTGGAACCCGGTTAATTGCATAAGTACAAGGAGGCGGGACCTCACAGCAGAAATATACTCCAAAATGTGTTGTACATTATTATATGTAGCCTATATTATATGTAGCGTGGTATTTTTTCAATTATTGTATTTACCAACATCGAGAAGTCACAAGCAAAGACCAAACCATGGTGCATGTTTAAACAAGGAAAGTTTACTGGTCAAAATTATTTATTAAAGAAATAAACAACATTTTTTTCACCCCCATAAATACACGTTTAAAGCAACACAACGGTGGCCCAATATCAGGCAGAACTCCACTCTATCGAGTGGGCAATCATAATGAGGCAGTTGGTTTTATTTTGTGGATTCAAGCTGCTCTTCATATATTTGGCCACCAGATGTCACCAGAGTGGACTGTGTTGAAAAGCTTCGAGTAATGAACCGTTTTTCTATCCGATTGTTCAGTCTGACGTCACTAGCCGTGTCTGGGCCTAAACTCCGCTGCAGGTCCATATATCAAACGATCACTATGGCATTACTGAGAGTTGAAAAACTGTCTAAAGTCTTTCATCTTTAATAAAATGATCAGCGTTCTGCTCTACCAGGTGTAACAATTGAGTTTAACATCCAGGCATCCATGAAAACGGAATTTTTGACATTTAACGGAGTTAGAAGTTAGCAGGGAGTTAGCTCGCTAGCTTCTATCTAAATACAATATAGCATGTCCTGACTGCGGGGTTTTGGAAACAAATTCAAACGTACAGCTCTGTTATCACTTCCAGCATAAATGAAGACAGGAAACTAAACAGCAGTGACGTTTGTAGGGTTACTGAAGTTGGGCTAGCTGGTATATAATGATGTGCTACGTGACCGCTAGCGACACAGCTATGTTAGCATAATATAAACAAGCTAACTTTTTTTCCACTCGATAAAAGTTAACGTGAGTGTTCTCGGTGGTCAGGAACAAATGTAATCGCGTGGCAGGATGCTGTAAAAGGACCAAATTTCAGCCAGGAGAACAACTGAGATAATCCATCCACAATACGAGGTTAGTCATTCATATACTGCTGCATGGGCTGGGCTGTAGTTACATCCTAAGGTTTTAAAAACTGAGCTTAAATAAATGATTAGTGGTAATAAAAGCCGAGGGAGGTCAACAGTGATCACTGACTGTTTTAGGAGCTTTTTGAGATCAAATAGTAGAAAATACATAACATTAAACATGTTAACAACACAAAAGCCATATTAAACACAGACTACTTTAGACCCGGAAGTAGGATTCGTCGCGTCATCACTGAACAACAGTATAGAGATTGAAATACCACGTGACTTTCGCGCATTGCATGCCGGGAACTCGTGGCAAAACAATCCAAGTACCGCATCAAATGCAAGCATTTGCAGCACCGCAAAACGTTCATTCTCCGGTTCCAATAAATTCTTTTTTCTTTGCCCCCCAAAAAGGGAATGTACAAAACGAAGGAGAACAAAGACAGACTTGATGAAATGTCAAAGAAAAGATACAAGGAAAAAAAATCAAAGGAGTGAAAGGGTTAGACCCTTACGAGCACACAGAGTGGACAAAATACGTCAGCGTGCTGCCCAACTTTCACCACGCTCATATTTATAATTATACAGTTCTTGGAGTGAGTGCATACACTCATGAAGTTTTTAGTAACTTCAGGTCACTGCAACAAGCCCAGGTACAGTTTACCGACGGATGAGTACAGGACCTTGAAATGCACCGTGTAGAACGAAAGACCATTGTACGTATCATAAGTTTACCAGTCTCACAAATCGTCTTCATAAATACACATTCGTTAACCGTTAATTAGTAGTGGAAATAATTTCTGGTTCGCATTACAGAAATGTAGCAGTGACAATAATACTGTATGCTGTAATCGTACTGGGCAATTAGTGATACAAAAAAACTGTTTTATCCTGTGAATAAAAGTATATGTTTTTGTCAATGTACCATGGTAATAACAGAAGCGAAACGCAATATCGTGTCAGGACAATTCACTATTTATGCACAATAAACAAAGGAGCATAGCGCGACAATTTCTGTTCAGCGCCAGACTTGCTTGTAACCTATATTACCAATTATGTTATGAAAAATGACGTATTAACTACAACAGAAGACTGACCTTTGTGGGAATGCTTGGAGCAGACTAACATGTGAGCTGGAGTGTTCTGGGACGTTATATTTGGTCTTTGAATGGCTGCAATCCAGGCCATCCATCACCTCTTTGTTACTTCGGAAACATGGCTCGAACAATTTCTCTTCAACGACGTAATCCGATAACAACCGATCTCTTTACCCGTCGGCTTCCCGTGGCTGTCATGCGACCGGCTATTGCAGTTAATAATACAACAGCTTCTTGCCATTTTTTGTGTTTCTTTTTATCGCTGTGTAATGTAATTTCAATTGAAAGCCTGTGTGGCAAGAGGTACTAGCTAGTACCTCTTGCCACGAGTTCCCATAATCCTTTGCGGTTTTACCCCTGAATGACGTCACATTTTCAATCTCTACTGAAAGCCTGCGTGCGCTAGTACCTCTTGCCACGAGTTCCCAGAATTCTTTGCGGTTTTACCCCTGAATGACGTCACATTTTCAATCCACATAATATAACACACCCTGTGCAGTACAGCGGAACAGTGGTTTGCTCCGTTGCCTGGCGGGAGGAGCGCCCTGAATTTGAATCCTCCATCTGACCCGGCTGTGTTCTCCCGTGTCTGTTTGTTCTCTCTGGGTGCTTTGGCTTCCTCTCACAGGCCAAACAAAGCGGTGAGAAAAGGTGTAAATTCAAAATGTTTGCTATCTACGTGACTGGAAGGCATAATACCTGAAAATGTGAAGATTATGGAAAGAAGAACATAACGCACCAGGTTATTTATTTAATATAATGCGAGAAAGAGAAATGAGAGAGGAGGTCGGTTCGATGTGTCTGTAACTCTCAGGAAGTAGTGATGTGTCGGTCGCGAACGAAATGGCTCTTAGAGCCGGTGTTCTGACAAAACGTCCTACCTTGTCAAAACATCCTACCGTAGCGTAAATTTACTGTTCTTTGACGTGGACGATGCGAGCCGGCTCCTTATGGCGAGCCGTGGGTTTTCTTTTTTCTTTCTCTCACTCTCTCTCTCTCGCACTTTTTTCCCGCTTCACTCCGCACTCGAGCCTTGTGCTTGCGCTGGGAAGAGGTGGGAGGGGCAGTAGTTACACTCTCAGTAGCACAGGAACAGAGCGGGAGGGAGAGACAGAGAAAGAGAGCCAGGGACAACAACGTCACAGGGCTCTAGAGTGCGACCAATTTGGTCGCAAATGCGACCAAATTTCTCCATGGTGCGACTAATAAAAAATACTTGGTTGCACCGGTGCGACCAAGTAAAAAAAATACTTGGTCGCACCGGTGCAACCAAGTATTTTCTCGGAAAAAAAAAGTTTCAGCAACCCTGAAAGTCTCCGTGTGTTCAACAACAGACACACATTATGCCCATGTCGTGTTCTAAACCAATCAGAGATACTCAGAGGCGGGGACCTCTGTGATTGGCCGTGGTCCAGATATTCCTGCAGACCTACTTGTGTTTACGTTTGAAAGTGCGGGCAGATAGAGATGGGTGAGTAGCCCAGGTCAGAAGTGTATGAAGTTGGTATTGAGAAAATATGAAAAGAACAATTGATAACTTTTTCGTAAAGTTAAGGCCTGATCAGTCCAAAATTCTGAGCCAGCGCTCTGACACGGAGCCATCAACCTCTCCGTTTTTGTCAAACACTGGTCCGGAGACGGCATCAGAAAATGAGCCACATACGATCGACTCCCAGCCGGAGTCCACTGAAAGTAAAAGTGAGAAAATGTATAGATTTCGAATCGAGTGGCTTGACCAGTTTCCCTGGCTAAGATACAGCCAAGCTGACAATATGATGCACTGCATTTATTGTCACGAGTGTGGAAAGACCATGGCCGGCAACACAGCATTTGTCACTGGTGCTAATACGTTTCGAATTGAAACGCTGAAAAAGCATACAGCATCGAGAAGACACATTATATGCCGCGATAAATGCTCTGCCAAAATGTCCCCGCTCCCCACTGCCTTTCAGCGGCAGGCAGGAGTAAACAGGTCATCGGAGGAGGCCGAGATGATCATTAAGTTTAACATCGCCTACAATATTGCAAAAGAAGAAGTTCCGTTTACTAAGTTCAAGTCAGAAATAACTCTTCACAGGAAAAATGGCTTGGACATAAACCCCACATACAGCAATGATGTTGCGTGCGCCCAGTTTATAGGCGTAATCGCTGACACACTGAAAAAAAAGACGTCAGTGGAAATTGCGAACAGTACATACATGGCCTTCCTGATCGATGGAGACACAGACATCGCCACAAAAGAATGTGTCATTGTGTACGCTCGTATCTTACAAAAAGGAAGACCAGCGAATATACTGATTGGACACATTGAGGTCCAGCATGCCCATGCCCAAGGTAAGCCATGTCATGTCACGTAGCCTATGTATATGATTAATAATATTACATCGTGTTACTGAATTAACCATATCTAGCATCATTGAAAATTAAACATAGCAATAATACATGAATATAGAAACTCAAACTGAAAAAGACTGCATTGTAAACTCTTGATCTGATAAGTAAATGTTTTTGTTTGTTTTTTTTGTTTAGGAATTTATGCTGCCTCAAAGAAAGCATTTGCTGCTCTTGGGGACCAGTGCAGTAACTGGTTGGATAAAATCATTGCTATGGGGGCTGATGGAGCTGCTGTTAATTTGGGCAGCAAAGGGGGTGTCAAGTTAATCATTTTGAAAGGTTGTTAGTTAATCATTTACAAATCAAAAAAAACGTGAACATGTAAAACTGCGGTGTTAAGTAATGCAGTTAAAAAATTTGGGTACGCCTAACTTTTGTGCTTGTACGACTAAATTTTGTGCTGGTGCGCCTAAATTTTATTTTTAGGCACACCAGTGCAACCATGGCAAAAAGTTAGTCTAGAGCCCTGCGTCACATTAGAAAGGTATAGTAATCATCCACAACTATTTTCAGTTGCGGATGATAACGGATACAGAAAGTTTATTCATGCAGGCCCATATGACAGAGAATATGCATCTTCTTTTTGTTTTCATATTTTAATTTATATTTAATTGTGTTGTGGTTTGCAGTGTTCTGTGTTGTTTCATTTTAAATTTGTTTAAAAGGAAAATTTAAATAGATAAAAGCTGAAATGTGAATAGTTGGTTTTTGTATTATATGATTTATTTATTACATTTTATGTGGAGTGAATAAATAAAAGTATATTTACGGTGGCCACTAACAAAGCACATACAAACTCCAAAACATGTCCGAACTCTGAAGCACGTACAAACCCTGAAGCACGTGAAAACTCCAAAACATGTACAAACCCCGAAGCACGTGCAAACTCCAAAACACGTACAAAAGACAACAGAAGTTCTCCAGGATGCTAGGGCGCAGTGTTGAGCTTTTGTTACCTAGTGGCTACACAAGCCAGCAAGTACCAACGACCGGATTTGGTGTGTGGTAGTAACAGGTAAATGAACTTTTTTTTTTTTTAATTGTTTGAATATATATGAGTGCTGGTGTATAAATATACAAACAATACACATATGCTTTCAATGTGTAATTTAAGTGATCTAGGTAGCTCTGTTTTGGAAGTTCAGTTAACGCTAGAAATGTGTTTTGGAGTTTGTTATGATATTTTGATACCACGGTAAGCATTTACAGGATATTGTTTTATACAGGAAAACTGTTACTCAATAAGGCCAATCTACTAGTTGTTTTTCTCTTTCTCTGTGACCCAAGAATTAATGTGTAGGACTCACAGGCTGGTACCAGAAGGTCGAAAACACCACAGAGATGAGACCACTTCCTTACTCCCATCCTCCCTTTTTCTTTATCTCCTGGAAAAGGCTCGTTAAAGGCTAGGTGGTTTGTTTCAGAATTCACTAATGAAAGAACTCTGTATTTTATGTCTAGGAGTGTATTTTGCTGGGATGATCATAAATTGTAGCTGAACTGATAAACTACACAAGGGATACTTTGCTCAGAAGGCAGGAAGACGTTTCCTTATTTAGTCTGTACCGGTTTGAACTGGGAAAGCTGACACACGAACCTTTTTTCATCTATATAAACTGCTGTGTATCAAATAAACCTTTGAGTCGATTGGGAAGGCAACCTAAAGCAGTCTCTGTTTTCTTGTTCTCCCAAGCTGCTCCCGAGCTCGTACTAACACGCTGAATGGCATACCTGAGTGTTACTTTAAATAATTAGGAATCTTAGAAGGAAAGGACAGAACTCTGCTTATCGCTCACGCCACGGAGGAAACCCGGGAAGGCAATTTCCTTCAGAGTTTGAACGTGCTTTGTCTCTAGGGGCCACCGTATATATTTATATATAAACATATATAAATAAAGCCACTTTTTTTTTTACATTAGTAATTCCTTTTGTGCATAATTTTATATTGTTGTTAATAATAAATTAACTAAAGAAACAAAACAACCTAAAGAGTCGGTTAGGTGCCGAAAGTATCGGGTCCTTTTATTGAGTCGAGCTGAAAGAGCCGGTTCTCTAAAAAGATCCGAAATCCCATCACTATCAGGAAGATCCTAAAATGTTTCAGCAGGACTCATCTCACTCCAAGCCAGAGGGGGGCGCCAAACACAGAAACAGACTGGGAGTAATATGGCGCACAGCTCTCGGCTCTGACACACGTCCAATCAGCTTTCTTCCTTCCTGACAGCTGGCCAATCACAGCGCCCACGTTCAGGGTGAAAACTGTTCAACATGGAGACAACAGTTGAAAAGCTTGAGGCGATGGTAAGCACAGCGTCAAACTCCTTTTCCCGACTGTATCTTTTGGCTGTTGAACCGCTATTGATCGCAGCTTTGCACACGGTGTGCCGCTCACAGCAGGCGACTCACGGTTCTCTGCTAAGAAATAATCCAAAGTCAGGCCCATCAAATACCGCAGGACCGCGAAGGAGCTCGGCTAGTTTCAACATCGCCGCCACTCGAACGTCACAGAGCAACTCGGAGCAAGCAGTCCGCAGCGGGACCAAGTGTAGCATCGCTCTGTTGTTTTAGGACTTTTATTCACAGATTGTTTGTTTTTCGAGACCGTCTCAAACACCAGCTGTCTCCTGCACATGGCTCAGTGCATCAAGTCTCACGGTGCCAAAGACAAGCGTGCTTACTTCCCCGTAACTCTTATTGCAGAAGGGAAATGGGAGGATGTGCAGCCTGTAGCTGAGCTCTGTCTGTCTGTGCTGCTGACCATCTGTACAGGTTGTGCAATCCTGGGACTAGTGCAAAGTTTACCGTGTGTGAACCTCGAGCTGTTGGCAGATGCTCTGACTTCATTGCACTACTGTATCAGACAACTAGTAGTGCAATAGTATTGTCAAAGCATCTGAAAACTGCAAGGACCACCTCTGTGTTTACACACCTTCAATAAATGCATTAAAGATGCACTTTATTTACCTCACAGCTGGAATAAAGTCAATATCAGATAATTACTTATCTGTAATCCAAATGTAAATACAGCCATTGAAAATAAGTCTAAATACAAATATTACCTTGTAATACAAGAACAATATTTAAAATAATAATGTGTGTGTGTGCGCGCACACATCGATCCTTACTTCTGCTCAAGCTGGAGTAATCTACACATTTGTGCTCTCTAAACAACGAATCAGACGACTTCCTTCTTAAGTTCGCTCCGATGTGGCTGCAGTACAGCTGTCAGGGTAGCAGCAGTGACGGTGCTCTCTGAACCACTCAATCACTCATCAAATCAGAAACTTGAACCACTGGCCCCCTACAGTGAGGAGATCTGATGGCTGATGTTGTCTGGGGACTGCTGGACCATAGACCATCTTTATCCGCTGTCCCTCCTCTGCACATGTCCAGACCTTTGCAGCCTTGTGTCTCTGTCCTGAGAATGCATTGGTCAGTAGGTGGTGAGTTCATACCTGTTGATCTCTGATCTGGAACGTTTCTTGGTGATTTCCACCCAGTGGTACAGAAGACCCCGGTTTAATCCTGAAGCTACCTGGATATGCCAAAGTCCTGCTGCCTAGTACACACTCTGTCCTGGAACAGGAACATGGGCGCTGCACTTGATATAGTGTAACATGATGAGGTTCACATAAAGCAATGAGCTGTAAGTGTGATTCCACCAGGAATGTTGAGTCAAACAGCAAAGAATCTGAACATGGTGCAGGAAGTTCAGTGCCACAATGTGATGCACTTTGTCTTTGCAGTTTCTGAAGGCAGAGGCAGACCTGGATTACATTGAGAAGCGGTTGAAGCTGGACTTCATCAACAGCAGTGCAGAAAATGGATGTCCAGCTGAGGTGACTAACAGATGACATTTCTCCCAGCATCTGCAGGCAGATCTAGAGAAAATCAAAGAGCTCTTAGTGAATTACTGGCTGCTAACACTGCGGCCTTTGTGCTTGGAAGTTGTGTATTATTTGTCTTTTGTTAAAAAAAACATGATGTCATCAGGATACACAGAAGAACAAACTCCAACTAAAGTGAAAGTAAGATGAACCGGCCTATACCCATAAAGATGCTAATAGTTATAACCGTACCAACCAGTACATGTAATAAGACATAGAAGAGGGACGGAAATCCCAGAGCTATCATTCAGTTCACCTGGATGCAGCGCTTCTAGTGGGAAAAACAGTTTGTCGCTCAGTGATACGAGTGATGCATGAGGTAGAACATTTCATGTTTGCAGAAAGGCAATAAGAGAAAATCAGGTACACACCTGAGCATGTAGTCTGTGGGCTGATGATTGACCATGTGCTTGTAGAACAACCTGGCAGTGGTGCTGGAGAACCTGAAGTCTATAAAGTCCAAACACTCAGCCCTGTGCTCGCAGGTGAAGGAGCTCACGAGTGCACAGAAGGAGTCTGTAGACTCGATCAGAAACAACCTCAGCGGCGTCATGGAGCTGCTGCAACACTTTGAACAGACCACTGATATGGAGGTGGGTAGATCGACACCTTATGACTGTTTAACATAGCTCACTGATACAAGTACTACTGCTGTGGGAGGTCAGATTTGATTAACCATCTAATCAAAGGGAAAATGTGCAAAGATACGTTGTGGTGAACTTGGCGATGAAGTGAGGAAGGCGTGAGAGCACTTGAAGTGCTAATTCAAAGTTTAAACTGGTCTTCCTGTCCCAGAGTACCTGCGCTTGGCCCAAGAAAGCATCAAAGTTGAACACACACAGAGACTGCAGAGAGCGCTTTGACGTGTCCTAGGTGTGGTGTTTTCTTTTCATTGGTTTAATCACAGTTAGCTGCCTCCAAACACTGTGCAGCTACTGCAGTTATATCCATAACATGTGTGGAAAGCAGGCCTAATGACATTTAATCACATTAATTGTGTGTATTGTTCACGGGTTTGTGCACACACCTCCATCCTGCTGCAGTTTGTGGTTATCGTGCAGATCGACATTTCTCCTGAATTCTCTTTAAAGTTTCCATTCAGGATCTGCTGTGTTTCCTTGTTGGTGTCTCTGCAGGTTGGGACACTGACCGAGTCAGAGCGAGAGTCTGTAGCACTGCTAAGTGCTGTCAGTCGCACCACAGCCGAGGTAAGCAGTACGACACCTTTAGACGGCACTTCTTTGATAGTGGACTAGAAGCATATGCTTGGTTTGCTTCAGTGGGAGCTTAACAGGAGGAGCCAGGGCTGGACTGGCCCGGGAGGCCAGTGGGTCGATCGAAGGGCCGCTGAGCAACAAGCCCTTTGTTCATTTTCATTACTGCCCTATCACATCTCCTCCCTGTGCGCCGTGCAGAGCAGAGTTTAGTGTAGAGAGATGTGGAGCCGAGAGAGAAAAAGTCAAACTAAGTACAGCAGTGGTAGCTGCACCATCATCCACAGTGGTGCCAGCAGCACCTGCCATTGAATGTGTCCCACGATGTATCATTTTAAATAAATTACACGAGTTTACATGTCAGTAAGGAGTAAGAAGGATGTAATCCCAGCCCTTCTCCTCACAGTGAGCCACAGAACGTCTCTGCTTCCAACCTGGACTGTGTACATTCATCATCATCATTATTCTTAGGTTTATTTCCTGCTGGTCTCGGTGCTGAGTTCAGTCCCAGGCTCCTCATTTCACATTTAAAACCTGATAGTGGCCCCCAGTGATCCCCCAGTCCACCTGTAATATTCACAGTATGTGGTGTTGTAGCATAGCACTGCTCCCCACCCGCAGCTTCTTCTTTTTTCCTTTTTTGTTAATCTTTGCCACAAACGCGACTGTCATTTCACCAGAGCACATCAGTCTTTGTTTGCTCTGTTTAAACATAGCGACAGAAAGATGCTCTGAGCCTGAAAATGTGGAATCGTAAAGAATCAAAGGCCATGTTCGCACTAATGTGTTTCCGTTTGAAAACGCATCTTTTTCCCTCCGTTTTGGCCTCCCGTCCACACTGAGGCGCCGTTTTTGCTCAAGGAAAACGCAGCGTTTTGAAAACGCTCTCCAAAGCGGATACATTTGAAAACGCCGTTTTCGTGTCGCAGTGTGAACAGCGAACCCGGAGCCTTTTTGAAAACGATGACACATGTTAGTCATGTGATGCAGTCATGTGACCAATTAAACTAAGATAGCGGAGGGCGTTACACAGCAGCTGTTTTGTTTGACAGCCCTATTAAAGATTAATCAGTCTGCACGTGCTCCAGAGAGCTTTTCTTCAAATTCTTTAACTCGCACTCGCTTTTGCAACTTTATACTTTTGTGTTACTTAGAGCTGGGCGATATGAGATTTTTTCATATCACGATATGTTTTTTTCATTTCAGGCGATAACGATATCTATCACGATATAAGCCAAATAACTATATTTGTAAGATTTAAATGTGCTGTTGCTCACAAGTAAAATGTGAAATAATCAGCAGCTTGTTTTTATTTAAATATTTATTTCCCATAATAAGTTCAACAGGGTAGATGTACTTAAGGAACACGAGACTTTTTCAGATAAATAAAGGCAAATATTGCAAACTACACAAAAGGCAGCCGCTAAAGCGTTTAAGTTTCAAAATAGAACAAACGAAACAGACTAAACTGTCAATTCCACTTAGAAACAAAGTATTAATTCTAAAAATAAATCTTAGTTTGTTTTACAGAAGAACAGACAAAACTGACTAACTTTTGTCAATATCAAATAAACTGAGAACTAAAAGGAAATTCTCAATCTCTCCTTGTTGTATAGCTTAGCTTTTCAAACAGTTTTAACAGTTACGTTAGTCTGACAAAAGCCGAATGACGAATTAGCGCTTCCAGTCAGAGACTGAGGCTACGTCCACACGTACACGGGTGTTTTTGAAAACGGAGAGTTTCCGTTTCAAAAAATAATCCCGTCCACACATAAAGGGAGAAATGAAGGAAAACGCTGCTATGAACATGCCAAAGCAGCAGGTGGCGCTAGATTCCTAACCGTGCAGAAATGTTGGCCAATCAGAAGTCTAGAAGCCTCGGTGGGAAAAAGTAAACAAAGCTGGGGCATAGAAGCAGAACCGAGTCGTATGTGTGGAGGGACAGTAACTGTGTGTATATGTAAGCATTTAAACACTGCAGAGAGTAGAATTAACAGTATTGTAGAAATTCATTTCACTGAAACAATAACGTGGCGCACAGTGTGACGCATGCACCAGTTTATTGTATTTCCAGACTTGCTTTCGGCACAATTTACAGTGCAGCTACTCTGTTTTTTGTCAGACTTGAAATAGCCGAAATACCTTCACACTACGGAGCTTCTATGGCTCTTCCGTTCGACAATCTCTCCGGCGTTGGAACCATCATCTGTTTTCTCTTCGGTCACGCTCGGTTGATTTTTCTAGTCGGTACACTCATTTCCTCCATTACCCGCTGGCTTGTACGTAACAAGTCACGCGACGTGAAGCTGCGGCTGTGATTGGTTCGGCTCTGCGCTACTTAATTTGGATCGGCCGACCTTTTTTTTTTTTTTTTTTTTTTAAGAGGACAAGAGCGGCGAGGTCTATCGCGATAGCTTAATTTCTCTATCGAGTAAAAGTTATATCGCGATACATATCGTTATCGTTCTATCTCCCAGCTCTAGTGTTACTCACAGCTACAATTCCACCTCATTGTGAGTCCATTTAACAAACTCGGTGCTTTTCCTCGACATTTTGCCGCCACGTTTCAAAGAGCCTGAAAGTAAATGAACGGCAGACAGAAATGAGGCGGGCTGAATCTTCTTGCGCTTCACACATGCGCAGGACTGGACGCACACCTTTATGAAAACGATAGTGTGGACGCGTTTTCAGACGAAAACGCCGTTTTCAAATTTATCTGGGGCTAGTGTGGACGTAGACAAAGTGTTACATAACTTTAATACTTTTACACACAGCAGACGGCTGCAGATACTTGTAGTGAAACACGGCTGAAGATTGAATTTTTGGTATAAAAATGTTTTTGTGCTGTTAAACAGAACGAGGACATCGTTTGCACATAGGAACTGAAATCCTTTTTGCTGAATAACAGCCTCACACACGTCTGCTGAGCGATCCCAGTCTCTCAGCTTTATCTCATTTGATGGTTTTCTGACGTGGACTCTGGTCTCCAGTTATACATTTGAAGTTCCCACTGGCTGAAGTTTTTGTTGCCATCTGTAAATTAGACCTTCAGTTTAACTTGATGTTACAATCTTTGAGCTTTACAGAACTGAAGCCCATCACAGTGGTTTATGCTGTGGATCAATAAAAACCGATAATATTGACCCTGGTAATTCTGTTACTCTGTACAAAAATAAATGTCGATGAATATGAATCAGTGCTTTACCTTTGGTCAGAAGCTCCTGTTTCACTGCTACCTGCTCCATGTTTTCTTCCAGGTGTGTTCAGCTGTAGCAGCTTCTCACCACGCGCAGCCACAAAGTAAGTCTGTTACATTCAAGTTACATTCAAGTTACATTCTGCCCGTCTGCTGATTGGTTCAGGCTGAAAAGTCTTTGCAGCTGTTGGATGGACTGAACAAAACGCAGATGTTAGTCCCCACAGCTTCAATTGTAGTAACGTTTCTCTGAAATCGAATATGTAGATTTTCTAAAATGCTTCAATTTTAAATTGTAGATTTTTATTATTGTAGAGTCTCAGTGCTCTCATAAGATCATTTGAAATCATCTTGGTACACTTGTGGTGAGCCACTGGTATTTCGTCAAATGTTCGTAGCCTTCAGAACCTAAAGTAACACTTATTAAAATTTATGAGCACACCTATTCAGCGTTGGTAGTTCATGGTAGTTTGAGGGTTTGAATGATTTCTTTGAACATTTCTTCAGCATCACCCTGAAACAGGATGTTTGCATTTTGACAGCATTGTGCAGCAGATGAAACGAGCCAGTCCTCCAGACCTCTCTGTGTGTGGTTACAGAGTTTTCCTCTATTCACCAAATGTTAGATTAATGAATAATAAAATGCTTTTAGATGGTTAGTTTCAAATCACATGTATATTCAACTCCCCTGTCCCTCCGTGACCAAGTTAAAGAGTTTCCCAACCTGTGATGAATAAAATAATAATGATCCATGTCTGATCTGTCATTGTGTCCCCAGGCAGTGAGTGTGAGGAACTGACTGCAGCCATGCTGGAGTCGCTCCCCCCGAGCGTACGCTCCAACATCAAGCTAACTGACCTCAATACGTTCTACCAGCAGCTGCAGCAACATCTGGGCAAAAGTAACAGGTTGGAGAAAAACAGCTGTTATTGTGAGAGGCTATGGAAAAGTAAACTGGTTCATTCTGAAAAAGCTTGTGATTACATGTTGAGTCTGGATTGGCTGTCACTGTATAAACGTATGATTACAAGCAGCCTGTAGTCTAAAGAGTTTTGAGTGGTCTGTTAGGCCAGAAAATCAGTTTATAAATGTGAATCCATTTCCATTGCAGGGGATCACTTAGCGTGCAGAAGATGAAGCAGTTGAAGATGAATGTGAGCGATGCTAAGCTGAAGGTCCTGCAACAACTGTCTTTAGTTGAGCTGGACAGTAAAGGCCATGTTCGTCTTGTGCTCTGAGCAGAGCGATGGTTGTCACAGTATGTACTGAGTTCTTGAGCAGAAACTAACCACGTGGGTGGGATAGACACATACAGGCCACGAGATGTCAGTTATACTTTCAGCCGGCGCTATGGTCGGTCTGTACGTTGTATAAATGCTCAGATAGATTCACCAAAGTACAGCGCTGTCCTTTGAGCACTGGGGCATAAGCTAGCCACAGTGATGCTGTGAAGATGCACAGTGTGTGCTGCCTGTTCATGTTTTTCATGTTATGATAAAGTTTATTGTAAAAATATATGATTACATTTTAACACAAGACCCTTTCCCCTGAGTAAAATGCTAAACCCTTAAAGATGCTAATAGTTATAATGTATTTTTGTCACCGCTGTATCTCATTTAAATGAGTAACTAACTTACAGAGTTTCTAACAGTAAAATCTACCTTCAGCTGTGATGATTGAAACTCGAAATCTTAATACTTTAAATGTACAAAGAACAATGATGGACATTAAAATAAATGTAAAATTGTAATGTGTGGTCCTCTCACTTTGTGAGGTGTGAAATAAAAGATAATGCTAAGGGAATAAGATTGTTTCATTCATATACATATATATATATATATATATATATATATATGTGTATATATATATATATATATATATATATGTATATATATATGTATGTGTGTATATATATATATGTGTGTATATATATGTATGTGTGTATATATATATATGTGTGTATATATATGTATGTGTGTATATATATATATATGTATATATGTATATATATATATATGTATATATGTATATATATATATATGTATATATGTATATATATATATATGTATATATATGTATATGTGTATATGTATGTATATGTGTATATATATATGTATATGTGTATATATATATGTATGTATATGTATGTATATGTATATATACAGTGGGGCAAAAAAGTATTTAGTCAGCCACCGATTGTGCAAGTTCCCCCACCTAAAATGATGACAGAGGTCAGTAATTTGCACCAGAGGTACACTTCAACTGTGAGAGACAGAATGTGAAAAAAAAATCCATGAATCCACATGGTAGGATTTGTAAAGAATTTATTGGTAAATCAGGGTGGAAAATAAGTATTTGGTCAATAACAAAAATACAACTCAATACTTTGTAACATAACCTTTGTTGGCAATAACAGAGGTCAAACGTTTACTATAGGTCTTTACCAGGTTTGCACACACAGTAGCTGGTATTTTGGCCCATTCCTCCATGCAGATCTTCTCGAGAGCAGTGATGTTTTGGGGCTGTCGCCGAGCAACACGGACTTTCAACTCCCGCCACAGATTTTCTATGGGGTTGAGGTCTGGAGACTGGCTAGGCCACTCCAGGACTTTCAAATGCTTCTTACGGAGCCACTCCTTTGTTGCCCGGGCGGTGTGTTTTGGATCATTGTCATGTTGGAAGACCCAGCCTCGTTTCATCTTCAAAGTTCTCACTGATGGAAGGAGGTTTTGGCTCAAAATCTCACGATACATGGCCCCATTCATTCTGTCCTTAACACGGATCAGTCGTCCTGTCCCCTTGGCAGAAAAACAGCCCCATAGCATGATGTTTCCACCCCCATGCTTCACAGTAGGTATGGTGTTCTTGGGATGCAACTCAGTATTCTTCTTCCTCCAAACACGACGAGTTGAGTTTATACCAAAAAGTTCTACTTTGGTTTCATCTGACCACATGACATTCTCCCAATCCTCTGCTGTATCATCCATGTGCTCTCTGGCAAACTTCAGACGGGCCTGGACATGCACTGGCTTCAGCAGCGGAACACGTCTGGCACTGCGGGATTTGATTCCCTGCCGTTGTAGTGTGTTACTGATGGTGACCTTTGTTACTTTGGTCCCAGCTCTCTGCAGGTCATTCACCAGGTCCCCCCGTGTGGTTCTGGGATCTTTGCTCACCGTTCTCATGATCATTTTGACCCCACGGGATGAGATCTTGCGTGGAGCCCCAGATCGAGGGAGATTATCAGTGGTCTTGTATGTCTTCCATTTTCTGATGATTGCTCCCACAGTTGATTTTTTCACACCAAGCTGCTTGCCTATTGTAGATTCACTCTTCCCAGTCTGGTGCAGGTCTACAATACTTTTCCTGGTGTCCTTCGAAAGCTCTTTGGTCTTGGCCATGGCGGAGTTTGGAGTCTGACTGTTTGAGGCTGTGGACAGGTGTCTTTTATACAGACGATGAGTTCAAACAGGTGCCATTCATACAGGTAACGAGTGGGGGACAGAAAAGCTTCTTACAGAAGACGTTACAGGTCTGTGAGAGCCAGAGATTTTCCTTGTTTGAGGTGACCAAATACTTATTTTCCACCCTAATTTACGAATAAATTGTTTACAAATCCTACCATGTGGATTCATGGATTTTTTTTTCACATTCTGTCTCTCACAGTTGAAGTGTACCTCTGGTGCAAATTACTGACCTCTGTCATCATTTTAAGTGGGGGAACTTGCACAATCGGTGGCTGACTAAATACTTTTTTGCCCCACTGTATATATATGTGTATATATATGTATGTATGTATATGTATGTATATGTATGTATATGTGTATATATATATATGTGTATATATATGTATGTATGTATATATGTGTGTGTGTGTGTGTGTGTGTGTGTGTGTGTGTGTGTGTGTGTGTGTGTGTGTGTATGAAAAACTCTGCTCTCGCCGTTGTGGGCGGTCTATCTTCCAAGCTCGGGACTACCAGAGGCCTGGGAGCTTGAGGGTCCTGCAGTATCTTAGCTGTTCCCAGGACTGCGCTCTTCTGGACAGAGATCTCCGATGTTGTTCCCGGGATCTGCTGGAGCCGTTCGCCTAGTTTGGGAGTCCCCACACCGAGTGCTCCGATTACCACGGGGACCACCCTCACCCTCCACATCTTCTCCAGCTGGTACACTACCAAAACTTTGGACACATTTAATGTTTTTTCTTTAGTTTCATGACTGTTTTAGAGTCTCACTGAAGGCATCCAAACTATGAATGAACACATGGAATTGAAGGAGTTCCCAGAGATGCTGAGCACCTGTTGGCCTTTTTGCCTTCACACTGCGCTCCATCTCATCCCAAACCATCTCCACTGGGTTTAGGTCAGGTGACTGTGGAGGCCAGGCCATCTGGCACAGACATCACTCTCCTTCATGGTCAAACAGCCCTCACACAGCCTGGAGGTGTGTTTGGGCTCATTGTCCTGTCCTGTGGCTGCAGGATGCTGTGGTAGCCATGCTGGGTCAGTTTGCTTTCAATGATGCTTTTCCTTAGTCGTGGTTTCTTTCTTTCACCAGTGTGTGAATGTGTGTGTGAATGGGTGGATGACTGAATGTGTAAAGCGCTATACAGATACAGGCCATTTACCATTTCTTAGCAGCTGTTTGACCATAAAGGCCTGATTCACACAGACTCCTCTGAACATGTAGAGATGTGTCTGCTGCTGGAGCTCTGATCTGAGCTGCTGCTAACTTGTAATTTCTGAGGCTGGTGACTCGGGTGAATGTATCCTCAGCAGCAGAGGAGACTCTTGGTCTTCCTTTCCTGGGCCGATCCTCATGTGATATAGTTTTCATCAAATTTCGTCAAATAGGCCTGTCAGCTGAGTTATTTATCACTTTTTTGTTTGCTACATTATTCCATAAATCTTGCTTCATATATTAGATGTCTTTAACATGTATATATAATGTAGATGCAGTAAAATTAAAGAAAAGCATTAAATAAGAGGCTGTGTCCAAACTTTTGACTGGTATATATAATTAGGGATGTTCCCAGTGACTAATTTCTTAGTGGACTGAGTTCAAAGAAACACTTGGATATTAGGTTAAATTTACATGAGTATAAATGGCTCTTACAGGTTGCGCCAGCCCTTTTATAGTAACAGACCCTTGAGAGTTATTTCCAGGCGACTAAATGTAACCAAATCAGTTATCAAGTGCACCAATCTAGAGGGGAGTTGCCAGGACAGGTGTGACTGGTAGGACCAGGCTTGCAAGGCTGCCCAGGTCTCTGTTTTTTCTTATCAGAGGAGGCAGGGAAGACACCTGGATAACAGAGGCAGTCAGTACTGGGCTAATCCCCTCACCTATCAGGCTCCATCTAAGCTCTGTACTGCCACAAAGACCCATAGCATCAGAGGTTGGGACTTTTAAACAGAGAGCCAATCCAGACTTCTTGGATTGGGGTACCGTTTCCTTCAGATTGACACACTGCTGAAGTACTGCTCTACTTATTGTTGAGATGTTACCATGCCGTAGGAAGGAAGTAATGCTTTGCTTAAAAACTTTCTCTTAAAAGATATTTGGTAGAAACAGGGACAGTCTCTGGAACAAGAAAATGAATTTAGAAACAATGTTGTTCACAGCGTGGATTCTGCCTATTAATGACATTGGGAGGTTGTCCCATGTTTGGAAGACCTGCTTCATTTTGGAGTAAGCTCCAGTTGGGAGAATAGAAGCAGACTGAGTGTAGTAGTAGGGCCAATTTAATTTGAATCTTTTTAAGAGATTCTCAAAAGGTTCCAGAGTTGGGGCCAGAGACTTTATAATTCTGCATGTCTGTGATTGTGTATTATCTTTTGGATAGTTTGTGGAAAATTATCGTCAGCAGCTGAGATTCTGGATCATTAATATGCAAATTGTCATGACCATGATCGACAACCATTGATCAAAGGCCATGAGTACCATTCACAGAGAGTTGGGCAGTGGTTGCAATCACAGCATTGTACTGTTTATAAGGTTGGGGAAACCTGCCGTCAGCTGAGCCTGAAGAAGTCACCTGAATGAGTGATGAAATGTTTCTCCCACTGAAAACATCCAGATGAACAGAATCAACTTTTTGCTTACCTGGATGATTGAGCATGCATCAGCACACTCATTTGTTGTCTTGGCTGTGTGGTTAGGAATGTTGTCCTGTTAGAAGATGGACTTTTGTCCCAGTTTGCGATCCATAGAGCTCTGGACACATAACTGCATTCATCTTTCCCTCGACCCTGACTACTCTATCAGTTTCCCAGTTCCCTCTGCTGAAAAACATCCCCACAGCATGATGCTTCCACCACTGTGCTTCACTGTAACGATTTTATTGGCAGACAAGGAGTGGTGCCATGACGCTTGGCATTCAGGCCAAAGAGTTCAACCCTTGTCTCATCAGACCAGAGAATTGTGCTTCTCGTGGTCTGAGAATCCTTTAGGTGCTTTCTGGGAAACTCCAGGTGAGCCGTCACCTTCTACTGAGGAGTGGGCTCAGTCTGATGACTCTACCATACAGGCCTGATTGGTGCTGCAGAAATGGTTGGACTTCTGGAAGGTTCTCTGTCCACAGAGCAACACTGGAGCTCTGTCAGAGTGACCATCAGGTTCTTGGACACCTCCAGCTCCAGGTAGAGTCCTGGTGGCTCCAAATGTCTCCCATCTATGGATAATGGAGTCCACTGTACTCATTGGGACCTTCAATGCTGCAGAATCTCTTCGTACCCTTCTGCAGACCTGTGCCTCGATACAATCCTGTCACTGAGGTCTACAGACAATTCTTTGGACTTCATGGCTTGGTTGGTGCTCTGACACCTGTCCATGGTTTGGACCTTACAGAGACAGGTGTGTACTTTCCAGATCAAGTCCAGTAAACTGAATTTACCACAGGTGGACTCCAGTCAAGTTGTAGACACATCTGACAGATGAACAGTGGAAACAGGAAGCACCTTAGCTCAGATCTGAATGTCACGTAATGTTTTTGTTCGCTATTTTTAATAAATTTGCAAGAACATCAAAGTCTTGTTTTCACTTGTCATTTTGTGTGTAGAATTTTGAAGTGAGAAATGAATTAAATTTTTGAATTAAGCTGTAACATGAAAATATGAGGAAGCGCCGTGAATCCTTTCTGGATGCACTGTAACTTGTTTCTGTGAATCATTGCAGTCTGCTGATGCACTGTTGTTGTCTGACCCCTTTGCAAAGACAAATTAAACCTCACATTGACAACCTGTTTGTGCAGATTCATTTATGTCTAATTTCCATAACATGGTATGGGGCATTTTAAAATGTTTAGCAAAGTAAACCAAAAAAAGTGTTCCTCATAAGATAAGTAGGAAAATATTCAATATAATATGTGTATGATATACAGAAGCTGGTTTATTGGAAATAACTGTTGAATGAGTGTGATCCGGTCAGCCTGTGAGGAGCCCTGGTTAACCAGCTTCTTTTTAATCCCTCTAGTTAAGCTAAATCTGTGGTAGCCTGGCTTATAGCATCAACTTGACTAAATATGTTCATTCCTCCTGATGTTGACTGTGGTTGGTGAACGTGTGTGTGTGTTAGCCAAGACGCAAGGAGAGAATGTGTTGTTGCATTTGTCCCATTACAACACAGTGATATGGGTCCAAGAAAAGATCTGCCAGGGCTCTAATTCAAATGTAATAGAGTTGAATAAAGCAGCGCCACCTTCTGGTGAAGATGGCCTACATGTACTGACCTATATAAGAATACAGTGCAGATGTCACAGAGCCCACTCTGGTCACAAGTCCTGCACCCGTTCACTGACTTCACAGAAATGAGCTGGAAGCTGAATGGCAGATGGCAAAGCTAAAACGCCAGTAAGTGAAAAGAAGTGATGAAAATCACATGATGAAGCAGCCCTGAAGCCCACCATAGACCTGTGGAGCAGAGGTTAGCACTGTTAGCTCACAGCAACAGGGGTCCTGGTCCTCTGTATACAGGAGATTGATAGTAACGCATTATTATCGGCACAGGGTCGAGGCAGGGCTTGAAACTGATGGTGCTAAATGACTGCATGTGGATTTGGGCCGACTGACGTGAAGCAAAACCAACATATGGGCACCTTCTCACGAAATTCCGACAGCACTTAAATGTAGCAGAGCTCTGCCGGGAAACAAAGCCCTCTTTGTCACTTCTTCCCCTTCTTCAGCTTTTTCACGTGAGCGAGGTTAATAAACGACCACTGATCATGTCTGATGACACACTTCGGGCGCAGAGTTGTGCTTTGTAACTTTTTCCTGCTGGTTAGACCTTTGTTAGAGCCCAGTCTGGAGCGCAGGAGAGAGAAGGAGGGATTTCCCTGTTCCAAAAACTTTTTCATCCAGTTTCCATTAAGGAGGGGGAGGGAGGATGGACATTCCTCTCATACTGAGGCCAGGCGGTGTGGGGGGGAGGGGGTGCTTCCTGCCACTTCTCATGTACCGCTTCTTTCTTTACTCCCAACATGGAAAAAGATTCCTTGGCCTCTAACAAACTCTTTTCCCCGGTGAAAGAATAAAAAGCCCTCGGTGACGTCCAAGATGGAGCGGCTGCAGCAGCGCGTTTCGTAACTTCAGGAGAGTTGGTGCCGAGGAGACGACAGAGCAGCAGGGAGCGAACAAAAGGATGTTTCACTGAACTCACGGGCTCGGAAAGTAAACCAGGTTCTTCAGGTAAATCATTTACGTGTGTGCGCGCACATCAACCGGATGCTCCGCTTATCTTTGTCACACTGTTTCAGTCCTGCTGTTGTCATTTTACGGCACCAAACTAAACGGCTGAGAAAAACCAGACTTTCAGCGCGTCGTTCGTGAAGCTTGGATTGGCTTCGGACTCAGTCATGTGTGCTTTGAATTAACTTCAATAATCAGTGCCAATTCACTGACAGCGTGACGCGTAGGTGGGTGTAGCCTTTACTGCATCCTGGCCTTATCAGTAGGACTCCAGTTAGCTCTGTGTGACATTTGAATGTGAACGTGGGGTCCTTGGAGTGGGTCAGTCTGAAGTGGATGACTCAACAGTTGTTTTGCATTCACAGCGGTGTACTGTCAGTTATCACAGGCGCACAGTAATCTGCGTATGTGACGTTTGGACCTCAGAGTGAGTAACAGAAACTAAACTGGAAATCTTTAACTGACCAGATAAACAAGAAAACTCACTCTATGCAAAAAGCCGTAGAGTGATTTTAATTGGGAAATCCATCCATTCATTTTCCCAACTGTTTATCCAAATTGGGCACGAGCTGTGTCCCACGAGCCTGCCCCAACCCTTACAGGGGGTTCGGCATTTCCACCCAGCATCATGGCTTTAGTTTCTCTGTTGACACACGCAGACTAAATTCTGATAATTCTCATTTAATTTAAGACTAAACAAGATTGAGTTTAATGATTTAGATTAACTTGTATTTGTAAAATATTTGAAATTGTAGCTTTTAAATAAGCTTGAATTGCCATTAAACACAAAGACTCCAACTGCAGGCCTCGAGGGCCGGTGTCCTGCAGGTTTTACATGTGTCCTTGATCCAACACAGCTGATTTAAATTGCTAAGTGACCTCCTGACCAGGTTGAAAGTTCTCCAGAGACCTGGTAATGAGCTAATCATTTGATTCAGGTGTGTTGACCCAGGGTGAGATCTAAAACCTGCAGGACACCGGCGTTCCTGGCCTACAGCTGGAGTTGGACATCCCTGGAATAGAAGGTGTAGCTGTACAGTCACTGGGCCTTTCTTTTGATTTGAAGATATTTGTTAACAGCACTCTTCAACGAAAGACATTTGCTGCTCCAAAATTTGGAGTTCAGCTTGAGGTGAAAGGGGCAGTCCATGCTAATGTCTAATGTTGGGGTAAGAGTTTCTTTAACTGAAGGGGCCGGGCTCAGCTCCTGTGAAACAGCCCCGCACCATGATCCTCGCTCCACCAAACTGTACACTTGGCACAGCGCAGTCACACAAGCATTGTTCCCAAGTGTGACACTGAACCGGCAACTAGCAGAAGTAGTGAAGGTAGATGACTTTAATCCCTGGGGTTGAGAGGTCGGCAGAGGTAGAGACCAGCAGCCGGGTGGATTTGTGACTGAAGGATCGCAGCTCAGAAAATGGGAAGATTTACAAAATGGTGTTTAGATCAAAAAGACAGGAGATGTTCAAGTTTTCACTGCGAGTGAGCAGGATGCACAGGACAGAGGCTGAGACGGTTTGGACGCGAGCGGCAGCTTTTGATTATTTTAGTAAACAAGTATTCCATTTCTTTTTCGAGTAATTGGATGAGACATCGTTTTGTTTTAATAATCAGCAGTAGAAAAATACAGGTCCTTTAAAATAAACTCCTCATTGGTTTTCATGCTAGAAATGTCAGAGTTCTGCATAGTTTAACTAAACAGAACCTAAAGGAAGTGAGGTCAGAGGTCACATTGTAATGTAACTCCTGTATCTTTACTGTAGACTTGAGTAAACCAAACAGTGGAGGATGGGAGAAGCTCACAGGTTTGCTGATCAGTGGTTTGATGGAGCACCGAGCTAGCGTTTCCCTGTAAAGGTCTGAATGGTTATGACAGTAAGAAGCACTGCTAGAAAAATGTTTTCCCTGCACCAGAGCTCGTTCTCGTGGTTACGACCTTTTGCTCCTGATCATTTGTGTGTAGACAAACTCCGTGTTAAACTGTGACGTTTATTTTCACTGCTGCTGTTGTTTTATCAGCCGTAGCAGCCAGTTTGCTAACATGTCAACAGTTTGCTGATTGACTGGGATCACAGTCCGACTTACAGCTGGTTACACCCCCAACATACCGTTTACCCCCGTTATCCTCTGTTATCCTCGTGCTAACCAGGCCTCACCCTGCTTAGCTTCCAAGATCAGAAAAGGCTGGCTCCAACCTTTAATGTGCTATATCTTGTTTTCACCAGCCACATACCCCAGCACGTACTGCACCCGTGTGTTGTACCTGATTCTTGAATATTGTATCTGACAGTTTAAATATCTGCGGTTGCTTCAGCATCATTCTGCTTGCTTCTTTCATTTTATGTGTCGTGAACAATCTGCACTGATCTTAAGAAACATCTGCAACATGAACGACGGACACTGAGTCAGCACTCTTCTGTTATACTGATATAGAAAGTCCAGAATAAGGACGTCTGCCTTCAGACAGTTCCACATAAACATCTTGGTGGTCTTCACTTAATATCAGATGTGTGAGTGGATGTTGGTGCTCCACAGATCTTTAAAGAAGTGTTGCATGTTATACTGTGCTGAGCTCAGGTGACAGAAGCATGTTTGCATGAGCCGTCTCGAGGACAAGTCTACACATTGTTCTTGACTCTTATTTATTTTATTAGAATCATCATGGGTTTTATTTTTCAAGTCCTGAATATTTTCATGCTTTATCTTAGACCGAGTAAATACATGTGCAATAAAGTGCAGTGCGTACATTTAACCAGGAAAGGCATCTGCAGTATGAAAGCACTCCCACTATTTTGTCTTTCTATAGTTTTAAAGACAACAGGAGGAAAAATGTGATCCCACAGTCCATCCTGTTGTTCATAGAGTCACAATGTCATGGTCTGAAACACTTATCACAGAGACGGTTGACAGTCAATGCTGGTTAAGCAATTACACTAGTGCACAGGTATGAAGGTGTGGCTTGGAGCTGAATAGTTGCCAGGTCCACCTCCGAGCTCCACCTGTCAGAGTGTGGGAAGAAACGGGAAAAGAGGTGCGTTGTTTCAAACCTTCAAAACCCAGGTACACATCGCTGTGAGTGGAACAGACATTTTTTCACTGGGATTGCTTTATAAGGAAGGATTCTTTGAGCCACACAGGTATGATATCATTTTAAAAACAAAGAAAAGGTCTGGACAGACGCTGAATTCAGGTTTGAGCTGTAGAGATAAAATCAGCGCTTTACTGCCATGCAGCAGAGACCAACAGGTGGGAAGAAAAATGTTGCATGTATTTTTTCTGAAGGCTTCACTCTAGCAGGGATCTCTGAAGCATTACATCTGAAACTATTAACACTTTTAGCCAGTACATGTATCAAATGTGCTAAACTGAATGCATACGCTGGACTCTGTAATATAATTTAGCACGATGTAAACAGTCAGAGAACATCAGGAGAATGGAGGCTTACTAAATAAACATGGATTCCTTATTTTTCAACATTATTTTAAACATAAGTGTATTTTAACTTTTGATTTAAGTTCATGTTTCCACTTTCATTGCATGAACAAAGGATATAAGAACCAACAAAACAAGAGGTCATGGGTGTTACAGTAGCATCAGTTGGATTATGTCTTTGCTCTCATGTATGTCAACAGGTGTTGTTAATGGTCGGTTGTGCCGGCAAGATAGGAATTTTTTTCCATCGCTTTTCTCCCAAATCCTTTTGTAAACAGATGGAGTCATTTGGTCTAATAAATGAAGGTGTTTAATTATGTTAATACAATTTGTGGGGGGTGCTTCTGAAGCCAACATTTTGTAATTTTGCTGCAAACATGACAGGGTGTCTGTACATCAGGAGGTAGAGCAGGTCATCTGCTGACTGGAAGGTTGGTGGTTTGATCCCTCGCATGCCAAATATCCTTGGGCAAGATATTGACCCCAAGTTGCTCTCCGATGCGTCCATCCAAGTGGGAATGTTAGTGAGTACTTAATACAACATTCACTTTCTTCTATTATTTTAATACTTTGAGTACCCCAGGAGAGTAGATAAGAATCAGTCCATTTACTTTCAGAAGGTAGGCATATTTACCCATATTTTCCGGGATATACCTGAGATCTGGAGACCCAAAGCTTGTATAAACCAAGATACCCAGGGTTTGGGAAATAATTGCAGCAACATCCTTCCATATGGGATATGTGGCTGGTGGATATGATGAGCATGAAGAGCCAGCTGAGTTCTGCTTTGACTTTTCCTTGGGAGTGATAAAGAAGCGGATCTGCTATTTTAGATAATGCCAGGTGATTGGTAGTTATTGAGTCTACAGTGCTTCAGTGGACATGAAAATTTCCAGTGCATCGCAGAGGTATATACAAGGTGTCCTCAAATTGGTGCCTTGAAGCACCAATGGTTGCTGGCTGCTACAATATTTAGTGATGAGACACGAGGTCTTGAATGATCAGGCCCCATCTTATCTGAAAAACCTCGTAGTACTCTTTTACTCCATTGGAGCACTTTGCTCTCAGACTATGGGCTTACTAGTGGTTCCTAGGGCTTTTATGGGAACAGTACGGGAGGCTGCTGACTACAGTATGGGAGGCAGCCTTCAGCTTCAGGGCCTCTCTTCTGTGGAACCAGCTCACAGTTTGAATTCAGGGTGACCGATACACACTCTACTTTAAGGACTTAAACGTTCCTTTTTGGACCAAGCATTTAGTTATGTCTGGAACAGTGCAGTAAATCTAAGCTGCTGGGGTCGTCACATGATGCACAAAGTGTTTCTTCTTCACTCACTGTGTGTTTATACGCCACTCTGCGTTTAATCATTAGTTATTATTAATCTCCAGCTCTCTTCCACAGCGTGTCTTTGCCCTGTCTCCCCACCCCAACTACACGTGGTAGGTGGCTGCCCCCCTGTCCCTGAGCCTGGTTCTGCTGGAGGTTTCTTCCTGTTAAAAGGGAGTTTTTCCTTCCCACTATCGCCATAGTGCTTGTTCATGAGGGGTCATGTGATTGTTGGGTTTTCTTTATTCGCCTTGCAAAATAAACATCTTGAGACAACTGTTATTTTGGTTATATATCCCCAGACACTGGTGTCAAAGTTGTTTACAGAAACAAATCCTCAAAAATCCTGTCCTGAATAAGATTTTATTCATTTTTCCACATAAACTCTGATCTTGGCGTTTAGCAAAATTTTGTTACGTTTGTCATGTTCTATGGAACGTGCTGCGTGGAGTGTCTGGACCCTTGTTGTTGGTTCTTGTACAGCTGTTTCAAGAACTTGGTTCGCATTACCAGGAACAAGTCGGACTTGTTCCCAATGCGTTGGACTCCGTCAGGGCTGCCCTTTGGCCCACATCCTCTTTATTATTTTAATGGACAGAATTTCTCGGCGTAGTCAAGTGATGGGCTTCCACTTGGGGACACCCCAACCACAGCCTGTTCAGACTCCTGCCCTCCGGCAGACGGTACCATGGCCTGAGGTACAACGCTGTGCGGGGCTGTGGAAGCTTCTTGCAAACCGCCATAAGACTGTTGGAACATTTTTATAGAACAGGGTCAGCTGAAATGGTTCAGCTGGACATCTCTTGGTGAGTTACACTGAGAGGAGATCCATGGGCAAACCCAGGATTATGATAACAAGCTGAAGGCGACTCTAGACACTTACAGTGGGGCAAAAAAGTATTTAGTCAGCCACCGATTGTGCAAGTTCCCCCACCTAAAATGATGACAGAGGTCAGTAATTTGCACCAGAGGTACACTTCAACTGTGAGAGACAGAATGTGAAAAAAAAATCCATGAATCCACATGGTAGGATTTGTAAAGAATTTATTGGTAAATCAGGGTGGAAAATAAGTATTTGGTCAATAACAAAAATACAACTCAATACTTTGTAACATAACCTTTGTTGGCAATAACAGAGGTCAAACGTTTACTATAGGTCTTTACCAGGTTTGCACACACAGTAGCTGGTATTTTGGCCCATTCCTCCATGCAGATCTTCTCGAGAGCAGTGATGTTTTGGGGCTGTCGCCGAGCAACACGGACTTTCAACTCCCGCCACAGATTTTCTATGGGGTTGAGGTCTGGAGACTGGCTAGGCCACTCCAGGACTTTCAAATGCTTCTTACGGAGCCACTCCTTTGTTGCCCGGGCGGTGTGTTTTGGATCATTGTCATGTTGGAAGACCCAGCCTCGTTTCATCTTCAAAGTTCTCACTGATGGAAGGAGGTTTTGGCTCAAAATCTCACGATACATGGCCCCATTCATTCTGTCCTTAACACGGATCAGTCGTCCTGTCCCCTTGGCAGAAAAACAGCCCCATAGCATGATGTTTCCACCCCCATGCTTCACAGTAGGTATGGTGTTCTTGGGATGCAACTCAGTATTCTTCTTCCTCCAAACACGACGAGTTGAGTTTATACCAAAAAGTTCTACTTTGGTTTCATCTGACCACATGACATTCTCCCAATCCTCTGCTGTATCATCCATGTGCTCTCTGGCAAACTTCAGACGGGCCTGGACATGCACTGGCTTCAGCAGCGGAACACGTCTGGCACTGCGGGATTTGATTCCCTGCCGTTGTAGTGTGTTACTGATGGTGACCTTTGTTACTTTGGTCCCAGCTCTCTGCAGGTCATTCACCAGGTCCCCCCGTGTGGTTCTGGGATCTTTGCTCACCGTTCTCATGATCATTTTGACCCCACGGGATGAGATCTTGCGTGGAGCCCCAGATGGAGGGAGATTATCAGTGGTCTTGTATGTCTTCCATTTTCTGATGATTGCTCCCACAGTTGATTTTTTCACACCAAGCTGCTTGCCTATTGTAGATTCACTCTTCCCAGTCTGGTGCAGGTCTACAATACTTTTCCTGGTGTCCTTCGAAAGCTCTTTGGTCTTGGCCATGGCGGAGTTTGGAGTCTGACTGTTTGAGGCTGTGGACAGGTGTCTTTTATACAGATGATGAGTTCAAACAGGTGCCATTCATACAGGTAACGAGTGGGGGACAGAAAAGCTTCTTACAGAAGACGTTACAGGTCTGTGAGAGCCAGAGATTTTCCTTGTTTGAGGTGACCAAATACTTATTTTCCACCCTGATTAACCAATAAATTCTTTACAAATCCTACCATGTGAATTCATGGATTTTTTTTCACATTCTGTCTCTCACAGTTGAAGTGTACCTCTGGTGCAAATTACTGACCTCTGTCATCATTTTAAGTGGGGGAACTTGCACAATCGGTGGCTGACTAAATACTTTTTTGCCCCACTGTATGCTGTTTTTTGTGTTTTCAGCTTTTTTCCCATTTTTGTGAATTTGACGTCTTCTTGTCAAATTTGGCAGATTCAACATTAAATTAATATTTGAAACTATACAAATTAAAGTTGTTATAGTTATAATTCCAGCTTGGTTCTGGATGGAGTATTGAGAGTTGGAGGTGGCCTCGCTGCTGCTGCGATGCCAGAACATATGAAGCATCCAATCATTATCCCAAAGGACGTGCGTATGACCACACTGCAGGACACACACGAGAAGATTGGACACTGTGGAAGACTGTATATGCTCTCAGAGCTGCAACAGAAATATTGGATTCCTTCTGCTAACTCGGCGCTGAGGAACTTTCTGTCAGGATGCATAATCTGCTGGAACACTAAAGGCAAACCATTGGAACAAACTGGCCAAGAAGACAGACTTCCACCCGATGAACTCCCCGTTACTAATGTGGGAGTGGATCGCTTTGGATTGCTGATTTGAAGCTAGGCCGCAGCACTGTGAAAAGATATGGTGTGCTGCTTACCTGTAGTACAATGTGCACAATTTTAATGTGCACACAATAAACACTGATTCTTGTCTAAATGGCATCTGACTCCAGTAACGGATGACCCAACAGACCCTAACCACTTGCTGCTGATGAGGAAACGGCCAGTTTGCCTCTTAAAACATGTTTGCAATTGCAGGAAATGGCAATATTGAAGTATGCTCGAACTATACATGTCTGTGCTGCAGTGGAGTATGGGTGCACGTATTTCATGTAAGAATAAGAGCAGTTAAATTACTATGCATGCTTATTTCTGGTGCCTAAAACATATTTTCCCAAAACCTGAAAAGATTTCAATGCCAGAGATAAGCAGTTTCTAGATTTGTCATCCAATATTTGTTCATTGTCCAGATCCTTTGTGTGTATTTAAACAGGAAACAGATTTGGCTGTCATTCAGTATGTGTACACCAATGTTTTCTTCTTGTGTTGTCAAATGTTTCAAACGAACTAAAATGCAGATTGCAACAGGAAGATCCATTGAAATGAATATGACAAAAATAACACGCATATGTAACAAGTCTGTAACTGATTTTGAGTCCGCATAAAGTCACCATTTTGACCATGTTCCTTCTAACAGGAAGGCCCTCTGACAGAGCCAGGCTTGGGAGAAGCAGCCGTCTACAGGGCCACGTGGGAGGTGAGGGGCAAAGAGAAAGTAGAGAAAAACGGTTACGTGGAACGTGGTGCTCAGAGGACTCATTCCATTATGAGGAGCTGCCCACCACCTATGGCACTATAATAAAGGAGGATTCAAGGTCACCTGATTCAGCTCTAACCAAATCTGAGATTTAGATTATTATTGCTGTCAGATTTCTTGAAAACAGACGGGTGGTAGTTCAGTGCAACCAGACGTCCTGTTCCCCATTCTGCTTTTGATAGCTCTAGAAACCTTTGAGAGTTGATCTCATACTAATACACTAGACTAAGGTATAATCTGGCACGAAATGAATGATCAACTGGAATTTGGATTTAATGAAGAGGGGAGAGTCTCTCCTCCAATAGAAAGCTGACATTGCCCTTCTGTGTCTGTGAACAAAGCAAGTTATTCAGCTAACAGCTGCAATTCTCTGTCGTGTTTAAACGCAGTCTAGTCTAAAGAGCTTTGAAAGAAACTGACTGGATGTCTTTAAGTTTCCTGACAACATTTCATCTCTCATCCAAGAGGCTTCTTCAGTTCCTCTGGGATGAGAGAAATCCAGTCACTTCCATGTTCCTTAAACTAGTATAACCTGGATGACAGAACATACACTGACAAACATGCAGTCTAGTTCGTTCAAGTATAAACATGTTTATGTGAAAAGTCATGTCGGAGCTGCCACAAGCTTCAGACTACAAGGTGACATGTGGGTGAAAAATGACTTTTACAACTTCATTTATGTTACATTAGCAATTCGCTGATAGGCTTTCAAATTAAATGTCAGAATCCACACTTGTGTGAATGAACCATGAAAAACAGCCATTCGATATTAAGTAGATATGCCAAAGTGCAACCAGGTGGTACGTGATATTGGAAGCTGCCTCTGTGTTGCTTTAATATTCGTTAATGACATTGACTGTTAAATTCTAGAATAATAGAAAAAGTAGCTACTGAACATACATCTTTATAAGAAGTACTTTTTGAGTTTTGTTCCCAAAAAATTCTCTGTAAAATGAATCGAAACGACAGCACCACAGTCTGAGGAAGCCGGAGGTTTCTTCCTGTTAAAATGGAGTTTTTCCTTCCCACTGTCGCCAAAGTGCTTGCTCATAGGGGGTCATATGATTGTTGGGTTTGCCTCTGTATGTAGGGTCTGCCTTACAATATAAAGCACCTTGAGGCGACTGTTGTTGTGATTTGGTGCTATATAAATAACATTAGATTGGATTGAGCCACTGTTATAGCTTAGGAAGGCTGTCAGACTCAGGAACGTTAATATGTTGAATACAAATGTTTCTAACTTTGACTCTTTTGTTTTGTTGTATATGTATTTTGCTGAAGTGCAGGCATCTCACCAACACTAACTTATTTCTCCTTTTGTCTCATATTTTATTTGCCAACAGATGTTTCGGAAAAAAGCATCTTCCTCCTTGAGAATGAGAAGGATAACAGAAACTAGATGTAATGATTTTCTTTTCTCTACTCTATCGAACAGGGATCACATTCAGTGTTGTCAGTGAAACCATACTAATTTGAATGCAACAGAAAAACTGTGTATGTTTTGCTGCAAATCCTTTGATATACTTTCCCTCAGTTTATTGCTGCTTTGTAGAACTTGTGCCTGAAAGTGGTGACCGTGCACCAGGAAGCTCCCTGCCTACCACCATTACTTTCAAAGAAGAAAGTAGAAGAGACACTACCAGTTTCCATGCTTTACCAGTTATAAATACTGTGAGCAATATTGAGATTAGATGATTGTATTCAAAAAAGAAAACTCCCAACTGGGAAAAGCCACTTTTCCCAGTTGGGAGGTAACGGCACTCGTCTAGACTTTCCACACCTGCTTAGGTTGTTTTCTCAACTAGTACTTCTCAAGGCTCTTGTGCTGCTCCTTGGTGGAGTTGTTATCTGTGATTGCCACTTCTATCAAAGCAGTTTTCTGCTCCTTGCCAACCAGCACAGTGTCTGGCTTCTCAGCGCTGGTCTTAGCCTCTTCAGGTATTTTGCCCCACAGATGATGCATCATCATGGACATCACTGGAGTGTGGGATACCCAGGTACTTGTGCCTATCCTGCTACACTATATTGTCAAAAGTATTAGCTCGTCTGCCCTCACACACATGAAATTGAGTGATGTCCCATTCTTAATTCATAGTGTTTAATATGATGTGGGAATTTTGACCGTTCTTCCCAAAGGTCAGGCACTGACACTGACCCGACCTGGCTCGCACTCTCCACTCGAATTCATCCCAAACATGTTCTTTTGGGTTGAGGTCAGGACTCTGTCCTGGCCAATCAGGTTCTTCCACATCAGTGTGTTTTTAGACTTTGTGCACTGTTGTGCAGTCCTGTTGGAACAGTCAGGTTTGTTAGCGGTGTGAAATTGCCCAAAATTTGTCGGTATGGTGAAGTATTAGGAGTTTGACTGCAGCTAAGAGGCTGAGCCCAAGTCCTGTTTAACTCTAACACGCTGTTCTTGAGCTCATCTGAAATGTCTATAGTGACTGACTCTGAGAAAGTTGCACACTGTGCATTCAAGCATCTTCTGACCCTGCTCTGTGATTTTCATGAATCATGGCGTGCTGTTACCTTTTTGTACCTATGGATCATGTTTTTTTTTCTGCTCATGTTTACTTCTTTACACTGATTATTCATGCTTTCCTGTGGAGGGCATATCTCGAGTGTGTTGGACCTCTTTTATCCACGAATTTCTAGAGAAAGGAGGAGACCCCTGGTGTCTTTCCTGAGATGGATAGCAGGCTTCCAAATATTGAGAGTCAGTAAATATATCATAATGAGTAGGTGCCTTGGTAACATATTGTACAGGACCACATGATTGTGAATCATGCAGTGAACACTGTCCCGTTAGGACTGATCTTTTCGTGTTGGGACACTACTTGCAGATGAAACGGACTGCTCTGGTAACAGCGATCCTTCATGGATGTCCTGCAGGATTTGCAAATGAATCTCAGAAACTGTTTTCAGAATCTTTACAATGACAAGGAAAGGTAGCAAATACCCTGTGCCATTTGCAGTTTAAACCCTTTTATATCACTTTATATCTGCAATTGTTGCATTTTTAATGGCATATTTTAAACTTAAAAATAAATGAATAAAAAAACGTATAGAAGTATGAAGTTACATTTTCATAGGAATCATCCAAACTTTGGATCATATCACCTTCAGGCAAATTGAAGACTTTGGACGTGACCCAGGGTTTGAAAATATAAAAAATATCCACATAATGATTATTTTCCAAGTTATAACTAGTGTTTCTAGAATTGTGTTGTATTTGAACGGGTCTGTCTACTGATATTTTTGTTTTTGTGTGAAGATTTGTCATATTTGCTCAATCCAGCATGAAATCTGAAAGCAAATCATTCACAGCTTGTTGTTCAACGTTTGCACCATGAAATTGTAATGCAAATAAGTTTGAGCAGAAAGCCCTCGTTGATTGGAGAATGACCTGTGTGTCTTATTGAGACGGGCACGTGAACAGTAACAGTGTTACTCTTACAGTGTTTACAGTTAAATGCCCAACGGCCGCCGCCGTCTTCTTTCTGTGGTTTTAACTCCTTAGTTGAGCGTGTGATCGGGGGTTGAGGGCTTGGGTGAATGGTTTCTAATGTTTTTCAGGAATTGTTCCTCCTCCACTTGTGTTCTGTTGTTTGCGCGGGGCAGTGGTGGTGATGGATGCTTCCTGTTCCTGTCTGACCTGAACGTTATTTCTTTCCTCTCGTATCAACTTTACTTTCTCTTTCTTTGACTGTCGATCTCTTGACCCACTAAACTCATTCCTGTCTGTACTCACTGTGGCACTTTCCCTTCTCCTCTCAGGGAATATCGACCGTGGGCGAAGCTTATCCTTCCACGAGGTTTGTGGCCAGCGCGAGGTGGAGATGAGGGCCGCAGCCGAGGAGTCCTCAAACAGCAGCAGTAGTGTAGGAGGCGGCGGCAGCACAGTCCTGCAGCGTCTCTTACAGGAACAAATGAACCGGAATTATGTGCTCCAGCAACAACAAGGTGGAGGAGGAAGTGGTGGAACAGGAGGGGGAGGAGGATACTCGGTGCAGGGACAGGTTGGGCCATCTGATGATCATTCCATGAGCCCCCACATTGCCCGGCAGGAGCCACAGGGACAGGAGTTGCAGACAGACAGCGGCCTGGAGAAGCTGGGCTCCTCCAGAACCGGAGGAGGAGGTGGGAGTAGTGGAGGGGGAGGGGGAGGAGGTAGTAGCGGAGGAGGGAGCAGCCAAGGACAGTGTCCAAACTCTGAAGACCTCCCTACATATGAAGAGGCCAAAGTGCAGTCGCAATATTTTCGGGGCCACGGCCCCCCTCCTCAACCTCAACAGCAGAATAACCAGGCCCAGCAGCCTCCTCTACAAGCGTCTGTGGGCGCCGCCTTCTATGTCACAGGGGTGAACAGCGCCAAGGTGCGCACTGAGGGGCGCCCCACGGTGCAGCGAGTTAGCGGCATGGGGAAGGTCCACCAGGACGATGGGCTGAAGGACCTGAAGCAAGGACACGTTCGGTCGCTTAGTGAGCGACTTATGCAGCTCTCATTGGCCACCAGTGGCGTGAAAGCTCACGCTCCTGTCACTAGCGCCCCACTTTCTCCCCAGCTGCCCCCTCCAGGGCCAGCTGGTGACTTATACAAGACGCAGCATCGTGGCCCACCTCCTGACTACCCGTTCAAAGGTATGGGTTCTCCTACCAAGCAGCAGGAGTCGGGAGGCCATTTTTACCAGGAGCAAAGAGGAAGGGAACACTCGAGGGAAGTGCCTCATGTCCGATACCAACCCCCACCAGAGTACGGCTCGTTCAGGTAAGGAGCACGCCCTCACGCAGTTATAGGAAAATACGAATGAGCTACAACTTTCAGCACACTTGTGTTCAGTAGGCTGGAAAACAGACTTCTACAGTAGTTACTATTCCAATAAAGGTGTAGTATTGGTTAAAGTATTGGTTGTTGAACCATTCCCGGATCTTAAAAAGTGACAAGTGGTCTTTTCCTTGTTCATCAAAAACCTCGGTGTTCTCCAGCTCTGCTGCGACTCTGTGCTGTTTACAGCTCAAACACAAGTTTAATCTTTCGGCAAACAACTAGAGAAAAAATAAAAGTACACCAAAATATCCTAATACTACCTTATACTCGTGGCTCAAGAGTTGGGAGTTCGCCTTATAATCGGAAGGTTGCTGGTTCGAGCCCCGGCTCGGACAGTCTCGGTCGTTGTGTCCTTGGGCAAGACGCTTCACCCGTTGCCTACTGGTGGTGGTCAGAGGGCCCGGTGGCGCCAGTGTCCGGCAGCCTCGCCTCTGTCAGTCTGCCCCAGGGTGGCTGTGGCTACAATGTAGCTGCCATCACCAGTGTGTGAATGTGTGTGTGGATGGGTGGATGACTGGATATGTAAAGCGCTTTGGGGTCCTTAGGGACTAGTAAAGCGCTATATAAATACAGGCCGTTTACACAACCCAATTGTGTAGTATGGTGGAGGGAGTTTTTACAGAAGCATGCGAAGGCAGCAGTCCACGAGGACCGTGGCCTAGGACTCCCATGTCAGTCAGCACCAGAATGATTGGAGAAAGATCCGTTTTAGGTTTGGGAATGGCAGCTTCAAAGCGTGGAGCTGCGGCGTCTGTGAGCTGAACAGGCGTTGATCAAGACGTCCCAGAAATATTGATGAGCTGAGACTGATTTACTTTTCTCAGCTTACACTGAGTTATCACTTAGTGTGTTCAACAAATAAATTAGAAGTAAAAATAATAAGGCACCCAAAGCGCTTTACAATTCCACTCTCACATTCACACACTGGTGGAGGCAGCTACGGTTGTAGCCACAGCTGCCCTGGGGCAGACTGACAGAAGCCAGGCTGCCATATTGCGCCATCGGCCCCTCTGGCCAACACCAGCAGGCGGTAGGTGAAAAGTCTTGCCCAAGGACACAACAAGCAGGACAGAGAGAGCTGGGGATTGAACCGGCAACCTTCCGGTTACAGATGAGCGTCCCAATCCTCTGAGCCTGTGTGTGTTTGTATGTGTGCATTCATACACTTTGTCTCTACCTCAACATATCCGAGTCCTTCCTTCCTTCCTTCCTTCCTTTAGCACAACACTCTACTCAGCTGTTAAATGGATCAGAAACCTCTAGTTTGGGATTATTCAGCACTCCTATGCTAACCATGCAGCTGTGCTTTCAATTCCACGGCTAAACTAAAGTCAAATAAACAATTATCAGTCGGTAAAAAACAAGATTTTAGTTTTCATCGGGGTAAAAATTCTCCAAGCAGAAGGTAGAAAAACAAAAACCGACCCTGGTTTCTTGGATGCAAAGACGGATCCTGTTGGGCCTGTTTAGCACTTACCTCAGAGCAAACTGGATTTAAACAGTCATGAATACAACCAGATTTTAATTGTCAGGGCAGGACGTGCTACGACATGACCTGCTGTGGTCTGATGTCATTCCTTTGAAGACAAAAGATATTTTCTGAACAAACTCAGCTGAAGCTGGTGTGTTCCCATGTTACTCAGAAACAAGTCACACATCACCCAAGCAGACAAACCAATGAATCAGACAGGACACGTGATAAAAAGCCTTAGTCTGTATGTAAATGCAACTAGTGTGCATGCTGGGGGAAATTATTATTTGACCTCCTGCTGAAATTTGAAGTTTGCTCACTTACAAAGAAGAAACGGTCTCAACCACAAATCTCAATGCAGTGAATTCGTCCTGTAGCCTTAAACAGCAACATGTTTCTACCTCTGTGTGTGACTGTGGGGACTTTCTGCTGCTGCAAACATGGCAGGTGTGTGTGTGTGTGTGTGTGTGTGTGTGTGTGTGTGTGTGTGTGTGTGTGTGTGTGTGTGTGTGACACAGGTTAAATGTGAGCTTTTGTGTGGTCAGCTAGACTAGAAAGGCGCTGTTTGTTTACTGTTTGTTTACTGTTTGTTTACTGTTAAAATGTGATTGGAGCAAATCATTTGGGCTCAAATGAAAATGAAAAAAATGTCAATAAAATAGCTGTGGACACATGCTGTGTCTGTTTCAGCGAACTGTATGCTAATAAATGTTCAACAGTGTGCAAAAACAACTGACTTACAGATGTGTAACCATGCTTTCTGCAGGTCCAGTAAGGAAGGCTTAGTTTACACCCAGCGACCCCTTCAACAGCACAGTCCCACCTCCTCTGTCACCTCAGTGGGCTCTTTATCGCGCACTCAGTCCTCAATCCTTAGCAACATCCTTAGTGCCTCCCACTCCTCTCATCCTTCCTTCCCTCATCAGCAACCCCAGAACCAGGGAGAGCCCTTACTCACGGCGGTCCCTCGTAGTCCACATAGTACCGGCTCCCACCAGTTGGCAGAGTCTTTTACCTCAGGGTCGCTTCACCCACCACAGAGGAGTCATGGTTTTTGTCCAGATCCCTATGGCTCCACACCAAGGATGCACCATCATCATCATCATCATCAGCAGCAGCAGCAGCAGCCTCCCCATCTGTATCATCATCAGCAGCAGCAGCAGCAGCATCATCATCAGCAGCAGCAGCAGCCGCCATTCCAAGGACCTTCCCAACCGCAGCTGTCGGTCCATTCTGGACCTTTCCCCCTTTCACAGTCCTACACTCACCTGCAGGGGGAGCCCTTTGCAATGATGGCCCGTGCCCAGCAGATGGTAGATACACTGACAGACGAAAACAGGATGTTGAGGCAGGAAATGGAGTCCTGTCGCGAGAAAGTCACTAAATTACACAAGGTAAGAAGTTTAGCAGTCATCTGTTTAGATACATGTGCAGACAGTGTTGCCCACTAAGTTTCAGATGTTAGTGTTCAACATGACCTTTGACCTGTTTGAAACCAGAGTACTCCTTCAAACCTGATGCTGACACGTTCAGCCTAACAGCAAGACAAGTGCAGCACTGTGTGAAGAAGAAGATGTTTTTGGTTATAATCTGTTTTCTTCATGCGTTCCTGAACAGTTTGGTTGAAATGTGTTTCAAAGCGCTAACAGACAATAGAACAGTGGTGTTGTTGGTAAGGCCAGTTTGGACCAGTAACTGGTATACAGTTTCACTCTTTCTGTATCTGTGAACAGCTGGAAATGGAGATCCAGCTGGTCTCAGAGGCCTATGAAAACCTGGCAAAGTCTTCCTCCAAGAGGGAGGCCCTGGAGAAAACTATGAGGAACAAGTTGGAGCTGGAGGTGCGCCGGCTGCATGACTTCAACAGAGACCTCAGAGGTGAGAAACAGTGAAGAACATGACCAACATTCCTCAAATGACTTCAAATGTAATGATGACCTGTAACAGCTGTACCCCGTCTCAGCTCCCAGCGTTTACAGAAATACGGGATCGGTTGGATGGACTTGGATCTGTCCCCAAAAGGACAGATCCAAGTCCTGGCTCAGCCGCTTCCAAGCATTTTGGCCCCACACTGTGAGAGTGTGACTTAAGTAATATACAGTTACACATTTATTTATTTATTTCATTTTTATGAGGTGAAATGTCTTGAAGAAACTTAAAGTCCAACAAGCTCTTTAGACTGTCTGGAATATTTTTTAAAAAGAAGGAAACCAAGCATTTTGGTGTCAATGACTGCAGATTTCCCTTGATTAAAAAGAGAAACCTTCACAGCATCTAGCTTTGCTGTTCTTGGGGAGGTAGGTCTGACATTTTAACTTTCCTTTCTGCATGAAAGCAACACTGAAAGCAACATAAATAAAGAGAGTTAGCACGCGTTCCAGTTATTATAAACTAGAATCTAAATGAAGATCTGAAAGTGTCTTGGGAAAGGAAAAGAACAGCTTATGAGTCCTGGTAAGCATACAGAGCAGCCAGTGGAATCAGGTCTCTGCAGCTGATGGATGTAACAGGGGAACTCTGGAGTGTGTGGGGATACAGCCTCTGTTTTTAACGTTAGTTTTTCCATTTTCCTCAAACGTTTACAATAAATTGAGGGAATAAAGGAAAATGTAGCGGGATGAGGAAGGACAAATGACAAAACCAAAGCCCCACCCAACTTGTGTGGTGCTACGTAAACAACAAAGAATGTCTACATTTGGGTGAGCCGCAGAAAGATTCCACTTCTCCTGTTGTGGGAATTTCCTCCGTGTCTCGCCTTTGCTCCAGCCTCAAAGGATCACTTTGAAGCCAGTTTGGTGTAACAACTTTCATCACTTTAAACAGGTAAATGTCCTCACCATGAATGACTTCTGGAGATAAGAAATCTGGGAGTGTTTTGTAACATTTCCCAGAAAGATTGAACCTTTTCACATTTCCAAAAACTGTGAGCCAAATTCTCTCCATTGTCCAAGAACAGGCAGATGGATCAAAGCCAATCATCCGGTGATAGTTCAGTCTCCATTCTGATTCCCATTTTTGTTTTATATACAATGAACATTTCTATTAACTCACTGGCCTCCTGAGAGAGATGCTTCTGATCTCAGTGTTATAAAACGTGTCCTAAATAAGTCAGAGGTATGCAGCTCAAACTCCTGCCTGAGCTTCTCAGAGGACTTACCACACGTGTACAGTTCATGTGCATACTGCTGTGGTTCCCCAGTCCTTCTGCACTATCCAGTGTGAGGACCAAATCAGCATTTTACAATCTACCTTGATTTTGTGTTTGACTACCAGATCCCACCAGACCTTTAATGTTGCCGTGACAACAGGATTTGGATCCCTCAGATATGTGTACATTTAGTCCGTTGGGTAAATTGAGCGCAGGCATAGACTGAGGGTGCCAGTTTGGTTCAATCCTTTTGCATCGCATTATTAATCGTGCTGTCTCATACAGTGTGTTTAGACCTGTTGTTAGACGGGCTCCCAAATCCCATTTAAGTTTGTACTTCTGTCTGATGAATTCAATCCTTCCTGCACAATATTTGAGTCTCAGAAATATTTAATTTACATCCAGATTTTTCTCTAAACTTTTCTAAGATGGTCCAGAGCTTGAAGAATGTGTCAACTGGGTTTTTAAGGTCTAGCACGATATTGTCTGCGTTCTTTGTTCTTCCTGTGCTATCAGCTCATTGCTTTGTCTCGTATACGTCTCAGACCTGACCTGTTCCTGTGGAGAGCTCAGAGCTAGCTGTCACATTTATTTTCATTCCAGCCGCTGGCTCATGACACAACGCTGGTATACGTCTAATCAAAGTCTAGTTGAAACCCTCAGCATCCAGGCTCACTAAGGCTGTGGGAACGCCACGTTTGTTGGCTTCACTTATGGGCGTAATGTGCGTCTGATGTAGTCCCGTGTGTGTCGACCTTTAATAAATCCTGTTTGATCTTCATCTGTCAGGTCTGGGAGTTTACAGCCAACATTTAAGATATCGGCCGATAGGATTTGCAGTACTCATTCTTACCTTCTTTTTGTAAGACTCATATCGCGACCTGTTTTCACGAGTTTTGGCCTTTTTAACTGTCCAGCTGAATGAATCCAGTAAAGGGGGGCTAGCTGTACCATTCACTGGGGTAGCCAAACGAATGGTACAGCCTTATAACGCTTTGCTTTAGTGATCAGTGAGGTTAAGGTGTCACTGGAAAGGTTCCTACAGAGGGGACGTCTAATCCAGCAAAATAATCTACAATTTCTTTTTCATCCACCAGTTCAGACGGGTCATGCTGAGTTTTAAAGCAGTGTAGAAATTTTGACATTTTGCTACCTTAACTGTGTCCTATGTTATTGTCTGTTCTCTCTGCAGTCCTGGATTTCTTTTTTTTTGTTAAACACGCCATTTTCCATAATGTTCGTCTGTTTATTTTGATGCATAGTTAAATAAATAGCATTATGGTCAGATATGTCTGCTGTTCCCATTTTACTGCCACCACCATGCTTTGGTGGGTGTGCGTCCCTCTGCAGAGCCCCGTCTCTTTTATAAGAATGATTTATTATTTCTCTATTTTGTTTAAAGCTTGTTGTGTCCTCGATATTGTTAAAGTCGTATTCCAGTCCACATCAGGAATTTCCGTCACACTTGGTGGTAATCTTGTCAAATGTGTGTCCCCCTCTGGAGGTGCATACACACGAGCTACTGTGACACTCTTTCCTTTCGCAGTTGCATATCTGCCTTCTTGATCCTCATCTTCCTCAATCTTTTCAACATTAACATTGCTTGATATCAGGGTAGTTGCACCTCCTCTCCTGCTATTCTTATGTGAGCTGAAGATGGAATTTGTATATCCAAACCTTTTTGACATGTTTCATGTAGAAATATCACCTGTGTCCTGTCTCTTCCATAAGGAGAGGATCCTAATTGTCCACCGCCTTTACTCCTGCTGTTGGTGCCGCTTCTCTCTTCTAATGAATTGAAGCGGCTGTGACATTGCGTGTTGTATAGCAATGGTGGCAAAAATGCCGACTGTGGAGCTGAGCGAAGCGCTCACCGAGTGGAGAAGTAATCAAAACTGTGCAGCTTGAGGCTGGCTTCATGTGCGGTGCTGTATACACGGCCTGGTCCTCTCAGTGGATTCATATTCTTGTGTAGGGTGTTTTGAAAACGTCCCTTCCTCTTCTTCCCCAACTCCAAAAAGTCAGGTACTGTCCCTCCTCGATCAGCTTGTTTTGAATACGGTGAGCGCTCCGCTCAGCTCCACAGTCGCGCCCTCATTTCCCCACCTGTGGCCACTCTCTCTGATACTCCTTTCATTTCTTCAGTTGTTTTGTCCAGTTTGTTGCCCATTTCTTGGTGTAGAGAATTAATATCCTTTTGTAGACTGTCGTGATCCTCTTTCAGTTCCGACCTGAGTGATTCTGTAGCGCTCACCAAATCATTCGGGGCTCCAGGGTTCGTGTTAGCTTGCGTTGCAACATTGCTAGCTTTTGCTGATGAGTTGTTTATGTCTCGGGCGAATTTGGTGTTTTGGGCATATTTGTGTTTTGTCAGTCTCCTGCATTTCCTTCCCCACTATTTAACTCTAGAAGAATTGCCTATAAACAAATTTTTATATCTCCATGTAACCTTATATATTTTAAAATTAAATAATGAAACATCCTAACCGAAAATGGATTTAGCTACATTCTGGACAGTGTTTCCGGAATGCAGTAGCTAGCGAGCTGATTGGAGACCGTTACAGCCAATCAGAATATTTGCATCCAAGTCTGTAATTGGTTGGTTTTGTGGCACACTTATGACGGTTTGCAGAGATCTGAGCAAGCGCAAATACCAACAACTGAGCGAGAGCGGCTGTTATTGTGTGTGTGGATAATAGCAAACACTGGAAGTAGAGCAGGGCGACATGACCAAAAATATTTATCACGATATACATTTGAAAATTTGCGATAACGATATAACTGACGATATAATTGACACTATACTAATATATTTTCACTTAAACAAGCAGCTGTTTTTTATGTGCATTAAAGTTATGTAAAAATGTAACAGTGCATTGACAGTTTAACCAAAAGGCATTTCCAGTGGAAACTGGCCGACATATCCTCAGCATAACCATGTATAACATCCACACAACTTAAAAAGAGGTCATACACACAGTACGGTAACATTATGTTGAAGCACAGTACGTATCACTCCGCGAGGCTCCGCCTACGATAGCCGTAACGCTCCCACAATCTATCAAGCGGTGCGGCTTCGTGGCTTAGCAAAGTCGTACTGAAACATTTGACAGATTTTCGAGCGCCGTGCACATAAAATCGTTTCGAGGTCAGTAAACACAACCAGAGTTCATACATAAGGCACACGGGATTATAAGGGGCTCTGTCGACTTTCAGAGAAATCAAAGGATTGATTTTAAGTGCGCCGTATTTTCCAAACAACACGGTAATAACGACGGCCCGCTAGCATGCGCTACCAAAAATAGTGCTTTGTTGTGTATCTGACGGACGAAAGCTAAACCAGTTCCACCAGTGAAGCTGCAGCATTTTTACAAACCAGTTCAGGTTCATCGTTTCATTCAACGATCCACTTTCGCCCTTCTTATTCTCCGTCGCCACCATGCTTTTTCCTTCCATGTGCGTAGGTAAACAAAGGCACTGCGCACTCTATCGCCATATTTCATTTTCTTATCGTTGCCCAACATTACACCGGTATTACCGTGGACGGTATGATATGGCCCAGCCCTAACTGGAATACATTTCTTGCATTGAAACATTAAACTTTTCTTCCCTCCAAATAATTTTTTGCGTGTTGTTGGTTTTTTTCTTTTGGTTTTTTACATGCGCTCAGAATAGAGGCACAATGATAACGCCATACCAGTGTCATTGAAATGCATTGTGCTGTATGTGTGTATACCCAGGCACCAAGATTTTGTGTTATGTGCTGTTGTTTTTAAGAGCGCATGGAAACCGCTAATAAGCAGCTCGCTGCTAAGGAGTGTGACGGCTCGGAGGACAACCGCAAAACCATCTCCCAGCTCCTGACACAGAGTAAGTGCCACACATAGACAGCATCAAACCAACAACCTTCCTGAGGAATAATGACGAGTTATTATTATTATTATTTTCTAATATAACACCTGTCAGCAGAATGCAGGCTATTAGAGGATGATGCACATCACTGTTGCCTGTTGGTGTCCACATGGAAACTAAGCAGACAATAGTTTTGTCAACTCTTTTATGTCGGGACGACTTGCTTGTTGAGCTGGACAGACTGTGTCTGACACTCAGCTGTTCTATGTAGGTGAGCCTCTCAGATTATTTTCTGTCATCAACCTGTATCAGTAAGTTTTTTCATTAAACAGTCCAAATGAAGGGCCGTAACCTGCGGACCCTCGCTGGTAGGGATGGGTACCGGTGTCCGGTGCCATGATGGCACCGGTTCTGACATAAACGGTAGTAACCAGACCGAAAAGCAGCGCACATTTCGGTGCTTTATTTCGGTGCTTTTTTTTTCCCTGAGCTGTGATACACTTTAGATTCTAGCCAATCATTTTACGTTTCCAAGGATAGTAGGCGGGGCCAGGTACGTACGTTCTGTTAGAGCAGAGCTACAGATTAAAAATGTCCAAGGCGAAGCGGTCAAAGTCTGGCTGTACTTCACAGCAAAATATGCAAACTCAGCAGCAACAAGTGCTTTAAGCTGATACTGTGATACTGTCAAAGGAGGTAACACCAAGAATCCGATGAAACACCTGGCGATGCATAGCGTTTTTTTTAAAAGCCCAGAAATGCGCCGTATTTGATAGCTTGCTGCGAGACCTCACACCGAGCACATCTACTGCGGGTGGGTTGCCTGTTATGCAACATCCCCCAAAAACACGAAGAGGAGAGTCCTGGCCCCTAGCCCTGCCAGTGTAGCAGAAATGATGAGGATGATGATGCAGCAGCAGCCGTTCTTCTCTGCGTAAGTAGCTAATTTACGTTGAGTAGGCTAACCACGTTATTACATTAATGCATGTAAGGTGAACTAGCAAACACCATCATAGCTACATGCTGCTGTCTTCTTGTTTGATGGCAGATACTCCCTTCACCCTGGCTAAAAAGGCTAAAATGACCAAAGAAAAAGTGGAAAACAGCTAAACATGAGAGGTTTTGGACAAAGTTTGTGTTTTTTCCATTGTTTAAGCACTGCTTCCAGCCAAGAGTGATACCATATATGCCCCATAGCTGCAGAAAAGGCTAACATTGTTATATTTTTACAAAAAACAGCTGAACATGAGAGGTTTTTGGACCAATTTTGTGTTCTCCATTCTTTAAGCACCGGTTTGAGCACCGTTTGAGCACCGGCACCGTTTCAAAAGTACCGATTTGGCACCGGTATCGGATAAAACCTAAACGATACCCATCCCTACTCGCTGGTGGTCAAACCATCAGCATGTCCCCGATGTGAAAGCAGTGTTTTACACTTCATCGGTGCCACAAACACACTCAGCTTTCACTCATTCGACATTATCTTTAGCAGTCCATGGAGCTCACACGGCAATGCTGCAAGTCACCAGGTTTTAATGGCAGCCACCTTCAATCATCTCATAAAGGACTCGCATTAAATAAAAGAGGTCCAGTCTACTCCAGCTGAGATGATTAACAGGCAGCACAAGAATCACAGCACACAGTGCTGAAAGTCTCAGAACTGTTACAGCATTCCCGGCGTTCCCTGTTTGGATATTAAAAAGTAGAGCGAGGTGATTATTCGGGGCAGAAACTTGACCTGCTAAGTTTTTATTTTGTTTTTTACTTTTGGGGTTTCTGGACTCACAATTAACTTCAAAATAATTAAGAACATGATACAAACTGTGAAATTCAACCTGGCACATCAGAGACAGCCTCACAAATTCTGTGAACTTTCCTCATTTTATCGGTTGTCTAACTGTCAGGAAGCAGTTTGTGTGTAAAGTGTTATTATTCTTGTTTGGGACGTTATGTGGACTTCATTTAAAGCTCGTTTGTCTGAGACCTGTCAGGTTTCGCGCTGACAGGGTTCATATCAAAGTGTGTCGAGCCTTTCTTTCTGACAAATACACTGACATCACTCCTTTGTGTGAAGTTGAGAAATGTGTGGTGTTCCTGTTTTGTTGTGAAACCGTCCCTTTCATGCTGTACTGAATCAGCCCCTTATCTGTGGGAGGGGCTTGCTACTGCTGTGCCTGCCTCGGTTGGGGCGTATCCGAACACAGAGACAACGACGGACGTGCAAAAGTAGTGACTCCTGTTCACTTTACTCGGGTTTGTTGGGTTTCTCTGTGGACGAGCCAGCAAACACTGTCAGCTGACAGATGTGCGCTTGGAGCCTGGCGCTCACTGACTACGTTTCTAGTGGACGCTTGAACGTGTTCGTTAGACTCACATGTTGCGTTTTCTCAGTGCTTGACGGTGCATCCTTAAAGTTCGTGTGATCATCATAGCAACAACACCAACGATCACTCATAAGGAAGCTTCTGGAAACTTCAGTGCTGTCGCCTCACTTGGTGAAGCTGTGAAACAGAGTTCAGCTGATCAGAGGACAGTGCACGCTCTAACCAGTCGTATCATGTCAGGAGTTTATCTTAAGCTGGATGGTTTTCTTGTCATAACAAAGAAAGAAAGTGATAATTACAACGAGTTATCATTTTATATAAGATTATACAAATATAAAATGTACATAAGATGTTGGGCTGATCCATGTTTGACATAATTGTGTTTAGTGTGGCATCAAATGTTAACTGTCAGTCATTTATGTGTCATTGAGTGTGTATCTGAGGTCTGCTGTGGTGAGGTCAGTGTTCAGTGTTTCATGTCCTTCTGTGCGCTCAGACAAAGAGACGCTGCGTGAGAAGGAGAAGCTGGAGATGGAGCTGAACGCACTGCGCTCGACCACGGAGGACCAGAGAAGGCACATCGAGATCAGAGACCAGGCGCTGAACAACGCCCAGGCCAAAGTCGTCAAGTTGGAGGAGGAGGTGTGGCGTTTTTGACTACGCTGCTTTCATTGACTTAGACGCATTACATTTATAGATGTTGAGTAAACACTTTTCTAGGGCTGTGTATGAAGAATACACACTTAACAACACACACATATGACATGTAAGTTTAGTGGTGCAGATCAGCCTTTAATTACTTTCTGAGAAAAACAACTCCAAGAGTACAATGAGGCACAGCTTCTACAGGAAATCCTTCACGTTGCCATTAGATCAGTGCGAGGAGATAAATAAATGTACAGACTGATGTTCCTGTTTGCTTCTGATGTGGCAGACGCAGTTTGTCATTTATAAATGTAAACGTTAGGATTGTCCTCTGGGAATGAGTTTCTATGCCGATCAGAGTGGAATTATTTCTATTGATGAAATGGATCAGCCTACAGATGTAACTGATCTGTTCCTGATAGGTTTACTAAGCTGTAGCTTAAACACGGTGCATAAAAAGCTATAAAGCTTGTGTAGCTAAACGAAAGAGTTTCTGAGAACGTGGCAGGTTAAGGTCACACTCTGAGCACAGCCTGGTAATATTCAGAGCTCATCTAATGAGTAACAAGGTTCACATTTGACCCTGGACACGTTTTAGGAGCACGCTTTCCATTTTCACACATTCACACACAAATTCCACAGAACGTTTGCTCCTCATTACAGAGAAATATTCACCTCAAACAGGAGAAGTTTTGCAGGCACAAAATGATAAATCTTGTATCCTGTCAGGAGCTGCTCATGATCTTATTGGTCCTGACCGTGTAGGGAGTGGCTCTGCTGGCTGAGTCCCTGTTACAAAGGCGACGTTTATGTCTTTGCACGTGCGCAGTGTGAGCAGTTGCGGTGACACCCTCACAACGGTTTGAAATCCTCACGACCAAGCGATTGATGATCGGGAGCTGGTCGTGAGGTGTTAATCGCTTCTCGTTACCCGGCGTATACTACACGACGCACGATGAAGGCCAAACTCACCGATCACCAAAACGGTCGCACGACTGAAAAATCGGCTCACAATGGGCCAAAAATCGCAGAGTGTCTGCACACCACTAAACGTTTTATTCAGAAAACATACCCATCACAGGCTGTTGACTATCAATGGCTACCAGGCCAGTGTGTGAGCCACCAGCCACTGGGGCACAAACGTCCCTACGAGAGCAGTGACTTCAGGTCAGAGTAATGAGCGATCTCACTAACTAACCAGCTCCAATTACCAGTTTTAATTCACTTTTTATATAAATACTAGGGGTGCAACGATATTCGTATCGATATTGAACCGTTCGATACAGTGCTTTCGGTTCGGTACGCATATGTATCGAACAATACAACATTTGTAATTTATTTTATCAACTTTCCTTCTGACGATGCTGTCTGTGTTGAGCGCTCAGTGAATCTGCGTTCGACTACTCCGCCTAGGCTGCACTGTCGAGCGCAGATCCACTGAGCACTCAACACAGACAGCATAGTCAGGAGGAAGAGCGCAGGGCAAGCTAGCGAGACAGAAGTTAAGCTCTCCTTGCAACATGGACCTCCCCCACCCTCATTCAGATCTGGCGTTTGGAATTATTTTGGTCTTCATGTGACGTATGACCCTGAAGGTAAGCGAGTCATGGACTAAAGTAAAACAGTATGTTGGATGTGCCACGCAATGCTCAATTACATGGGTGGGAACTAGTGTGTTAGCGCAGTTAGCTCGTTAACGTGTTGGCCGTCTAGCCCCTCTGTATAGGGTAGCTCGTTAACGGAGATTTGCCGTGTTGTGGCGTTAAGGTCATTTCAACGAGATTAACCTGAAAGCACTAGTGGGAACACAACGAATATGACTGCACATTTACGCCGACATCATCCTAGTGCAAAGACAAAAACAACAAGCATGCTACTAACTTTAGCCGAGTCATTTAGACAGCTGTTAGCACAGGATTCTCCTTATGGAGACCTGATATGTTTAATATGCTGCTGAGAATATAGCCCAGAAGAAGCGGATAGTATAGCTTTTATTTTGGAAAGAGACATTTCTCTGTAATAAACTCTCTTTTCCAAAGATGAGTGATTCCTCAATCAGATACAGGGCTCGCAAAATCGCTAGCCCGACGTCCTGGGGCTAGCGATTTTTTCAGTCGGGCTACAAAAATCTCTCTTCCCTGCCCGTCGGGCTATTGTAGGAAAAATATATGTCAATGCTTTTGCATTCTTTCAGAAATGTAGCTGGGTAATTATGTCATTGGCATCGGTGAGCCACTGTCAATATGTGACATATTGAAATCGCGTTTGAATTTGCGCTTGTTTTTTTGCTTTCACTTTGCAATCGTGCGAACTGTGTATAGAGAGCGACAGCACTGATCTGTGAGTGATGATAATTTGTGCACCAATTCCTCTGACATCGTCTTATTAATCGTTAGCTTACTATGCAAACATGACAAGTGAAATCTCCCGCAGCTTAAACATGTGAGAGGTTGATCGCGCAGAGAATCGCTGAGCTTATGTGAGTGCGTGTGTAAAAGCAGCAGGATATATATTTTAGTTCTGCTGAGCCAAATAAGACAGGTCAGGGTGAAGAAGTGACAGCCAAAGAAAAGCTTACCACAAAACGGAGAAGTTATGACAAATCAGACTATAAGGCAAAAAGAAAGTGCAGCTTTATGGTTTCATGGACAAAAGAATTTCTGTGGCTGCGATATGACGAGCTAAATAACCAGGGCTGCACATAAGTGGTCCGCAGGTGCGCATTCGCTGTCAAAATAAAAAACACGCACAAGGGTTAGGGTTAAATTTAAAAACTGTACTTTTGAGTTAAAATATATATTTATAATTTTAATAAATGACAAATTAAAAAGGCATGAACACCGTGACACCAAAGTATCGAACCGAACCGAACCGTGAATTTTGTGTATCGTTGCACCCCTAATAAATACATTTCTATAAATATGTAACTTAGCAAACTCATAATTTTAAATTTATTACTGTGGGCTTCCAGGGGGGCCAGCTGCACTCATGTTAGCATTATACTAACATGAGCACGAGTGTCACAGCCACTGCTATGACATGCTCATGCATTCACCTATTTTTCTGCTTTTTATGACATTGGATACTGATGATGATGATGATGATGTCCACAGTGTGACTTCCTCACTGGATTTTAGTTCTCATTGGTTTGTGCACTACAGCCAACCAGCAGCAAGAACACGTATCACTGTGTTTCTGTGCTTCACACACAACAAACAAACCTGTAAACTGTGATGGATCAGGAGCTGCTGTTGCTATGGGCTGTGTATCGATCAGATTTACATTTGTTTGGAGATTCAGTGATGTCATATGATTGGAATAA